>NC_045704.1:33082047-33692047 GCF_009834535.1 Camelus ferus
ATTTCCTTTCTAATTTTCCATGAAAAACCTAAATTAAGGGACTCCTGAGCATGTTTCAAAAGTCCACAGAAAGCAGTGAAAATAAACTTAATAGTCAGCTGGAATACAGCAAGTAAAAAGAAATCACTCTTCCTCTCACTGATTTTTTTCAGGAAAGAGGTAACATCTCAATTATAATTTTTGAATCCATAAGAAACTGCAATTATTTGCCTATGCTTTCAATTTATGGCTATGCAGACAATCAGCTTTACTTTGAAGATGTTTAAAAATAATCCCCTTCAGCCTAAAAGACGTTTCGATGAGATGAATCTGTTAGCCCTCCCAGTCTTAGGAACCTATGTTTTATGACAGTAAATTCAGTAAAACAGCTGTTGTTTTTTAAATAACTAATTAGCGCTACCATAGCTGGCTACTAAAATTAATTGGGGAAAAGAAAAAAAAAACAAAGCCCAGCAAAGAATTATTTCAACTCATGTGATGATTTCTTTATGATGTATGATCTCTAAATTTCTGATGTGATGATTTTATTATAAAAAAATAATGATAATATCCATTAAGTACTGAGTGTTTTATGTGCCAGACACTTGTGTTGTCTTCTTAATCTTGACATCAGTCCTATTAAATAAATACCATAAGGTCCCCCGTTCTGTATATTAGAAAACTAATGCTCCAGGGGTTTTCCCAAGGACTTCTCCAAGGTCCTAGAGATAAAAAATGGTGGAGTCAAAATTCAAATCCAGATTGACTTTATGCCAAAACTTTTGCTCTTATTCATTCTAGCATACGGTCTCCACATTTCAGGAAAAGTGTTTGTTTTTTTTTTAACAGAAGAAGCCAATGTTAATCTATCCTTTTGACTGATTGATTTAGTGATACACCAAATAGTCTCTATAAGGAGACTCCAATAGTGAAACAGGACCCACTTTTTCCTATCGTTGTCCAATCTGCATATTTTAATATGGCTTTATATTTCCCTGTAATTATAATGCTCACATAAAAAGAATTAGAGTTCTGTAATTATTTTCATCAGGTTTCGAACGCGAGCCACACTTTTAAGGAGATTTTTAGAAATCCGTATCTGAGGTCTCCCATCCGCTCCCCACACACTGCATTATTACTTAACGATCTGCATGGTTCCTTTGACAAAGAGTGTGTCACTTTCATACCTAATAGCTAAACAGGATTGATATGATACCAAACAAATGCCTTTCCATTCGGGAGAATTTATACTCGAGAAAACATGTTTCCCCCAGGAAGCCTCCATTTATCCATCAGGACAAATCACGGGGATGGGTTACAAGGCTGTCCCCAAAGAGAGGGTCTGCTCACATGCTTTGATTTGTTGGGCTTTCGGCCCTGAAAAGTTATACAAATTAAACATGTGAATTATCTTCTCAATGTCTTCTTGGTTTTGCTCATTTCAATGGGAGAAGAGTGAGGCAGTGTTTAGACCCAAAACATTCTCCAAATGGAACATGCAAGTTGGATCTAAACATTTACTAAGAAGACATACTCGGAGTCCAGTCATATTATTTTAAACAGAAACATTGTTTGGCCTGGAAATTACTTCAGGACGGAGCCGATTCCAACATCCATCGTGGCTACAAAAAGGATTCTATTTTGGCCAGCAAATGCTTCCAAAAAAACATTTCTAGCCATCCATGGGAAAGGAGTGAGTGCCCCCTGGTGAAAATGTGGGAAACATTTCCATATGTTATTTTTGGCTGGCGAGAAGGTGCAGATGTCTTCACAGTAAAAATATACTCGCTGTGAGTGCTTGTCTCCTTGAGAAGAGAGCTGGCACCATTCGGAGCACTGGATCTACAGCGTGGCAAGGATCCACAGAGAGTAGGACAGCCAAAGCAATCACCAAGACACGGTTAAGAGGGCAGGCACCGAAGTTGCACGGGCTGGGGCTCGTGGGTGACTTTTATTTTTTATGCTTCTGTTGGGTGGTCTCGTTTTTCCCCTCTCCAAACCCACTCTCCACCCATTTCCACTCTGCTCTGTGTCCCTGGAAGCTGAGCCTTAAGGGGGCTATACTAACATATTCCCTTGTCCTCTAGCTTCTAGTTGGGTTCATCCAAGGGAAGGCACCAGCAGGTGATCAGAGGATGGGAGGAGAGTGACACTGGGGTATTTATTCCCAGGGCTCACTCTTGCCAGCACAGGTTGGGAGGTATTGTATCCCTTGACCTGTAGTCTCAGTTCTGTCCAAAGCTCTCTAATATGCCTATAACTCTCTAGCATCTGGTGAACTCTCCCTTTCCAAAGCCCCTTCAGGGTTGCGGGTGGTAATAGCTCCTTAGTGTTGCTGGCCAGGAGCATCTCATCACTTTGTTGCTCCTACCCACACCTTTGTAAAAAGCCCGTGCAGTAAACGTACCCTCTTAGCCTTTGTGAGTGTGCCGTCACTTTCCCGCGCATGCTCCGACCGATACAGTTCTTGGCCGCATGTTCCAAATTTTCTACAATAGACATCTATCCCAGTGCAACTCCAGGGATGCCTAAGGTTACTGGTCATCCCAAATTCTGATTGCACCAGTTCTGACCCCCTGGACTGGGGTGAAGTCAGAAAAATCCCAGTGTGGGACCCTTGTTTTCAGACTGTCACTCCACCACCCCATTCTCCAGTGGTTTAATTAACTCACTGCCACCCTTTTTACTCAAGCTGTCGGCTTCAACTCCATCTCCACATTTTGAACTGGAAAAAGAAAGGCTCTGTTGACATTCAGCCTTCACCAACCTCACCAGGAGGGAAACAGAACAAGTTGTTCCATTAGGAGAAATCTAAAAAATTAAGCAAACAGTGGACTGGTTCTGCAGGTCTGGAGTTGGCAAGACTGGACACTCTACAAGCCACAAGAACAGAAGGGCAGCCTGCTGGGTCAGCTTCTGGGGCATCCAGCCTAGGGGTCAGCTTCTGACAAGAGAAAACACAGCTAGACCTTGCCAGTTACACCTGTCCTCCAAAGATCCAGAGTTCCTTCTTATTCTATTATGAAACTGTCATCCAAGATTTTGCCTAAATATACTTTCCGAAATGAATGGAGATGGTGAGTGGGGAGCATGGACTGAGGCCCTAAGGCTGAGCTCAACTCTCAGATTCACTCTTCTCTTACTGTATGATAAAGGGCAACTTTACCTACATTTTCTGAGACTAAGTGTCCTCAACTATCAAATGAAGATGACAACATTTATAGCATTGGGTGGTCTTAAGGGTAAATGAAATCATGTAGATGCGTGCACCATCCTGGACACCAAGCTGGAACTCAGTGATGTGATTTGGCTTCCCCAGGTGTTGTAGGGTTCCACAACTTCACTGAAATTCAACAGTCAGGTCAACATGAAGAACATGGCTTAGACCTAACACAGAGATGGAACTGTTCTGCATCAAGGAAGTTTCTCCTTTCATATCTGCTCAGGATTGATACACGAGGGATCATAAAATTAATGATAAGAGCTAATTATTGGAGACTCATTACACAACAGGCACAGTGCTAAGACTTTTTTAAATTTCATATTTATCAAAGATATGAATGTACATATTTGAAGAGTCAAAGAGCACAGGGAAATAGCTCAGTGGTAGAGCTCATGCTTAGCTTGCATGAGGTCCTGGGTCCAGTCCTCAGTACCTCCATTAAAATAATAATAATAATTTAAAAAAATAAAGAGTCTAAGAGTTATACAAGTTTATACAAAACTCAGCAACTCTCCCCCTTCACCTCACTTCTGTCTTCCCACAGGCCACCATTTCCAAATCTGTGAAGAGATTATTTGCATATTTACCTTCACATCTCCAAACAATATCCTTATTATCAGTTCTTTATTTAGACATTATCTGTTGACTTTCTTCTATCAGTAATAACAATCAAGGTTTTATTTATTCCCCTGCCCTTCACCACACCCTTCCCAATATACTTTTCCACTCTCCCAGCTTCCCAACTAGTTTGTAATTTTGCTAGATCCATATTCGGTGTTGACATGACGGCTGTGTAAACGCTGCTCACAGCTGAGTCATGAGAAAACTAATGACTGTGTTTCTTTGCTGTACAAATTTTAGTTTCCCTAGAGACAACTGTCTTGTTTTCGTATTTGTTTTGTTCTCTGTGAATCTGTCACTAATTCAACTCCAAACTCTCTTTTGTCTAAATCTCTTTCTAAAGTATTTAGATGATCAGATATTCTATCGATTTCCTATTCTGGCAGCAAACTTTCCTGGAGGTCCCTGATTGGCTCCCTGAACCTGAACCTGCGACCCTCTGAGCCTGGTGCACAGCTACTCTCCTGGGATGTCCCCTCAACATCTTCCTGTGGATTCCCTTTGCCTCTCCCTCTTTTGTGTGGAACAGATCCTTCAGTAGCTTCTGAGAAAGGACAGTTGGAAATAAAAATTGTTTAAATGTTCCTTACAAAAAACATCTTCATTCCACTCCCATACTTGGTGGATAGGTTAGCTTCAATCCTCTCTCCCTCCATGTTCACTTTCTGAAACTCCCACTGTTCGAATATTGTACTTCCTGGACTGGTTCTTTCAATTTTCTTCCTATCATCTCACCTTTTTACTCTACTTTTCAGATTTTCTTGGCTTAATCTTTTCCTCAACTTAATCCTCAAACTATTCTGTTGCATTTCCCATTTCTGCTCTCATTCATAACAATTGAAAGTCCTGTTTTGTTTTCTAAATGTTCCTTTTTTAAAGCAACCTGTTCTTGCTTTATGCATACAATAATAAAAGGAATTTTTCTTTCTTAATTTCTTTTCCCTGAATGGTCTCCATTTTTTTTTACCAAATTGTTTTGTTATTGTTGTGGCTTATTTTTATTTCTATCTATCAATGTTTAAGCTTTATCTTATGTCTGGTAGTCCAGTTGTCTGCTGTATTTAAGAGTGAGGAGAAAAAACAGATCAGAAGCTCTGAGTGGGACATACTGACTGTCAGCTTCACTAGATGATCTGGCTGGGTTGTTTCATTGCAAAACATCTACAAAGCAGATCAGATTCCCCGGGAAGGATTCTGTCCAGCTCCTAGAAAGGAAAAAGGCCAGATATCACTTCCGAAAACTGAGTAAAGGGAGAGTTGGCGGGGGGTCTTAGCAACCAGAATGCATTTGTTTACTTAAACCCTGTGTTTTCAATAGGGTAACCCCACCTTCAGGAATGACTGGGGTCTCCCAATCCAGAGACCCTCTGTTTTAACCTCTCCAGTGAGTAAACATCTGCTCTCTTGTTGGGATGAAGAAGGGACAGCTGTCTATCTATATGCCATGAGGGAGGAGATTTGAGTCTGGAACTGTTCTGAAACAGGTTTTCTTTTCTTTCTTTTTTTTTAACGGAACAGTCGGTTTACAATGTTGTGTTAGTTTCTGGTATACAACTTAGTGGTTCAGTTATACACATATATGTCTTTTCCTATTCTTTTTCATTATAGGCTATTACAATTATAGGCTTTTTCATTATATGCTATATGGTAGGACCTTATTGTTTATCTACTTTATATATAATAGTTAGTATCCGTAAATCCCAAACTCCCAATTTATCCCTCCACTGCCCCCAAACTTTGACCCCTGGTAACCATAAGTTTGTTTTTTACGTCTGTGAGTCTGTCTCTGTTTTGTAAATAATTTCATTTGTGTTCTTTTATTAGATTCCACATATAAGCAACATCATACGGTAATTTTCTTTCTCTTTCTGGCTTACTTCACTCAGTATGACGATCTCCAGGTTCACCCATGTTGCTGTAAATGGCATTATTTTATTCTGTTTTATGGCTGAGTAGTGCTCCATTGTATGTATACACCACAACTTCTTTATCCGTTCATCTGTACATGGACATTTAGATTGCTTCCATGTCTTGGCTATTGTAAATAGGGCTGCTATGAACATTGGGGTGCATGTACCTTTTTGAATTAGAAGGAAACAGGCTTTCAACCAGTCCTCCTGGACTCTGATCCCCTGCTTCACCCCATCTGTGTTCCTTACTCCAAGCCTTTGGGTCTGTGGTTTAAATCAGGGTGATTTTTAGCTTTCCACACTGCAGGCTTGAGGTTCCATTTTCTCAAGTGTGCTAAATTGGTTACCAACCCATGTATCTGCTATTGGTCTCCAAAAATGTGTTGCTGCCATCTCCCCTCCTATTCATTTACTCAAAACAAAACAAAACAATTCACTTTAGTGGTGTTTCAGGAAAGAATGAAAGTAAACAACAAAATGCATGGATTTCAAATGTCAACTTTGTTCAGATGTCCCACAGAGCACTTTACCTACATTATTTCATTTACCTCCTCACCATCCCCCTCTAAGCAAAGTACAATTATTTTCCCCATTTCACAGATGTGGAAACCAAAGCTCAGAGAGATTAATTTACCCAAGGACACACAGCCAATAGGAGGCATAAGTACAATTTAAAATCTGGTCTGACTCCAGAGCCTCATTTTTAATTATCACACTAATGGGCAATGCACAGAAATAATGGAGACTTAAAAAGAAAAACATATGGATGTGACTCTAGACCTGTAATCCATAGTTTCTTATGTAGGACAGACAGTATATAAAAAATTGGACCAGATTTGAACTAAAATGTATTACACAAGTGTTTGCACTCTGATGTCTTAGGCTTAGTTAAACAATTGTTTGAAAGTTTGGATTACAATTCGCATCTTATTGGATTGTAATATAATGGGTAGCATTCTAAACAAAGTACTATAGCATGAATGAAGACAAATTTGAAATTTGAGTTCCTTCAGTGAATAATTTGACCAAAGTCAATAATTTCATCAAAGATACCCAGTTGGTAAAATAAGGTAGAGCTAATATTCAACCTTGTTATAATGTGAGCATGTGAAATTAAATGTTTTCTTCCAGCTACTGATCATCTTTGCTTTTCATCAAGTGTTTCAAGGAGTGAGAGAGACTCATAAAGTTTTCTTCTGTGAGGAGGAATCTATTTAGTGTAACACTCCTGGTCTGTCTCTAGTCCCGTTACCCAGCCCCAGATGAGGGAAAGCGGGCAGAAGAAATTGCAAATGCATATTTCTTTCCTCTTTCTTTCCTTTTTGTATGCTGGTTGTCTACCAGAAGCATCTTTCCCCCTTGTTCTAAGGGCCAGGGCTGCCTGTGACTGGTGTGTAACTGTGTGTGTCAATCAAGGTTCCACCAGAAAGAGATTTATTACACGGAACTGGCTTACACAACTGTGGGAGTTGGCCAAGCAAATCCAAAATTCATAGGGCAGGCTACCTGGGCATGCTGGAAACTCTGGAGCAGGAAAAGATGCTGTCGTTCACAAGCTTAATTGCTCCTTCCTCAAGGAAACCTCAGTTTTGTTCTTAAGTCCTTTCAACTGATTAGATCTGGCCCACCTAGATTATCAGGATAATTTTCCTTCCATAAAGTACGCTGATTATAGATGCTAAACACATCTGCGAAATACCTTCAAAGCAACATCTCAATTAGTTCAACAAACTGTAGCCTTGTCTCACATGGACTTCTGTTTGTATGCTATACTTTAATAAAACATTCAAAATATATATCCTATAGATTATCTACTACATTGGAGTTATTGAAAGCAGGACACCCATTTCATGTCAACGAATGGTTTTTATATGGATTCAGATTCTCTGATAATGAATTCCCCAAATGAAGCACTACATTATTTTATTGAGTTCTGCTGGTTCTCAGTTCTAGTTTCCGTTACCTAAAAATTTAGATAATATTTTTCCTGGGGTTTAGCTAAGAAATATGAGGCCAAACCAAAAACAGAAATAGAGTCTTCCTATCCTTAAATGTCTTTGACAAATTCAGTACAGCTCACTCCATGGCCGTTTAAGAAGTTCTACTATGTCTTGAGTTCTGTGCCAGTCCCTGAGGGATGCCACGGTGTGGAAGAGGGGCCGTCCAGCTGCCCTCAGGGAACTTACATGCTAGAGGCGTCAACTTCAGTTCAGTAACAGGAACTCATTATTCCACAAGGGAGCCTATTTTACTCCTGGGTAACTTTGATTGTTAAAAATGGCTTCCATATGTTAAGCCAAAAATCTGTGTCCCTGTGGAGTTTGTTCGGTTTGGTCTGTGAAGTAACAGAACAAACATCTATGTCTTCTGAGCCTCCTTTTCCCTAGATCAAGCTGTCTTGGTCCCTCTCTCTTTATCCTGTTGGATACCATTTCTAGTACTCCACTTTCTGGTCACCCTCCTGGGACAAGCTCCAGATTGGCAAGATTTTTACTAAAGTATTAGACTCAGAGCCAGATACAGTCTTCTAGGTGAAAGTTGATCTAGGGCAGGGTTTCTCAACCTTGGCACGATTGACATTTGGGGCAGGATAAGTCTTTGTGGTGGGGGCTGTCCTGTGCATGGTAGAATGTGTAGCAGCATCCCTGGTTTTTATAGTTGTGACAAAGATGTCTCCAGACATTGCCAAATGTCTCCCGGGGGACAAAGTCACCCCTCATTACAAACCACTGAACTAGAACAGCACAATTGCCAAGTTTTCTGTCTGGACATTCTACGTCTACTGTTAAGCCATCAAATCGCCCATCTTACATGGACTTGTCAGGCAATCACTACAGGTTTGCTCTTGCTTGCTCTAAACTACATCACCCCAAATAAATCCATACACACATAAAAATAAAGTAGACTAAAAAGGCAATTGCCCAAAGAAAAACAAAGATGGCATTGTGGCCCCACAAAGTAGAACCTCTCTCTCTCTTTGCTCCTATAAAATAAAATCAATAGTTTCGTTTTACATCCACGCCTCTTTCAAAAGAGAACTGTCAGAGCAGAATTAGACAGAGAAAGCTTGAGTTTCTATGACCAGGTGAAAGCAAACCAAGTTCCAGAAACACAGTACATATAAATCTGATGGCCCACCAACCCCATCCCCTACCCCCATCATGGTGGGACAGGAGGCGAAAAAGTTTATGAGAAGGAGAGAGATTCGGTAGACTGTCAGGCATCTTAGAATCCTCAAGAGTCAAATAAGTCAAAATCAAAAATCTGGTCTTCGTCCTTTGTGTAATACACGGGTCTTATTCTTACTCTTAAATGAATGAACAACAGCCTAGTGTGTACAAAGCAAACACTTGGAGATTCAGTGGGTGTGCCTTTGCCCTAAAACTGAAGGAGGATCTTAATCAAGCTGAATTTAGTTTAGCTGGTGGACTTTTGAAATGGGCAAGAGATTGGATCTTGGTTACTTTGTAAACTACAGAAATTCAAGTTTGTTGCTAGCATTAGCTTAACACTTCTCTGTCAGGACACACTAGAATTCTCTTTACAGAATGAGATCAGCTTGCTGCCAAATTGCACTTCCGGAAGAGAGAAGTGCAAGGAGTTAGCACAGGAAGGTAAACAAAGCAGTCTGGTTTTTTTCTTCCTTTTTCTTCTCTATAACAAATGCACTTTGAGTTATCCTACTTACATCGAGGGTAGGGGGCAGATGGGAGACACATTGTTTTGTTTTTGGTGTGCATAACTGGGGGAATTCCTTGAAGCTTGGGGTGGGAAGCGGGCAGTGAAAGGCCAATGGTTGATTCTTTTGTTTGGTTTTTATTGTGCATGACTAAATGTATTAGACATGTTGGATCACAGAGAATATGCATCTGTGAATCACGGCGCTGCTGAATTTGTATGTGTTTTGCCTACTAATACCAGTTGCCCTTTCCAGCTACAAAAGGCCTCCCCCTACTAACGTGGTATCTGAGTTACTTCCATAAAATTAGAGACAGAATGTACTATGGGAGTTTTTTGTAAGAAACAAGAGATCTTTCCCAATGCCCTTAGATAGATGGATGGATAGATAGATAGATAGATACTCTGATTTTCTGTGGTTTGTGTTTTCCTCAAAGACAAAAGAGGAAAAGACCACTGATGGGAAAGTAGAAAGCATGGCACAGAAAAGGGAGTGATGAACATAATAGGTTTGAGAAGCAATTCTTTATAGCCTCCAACAACTAAAAGTAAATGCACACTTTTTAATTTAATCTTTTCAGCCAAAACTCGTTGAACCTCTACTACGTGAAAGGAGTTTGGCTTGGCTAGGTCGTGTTCCATATGCTCGCTGGAAAGCTACTGATTCAAAGGACAGACCATTTCTGTAATTAGATGGGTGGGTTTTTACTCTTCTGCGGATGGAGTGGTGATAAAGCACTGGGCTACAACTAGACACCAGGGGGAGAAATCTGAACGTCGTAAGGTTTTCATCAGCTTTATTGTCATTCCTTGGAAGAAGAAAAATGAGATTTACTTAATCGCAGAACTATGACAAATTTCTTTCTTCAAATCTCAAAATGTTTTTCACTGAAGATTTTCAATTGAGAGAGATTATTATTTCAGGGGGAAATCCTTGAAAACTCCTTTGCTCCATGTTTGAAAATCCCTCGCCAAGAGGATTACTGCGAGCTTTATTGCTATGTCACGAAGCCAGGTGCTTTGTGTTTAAAACAAAGGTAGTGTAGTATACTGGAAAAGAACACTGGACCGGGAGGGAGGGGTCTGATTGCATTCCTGGCCCTCCCTCTACTATACGATCTTGAATAAGTCACTATATTTCTCTATGCCTTAGTTTCCCCATTTGCAAAAGGAGGGCTTTGAGGTAGACTATCTGTAAGACCCCAACAGCTCAAAGAAATCTTGAGATGAAATTTGTTCCTGTCTGCCAGCCAGATCTGATTCTGAGCAAACATATTTGCTCTGCGGGATGGCTATGTTTCCCCATACACATAATTGAAGATCTTTTATACCTGAAGTTACAATTTCACCATTTACCTACCCAATTTCATTTAGGGTCTCCTCATTCTGCTTTGAAGTTCAAAGAAAGAGAAGACTCTGTATAATGAGAATGGCCCCTTTGAAATGTTCCCTTCGCAGCTGCAGGCTCGGTGGATTCTGCACTGTACAAAGGCGAGGAGGCTATTGTGATGCAGATGTGCTCCAAAGTGCGTCTGCAGCAAGAACATTTCCATGGGTCTTTACTGTATTTCTTCTATTATTCATAGAACACAATGTAAATGAAGCCATAAATTTTACCCCCCACACTAGATGTAGAAAGAAGATAATGGAAATTGTGAATTATGAATGAATCACTGTTATTGTAATTCCTTAAGGATTCTGATGGAGATGATTAAATTCATGCAAAGATACAGATTCTAAACTTTTATGCCTGAGTCCTTAGTAAGGCTGCTTGGAATTTCACAAGGAATAGAATTGAGATGATCTTGGTTTTGCATTTACCTGCCAAATTATTTCCCAGATAACCTACCTAGGTCTGGACAGATCACCTTATTAAAGGTGAAGAATTCATTTCCAGGGGGATGGGAGAGTGCTGCAAAATGTGGGTGTCTCCCAACTATTCAGACATATTGCTTAGGATCTTAAACACAAAACAGTTGAAAGCTTCAACACTGAGCCCTTGGAATTTTTTTTTTTTTAGAAAGACAGAGGGACAGAAAACAAAATAATTAGGAGTCCCTATCCTTCTTTTAAAAAATGATCCAATCTAATAAAGTCAAGGATGCAGATCTTTTTTTCCTGATAAAATTTGTTTTGATAACAGGAATTCTGGTCAGCAATTATTCTCTCAACCCTGGTATACAATTCTTCTAAATAATGACAGTGAACCATGAGATTCAGAAGCTGTTCTGGTTTTGATAATGATAGAAAGTGATTAGAAGTACTTCACTGATCTGAGACAAAGCCTCTGGAAATTTTCAACCTTAATCCACTTTAGCCTCGTGCAAGGCTTTTAGAAGGTGACAGCCCCCAAAATGAGATTTGAGATGATATTTAACAGTTCAAATGTCATTCTGGAAAGAGTTCTCTTTTGCAGAACCCCAAAATAGATTTTGGACCTTTTTTTTTATACTACCGAATATGCATGAATTGATAAAGATACAGGCACATGCAGACTTCTGTTTGGTAGCTGCTTTCAACTCTCAAACACACAATAATATAAAATGTGGAATATATGTGATTAGACAGGGTGTAAAAGGTACCAGTGGAGATTCTGCATAAAAGATGCTAATAGGCACCAAAACGCAGTCGATGCAACACGAGCTAGGAGTTCTTGGGCAGCTGAGAACCCTTCGCTGGTCCTCAACATCCTCATTTGCAAAATGAAAAATTTGGGTTAGATGGTGTCTAAGGTAATTCCCAGCTTTCACTTCTTCAGTTCTCGAATAGAAAGCAAAACGAGATGCAAATGTTCTTACTTTACAGGGCCTGGGCTATGAGGTGTATGTAAAGCTAGGGCTCCATCCTCTGTCCTGAGGACTTAGGAGTGCCCAGAAATCTAGGATGGAGGTTGTCTACACAGAGCCAAGTTGGGGGGGCACAAACAAGGTCACTGCGGCTGCTAGCCAAGAGGAGTCTTTGCTGGTTGCCAAAGGTTAGGACAATTAATGATCGGAGGATGTGAATCCCCCAGCCCCTGGGTGCTGCAATCCATGGTGCTCACTTGAACGGGTGCTCAAATGGAGGCCAAGCAGTGCCTGAAAGAAAACTCCCCTCTGGTCCATACAAGTGGGCCCTTTAGCTCTGCTTCCTTTGGCCCAGGACCCGTCCACATTTCTTCTTCCTCATGGGCCCTCCTGACAACTTCAGGGCATCAGTCAGCACTCAGCCAAGAAAATAGAATTAAGACCACATCGAAGGTATTAATGTGGAGAACAAGTTGCAGAGGTGTTGGAAAAGCTGACGGGGCTGTCAGGAGACAACCAGGCAACCTGGAGAGCTGCAAGGACAAAGGGAAGAGCCCAGATGATCCCTATGGGCTGGAACCAGAGAGAGGATGACACCTGCTGGGAGCTGGAACCACGGAGGTGATGCAGCTGCTGTCAGAGATGCTACCAGAAGCAGAGAGAAAAGAGGGGGAGAAACGCCCTGATGTCCCCTCCTCTCACCTCCTGCCACGACGCCTGTGTCACCTTGTAGACAAAGCTGGGCAGGAGAGCCTGGGAACAGTGTCTGCAGGGGTCAACCCTGCGGTGCAGAGCAGAGCAGCGGAAGGGTGAGAAACGGGTTTCAGAGCAAGCCCACAATGACCCACACACCTGGGAAATCCTTTCTCCTGTTAGGAACCAGAAGTTTTCCTCTTATGCAACTCAAATCCTTTCTGCTCCTCTAAAGCCAAGATTTTCAAAACTCAAAACCAAGAACAGACTCTTTTCTCTGAATTTCAGCAAAGACAGCAAAATGGAGTGTCTGACTAACTAGACAGAGAAGCACCAAGAACTGGAGAGAAAATGCAAGAAACTAAAAACACACAGTTAGTACTTCTTCAGTGTTACACCATCACCTGTTCTTCCCTATGTGCACGATGCCCTTCTAGACTCAGGGCCCTGTTGCCTGTCAGTAGCCCCCTGAGTCTCCCATCACTGCATTCCAGGATGAAAATTTATCTTTACATGTGGAAACAGTTGACATCAACTTGACTCACATTATGGTTATATTTAATGAATGTCCAAATGGACAAATCAATTATTTCTCATCAGACAGGGAATACTCCTCCCCCAGGAGAATTAGTATCACAGAGAGAGCCTACATTCATTCTTCATATACTCCAATTGGATAACACTAGGAGACTGAATGCCAATGACTCATCCCTCAAAATGACCTAGGAAGACGTCCTTTTCTGCCTTCGTTTCTAACTTATGGTGTGCAGTCACGTGTCCATAGCACCCACTACTGCTTTTCCATCACTTGATTCACACTTGTAATTACCCGTATGAAGTCTCTTGCCTCGCAATATTAAGCTCCAACTTTGTAGGGATTGCGTCAGTGTGATTCACCAATACATCCCTAGTTCCATCAGCACATAGCAGGTGTTTCATAAATATTTGTGGAATGAATAGGTGAATGAATAAATAAAGCCAACTCATAGGATTGCCTTCAAGCATGCTGGAGAGAGATTTTCCTCTTTGGAAAGACAGCCTTTCACACAGACAAAGAAGGAAGTGCAAAAGATTATCTGCCTGCTGGCCCACCGTGACTACCAAATTCTCTGCACAGGCTCACCTCCCAGGATTCACATACGTAGTCCTCAGGTGGCTCCTGTTAAGTAGCTCTTACTTCAGTGGCATATTTGGGCCATATCAGAGAAGAAAGTAGTTGACAAGAATGAACTGAACATTCTGAGGTTACAGGAGCGTACAGGATTTAGGCTTGGGAATAGCGACTTGAATTAAAATGATTCGTTCCAAGTACAATTTGCAAAATGTAATTTTTATGTCTGACTCTCCTCGAAAATCTTTCACCTTTTTATGACATTTTCATAATTACTTTTGGAGAAAGTTTCCTTTTCTAAAAACTATGGGTTTCTGAAACATCAGTGATTCCTTCCTCAGTCTTACTGTTCTTAAATTAAGATAAAGCAAAGGTCCAGTTTATACAGAAGACTTTAACCAATGGATAGGTCCATTGGTGGTTTACAAACCACCTAAAGTATTTTTTTTAAAGGAGGGGACAAAAAAGAGGTTCCCAAGCACGATCACTCCTCAAAATCACCTCAGATTTTTGGGGTGTATATTTCCAAGTCTCTCCCTAGAGATTGCAACTCAGCTGGGCTGGAGTGGTTCCCATCCACTGTATCTGCATCACAAAGTCCTGCACATAGTGCTGTAGATCAGACATTTGGGGTCCCACTAAGTTCCTTTCAAGCTTTGACATTCTAAGCATATTAGTCTTTTCATCAGCAAAGGAGAGCTTGTCCCAGAAGCCCCTACTTTGTAAAGGCAAGGGTTCTCCCCCTCCGGTGTTCTGCTTGGCGGTTCTGACCAGTAAGAACTGTTTACTGAGTGTTTCTACACAGTCAGGCTCTCAGCAATGCCAAGTGAGCTAAGGGCTTTTCCAACACTACCTCAGTTCCTGCAGCAACTCTTCCAAGTAGGTCTAATAGCCTCCCTCCCACAAATGAGTCACCAAGGCTTTGAGAGGCTAAAAAGATTGCCGCAAGTCCCTTGGCTTCAAACTGGTGGAAGCAGAATTTGAAATCACAGCTGTCTGATTCCAAAACCACAAGCTTAACCACTGCACTAGCCCATCGGCTATAATAAAGGGCACAGTCTTCCCACTTAGACAGAGGCACTGGAAGCAGGGACAAGATTCAAACCCCAACCACCTCTCTCAATGAGAAAGTGAGCAAAATATAGACAGAAGGGCAAAAGCACACCCATTTCTTTTCCAGGCAAAAATCCCACTGTTCGCATTGCCCACAATAACCAAAAGGTGGAAACAACCCAAATACTCAGCAACAGATGAATGGATTAAAAAAATGTGGTACATATTATTCAGCTACAAAAAAGGAGAAAACCCTGCCATTTATGTTATGAATGGATCTTGAGGGTGTTATGCTAAGTGAAGTAAGTCAGACAGAGAAAGACAAATACTGTATGATTGCACTTACATGGAGAATCTAAAAACAATTTTTTTTTCTTAAACCTCATAGACACAGAAAACAGACTGGTGGTCACCAGAGGCGGGGTGGGCAAATTGGGTGAAGGTGGTCAGAAAGGTACAAATGTGAAGTTATAAGATAATAAGTCCTGGGATGTAATGTACAGAATGGTGACTGTAGTTAATACTGTATTGTATACTTGAAAGTTACTAAGAGAGTAAATCTTAAAATTTCTCATCACAAGAGAAAAATTATAACTACGTGAGGTGATGAATGTTAACTAAACTTATTGTGGTGATCATAAATACCTATATCAAATTACTATGTTGTACACCTAAAATGAATATGTTATATGTCAATTATATCTCAATTTTTAAATGTGATATATGCTTAGAATGAAATATTATTCAGCCTTAAAAAAAAAAAAAGAACGAAACTGGTGCATGCTGCAACACAAGCTTTGAAAACATTATGCTAAGTGAAATAAGCCAGACACAAAAGGACAAATATTGTAGGTGCTCTGTCATATGAGGTACCTGGAATAAGCAAATTCATGTAGAGCCAGAAAGAACAACAGAGGTTACTAGGGGATTCGATGGGGCAGAGAAGAGTTATGGTTTAATGGTTACAGAGTTTGGGATGATGAAAAAGTTCTGAAAATGGTTGCAGGACATTGTGAATATACTGAATGCCTCTGAATTTTACACTTAAATGCAGTTTAAATGATGAAAACAAAACACAACCAAACTAAACTAATCCCAGAAATACACAAATGGTTTAATATTAGAAAATCCATAAATGTAACTCAGTTTGATTGACTAAAAGAGATAAAATATTTTTTTAAATCTTGCTACTGTCACTGAGCTCATTGTTATTCCTGTGCTTAAAGACTGTGAAAGTCAAGTCTTCTTGAAACTTTTAACCCAATCATTAAAATGAGATGTCAACAGGATACTACTGCAAAAATGGCACCAAATGAGGGTCACTTGTAGAGTTTACTATTCTTTTATCTTACTTTTTTCCTCTGTTTGTCCAGAGAAATTAAATCAGTAAACATATGATCTTTTAAAATGTGATTTATAGGGCTGTTCAAATACTCTTTTCTGGTGGTTCTTCCCCCGCCCAAGCCCAGTACGTCCAGTCCCACTGTTCTCCAAGACTTCCCATTGCAAATGTTTCAGCCAAGTAAATGGATTTCAATTTTTTTTCCCATTTCAAACAGTGCGGAGTTTCCTATTCACCTATAAAGAGACTTTAATAGAACAGTTCTCTATAGCTTTGGAAGAGGAGAGACAAAAGAGTTACCAACTCTACAAAATCACAACCTGTCTGAGTCTGCAGAGGGATATTTACCAAATTCTAGAAGGCCAGGGTCTAGGGAACTCGAGCTTTCAAGTGTCCCAAGCATGGGACCCTCATAAGCACGTACACTTGGGCAAAAGCATAGGTCACATGCCAATGAAGTCAGCTCTGGTCTTTATTCTTAACCACTGTATCCCCAGCTCCTACATACTTCAGACATAGTAGGTGTCCAACAAAGATTTATTTATTTATAAGCAGACAGAGTGCAGAAATTCTCTGACATCCTCTTCTGCCTTTGCTCCATCCATCTCCCATCACTTCAAGCCAAGAAACACGATTCCTGCTACGGTCACTTCTTTGCAACCAGCCCTGCACAACTTTCTTTAAAGGTTAGAAACTTCTCCAGCAGCCTCATCCAAGAGCCACTAAGATTGAGATTTCTCAGAAGTTGCAGCTGAGAAATGTATTTTTATGTTTCCTTAAAGGAGACTCCAGTGCATCCTTCAGTGAACTGTTCTTGAACAAGAGGGGAAAATCAATGCTTTCAGATAGCATTACGCTGCCCTGAATAATCCTGAAGCTGCCCATGACTTACTGTAGAGGGTATAATTGAAGTGAGGATAAACTGCACACCATTCAAAGTCTACTAAATTGAAACCGTTTTTTTTTGTTGACACATGCTTGGGAAGCTGTAGATAATGTGATTTAAAGTAAATACACTGGCCCAGTATACTTAGATAATTGAAATAAATATGGAATAACCCATGGAGTCCACAGGCAGTTGGGTCCATTAACCCCTTGTGTACTAGGACAGGACACCTGCCTGAGAAGGAGGAAGTGGCCCTGAGTAAATTTGGGGAAAAAGAGGGCCCACACCCTCAGAGGAGATGGACACTTTCAAATGTCGAGTTTTTAGAGAGTTTCTGTGGAAAATTCCTGCCAGGTGCTGAATCTTCTCTTGATTCTCCCACCATGCAATTCTGAGTCAATATTAAAGGCTCCTGATGCCCCAGGGCAACAGTTGCAACAGATTTAAAAAAGAGAGAGAGAGAGCAATGAACTAGTTTTCCTTCCTCTGATGGTTCCCAAGGAACCATAAGGAGCAAAACTCAAAAAGCTGCATTAAAATGATGGCATCAGGGCACTTTTGAGAGATCTGAATGTGTGATTTCTCAGTCAGGATGTACCTGAGCACCCAAGGGGTTGTGTATCAATCAGCTAGGTTTCCATCAGAGAAGCAGAGCCACCATGAGTGAAAACACAGGTGTGTTATAGGGCTTAGGTCATCAGTGATCCAGGAGCCAGTCAGTTAGTCATCTGTAAAGGTCTGTTGCCCTGTGTCTGGTCCTGAAGTCAGCAGGCTCAGCCATTGCAAAAGGAAGGTAAACATGACATGAGGGTGAATAAGGCCAAAATGGAACTAGAAGAACATTCTTGGACCACAAGGAATGATGGGAGTGGGTGTCTGGGTCCCACGGGAACCCACATTAGTTTCTCACCACCTCCAACCCTGCAGCATCACTGATATAGGTGACTCGCTGAGGGGCGCCTACACTAGCCTGATGCAGAATTCAGAGAAGCTGAGGGAGGAGCCAGCAGGAGTGGGAGGAGCCATGGCCCCCACTGCCCCACCCCCACCCCCACTGGTCCACGTGATCAGCAGACCCAGGTTATCCAGCGGGAGCTACAGCAGTGCCTGACCCTGTACCACCTTCCACAGAAACAGGGCAGCCACTTCCCCTCCACCTTCCAAATCTTACACAGTTTTCTCTCATAACCAGACTTAATCCAGAACCATGCAAGGAAAGGAAATCTGAAAAATTCAAGGAAAGGAATTTGGGGAAATATAGCTCCAACTTGGGTAAATGTGATACAAATCCCTGGGGGAAAATGGATAGCAGAACACCAAAAGCATGTTTCGCCAGCACCCTTTGGAATAATCTTTGAATGTGTAACTTTTCAGTTAGGATGTATCATAACACCCAAGAGAGTGTGACTGAAATTGGATACAGCCCTAGACTGGAGTAGAACTGGGGTACGCATACAGCAGTGGCCTCAACTGGGGACCATTTTCCCCCAGGGGGCATTTGGTGATTCTGAAGACATTTTTGGATGTCCCACCTGGAAGTGTGCAACAGGCATCTTGTCAGTAGAGACCAGAGATGCCACTAAACATCCCACAATGCACAGGGCCGCCACCCACAACAAAGAAATACATAGACCAAAATGTCAAGAGTGCTGAGACTGAAAAACCCAGACATAGAGGATAGGGCACATGATCTCTTCGAGTCAAGGAGGGTTCCAAGAAACCCAAGGGGAAAAAAGTATAATATATACTATAACTATATACAATATATACTTTAATATATATTTAAGTATAATATAAACTTTAAAACTCCATAATTCCAATTAGAATAAGAGAATCTTACTCATAAAAGAAATGAAGTAGGTTAGTCTGTATTGATCAGCATGTATTGATATGGTTAACAATGGCTGAAAAAAAGCAAATCATACAAAAAATAGTATGCATGGTATAATGCCTTTTTGGTTATGGGCAACACACATAAACTTCACTGCCATCTCATTTGGGTTCTCCCAGAAACAAACCCTGAGACAAGGATTCAAGATCAAGTTGTTTACTTGGGAGATGATTCCAGGAAGCACAGGTAGAAGAGTGAGAAGGGAATATATACAATGAAACACTACTAAGTACTATTCACAAGTCAATACTGTTCATCAGAAAAAGAACAGAATGTTGCCACTTGCAGCAACATGGATGGACTTGGAGAGTATTATGCTTAGTGAAATAAGTCAACACTGACAAAGACAAACACTGTATGATCTCTATTGTATGTGGAATCTAAAAACTACAAGTAGCGAATAAAACAAAAAAGAACCAGACTCACAGATATGGAGAACAAACTAGAGGTTACCAGTGGGGAGAGGGAAGGGAGGAGCAGCAAGATAGGGGCAGGGGAGTAAGAGATACAAACTACTATGTATAAAATAAGTGACAAGGATATACTGTACAGCACAGGGAACACAGCCAATATTTTATAATAACCATAAATGGAGTACAACCTTTAAAAGTTGTGAATCACTATATTGTACACCTGTAACTTATAAAATATTGTATATCAACTATACTTCAATTTAAAAAAAGGAGTTGGAAGTGAGATAGGAAATGAAGGCAGCAGACATAGGATGCGTTACTGAGTCAATCACCACTGTAGGAAAATGGAGCTCAGTCCTGCCGAGGACTCTGAAAGACAGAGCTGAATATACACCTCAGAGTTATCCCATCCGAGTGGTCAGGGAGCTGGGGTACTTACCCGCAATTCCTATCAGCCATCGGTTGGTTGACAGCTGCTCCCGGTGAGGGAAGCAGGGTGTTAATTCCCTGTGCCATGTGGGCTTCCGTGGCCAGTGAAAGCCTAAAGTCAGAGAAAATTCTCAGGCAAAGAAATGCGAGTCCTAGCAGTTGGAAGAAAAGAAGGTATGAATTGAAGGGGAAGGAGGAGGGGGCAATGGTAGCATCTTAACAACCATCAAACAAGTGTCTTAACAGCTACTGTCTTTTTATAAAAAGGACTGTATGCCAAAAATCCTTAGACTTATCCTGAGATATCTCCCCTTTTAACTTGGGATGTTGGACAGAAATATGGTTGCAGGCATTTCGATACAATCTAACCCTGGAAGACATATATATGAATGCTGACTCTGAAGACATATAAAACAAAGCAGAGCATTTGCCCCCCACCCCAAAAAAAAAAAAAAAACACGTTGGGTCTGCAAAGGAAGACAAGAGAAAATAACATGAAGGATCCTTTTGTTGATTGCACGTCTTCACTTTTAGGACAGGTGATAGGAAGTTATACTGATTAATCAAAAAGTCTCATCAGAAGGCGCCCTTGTTGAGCTTACACTCTAGGTATCTGTGAGGGTATGGGGGTAAAGAGGGCAGGAGGGAAATGACTGTTAAGTCGATAGTGGTGAGTAAGAGAAAAGAAATAAAATAGAGTTAAGCCATTGAGAACAAACAGGGGCAGGGGTGGCCCCCTAAGCTGGGTGATCAGGAAAGAAGGTAACATTTGAGCTGTGACCTGGACGATGAAGAGCCCACCATATTCTCTGGGAAAGAGAGTTCCCAGCAGAGGGGAGGGGGACATGGAAAGGTCCTGAGCCAGAAAACCACGTTGGCTCATTGGAGGTGGGGCTGCATCTTGCTGATCAAGGGAGAGTGTGGTAAAAGATACAGCTGGAGAAGTAGGTGGGTGCTAGATGGTTCTACCTTACAGCCTGGTTCTTCATCCCATAAGGACTTAGAGTTTTACTCCCATTGCTGCAAGCTGATGTAGGAGAATTTTAAAGCTGGAGATTGATTCAAATGAATTTACATTTTTAAAAATTGCTCCAAGAGACGGTGTAGAGAATGGGCACAGGGTGGGAGTTGGAGTGGGGCAAGAACAGAAGCAGGGAGACCATTACAGACGGGGAAACCGATGACCAAGTGGAGGAACTGGTTCAAGGTCAGGCAGCAAGACAGTAGCACCTCTGAATGGGCTTCCCTCTTTCTAGGCGAGAGCTTCTTTCTCTAGCTGGAGAGAGCAAACCACCAGGATCCTTCATCCATGGCAAATCACCAGCCCTTCCCAGTGTCACATAGCCTCTGGGCTGCCAACAAACATTCATTGTTGGATTTTTAAATGTTTTGCTAAATGCGTCAAAAAAAAAAGAGACTCATTTTATTCAAAGGAGCATTTACAGTCACTTTACATCTGGTGGCTGCTAATTGTCATCTGTTAGGTTGGGCATCAGAATGTGGCATCAGAAAGTGTGTCCATCTGTCCTGGGTTCTAGCAGGCTTCCACTGCTTCCCATCCACAATCTGCCTTCCTACCAGTCTCTCCAGAGCCAGCCCCCATGTTGCTTGGTGCTTAAGCCATCCTTCTCTGGGAGGAGACAAATTCTTATTCATGAGGTTTCATTAGCTGAAGAAGTAGAAAAAGCCGTATGAATTCAAGATAAGAGTCTGAAGATGCGGGTCCCAGTATGGGTCAGTCTCTCTCTGCTGTGTCAACCCAACACCTCAAGTCCTTTTTGTTAGAAAGAAATAATTACATGAACAAAGAAAGAAACAGACACACAAACACTCACTCTCCCTGAGCCTCGTCTTCACCTGTAAAATGAGAATACTAAATATACAGCTGGGGAAATGGAGAAAGATTATACATCAAAGTGTCAACAGGTTCTATCTCTGAGTGAGTAGATTTTTTTCTTCTTTCTGTTTATGTTTGGTAACATTTCTATGGGAAACATGTATCATGTTTGCAATGAGAAATAAAAACAATCAGAGCTATTTTTAAAAGACGATAGTAAGTACTGTCTTGCCTTCCTCAGCGGGCTGTGGAAAGAAGACAATGAAATGACATCTGTGAACACGCCTCATGAACAGTGAAGCCCAGACAAACGCAAGGAATGATCCCAGTCCTTGTTAATCTGCATAAACACCTAAGCTGCTACCCAGGGACATCATGGCTCACGGTGCTCTTCTCTTTCCCCATCTCCCCTCCTTTTCCTTTCTTTCTCCCTATCCTTCCTCCCTTTCTCTTCGCCAAAGACTTGCCAAGGAAAACTGCAGCCAGAGGGCTAGACTGGTCCAGCTGGGATTCAGAACAGGGGGACTTCCTGGGCACAGAGAATTCCCAGTTAAAATCTCTAGTAGTGGCTGATGTCTTTGGCTCTTCCCTACCCACTGTCTGCACCCCCGAATCTCTGAGAATCCTGCATCAGGATATTTATAAACACACTTAGAATCTACCCCAGTTTCTTTGTTTTTCTGATTTAATCTCTTTTTTTATTGAAGTATATAGTCAGTTTACAATGTTGTGTCAATTTCTGATGTACAGTATAATGTTTCAGTCAGACCTATACATACATATATTCATTTTCATATTCTCTTCCATTATAGGTTACTACAAGAATATAGTTTCCTGTACTCTACAGTAGAAATTTGTTTATCTATTTTACATCTAGTAGTTAGTATTTGCAGATACTAAGTATCCCAGTTTCTTAGAGCCAAGAGACTTTCATCCCAAATGTGAGATTATAGCACCCTACCACATCCTCCCTTCTCTCATGGTCTTATTGAGGGTTTTTGGAGCCAAGCACTGTGCTGGGGGCTGAGGATCATCCCAAGATGACAGGTGGGTGTGTTTCCTGACCTCATGGGGCTGACGTTCTAGAAGAGGAGAACAATACTAATCAGTCACATGGTGACTTAAGTTTATAAAATAATAGAAAAATAAGGTACACGTTGCACAAGACTGTTTATTGGGGGATTATGATCTAATCTGGAGGTCTGTGAAGGCTTCCTCAAAAAGAGTGATGATTAAGTTGAGAAATGAAGGGTAAATAGCAGTTAACAAGTCAAGGGAAAGGGAGGGAAGAATGTTCTAAGCAGAGAAAACAGCCAATGATGCATTTAAAAAAAAATGCAGCTTGTGTAACCAAGGAAGAAAATGCCAGGGTGATGGGCAGGGCCAGGAGATCGGAGACAGGGCAGAACTCCAGTGTGGCTGGAAGCCATGTGACAGTCTTGGTCTTAATTCAACCACAGTGAGAGTCCATGGGAGGCTTTTAGGCAGGAAGATGACAAGTTTACATGTGCAGGGTGTATATGTGTATGTGTGTTTATGTGTGTATGTGTGCGTGTGTTGTGTTTGTGTGTGTGTGTGCGTGCATGTGCGCGCACGTCACCACTCTCCCTTTGTGTGAGGCGTGAATCTGAAAGATGGTATGTGGCAAACTGCCCATTGTCCCCAAATCCTTCTTCCCTTCCTCCTGGCCGCATGTTCACTCAGCTAGAGCCTCCATTTCCCAGCCTCCCTTTCAGAAAGACATGGCATGAAATAAAGGCTTACGCAGAGTAAGCAACTTGTACTCACCTGTTTAACAGGAAGGGGTTGCCATGGGCTTCCTCTCACCTTTTCATGGGCTAGAACGTGGATGTGGTGGTGATCCAGCACCAACCAAGAGGACAAGGACAATACCCTAGGAATTGACAGAGCAACAAGGTGGTTGCCATCTGGGCCCAAGTGGCCTTACAGCACAGACCCTCTCACCCACTCTGGACTGTTACCCAAAATAAACTAACTTAGATCTTGCTTGACCCACTGCATTTTGGAGTTTCTGTTAGGGCAGCTTACTCTTTATCCTAACTGATATTCCTTATATTGGTTAAAATTATTTGGTTGTAAGCAACAGGAATTCACTCAGGTTAACCTAAGCAAAAAAAAAAAAAAAAAAAAGAGTGATTTATTAGAAGGCTATGAGCCAGGACCCAGAATCAAAAGAAAATCTAAAATTTTGGCTTGGAAGCAAAAATTAATGGATAGTCTCTTCTGGTACTGCCAATGGGATGAATAACTGCAGTCATTTTCAGTCTTTATTACATTCTTCTCAAAATTTAAATTCCTAATATGGAGAATCTGAATGTCTAGTATACATCAGATGCCCACCCCTGGGCCAGATGAGTGGGTTGGAAGGAGTAAGGAGCCCCTTATTTGAGACTCCCACTAAGGCTGTACCTAATGGAACTGGAGGTTCCCACAAGAAAAATCATGGTGCTGCAGCCAAGAAAATAGGAATGGCTGTTCACCCCAAGGGTGCAAGAGTGAACAGGAGGCAAACATTCAGGAGGCTACTGCAGAAGTCCAGGTAGGCATTGATGCTGTCTTGGATGTAAACGGTAGCAATGATGATAGAAAGAAATAGGTAAGTGTAAGATATAACTAAAAGGTAGAATCAAAAGAATCTAATGCATATTTACTCTATACTGAATATCTGGCTTATAACAGAAGAAACTTTTGAACTATAAAACCCCAAGTTAAGATCACATTTAATTGAATTTCCAGTCCAAATATGGTGGAGTAACTTACATCAGACTAACTCTCGGGTATATGACAAATATAAACTTTGAACAAAATACCAAAAAAAAAATTGCATGAGATGACTTCATCATATTTACTGAAGAAAATTGAATTAAAGATCAATATGAATAATATGATAACACTTGTGTAAGCGTGTGTGTGTGTGAGAGAGAGAGAGAGAGAATGCACAAATGCAAGTCAGCAAAATATTGGTCAGGCAGAAAGAAAGGAAAAGTACAGCTGCAATTATTGTTAACTGAGGCAAAAAAAGACTGAAATAAATCATTTTCTCAAATCTGTGTCATATACAGTGCCTAGAAGTCTTCTTGCTAACTTGAAGAAGAATCATAGCCACAAGGGAAAGTCTTTCTAAGACTACTTCTGGAGACAACAGGTTAAACTCAGTCCACCTGCTACTCAGACTGCCTTCTTCCCAGCTCATTCCCTCCAGCCCTTCCCATACGCCATCCCTCAGCAAATAACTAGTCTCGGAAGAAGCTCACACCCTCAATTCAAAGATGAGTGATAATTTTTAAAAGAGTCACCATCAGACATACACAAAGAAAAAAGAGAAAGGAAATGTCAAATAAAAGGTAGATAAACACACACACACACACACACAAACCACCTAGAAGCAAGTAAAAAATATGACCAACATTTCTCCATGAGATCAAAAGATTTTTTTTTAAAATATCATCTCTATGAAACAAGATTCCAAAGATGCAATAGTTGAAGGAAAAAAATAAAAATAATAAGACAACAAAAGAAAGTTTAAAAAGAAAGAAAAAGAGTCTGGCAGAGCTCAGAGAAAAGCATAACAAAAAAATTAAATTATCACAAAAACAAAATCACATCAGAACCACCAAAAAGGATAATTCATATTCCTGAAAATTGGTATTTCTAGACATGTAAAACTGGCTTAAGAAAATGAAGCACAATGAAGAAAATATTAAATGTAATAGAGAGAAAACTGTAGATGAGGAAACCACAAAGAAAAGAGAAAAATAATAATAATAAAAGATAAAATGCAAAAAAATGCTTCTAAGTAAATGAAATCTACAGACTGATACAGTGTACAATGTCCCAGGAAAAGTTTACATAAATTGGGCAAAATAATACATATTCTACTAAAAATTACTTGACTTCAACAATAATGAAGAAAAAAAAAAACATGGAAAAGGAGGCAGAAAAAAAATTCAAATCCCATCTGTGGCAGAGAAATGTCACTCTGTTCTCAGACTGCCCCACCACAATAGTCAACACTAAAAGACAGATACAGGTCCACAAATTCCTTAAGTATAAACTAACCTAACAAAGAAAACAGAACGGGTACAAAACATCAAGTGATGGTGGGGAAATAATAAAAGATAATTCAAAGAATCATAATAAAGACTTCAACTTCCTAAAAAGTTGAAGACGGGGATCAAATAATGAATTTCCCAGAGAAGTCTAATCGCAGCTGACCCAGGAAGGTATAAATACACTGATTTTCATAGACGTTAATTTATTGTAACGTTTTTACATCACAAGTGGGACCACATAGATCTACACTTTTTTAAAAATACACAAATTTTAGAAGTAATTCAGAAAGAAATCAAAGAGCCAGCCGCTCAAAATGTAGAAGATAGTTTCACAAAGGAAACCAACCAGACCCTCACAGAACACAACTCTAGTGCTACTTCAGAGCCTTCAAAGATTACTTCCAACTTCTTTGAACAAAGCTAGCAAAACTTTAATAGCAAAATCTAACCCCAAAAAATAGCATAATAGAAAAAGACACAGTAAACCTCACTTGTGAATAGTAATGCAAAAATTCTGAATTAAATATCAGCACTTAGGATCTGAGAGTACATGAAGATTTAAAATGCAAAGACAGATCAACATCAGGGACTCACTGGAGTCACATATCAATGGAGAGAAATGATATACGTGTCTTCAAAGATGCTGGTAAAAGTATTGGATAAAAAACAATGTTCAGTCTTGGTTGAAAAAAAATCTTTATTAAAATATAAGGAAATTGATATATCTTTAATATGATTTTTTAAGTATATATAAATATATATGAAGAAAAAGTTATCACCATGTGTAATAGTGAATTACTAAATCATTCTCATTAAAGTCGGGGGTAAAGAAAGATACTCATCACCACTATTATGCTTTAAGATTGCTCTGGATGCCTTAGCAAGCCATAAAAATGTGATGGTTAAAATTGAAAATGGAAAGGCAAAATAATGATTATTTGCACATTATGTGCTTGCATCCCTATGAAATCCGAGAGTATCAACTACAAAGCTATTAGGAAAAAAGAGAGAGAGAGAACCCAGTAAAGTGAGTATTTAAATCTTACATACACAGAACAATAGCTTTCTATATACAATATCGCAATTAGAAACACATAATGGAAGAAAAAAAAATCTCAGTTATAAAATACCTAGGAATAAGAAACTATAAAAAGAAAACTTTAAGGCATTACTGAGGGTTGTGAAAGAAAACTCAGATAAATGGAAAGACAACCCTGTCTTTGGAAGGAGAGTTGAGTATTATAAAGATGTCACTCACCCTAAGTCAACCTATAAATCTTATATAATCTCAATATTATATCAATAGAATATTTCTGGAATGAGTAAGGCTCATTCTGGGGAACTATAAGGCTTCAGTAATTAAAATAAGTTGGTCCAGGTGCATAAAACAGACAGAACAGAACAGAACAGTGAGTCTAGAAATGGATCTAAATACCTATGGAATTGTATTATTTGACTGAAGTAGCATTTCAATCAGAGGAGAAAAATAGAAACTTTTCAATAAAAAGTATTGTGAAAACTTAGCTAACCATTTTTTTTAGGGGGAAACAGACCACTAATTCACTTCTTATCCCAAAATAAGTGTTAAATAGATCAAACATTTAAATATAAAAAATGAAAACACTACAAAAAAAACACAGGATAATTTAGGGTTTTTTTAAGTTTTGGAATAGAAAAGGCCACTTGAAGCATGATATAAAACTCAAGAGCCACAAAGAAAATTTTTTAATTTTTTTAAATTTAAAATTTGATTCCACAAAAAAATTTAATATCTCTATAATAAAATGGTCACCATAAACAAAGTTAAAAACAAACAAAAAATGGGAAAAAGTATTTGTGACACACATGACAAAGGGCTATTTTTGTCTGACATAAGAAGCTTTTTATGAATTAAGGAGAAAAATTCAACAATCCAATAAACGGACATCCAGTATGCAATGTGGCTCACAGGGTTAAAAAAAAAAAAAAAGCCTGTTAAAAATATACTGATCATCTAATCATGAGGGAAATGCAACTAAAAACTGCAAAGAGATATCACCTCACACCAATCAGAATGGCTATTATCAAAAAACAACAAATAACAAGTGTTGGCAAGGATATAGAGAAAAGGAATCCTAATACATTGTTGGTGGGAGTGTAAATTGATCCTATGGAGAATAGTACGGAGATTCCTTAAAACACTAAAAATAGAACTACTGTACCATCCAGCAATTTCACTTCTGAGTATTTATCTGAAGAAAAAGAAAACACTAATTCAAAAGATATTTGCCCTGCTATGTTCACTGCAGCATCATGTACAATTGCCAAGATACAGAAGCAAGCTCAGCGCCCATCAGCAGATGAATGGATAAGGAAGATGTGGTATATGTATACAATGGAATACTACTCAGCCATAAAAAAGGAATGTAATCTTGCCATTTGCAACATCAATGGAGATATAGGGTATTACACTAAGTGAAATAAGTCAGACAGAGAAAGACTGTTGCAAGGTAGGGATTTTGAATAATATACTCCAAACTGAAAAGAAACTTTGAGATCAAAAAAACAAAGCAGGCAACTCCATAAAGTGCTAATAATTATGAAGTTTATTGTGGGTCATTTACATACAGACAGGATCGGACAAATGGCAATTCAGAGGCATTGGCAGCTACGTCCCATGCAGCTGAAAGAGGTACAGGAGGGTTTAAAAGGACCACAGCTAAAAACAGAATCTGACTACTAAGGGAAAAGCACGTCTACACCCATGGGAACTGGGATTTTCTTGCCCTGGAGGTCTCATGACCATTATTCCTTGAGGGCCATTAGCCATCTGCATAAGCAAAGGCATTCTTTCAGGTTTCATATCAGGTGAAGACAAGGATAAAAGTTGATAGGGAACGTACCTGGCTTGGGTGCATTCCTGGTGAGTTAGGCTGGAGCTCAGCCACACAGAAAGGGGAGGGGGCAGCGCTGCAGGCCTAAGATGGAGCTAACAAAATGGAGTCAGTGTGGTTCAGCCACACAGAGACAAATCCTGCATGATTTCACCTTTATGTGGAATCTAAAAACCAAAACAAGTGAACAAACACAACTAAATAGACGGAGAGTCATAGATACAGAGAATGAACAGATGGTTACCAGGGGAGGTGGGGGGAAGGAGAAAAATAAGTGAAGGAGATTAAGAGGTACAAACTTTCAGTTACAAAATAAATGAGTCACCAGTATGAGATGTACAGTGTGGGGAAGATAGTCAGTTATGTAATATCTTTGTGTGGTGACAGATGGGAACTAGCCTCATCATGGTGATCATTTTGAAATGTATAGAAATATCAAATTACTATGTTGTGTAACAGGAACTAACATAATGTTGTAGGTCAATTATACTTCAAAAACAAACAATCTCATAGAAAAAGAGATAAGATTTGTGGTTACCAGAGGCAGGAGTGGGTTGGGGAGGAGGGGAGTTTGCATGAAGATAGTCAATCAACACAAACTTCCAGATACAAGATAAATAAGTACTAGGGAGGCAATGTAAAACATGATAAATATAATTAATACTGTGTGTGTTATATATGAAAGTTGTTAAGAGAGTAAATCCTAAGACTTCTCATCACAAGGAAAAATTTTTTTTTTATTTCTCTAATTTTGTATCTATATGAGATGATGGATGTTCACTAACCTTACCGTGGTAACCATTTCATGATGTACATAAGTCAAATCATTATGCTGTACATCTTAAATGGGTACAGTGCTATATGTCAATTATATCTCAATAAAACCAGAAAAAATATATACTTATTATTTTGAAAATGTAAATTAAATCATTTTTAAATATGCCATTATTTTAACCCAGGAGATTGGCAAAATATCAAAATGCTCCTGGCGATATGGGGAAAATCTCCATCTTCATATACTATCAGCAGCATGTAAATTGTTAAAATGCAAATACAATCTCCCCAGAATTCCCATGGACATAATCTTGACCCAGCAATTGTCATTCTAGAAACATATTCAAGAATTTATCCTAGTGGTATATTTGTACTTATGCTCAAAGATACATGTACAAAGATTCCACTGAAGCATTCTTTCTAAGAGCAAAAACTTGGAAACAATCTAAATGTCTCTCACTATGGAAATGATTTAAAACATAAAGGTACAACTACAAAGTCAGTAGCCTTTAAAAAGAATGAAGCATTTCCCAGTGTGCTGATACAGAACCATCTCCATGATATACTGAGTTTAAAAGATAAAAAAAAAAGCAAGGTTCAAAACAGTGTATTGTACATCCCATCTGTTCATAAAATGACTATATCAAAACAGTGTATCTCTGGAAAGCATCAAGAAACTAGCAAGGATGATGGATTCTGGGAAGGGGAGTTTGGACCTGGAGGTCAGCTATGAAGGGAGACATTTTTCACTGTATATATTCTTATGCTGTGTGAATTTTTTACTGTATGCTCATATAATTTTGAAAAACTAAACACTTCAAGAAAATAAATAACAAAAAGTAAGTCTCCTTGAACAATCAAAAAAAAAAAAAGAAAAGAAATTAAGGAAAAAAATAGCATCAAAAATTAATTATAAAATACTTAAGAATAAACTTAGCAGAAGAGGCAAAAGACTTATATACACTGATAACAGCAAAACATTTCTGAAAGAAATTAAAGAAGACAAATAAATGGTAAAACATCCTGTATTCATGGATTGGAAAATGTACGATGTCAATATTTTCTAATGCAATCTACAGATTCAATGCAATCGCAATCGAAATCCCAACAATATTTTTTTGCAGAAATAGGAAAATCCATCCTAAGATTCATATGGAATTTAAAGAGACCCTGGAAAGCCAAAACAATCTTGAAAAAAGATGAATAAAGTTGGAAATCTCATACTCCCTGATTTCAAAACTTACTACAAAGTTGCAGTAGTTAAAACAGTGTGGAACAGACATAAAGACAGATATATAAACCAATAACAGAGAATAGAAAGCCCAGAAATAAATTCTCACATTATATGGTCAAATGACTTTCAATACAGATGCCAAGGTTATTAAGTGAGGGAAAGACAGTTTTTTCAAAAGATTGTGTTGGGAAGACTGGATAGCCACGTGCAAAAAAATTGAAGTTGGATCCTTACCAGTTTAGAAGAAAATATAGGGGAAAAGCTTCATGACATTGGATTTGGCAAGGATTTCCTGCATATGACCTCAAAAGCCCAGGGGAAAAAAAGAGTAAAACTAGGCAAATTGGACTAGAACAAAATTAAAATGTCTGTTCATCAAAAGAGAGAATAAAAAGAGTGAACAGGCAACCTAAAGAATGGGAGAAAATATCTGCAAATCATGTATCTGTTAAGGGGTTAATATTCAGCATGGATAAAGAACTCCTACAATTCAACAATAAAAAGCAAGTAACTCAATTTTTTAGATGGGCATAGAACTTAAAAAGAAATTTCTCCAAAGATGATATATACAAATGGCCCAACAAGCATTTGAAAAGACGCCCAACATTACTAGCCATTAGACAAATGCAAATCAAAACTACGAGATGTCACTTTACACCCATTAGGATGCCTACTATCAAAAAAAATAATTAAAATTTTTAAAAAGCAAGTATTTGCAAGAATGTAGAGAAATTGGAACCCTTGTGCACTACTGATGGAAATGTAAAACAGTACCGCTGCTGTGGAAAACAGTATGGTAGTTCCTCAAAAAATTAAAAATAAAATGACCACGTGAACCAAAAATTCCACTTCTGGGTATATATCCAAAAGAATTAAAAGCAGGGTCTCAGGGGTGAGGGTATAGCTCAGTGGCAGAGCATACACTTAGCATGCACGAGGTTCTGGGTTCAATCCCCAGTACCACCATAAAAAGTTATAAAATAAAATAAAGGTTTTAAAAAGCAGTCTTTAAAAAAAAAAAGCAGGGTCTCAAAGAAATATCCGCACATCCGTGTTCATTCCAGCAGTATTCACAATAGGAGATGTGAGTAACCCAAATGTCCATCAATAAAGGAATGGATAAAGAAAATATGGTGTGTGTGTGTGTGTGTGTGTGTGTGTGTGTGTGTATGCACAATGGAATATTACTCACCCTTTAAAAAGAAGGAATTTACGATACATGCTACAACATGGAAAGGACTTGAGGACATTATACTAAGTGGAAGAAGCCAGTCACAAAAAGACGAATACTGTATAATTCCACGTATATGAGGCTCCTAGAGCACTCAAATTCATAAGAACAGAAAGTAGAACAGTGGTTTCCAGGGGCTGGGGGAAGGGAGAAGTGGGAGTTGTTTAATGAGTCTAGAGTTGCAGTTTTGCAAGATGAAAAAGGTCTACAGATCTGTTGCACAACAATGTAAATATTCTTAACACTACTGAATATACACTCAGACGTGGTTAAAATGGTGAAAATTTATGTATGCATTTTTATCACAATTTTAAAAAATTTTTAAGTAAATCTCTAGATCCAAAAGAGTTTTCCAAGTAATTCCCTCTGTTTCAAGGTCCAGTGAGATATCATTTTGTCATCATCACTATCATCATCATTTTTTGAATACTTACTATGTGTGCATTGCCTCATTTAATCCTTAAAATTGCCCCGTGAGGTTATTACATTATTTTTCACAGGAAACTGAAACTCAAGAGTTAAGCAACTTGCCCAGGATTAATACTTGGAGAGCTAAGACCTGGAACTTAATGTATTCAACCAACCACTCCTCCTATTTGACTGCCCTCCAGGAACTGGAATGTGGAGGTGGGAACATGAGGGAGGGACAGGCAGGCAGGAAATATCTGGTTGTTTTTGTTTTTCAGGGACTTTCACTTTCAATGGCCCTATTGCACCCTAACCCTGTCTATCCATGGGAGGTTTCAGGTGAATTAAATCAGACACGTGTGGCAGCCCAAGAGAGCTAGACGAAGGTCTTATTGTATTAGTCATTTTTCCTGTCATCTTGAATTAGTGTCATATTAGCTTAATGCAATACTAACATGATACAGAAATGTTAGCATATTACAGACTACTCAGTGTGTCAAGTAAGAACTTTATCATATTACTTTGCCACTGATATGTCAAAGAAGGGGTGGGGGAGGGGATGTGGGTGTGCCCATAAAACAGAGCCACTTAATGCCCACTCCAAGCAAAAGCCCCCACATGAACCTTGAATTGGAGAAAAGAGTGAGAGATTCTAGTTAGGATACCTGATTCCAAAACCTGTAATCACACAAATATTACAGGAAAAGCTAACATAGGTGGCTTCTGATAAGGTTAACAAAGAGGCTAAATCCCTTGTGAAATGATATTTTCAACCTGGAGCCCATCCCCCCTAATTACTGACAGACACCAGACTCAGGAACTGGGAAGGGAATCTCTGCTTAGAGAAAAAGGTTGGATCTCCAGTTCTCATGTGATGTTTAAACCTCTGCTTGGTGGATAACACCTTACTGCTCGGTAACGGGCCTGAGGTCTTATCTTGGGATAAACAGACCCTTAGGGGGTCCACCACTGACTTCCAGGGGTTGATTAAATCCTCTAAATTGTACATAAAATTATGTCGGTACAAATGGCCTTTTTTTCCTTAGGAAAGGTCCTCTTCAAGGGGAGCCCCAAAGAGTTCAGCGCCTCCATGTTAAAGGAAGATCAGGGAAACATCGAAGTGAAGTCAGACGAAGAATGGCTAGAAGACTGGGGTCTGGTCCAACTCCGTCTTTGACTTGCTGGATGACATTAAATCACATTGCCCTCAATCATTTCTTCCAGGGAGTGGGGCTACTCATATCTGTGTTACGTATTTCACAAGGTTTTGGTAAGGATTAATGAGATGGCATAATTGGAAGGAACTTCAATAAGGATAAATCCCTTCTTTAAAAAAAGTAAGCAATGCATACTTCCTTGAAAAATTATCAGTTTTCAAGGGGGAGAAGTTCACACAGACACCTATGCACACCACCATGATCAGAACTCCTGTGTGAACCACTTGGTCCTCTGATAACAGCATCAACCATGTTTCTATAGGGACCTTCTTGTTTCTTTCATGGGGACAAGTCTTTGGGTTCCTCCACCTGTGGGGATATATTAGGAGTTCACTGAACTAGCTCCTAATAGAATAATCGAATGCATGATCCAAAAAACCACAACTGTCAGCAACTTTGGCCAAGAGCCATCAAGCCCACTTCTCAGTTTCTCAAAGTGAGTCCAGGCCTCCACGTCGAAACCCGGAAAAGGATGTTGAACTCAAGGCAGTACTGCTATAAATGTGTGGTTCCCCTTAATTAAAAATCTATTAGCAAATTTCCTGATAAGCTGCTAGTATTTACAAATACAAACTAATAGCTATTTATTTGAAGGTTTATTCTAAGACCTTAAAATGAGTTTTTCCTTGTAGTGTGATAATTGTTCAGATGGCTTCCTGCTGATTTAATTACTTCAATTAACTAGGATTCTCAGAGACAAGTTTCCCTTGGCTTTGGATTTTCTATCTCCAGTTGTTATCACGGGGGCCTCATTTTTTGTAGCTTAAGGGCCAAGCTCGTATCTGTGCCACCCACCACCAAATATCAATGTTGAAAGATGTGAAGTCAGTCTGAAGAGGAAAGAAGAAAAGTCAAGCCTGTGAGTGTTTCCCAGACCCACCTTTACAGACAAGAGGAGGCTCCTGGCCACACATCATGAGACTGGGTCTCTTTTGGTTCAGAAGGTGGGGGGCTAGCTGTGATTAACCACCCATATTTTCACTCCTTGGTCCCATGGTGCCAGTGACATACTTTAGAAGGTTAGATGAAGTCTGGTGGAGAGGATACAGGCTTAGCAAAAGAGTACCAGGCTTAGCAAATGATGGCCTGAGGGTGGTGGTTTTAAAATACATCCACCAATTCTTCAACACACCTCCCTCCAAAAAGGTAGCCTCTGATTACCTTCCATTTGAGTGCAGGCTGGGCTTGGTGACTCTCTTCTAACAAACAGAATATTGCAAAGGTGACAATGGGTGATGAGGTCATAAGATCTTCACAGCCGCCCCCTTGCTCTCTCTCTGATTGCTTGTTCTGGGTGAAGTTGCTTCAGTGTCATGAGCAACTCTACAGAGTCCACATGACAAGGAACAGAGGCCTCCTGCCACGTAGGTGAGCCACTCTGGAAGCATCCTCCAGCCCTAGTCAAGCCTTCAAATGACTGAACCCAACCAACAGCTCAACTGCAACCCCACGAGAAACGCTGAGCCAGAACCACCCTTTTGTTCTTCGGCAAACATTCTCTGAGCCCTTGCTGTGTGCTACGCAGTGTTCTAGACTCTGGGAACACAGCAGGGACAAGTCAGAGAGAGCATCTGGTTTCACAGCAAAAACATTCTAATAGACTAAACTAACAAGTGGATCAAAACAAATGGGATCCCTTCGGAGCATTATAAAAGAGATTAAACAGGATAATAGGATAAATAATGCCTAGGAGGACCAGTCTACATGGGGAAGTAGGGGGGAGGCCAGCAGGAGCTCTCTGAGGAGTGACATCTGGACCGAGACTTGAAGAAGTCAAAGACCTGGAAAAAAGTGTTCTGGATAGAGGGAACAGCAAGGGTGAAATCGCTGAGGCAGGAAAGAGCTTGGCAGTTCAGAAATAAGAACATCAAGGCACTGGAGTGAGTGTGGAGACTACGCCATTTGATAAATCCAAAAAGGTGTCAAAAGAGACCAGAGCATGCAAGGCCCTATAAGCCACTGGAAGAAGTGGTTTTAATTCCAAGGGAAGTGGGAAGTCAATGGAAGAATTTAAGCTGGGACGTGACACAATCCAATGTGCATCTCTGAAAGGTCACTCTAGCTGCTGTGTAGAAGGATGCCCTCGAGGGGCATAATTCATTAGCCTTGTAATTCATTAGCCTCAGGGCTTCACTCAGGAGGTCAGAGGCCATGGCTGGCCTCAGGGGTGGAAGTGGGAAAGATGAAATGAAGAAATAGATTTAAGTTTCTAGTGTAGAATAAATAGAATGAATGCTGAGAGATCGGACTTGGGGGAGGATCAAAGAGGGTTATGGGCTTGAGCAACGGGAAGGAGAGTAGAGCTAGTGACTGAGATACTGAAGACTCAGGTGGAAACAGGTTTGAATCCTACCTGTGTGACTCAGGCCTCAGCTGGTTACAGCTTCCATGACCAATGAGACCAGACTTATAGATGAAACCATACTACAGATCAAGGAAGGTTGCTAGGTCATATAATGCATTACAACTTGTTAAAAGTGCATTAACATAAGTTACGCATTTGAAGCCCACAATTCTATGAGATAATCGAGATGAACGTTTATATTTCCATCCTGCAGATGAGGTAAACTGTTGTTCAGAACAGTTACATAGTTTACATAACGTTGCCAGCTAGAAAGAAGCTACACTGGGCTTCTTAAAGGGGGAGCAGATGACCACTTGGACAACGATTTGTGCTGAACTGTTTCCTGCACGCTCAGCATCCTTGGATCCTGCCCACTAAATGCTAATGGGGACCTCCCCCCTCACCCATCCACCCACCCAATCATGGTGACAATCAGACGCATTTCCAAACTCTCCTTAAGGGGGCAGTACCACACACACACCATGGTTAGTAACTGTTACCTGACCCTCTCTGCACGAACACGCGCGCGCGCGCGCCCTTTCAAAATTAAAAAGCAACCTTATCCAGCTGCCCTTCCCTGAATTAACTTGTTCAGGGAGCCCTTCCTTTCTTCCAGGCACTTGCTAGTGCTGAGGATACAGAGATGGATGGACCTTGTGCCTAATTTCCATGACTTCTCAGTCGGGTAAGGAGCTCACGATCCCTGCAATATCTAGAGAAAAAATTTCGGAAGGTTTTTCCAAGCCCGATCTCATGCAAAATCTCCACTCTGTAACATGAATTCCTTCCTGCTGGTGATAAACAAATATCAGGAGTTTGAATACACAAACACATCATACAGAAGAGGATTCTGAGACCTCAGGCAAAATATTATAATATTTTCATGGGCTGCCCAAATTCCAAGCATTAGATTTGATGAACAGCTTTATTGAATTTTGTAGATAAATATTTAAAGCCTTCAAGGGCTTGTGTAAATCACACCTAGGCAGACGCACTTGCTCACAGCGCCATCTGCTGGTAGCTGGTGGTGTTGCGCAGGGAAATGAATGGGTCGCGAGGACTCTACTGAGAGCGCTGAAAGGCGGGTCCAGGGGGCTCAGGCCACTAGCTCTGGCCCGAGAACCCAGATCCGGAGCAGACAAACCCCACGGCACCTCCTCAGGAGCCTCGGGTGTCCAAGAGCAAAAATTTTCTAAATCAACGTGGGTGAAGGAAGCAGAGGGAGGCGGGTACGAAGGAGAGGCAAGAATATCTTGTTTTTCAGAATTTTGGAAACACAGTGCCCTCCAGAGGTCATAAAGCCCTTCCCCCTGCTCCAGGCAGAGAAGTCCCTGGAACCTTCAGGAGAGGAGAGTTCACAATCCCCCATGGTACGACCTCCCAGGATCCTTTGCTCCATTGCTTCCCTGACACTTATCCTATAAAGGGATGACGCACAGCTCTTTAAAAAAAAAATCGTTTACTGGAAGCATATTTAATAGTATACAAAGTGTTCATGCAGCCAGAGTGTGTGGGGAAAATAACAAAATAGAAGGGGGATGTGTGTACAGGATATGCACCAAAGTATTGGCAATGTTTATCTCTAATGGTGAGAATAAGGGTAATTTTTAAAATTTCCTTCCTTGCCGTTTCCTATATTTTCCAAATTTTCTCTAATAAACATGTATCGCTTTTTAAGAAGAAAAAGAAATCTTAGGGGAAAAATACCACCCCAAAAATAAATTATTCCTTTCCTCTCTCCAGCTGCATTGCAATTTCATTCCCTCTGGTTTTACCCACAGGATAAGTAGGTTAACATAATTATTAATAATGATGATGATGATAACCATTCACAATTAAGTATTTACTACATAAGTCTGTGCATGTGAAGCATCTACCCCAGTGGTAAAAGCTGAGTTAATATGAGTTGCTCTTGTTGTTGTTATTATTATTATTATCATCATCATCATCATTAGCCTACTCTAAAATAATAAACACCAACTTCAAAAACTCACAGTTTAAATGGAGCAATAAAAACAATGTATAATAGTTTCCAATGCTATAAGAAAGTGACATGATAAATCAAATAGGAAGTGATGCCTCTCAAACTTCTACTCAAGGCAAGCACTCTTGGCTGCAAGAGATTTACTTACTCTAGCTCAACTGAAGAATATTCTCGGAATTATCTCTTGAAACCCAAAGGTATAAATCAAAGCACAGTTAGGCCCCCAGGAACTGAAAATGGGAACCCAGGAAGACTCAGGTTTCCCTCCTGCTTCTCACCTCAATGTCTTTCTATATCCCACTCTCTTACGAAGCTGCACCATCTTGCTCGCAGCTTGTAATATCTATTCCCAAACTGTCCCTTCCACCCCTTTTTATACCCTGTGCATAATAGCTGGCCTGCTCAGTTCCTTCCCAGTCCGATTCCTAAGTGGAGAATTTGACTGACCTGGCTCATCATGTTTCCATACCAGACCACCCAGATCACTTATCATTGGCCAGCCAACGGATGAATTACCCTGGATCAGGTTCTCACTGCTAGTGCAATCAACTTGGTAAGAGGAATTGGCACAGATGGTACAAAACACAGCACTGCCAGCATCAGCTGGGGTGAAAGGTCACAGCATGGGCAGAGGAGGCAATGATTGACATTTCTAGAATAGTACTCATTTGTTTCCATTTGTTCACAAGGTTTCTTTCCCATCTGTCCTCATAGATCTATTCTTCTGTGAGTGTTTGATGCTCAAACAGTAATGAAGGAAAAGTCTTTGCCATAGGTTGGGTTTCCCCAGAAGCAGATTCTGAGATAGAGATGTGGATACAGGAGGGTGATTTGCACCTACTCTTGGGATCAACACTAGAGAAGGGAAGGTAAAGAAGCAGGTCTTCTAGAGGGGGAGGTCAAGCTGCAATGAGATCTCAAAAGACATTTGGGGGACCCTGTGGGGAGTCCTAAAAGTGGGTGTACCCAACAAAGCTGTCCCTAGTTGGGGCAAGAGACACTTTTTACCCCCAACACTGAACAGTCACATCCTCAGACAAGTTACTCCTAAAAAATTCTATTTCTATGACAGACCCCTGGATCATCACAGATTTTTCTCTCTCCCTCTCTGGAGTTCATTTGTCCTATCAGGGCCTCCAACATGCTAGCCACTTCTTGCTTATCTAGTCTGATTAACGTAATGTTATCAATATAGCAGACCAATGAGCTATTCTGTGGGATGTCCAAGCAGCCTAGAACTATTCAGAGTATATTATGATAGAAGGTACAGAATTAACATAGTCCTGGAGCAAAACTGTAAATGTATACTGTTGACCATTCCACGTGAAAGCAGACTGTTTCTGGTCCTCTTTTCTGATAGGGAATGAAAAGGACATATTTTCCAGATCAGTGGTTACATACCATGTGTCTGTGTATATTAACCATGTCTTTTATTCTCTGTATTCTGATGCTTTGACATCTGAGGCTTTGCTGACCCTAGAGTCCCCCCCCTCCCCCCAGGGTTAGTCAGGTCCTAGAGACAGTGAACAATTTGCCCACCAGCATGCTTTTCAAATGCTAACCAACCAATCCAGCGCCTACAACTTCAACCACCTCCTTTATTGAGCTCTCACATTCTGGACCACTAACAGCCCCTGTGCCCAGAGCCCATGGAAATTATTCAAACTAGCCAATCCTAAACCTGTTTACCCTGCTTCACCCATTCCTTCCCAAGGAAACCACAATGGAGACTCTTGCCCACATTTCCCCCAACTCCCTCTGCCTCCTGACCACTCTGGTGCTTCCCCGTGTGGCCCCTTGTGGTGTGGCATACCCCTCCTCTTGGGAATTGTGAATAACATGCTATTTTTCAATACTAGTTGTCTTCTAACCTGTTGGCCTTACTAAACCTCAGATTTTCTATAAATACACTGTATTGGAGAACAGTGTCCTTCTTAATCGGCTCTGGCAAAGATACCACATCTGACATAGTAGCTTCAAGTGGGGGCTCCTACTTGCTCGAGGTTGCAGTAGCCCACTGTCATCTTTCAGAATCCATCTGATTTTGCAAGGGCCACACTAATCAGTTGAATGGAGATAAGATGGGGACCACCACCTCTGCATTCTTTTGGTCTTTAGAGTGGCACTGATTTCTGCCATCCCCCTTGGGATGGGATATTATCTTTAATTGATTATCTTTTCCAGGGTTGGGAAATGAGAGGCAGTTTCAGAGCCTTCCACGTGACCTTCTAACCTATGATAACTCTTACCCCATAGACCAAGGACTGAATGTATGGATTAAACCAACCATGAATTATGTCTATCTCAATTATACATTTGAAAACTTGAGTAGAGAAGAGGGAACCCTTGTACACTGTTGGTAGGAATCTAAATTGGTGCAGCCACTGTGGAAAACAGTATGGAGGTTCCTTAAAAAGCTAAAAGTAGAACTGCTATATGATCCAGCACTTCCACTCCTGGATATATAACCAAAGAAAACAAAAACACTAATTAGAAAAGATATATGCACTCCATTGTTCATAACAGCATTATTTACAAAAGCCAAAACATGGAAGCAACCTGTCTTTCAGCAGATTAAATTATTAAAAGATGTGGCATATGGGGGTGGAGGTTATAGCTGAGTGGTAGAGCGCATGCTTGGCCTGTAAAAGGTCCTAGGTTCAATCCCCAGTGCCTCCATTAAGGGAAAAAAATTAAATATGAAATAAAATTTTAAAAGATGTGGTGTATGTATACAATGGAATACTACTTGGCCATAAAAAAGAATGAAATTCTGCCATTCATGTCAACGTGAATGGACATGGAGAATATTATGCTTAGTGAAATAAGTCAGACAGAGAAAAACAAATACTCTATGTGATCACTTATAGATGGGATCTAAAAAAATAAAACAAACAAATGTGTATAACAAAACAGAAACAGACTCACAGATATAGAGAACAAACTAGTGGTTACCTAGGAGCCACCACCAGTCTTCTCGTGTCCCTCTCACCAGCATGTTTCTTCTTTCATTCCTAAATAGTGTATCCTTCAAATCTTTCCATGGCACACAATCTTGTGAGTTTCCTACCCTTACTCTGAGGCTCTCAGTCCTCTTTGCACCACCTTCCATGAAAATTTTGGCAATCCCTCCTCACTTACCATGGACCATTTCTTTTTCCATGCTTAGGTCCGCATCATCTCCTGGGTCACCACCCCATCCCTCTGTTGGCTTCCCAACAATTCCATCATCTGTGTAACTACTTTTAGCATTAAATTCCCTCATTTTAAGTCCTTAAAGGTGTTTCTGTTTTCCTGGTTAGACCTAAATGATTCTCCATTCAACAACTCCAGATTAAAACTCTCTAAGGCAAGGAACCACCTGTTCTCCATTTTTGAGGCATCTAACTAAGCACCTGATATTTAATCAGTTCTCAGTAGACGTTTGATTAATTTACTGGGCAACATTTACATAGAGGATAATTTCTCCGGTTACAAATGTCTGCCATGTGTGTAGTGAAAGGTAAACTTCTTAACATATTGTGAAGCATCATCCTTTGAAAAAAAGATTTAGAAAGATTCCTGCCTTCAATTGAAAAAGAATGTTTTAAATTCCTTTCAAAGATAATGAACTGGCAAACCCTCTTTCCATTATAGCTGTGTTTATATGTCTGTTATAGTCATTAACATTTCTTCAGAAAGCCACAACTCTGGAAAAAATCAATGTCTAATGTCACCCCCATAGTATAGGCACAATTTCCTCTTCTCTTTTACTCCTGTCACTGTTTCATGATGTTTTTCCTTTCTACCATTAAATCTGGAACTATAGGAAACTTTAGCCATTTCCTAATCCAATTCCTTTATTTTATAAGTGAACAAGCAAAAATAGCCAACGAAGACAAATGATTTGTCCAAAGTCACAAAGCTATGAGAAGGTCTAAAACTTAGGTCTCCTGATTCCCAGCATTGTTTTCTTTTTACCACCCACCCCACCAACCTTCCTGGAATCACCCAGTTTTGCAGCTCAGTGAAACACCAAAGAAGACATAGTAAGATTATAGATTTAAACTCAAATATAATCTACAGTTACATTAAGTATAGATGGACTCATTATTCCAATTAAAAGACATAATTTCAATAGGATATTCTTAAATTAAAAGTTGTTTACAAAGGGGATATATAAAAATATAAGGATAAAGAAAGCTCAAAAAATGAGCAGAAAATATACCATATAAACATTAAATTTTTACAAGGTGGTATAACTATATTAATATCAGATAAAGTAGACTTTAAAGCAAAAAGTCTTAACCTAACGATAGACTTTTCAATTCATTCTGAAGATACAGTAAGTAGAAATGCTTGTGTACCTAAAAACATAGCCTTGAAATATATAAAAAACAGAAATCGACAAGATGCAAAAGATACAAAAACATAATCACCATGGAAGATCTCAATAACAGCTTACAGAACAAACAAAAAATCAGTAAAAATCTAGATATGAACAATACAATTTCAAAAGTGACTTAATGGATAGAACACTGAAACCAATAACTACAGGAAACACACATGTTATTTCCAAGAACATTTAGAATATTTACAAATTTTGCTGGTCCATAAAGCAAGTCTCAAGAAATTTCTAAGGACTGAAACCATTACAGTATATTTACTGACCCCCATACAAGAAATCAACTTCAAAAAAAAGAAAAAACTAGAAAAATCCATAAGTTTGAAATTTTTCAAATATACATCTAAATAATTCATTGGTCAGAAAATTACAGTGGAAATTTATACATATTTTAAATAAATGATAAAACTAATGTATAATAAATGATTACTATACATTAATATGTTATATATAGGCATAAATACTTATGAGCTGCAGGGAAGTGCATGGTTTAAGAAAAATTCATTGCTTTATTAGAAAAAGAGAAAGATGTGCAGAGGGCTAAGCATATGAATAAGATAGAAAAAGAAAAACAAAGGAGGTATAAAGAAATATAGAAATAGAAATTAAGGAAATAGTAAAGAAACATCAATAAAGAAAACCAGCAGAGCCAAAAGTTATTCTTGGAGAAACCACTAAAATTAATAAAAACATAGTAAGTCCCAAAGAAAAGTACATAGAAGGCACAAATACTCAAAGTTAGAAATTAAAAATGAGGCGTTACTACAGATTTTATAAGCATTAAAAAATAAGAGGACATTATGAACAAATTCATGCCAATAAATTTGAAATAGATTTAGTTGAATGGACAAATTCCAACCATAACTTAAGAAGAGATGGAAAAAGAAAATCTGAATGGTCTTATAACATTAACTTACAAAAAAATGGCCAATTTGCATCTGGACCCTTCAGCCCGGATTGTAGAAAAAACACAGACTGGTGGTCTCTGGGCTGGCTCCTTTTGCAGACATTTAAAAATTTTTAACTCTGAATGCTTTTAGACTGGGCATGTGTTCCTCAGTTTACCTTAGATCTTGCCAACTACTTCACTTTTTTAGGTTACTTGCCAGGGCCCTTAAGTTATTTAAGTTTGCAACACCTGAAATCATTCAAAATCATTAAGATTGTTCAAATTTCAGACAGTGGCATAAAAAAAGATCTGTCTAATGCTGGTTTTCCAAATTTATCAAATTTAGACTATTTTACAGGTCCCTCTAAGTGAATTTTCTTATGGCAGGGGCAGAGTTTAAGGCACGATATTACTGCTGCTTATAACTGGACACATTTTGCATGTCCATAGATCCCTTTCAGTTGGTCTAATGCAACCATCATTAGCCAAAATGCAACAGCAGGAAAGAACAATCCTCCCAATATTTCCTTCACTTCTGATATCAATGAAAAGTTTGAGAAGGTTTCCAAAACCACCGTGAGTTTCAATAATTCACTAGGAGGACTTACAGAACTCACCGAAAACTTCTATACTCACAATTACAGTTTATTATAGGAAAAGGATAGTTTAAAACCAGACAAAGGAATAGATGCGTACGGCAGAGTCTGAGAGGGTTACAAGTGTCCTCTATTGTCCTTCTATTGTCCTCCTGCGTGGAGTCAGGATGCATTACTGTCCCAGGACTGATATGTGACAATATGCACAGAATACTGCCAACCAGGGAAGCTCACCAGTGCTTCAAAGTTTTTATCGGAGCTTCATTACATAGTCATGACTGCCTAAATTCTTGGACTTAATCTCCAAGTTAACTCTCCCACATGATGCAAATTCCCACCATAAATTCCATAGTTGGTCTTTATGACACAGCCAGCCCCCACCCTAAGACTTTCAGGTGGGACTAGTCTCATCCACAATCCAGTGTGGTGAGCCTCCAGCCTAAAAAAAAGACACTCCAATCATGTCTGACAAAGATTACCTCCCAGAAGCTGAGGGTAAAGCCAGAGCTCTCTGGGGGCAAAGCCAAATTTCTTACTAGAAGGTACTAACATATAAATGAGGGTCCTTAATTCAAAGTCTCTGGAATCAGATCTATCAACCCATTTACAGGCAGACAGGAACATATGCAGAGACCAGTTTCAAAAAAGAGGCTAAAAAAAAAAAAAAAAAAAAAAAAAAAAACCCGGAGTAACCAAAATACAAAGTATCACCTTACTATATTGTTTCCACAGGAGATACTGTCTCATGATTCTTAATGGTATACCCCTGAATAACTCACTTGAGATCCCAGCTGGTTCTCTAAAGCAATTTCAGCAAAATAAAAAGGTTAAGATACACTGAAAGCTCACCCTGCCTCTTCCTATTAAACATAGCTTTAGTATCTCTTTTCTTCCCCAGAAATCTATGTTGAGAACGAAGGATATCTTTACCACAGAATAAGCAGCTCTATACCTTTGTTTTGTGGCTGACACCTCTCAGAAGGAAAAGAAATAATAATTTAACATGTCTCTTCTATTGAAGTTGCTTGACAACCAGACTACCCAGCCACAAAGAGATCATGGCTGTCATAGAAACAAGCCTTGGGATTTTTCATAGTATTAGTCACATAACATCCCTCAATAAAGTGGTCACTCACTTTTTAAACATCTAACTTAAAAATCCTTATTTGTCAATGATTACATATTCTCCAGAAACATTATTGTAAAATTCTTTGTTTAGTAAGCTCTCCTTGTGCATTTAAAATCTGATTTACATTTGAGTTTTCAGGAGCACAGCATACTATATAGTAAGATATACCTTGCTGATTTGCTTAGCAGAGTCTTTTTTTTTTCCCCCATAAATGGTATAATGGTAACATTTATCCCAGGCTGCCTTTGAATTATCACAGATTGTGAATTAATGGCATCTCTGTTTGGCATAGTATCTCATGCACAGTGAGTGTTAAATAAATATTTGTTGGATTGAATTGAATTTGTGCATGTTTTATTATACATCCGTGTTAAAGCTCTAAGAACTTGAGATAAGAAGCTAATGGGGTTGAGAGGATAAAATGAGTTCAATTGTTAAATATCCAGGAATCTACCTGAACGAATACCAGTTCCTCTGCCATGTGTTTTCTTGAGGGAAAGCACGTTTGATCAGCACTGATAAGACAATAGAACGAATCATAGAGCCACTGTCACTTTTTTTCTAAACCCACAGTAACATATATATTCATCTTGTCAGACTGCTATATAAATAGATGAGGTAAAACAACATGGCATTTGTTGTACCTCAATTACTTTCTTGTATAATGTCAAGAAGTAAAAGCTAACAAACCATAACTTTTCTTGACATTTCCTCCCTCAAGTGACCAATGATGGATTTGCCTTAAAAAAGCATTCATCATTTTAAAGAAGGGTAGAGACAGTAGATTTCTTTGTGTTATTTTTTCTTCCATTTTTTAAGCCAGCGGTTAAATTGAAAAGCCCAGCTCTCCCGCAGATGGAAACCAAACCTGGTTGATGAGATTACATGTTTCTAATCCTGGGGGACGTTTGAAGTCACCCAAGTAGAGAGGGTGTTTGCTGTCATCAATGGTCCAGAGATGGAACTGAATTCCCAGAGAGGCCAAGAGGCCACCCTCACCATCACAGCACCCTCCTTCCCACTGCCTCCCACCCACCTTCCCATTAAACAGTGCATACTTTGCCAGGCAAATCTTTTATGTGGCCAGAACTAACAGCACAGCATGATTGTTAAGAACACTGGCACTTGAGTTTGAGGGACAAAGTTTCAAATACCATCACTACCATTTACCAGCTCTATGACTCTGCTAAAATTATTTAAGTTCTCTAAACCTCTTATCTTATCTGTAAAATAGAGACAGTAATATCTAATTTCACAGAGTTACGGCAAAGGATAAAATTAGATGACATTTTATAAGTGTTCACTTTTAAAAAGACTGCTCAAAAAAAAAAAAAACAGTATCTATTAGAAAAGTCACTGTGCCCTCCATGAAAACAGGAACCATCAGGTTTATTCACCATTTACATCCTCAGGGCCTAGCACAGAATTTGGTGCATAAGTGTTCAATATTGTCTGAAGGCATTAATGTATGGATATTATTATAATGATGACTTTTATTATAGTAGTATATCCCCTTTGGATGCCAGGGATCAGTGTATCAAAATAATAATTATACCATTTATTTAGTATTATTAACTCTAGGCATAACACATGATTTCATATGTGTTCAATCATTTAGTCATCACAATAACCCTAGGAGATAGATATTAGTCATTGTCTTCATTTTATAAATGAAGAAATTTAGGCACAGAGAGGTCAAATAATTTGTGCAAAATTACACAGCGAGTAAGAAATGGAACAAGGATTTAAGCCCAACAGCAAAGCATTAAATTATACTCTACCAGGAGTTAGGGTAAGCCATTGTTCAAATAATAAGGATAATAACTACTATTTGTTGAATACTTATGAAGTGACAGTCATCACTTTTATTTAACATTCACAGTGATCTAAGGAATCATAATTACCCTCATTTTCCAGAAAAGGAAAATGAGACTTTAATTTAACATTCACAGTGACCTGAGGAACCATAATTACCCTTGTATTTCAGAAGCGGAAAGTGAGACACAGATTGGTTAAACAAATTACCCAAGGGTATATGGCTAGAAAGTGGTTCAGCTAGGACTCAAATCCAGGTCTGTCTGATTACAAAGCCATGCTTTTTGAGCCCTGTGTTTAAAGACATGGTGGGATAGGTTGAGGGTGGACCTTGAATTCCACTGTCAGATATTCTATTGTGCTGGTTTGGCAAAGATGTACACAGATGGGTTTCCTCTTCTTCCCAGGCACACAGCTAGACAACATTTTCCCTAGCAACTGGGTGTCATAAGCCTGATTTCTAACCAATGGAGCATGAGGGGAAATAATGAGTTTTACTTCCAGGCCTGACCAGTGGAAACATGCTTCCTTCCCTTTCTAGGTAAGAAGAGAATGACCAGGCTTTGAGTCAGGGCTCAGCAAACTCTGCCCCAAGAGCCAAATCCAGATAGCCACCTCTTTTTGTAAATCGTGTTTTATTGGAACACAGCCAGACCCATTCATTTACATATTATCTTTGGTTGCTTTCATGGTACAAGGGCAGTGTTGAGTAACTGTGACAGAGACCATGTAGCATGCAAAGTCTAAAATACTTACTATCTGGTTCTTTACCAAAAGAAAAAGACAAATTGCTGTCCCTGGTCTAGATACTAGCAGAGCCACAAGATGGAAGGAATCTGGGTTCCTGAGTGAGCTGCTCAAAGAGAGCTGCCCTGTCAACATGAACACCAATCCCAGACAGTTACTGATCAAGAAATAAATTTCTATGATGAGCCATGACATTCCCAGGTCTATTTGTTACAGAGCTATCCTACTGGAAGTTATTCACAGGACACTCTAGTTAGAGAAAATAATAAATTACTTCCACTTGCAGAAAGAATAACCTCCCTGGGCTTCCCAAAATGATCCACAGACCATCCTGCTGCTTCTCCATATCACTTAGCCCTTACAATCAGCCACTGCACCCAGTAATGGAAGCACCCGCTTCTTTGGGAGAATATATGGGACATAAGCATCCCCATCGCCCTGACCTGTCAATGTCAGCATTCTAACCTGGTATCTCTACTTCTTGGCAATTTTTTGTTTCTTTTTTCTTTTTTTTTTTTTTTTTTTTTTTTTTTTGATTTGAGGTGCTGGTATTCCAAAAAGAATCAGAATTACAGTACTTATCCAGTAATTCTGTCTATGTTGAGAAATAGGAATCTGGCAAGCAAAGAAAAAATATACTTTTATTAATATGTCCAAAAGTAGATTGTAATAAAACACAGACCTTTCAAAAGAGGAGGAGGGGGGAACCCTCCCTAAAGGGAAGGAAAGCCAAGAGCAGATTACTTACTGCCACAGAATCCAATTTTGTAAAGTGCTTTTTTTTTCTCTTCCTATGCCACATTTTTAATGTCTCCGTGAGCTCAGTATGCTGTGACTATCAATCACAGGAAACTACTGACATTATGAAAGTGCTTTTAAGATATACAGAGTTTTCAAAGCCAGAGCTGTCTGAAGAATAAAATTTTTCAAGGCTTGTATATTTTCAAAAATATCTATTTGATACACCAAGCTGAGTAATGGCCAGCTGTCTCTAGTCTGTAACTGCTTGACAGAATGCATGAATATTGTTTTGTGGAGAAACAAAAACTTTTTATAAGAATTCCCAGTTCTGCATTGGTCAACCTTTTCATCTGTGGGCAGCAGGGGGTCACACCAAATCCTGGGTGCTGAGAGTGGGCAGATCAGAATCAAATTAATTTAGAAGCAGACATCATCCTCTAAGTTCTACTTAGTTTTTGACAAATAAAAAGTGTACATATTTAAGTTGTACAATGCAATATTTTGATATATGTATACATTGTGACTTGATCACCTCAATCAAGCTAATTGACATATCCAGTAGCTCCTATAGTTACTATTTTGTTGGGGGGGAGATCAGAACATTTGAGATCAACTCTCTAAGCAAATTTTCAGTATATAATTCAGTATTATTAACTATAGTCACCATGCTGTACGTTAGGTCTCCAGAACTCTGATGCTTAGGAAATTTTGCTGGCTTTCAGACGCATATGGATATAAGCCATGGAGCCAAGTTTATGGATGTAGACTGGAGCCTGTGCGAGCCAAGAAAGACCACCTAGAAGAAACAGATTCTAATCGCCAACCACTACTATCAATTGATGCTATCACTAGCATCAATTGTTTTTTCATTCAGCAAATGCTGAGTTACTGCTGTGTGCCAAACACTCTTCTAGACACTGGGGACATGATAGCAAACTAAACAGAGTAAATTCCTTTCTTCATGAAAATTACATTCCAAAGGAGGATTATAGGAAGTAAGTAAATGTATTATAGATACTGAAACAGAGTAATATTATACAGAGCACAGTCTCTGATGACAACACAATACAATTAAAATTCAACAACAAAAAAGAAAACCATATTTTGGGAAATGTTAGTTTATAAATATAATGAATTCATGCACGAAGTAAGGAATTATAATGGAAATTAAAACTCAGTAACAGACGAATTCTAGGAAAATACTCAGCTACAGGATGAGAGCTAGCTCTTAATTCTTAACGAAACTCTGAAGAAGAAAAAAAAAACTCATTAACAATAAAAAACACTACCAACCAGGACCTACAGAGTGTGATTAAAGCACACATGTAGAGAGAGAGAAAAAAGAAATCTAAAATTTAATGAGCTAAGTATCCAATACCCCCAAAAAGTGATATTAGGAATAATGAAAAGTGAGCAATAAATTCAGATATAGCAATAACTAAATATTAGTAGGAGTACATTATAAACATTAGGTCAATACACTTGAAAATTTAGATGAAATAGACAAACTGTCAGAAAAATATAACTTGACAAAAGCAATTCAAGAAGAAAAAAATAAAATTAAAAAATGAATAAGTTAAAATATATTCATATAAAGCAAAGTGTTAGCTGGCTTACCCGACGTTCAGAAATACATCATCCCTCCCCCATATAACATTTTAGAGAGAATAATAGCAATAATAGCTACAACTGAGAGGTTGCTTGTTATGTTGTGGGACACTGTTCTAAGTGCTTTATCTATTTTAACACCTTTAATCTTCAAAATATCTCTATGAAGTTGATATTTCCATTTTTCAAATTAGGAAACTGAGGCAAAAAGATATTAGGTCTAATTGTTATAAGCAGCTAGAACAGAAAAGAAAACAAGGAGAAAGCATTCTCTTTTCGTGAGATTCTCATTGCATGAAATTAATATAACTTCAGTATGAAAACCAGACAAGAGCAGGAAAAGAAAAGAAAATTATACATCAAACACATTTATAAAGCCACAAAAATCCTAAATAAGATTTTAACAATGAAATGCAAGAATGCATAAAATATTTAATATTATAAGTAAATAGGGCTTATTTCAGGAATGCAAGGTTGGTTTAACATTAGAAAATTTAGTAACATAATTCATCATACTAACAGATAAAAAAATTATGATAATCTAAATAAATACAGAGGGGGAAACTTTTAGCAACATTTTAATAGAAAAAACTTCCTTACTGTCAAACACCTACAGTAAATATCATATAGCTAGAACATGATATACACGTGGTCTCTTTAAGGGAAGAAACAAAGATGCTTGTTACTTCCTTATACTTAACATGTGCTAAAGGTCCTAATCAGTGCAATATGAAAGAAAAGAAATGTTTATATATTGTAATATAAATATTAATATACTAATATTATAGTAATTATATAATTATATTGTTGTATAATTGTATATTATGTAATTGTATTAATATATTGGTGTGATAAATAATATTAATATACTAATGTGCATATTTATATTAAATATATAAATTTTTGCCAAGGTTAATGAGGAGGAAGAGATGAACAGGCAGAGCACAGAGGATTTTTAGGTCAATGAAACTATTCCGCATGGCACTATAATGCTGGATACATGTTATTTTGCATTTGTCAAAATCCATAGAATGTGTAACACAAAGAATGACTTCTAATGTAAACTGTGGACATTGCATGAGAATAATGTGTCAGTGTGTGTTCACTGACCATAAGAAATGTACACTCTGGGGGGAGTGTTCATAGTGGGAGGAGTTACATGTGTGGGAGCAGGGGATATATGGGAACTCTGTACTTTCCACTCAATTTTTCTGTGAACTTAAAACAGCTCTAAAAATCAACACACACACATATCATATATATATGTTAACAAACAAAAGCTGTCATTATTCATAAACAGTATGATTATGTAGATGACTGAAGAAAATACATTCATTATTGGAAAATTAAGAAAGTTCAACAAGGATACCTGATACAGGGCAACATCAAAAATAAATAACATTCCATAACAAAAAAGAAGCAGGCTCACAGATACAGAGAGCAAACTAGTAGTTACCAGTGAGGCAAAAGAAGCAGAGAGAGGAAATACAGGGGTGGGGGGGGGGAGCCATTATATGATTGAAATGATTATATGAAATTGTCTGTGTGAAACTTTTGAAAATTGTGAAGGACTATAAAATTTTAAGACTCTTTCATTCAATAAAAAATAAATTTAAAAAAAAGGAGTAAATACACCTAACATGTAGAGTTGCTAGGTATAAATATAAAATAAGTAAAATACAGTGTCTAGACAGTGTTCAATAAGTGGCAGTTCTTCTAAATTGTTTATTTCAAGTCTTTCAAGTTCTAGCTATGGTAATGATTTTTAGCTCTACTGAGATCTTTCTATGAGATACAGTAAAGTCCCAACAAGCTGAAAATACATACATATGTACATACACACACACACACACACACACACATACATACATAAACATTCCTATTATGATACAAGAAATTCATATGATCAATAAGTGATTAATGTCAAGAATATATATATTGATGCCTATAAAGCAACAATCCAATAGAAAAATGGCCAAAGTATATGAATAGGTGGTTCAGAGACAAAGAAACTCAAGTGGCCAATTCTCATTAGTAGTGAGGCAAATGAAAATTAAAACTAAATATTGTTTTCTCACATCCATCAGTACACATTTTCACTTGCCCTTGCCCCACCGACTCCTGGCCTGGTGTAGTACAGCTGTGAGGAAGCAGCCAATTTCTGGTTCTCTTTCTTCAGTCAGAAAGAGCAAACTGGAAATTATTTGCAATGTTCTAGGCTATGTGAAAATGTCCAGTTTTCAACAAAAGATCATAATCCATACAAAGACACAGAGAACATGGCCTATTTAAAGAAACAAATCTCCAGAAACAGTTTCTGAAGAAACACATACATGAAACTTACCGGAAAAAGACTTTAAAATAACTTTCTTCAGTATGATCAAAAAGCTAAAGAATAACATGGACAAAGAATTACAGGAATTCAGGAAAACATTATATGAACAAATGAAAATATCAACAAAGAGAGAGAAATTATTATTTTTTTAATTCTGGAGCTGAAAATACAAGTACTGAATTGAGGAATTCACTAGAAGTGTCCAGCAGTAGACTAAAAACAGGCAGAAGAACAAATCAAGAACTTGAAGGGAAGTCATTTGAAATTATCAAATCCGAGGAGCAAAAAAAAAAAACCAATCCGAGGAGCAAAAAAAAAAAACCTAAATAGAACCTGATGGACTTATAAAATATCATTAACTGGACCAATTTACTCACTACTGGAGTCCCAGAAAAAGAAAAGAGAGAAGGGGGCAAATTAATTATTTGAAGAAATAATAATGGCATAAAACATCTCATATTTGAGGAAAGACACTAATATACAAATGCATGAAGCTCAACAACTTCCAAGTAGGATATACCCAGAGACCCACACTAAGACATGAACGACAGAGAATAGAAAGCCCAGAAACAGACTGTCACACATACAGTCAAGGTACTTTTGACAATAGTACAAAGACCATTCAATTCGGAAAAGACAGCCTTTTCAACAAATTGTGTTGGGAAAACTTGATATCCATGTGCAAAAAAATTGAAGTTGGACCCTTACCTTACATCACATACAGAAAGTAACTCAAAATGGATCAAACACCTAAATGTAAGAACCGAAACTCTAAAATTCTTAGAAGAAAACATAGGGGGAAAGCTTTATGACGTTGAACTTGGCAAGGATTTCTTGTATCTGACACCAAAATTACAGACAACAAAAGAAAAAAATAGATACGATGGATTTCATCAAAATTTAAAAATTTTGAAAAAAAATTTAAAAATTGTGTGTAGACTGTCAACAAAGTGAAAAAGCAACCCACAGAATGGGAGAAAATGTCTGCAAGTCATATATATGATAAGAGATTGATACCCAGAATATTACAAAGTTCCACAACTCAACAACCACAATAAAAACTCAATTAAAAATTTTAAAATGGGTCTGGACTGGAATAGACATTTCTCCAAATAAAACAAACAAATGGCCAATAAGTGTATGAAAAGATGCTCAATGTCAGTAGCCATTAGGAAATGCAAATCAAAACCATGAGATACCACCTCACACCCATTAGGATGGCTGTTATCAAAATAGCAGAAAATAAGCACAGGGAAATATATACAAGATCTTGTGGTAGCTCACAGAGAAAACAAATGTGACAATGAATATATGTATGTTCATGTATAACTGAAAAATTGAGCTCTACATTGGAATTTGACACAGCATTGTAAAATGACTATAACTCAATAAAAAATGTTTTAAAAAAATTTAAAAAGTAAAGTGGAAGGGAATCTCTAGAAACACTTAAAAAAACAGCAGAAAATAAATAGCATGGGGCAATGATATAGGGAAGTTGGAACCCATGTGCACTGTTGGTGGGAATGTAAAATGATGCACAGTTACTGTGGGAAACAGTATGTTGATTCCTCAAAAAATTAAACACAGTATGACCACATGATCCAGCAATTCCACTTCTAGATATATAACCAAAAAAAAGTAGAAACAGGGACTAAAACAGATATGAGCACACCCATGTTCTTAGTGTCACTGAGTCCAAACTCATCCTGCTCGCCACGCAACGGGCCAATAAATCAGGAGATGAGGTATTAGGGCAGGGAATAAAGACTTTATTCGGAAAGCCAGCAGAATGAGAAGATACTTTGGAGTTCACTGTAAGGCAGCATCTCTCCCGTAAACTATGTTTCAGAGTGAGGTCCCCTAGTTGACATTCTAGAGGTGTAAGAGAGAACAATTTTGTCCTCTAAAGACTCCTGTGATCGGGATGGATTGAGATGTTTTCTGTACCACCTTGGTGTTTACCACCCATATGTATCAGAAAGTCAATCAGCTCATCCCCGACTGTCAAGTTTACCCAGGGATTCTGTGGGGAAATTGGAATTGGGTGCCTCAAGTCCAAGGAAGCCCTTAGGCCCCTATTATCAGAGTGTTCGTCTCTTTTTACTATATGAGAGGTTCCTATATTTTTTAAATTGTTTTCCTGGATCAGACTCACAATAAGGTAAAATACACATGTTGAGGGGTGCCATCAAAAGAACTATGTATCCCAGATAAGTAAACGGTACCTCATAGGCCAAGGGTTTTACAAAAAGCCACCTAAAGGAGGCCCTAGCTTTAGTCTCAGTCCAGAAAATTCTCAAGACTCCCCAGTACTGTAGCCACATTATTTGGAAAAGCCTTTGCAAGGATAGAAGAAGATGCAGTAGTTGCTGCAGCAAAAATTATTGCATCCGTCGTTCTCACTAGAAAACACATGGTAATAAACTCTGATAAACACTGGTCCTTTTGGAATTTGGTCCAATACACCAAAGAGAATTGTAACACCTTCTGAGACAAATATTCCTCCTAAAAACATAAATTTTGCTTCAATATGTACACGGTATTTTCCAAATACCAAAGATGCCAGCAAGTCAAACACAGTATAACACCCAAGGATCATACCAATAACTATATTGCTGGCTCCATTCTTTCCAGCCTCCTTGGGGATAAAGGGTCCAAGGACAGAATAGCACATCATGGAACCTACGTTAATGGAAACTGCTGATATCAGTACAAAAATCTGTTCTTTTGAAAGCCGCCTGCCTGGGCATCTCCCTTGCACATCCTGGAGGGCCAACACCTCTTAAAGTGCAAGAACGGGGCAGGTCCTAAGAGGATGTAGCATCCTGCTGTGATTTCCAAAAACCAGAAGCCATTTCCTTAGACATGGCATTTTATCACTGAGTAGGCCCACCGGTGGTGAAGAAATGGCGTAGGATAGTGCCAAACCTAGGAATACCAGTCCCACATATCCAGCTGGTAAATTAAATTTTTCCAAAACAAAGAGGGACAGCATAGGATCAAGGAAGCCAAAACCAGAGCTGAGGGAGGTGCTGATGAGGGATATAAGGGCAAACTTAGGTAAAGTGATGAGTTTCCACAATGAGTGTTTCCCTATTAACACTTTAAAAGTAACATCTACCAATCGAAAAGGGTACATGCCAAATGCACCATCGAATTTTTGAAATTTTCTCATATTTACCATTCTAGCATTTCCAGGGGCCTCGGGATCTGCTGTAGACCTGATAAATCCTTTACAAAAATTCAGAAAGGCCTTCATTTGGTTTTTGCTGGATTTCCTCAATTTAGTTAAACCCACCCTGCTGGCTGTTTGCATTTAGGCCCCCTATGGGATAATGTTGTAGGGGAAATTGCCCTGTGCTGGGAATGACTCCTGGTCCAAACTGGGTGCCCTGTCGGGTCTTAGACGGAAATACTAGACTAGGTCCCTGTGCCCTAGGAACCATCACAGGATTTTCTAATTGATCCCTATAAGGAAAGAGAGACTGTTTGACCACTTCCTGAGCCCCAGTGTTAGGGAATGTGGCTGACTGTAAGAATAGGAGGTGGTGGAGGGGGTGGATACATTGGCATCGCTGGGACAGCCAGCTCAGCTGGGAGAGTTAAGGTTAGAAACAACATGTCTTAATTCTTATTCCTTTCCTTATTTTCCCTGAGGTAATAGCACAAATGCTTGCACTTAGGGGACTTCATCATTCTTCCTTGCTTTTTCACAAAATATCTGTAATTGCAGGATTGTATAGAGCCATTCGAAGGCCACCATTCCTCAGCATTTTATTGTAAAATCATAAATAGCTACTGATCTTCTCCAATCATTTTGCCTTGGCATCAACCAACGGGGCTGAATTCTGAGCTGGGGCTTTTGGTGATTTTAGGAACCAAGTGGGACCTTTATATTCTCCCTGGGAACGTTCCACTCTCAGACTAGAACAGACAGACTTTTTTTCTTTCCGTTCCTTTCCTCCGTTTGACATCAATAAAAGTTTTAAATATCATAAAACTGACTTGGCTGTAAATGGGGAAACAGTACCAAAACACCATGAAATGAAAAACCCAGAGGACAAATAGAAATCCTAAATGCATGCTCAAGTTTGGCCTTGGGGTTTTACATGTACCAACGACACAGGAGACCACAAATGACATAATTAACACAGCAAGGGTGGCGGTATGTGGAGATAACCCTGCAGAAGCCCCTGTGGAGATCCGCACACGTACTACGGTCACACACTGTTCATCCTCCCCTAGGCGCAGGTTCATCGCTGTAATCAGACCACTTATCCAAAACGCGCCTCAGACGACCTTCTTTAGGGATAGTTGAAACAGTCCTCGTTCTTTTTTTTTTTTTTTTTTTTTAAGACAGAAATACAAGATAAATAAAACACACCTGGCACACAGAAACGCCAGCATCCAGAGACAAACGAACCAGTTCACAAATCAGGTAAAAGTCCAGCAATTATTCCCTCTCGCCAACTGGGTACCCGCCTCAAGCACAAAACAAACTGGCTTTTTCCGGGAAAAAAGCCCCAAACAGGAGAGGAATAAAGTTTCCCGCTGCACACATCGGGGCCACTTACCCTACAGTCTCTCCCAGATGAGATTCCAGGCTCCAGCTGCCCAGCTCTGGGGCGGCCCGGTCACTTCGGGGAACTTTGCAGGGAGAAGAATCCTGAGGGGAAGGGGGCCCGGCAGCTTCTCGAGCCTCAACCGGAAAACTCCCCGATGGAAGCCGGCTGGTGCCAAAATTTGTCACCGAGTCCAAACTCGTTCTGCTCGCCGCTGGACAGACCAGTACATCGGGAGACAAGGTACTGGGGCGAGGAATAACGACTTCATTCGGAAAGTCAGCCGATCAAGAAGATGGGGGACTAACGTCTTAGAAAACCATCTTACCCAAGTCAGAATTCAGGTTCCTTTTACGCTAAAAAGGGGAAGGGATGTGGTTGGTTGTTGCAAACTTCTTAGTGTCGGATCCTTTGTTCTTGCAGCTGTCCACGTAGGTCAGGTCATGAAGTTCCTGTAGACCGCCAACAAGAAAATGTTATTCTCTGTTCTGGAATTTGCTGTCTGTATATGAACAAAAAAAAAAAAAAATGTTATACCCTTAAAGATAGAGTCTTGAGAATGGGTTCTCCTATATATTTCAGGGTAAAGGCAACATTCTTTTACAAAAGGTACAGAACCTGCATGACTAAGTACGGGACACAGAGCACAGGGTTAGAGCCAAAGGAACAGCTCTAATATGGAGTCAGATTTGTTCTTCCTATTACAATAGCAGCATTATTCACAATAGCCTAAAGGTATAAGCAACCAATGTCCACTGACAAATGAATACATTTTTAAAAAATATGGTGTATGCATAAAATGAAATATTGTTCAGGCTTAAAAAGGAAAGAAATTCTGATACATGCTACAACATGGCTGAACCTTGAAGACATTATGAAATAAGCAAGGCACAAAGAAGCCCATAGAAACGCTCTATGATTCCAACTATATGATAATCTGGGAAACGCAAAACTACGAAGACAGCAGAATTATCAGTGGTTGCCAGGGGTGGGGAGGGAGAGAAGTGAAAAGGTGGAGCACAGAAGAGTTTTAGGCCAGTGAAAATACTCTGTATGATACAATGAAGGTGAATATATGTCACTATTCATTTGTCCAAACCCATAGAATGTAACAATGCCCTAATATAAACTATGGACTTTGGATGATAATGATGTGTCAATATAGGTTCATCAGTTGTAACAAATGTACCACTGTGGCAGGGCTGTTGATAACGGGGGAGGCTGTGTGTGTGTGACAGCAGGGATCATAAGAGAAATCTATGTACCTTCCTCTCAATTTTGCTGTGAACTTTAAACTGCTCTTTATAAAATTATCTTTCTATAAAAGGAAGGGAGGAAGGAAGGAAGGAAGGAAGGAAGGAAGGAAGGAAGGAAAGAAAGAAAGAAGCTAGTCACAAAAAGGCAATAATTTTGTGATTCTTCCTATACGAATTGTCTAGCGTAGTCAACTTCATAGAGACAGAGAATAGAATGGCAGTTGCCAGGGGCTGAGGGGAAGGGGAATGAAGGATTAGTGTTTAATGGGCAGAGTTTCCACTGGGGAAGGTGAAAAATTTCTAGAGGTGGATGGTGATGACGGTTGCACAACAATGTGAATGCACTTAATGCCACAGAATTGTATACCTAAAGTGGTTAAAATGATATATTTTATATTATGTTTTTTACTAGAATAAAAAAATGTATTTAGTGATTAAATTCTTCTTAAAACATTTCCAACAGTTCACCCAGAAGAGTTATACATTCCTAATCACAGTGATCATTCCAATATATCTTTCTCCCTGCCTATCCAATTGAGAACTATATTATTACATTTTGTTTCATTTACATACTATAATGAATATTCCTTTAAAAGAAGTCAAGGGACTCATGAAGAGGACTTAAATATCTTAAATATCTCTATGATATTTTTGTTGCATTTTATAAGCATTTGTCAATATTAAGCATCTTATATCTGAATCACCTGGATAACCACCTTTGACCTGACTATCCCCACATAATTTCTGTGCCTATGTTGATGTTAATAGTGATCTATCAAGGAAAGGTTAGAGGTAGGCTTCATTTTTAAAAGACACTTTCAACATGAAAACAAATGGTGACATTGCAAACTGTGGTGTGAAAATTCCACCAAGTAGTTAGAATGGAGACATCTCATGTGAGAACTGAGTCATCACTGAGCCTACAAAAAAGAAAGAGTCCCCGCTTGACAAAATCCTGACCATAGCAGTGTGGCCCAAATGCATTCCATGTGTGACAATGCAGTTTCTGCAAAACTGTGTTTTCTGTCACCTTAAATTAATGTTGTCAATCACAGGTCTTTTAATTTGCAGTTCTTTTTATCTAATGTGCAAATTTACTTTGGTTTTCCTATGAGCAAAAATCATAAATTTAAGGAATATATAAAAGATTTAATATTTATCCTTGTTTATACTTTGTGCAGGTATAATAAATATATATACTTTGTGCGTTATAATAAAACCATTTTTAAAAATTTTTTAAATGATGTGATAGGACATACTGAAGATTTTGTAACTTGCATGGAAATCAGGCGGCAGTTAGTGATTCTGGTACAATATTTATAATTGCATTATTAGATTTGAAACCCCTTTAAATTTGAAGTCTGGATTTAACTGACAAGGAAACATGTGAGAAGCAATGGAAATAGATTGTAAATGTCAGCATCATGTTTGATCATACCAAGGTGACCTTAAAATGCCATCTTATCCACTTTAATTTAACAAGGCTGATTTCCTAAAATATCAAATATTTGATATAACCAAGAATATATATTGAACTCCTGGAACAAATAGCTAGAAGGTATTTCAGTTGTCCCACTTGAAAAAGCAAGATGTAGGCAAACTCTTTTCAACTCATGGATGGCAGGGGGCAGGGGGTGGGGCGGAGGGTAGCCCTCCTTAAGTGGAGAATTTTATCTTTCCTCTTCATTGAAAGCTGGGCAAGTCAACCTTACCCAGACATGGAGAACATTTTCCTTTACAGGATTTAGTCTAAGAGCCCCTGTCCCCCAAAATGCCTACCATCAGCATGTCATTCCTTCATTCAGATATCACAGCTCTGCCTTTTTAAAAATGCAATTTCCCTGGGGAGAACCAACACATTAAATCCCTAAAATCTTAATGAACAAGCATTAATCAGTTTGCTTTCTTCCCTGAAATAATAGACTGGATTTACAAAAATATGAGGAAGGAACTAAAAATAAATATGCTTTTAAACTATCATTTATCAAAAGCTAATTCCTTACCAGATACTGTAAGGGCTCTCTAATTCCTATAACCCTTGAAAGAAGGTTTTATTTGCCCATTTTACAAATGAGGAAACTAAGATAGAGAATTAAAGTAACGTTCTTTGTAGTAGTCATACAGCTTCTAAGCAGAGGAGTCAGGATTTGAACTCACATCCTGCTTCAGTACCTTTCCTCTGCACCAGCTGTGTGTTCACAGAGAGTTAAATGTAGGTAAATTGTTGATTGAGCACCAATGATAAATTTCTGTCGTATCATCGTTTTGCTGAGAACCAATCCCAGTTAGGACACTAATCCTTATTAACTGACCTCATCCCAAAAATTTTGTCTGAAATGGGGTTTAATCACTGAGGAGAAATTTCTCATCTAAATGGTTTCCCTGGAATCTCAGAACATTGGTTATTGTGGACGGTTCAGTATTTCCACAGGTTAGGAATCCATATTTCCCTACCATGGGAAAAAAAAAAAGAGGAAGAAGAAGAAGCAGGGATTGTGAGATTTCCAGGAGCTTTCTCTATCTCTCAAAGAACTCTAGGGATCAACACCTGTGGAAGAAAGAGGACAGAAGCAAGATGGGGCAGAGAAGGAAGCTAAACAGCAGTGCAGTCCCATCAGAGCCTGGGCCAGCAGCGTGGGGAGCTCTGGCACATTACGGTCCATCAGAGTCATCCCACAGTGGGCTGAAACGCTTTATACTCCTGCCATGATCTGTCACTGGGTGTGGGCTTTCCTAGGAAAGGCAAGGTGGCTCTCTGCTGCTGAAGGAGCTGAGAATTAGAAGTTGTCTGCTAACAGCAGTCCCAGGAGCTGGGGAAATAAATCCTTCTCTGAAGGGAGGATCTGAGCATTACATTGCCTGTCTTATCAGACCACTCCCAGGACCGAGTTGCAGGTTGGGTTTTCTGGAAGCAGATGCTGAAACGGACTTTGACATACAGAGTATTCATTAGGGATAAACCCCTGTGGAAGGAAGGGGAGGAGACAAAGGGAGAAGTTGAACTACAATGCACTGATAATACAGTGAGCCTACAGGCTCACTGAAGCCCAGCCAACACACAGTACATAATCAGAATGACTGCAGGGTGTGCCCAAGTGGCTGGGTCTTTATATCCTGCCATGATCAGTCATTGAATGTTGACCTCTGCAGAACTGGCATGCCATTGGGTGAACAGGCTTCTGCAGCTGAGGCAAACTCTGAAGTAGCTGAGAGCAGAAGGCTGTCATTCATGGACAGCATTCCCAGCAAAAAAGTGCTTCCTTCAAGAGAGATCTGACTGCTATACGTCTGTGTCCATCACAAACATTATGCTGCAAGGAAAGACAGCTACTACACACAACATGGTTAAATATGATACCGAATAAGAGTTAGACCCAAGTGAGTACATCCAGTAGGGTTCCATTTATGTAAAGTTCGGAACACAGTCGAAATTGATTGATTTGATAGAATTAGAAAAATACTTTCTTTTAGAAGAGCATATTGACTGTAAGGGGTGTAAGGGAGGCTTCTGGGGTGTTGGTCTGTTCTATTACTCAGTCTGGTGCTGGTTACATGGGTGTATTCACTTGGTAAAAATTTATCAAGCTCTACGTGTATGATTTGCACAGTTTTTAAATATTCATGTTATATTTCAAAAATGTATTTCTTAAAAAATAAACATTAAACATTTATTTTAAGGCATAGAAAAATATATAGTAATGTCAAAACCACAGTGGATGTCATTGCCAAAGAAGAAAAGTTGGTTGACTTTCTTAAATATTTTAAGAAAATAATACTATTTGTGGTATGTGGATATTGCAAAAATCTCGAAGGTGGTGTTTGAATGACTAAAGTTGGACAAACTCTAGGCCTAATGTAGCATACTGCCTTTCTAATATTTTCTCTTAATGATGTGGATGGTTCCAAAATGCAGCAATGTTCTGTTACTCATGTAAAGGCACTTCAGTTTCGAGGGTATGTATCTGTCTGATTCTTAATTCTGTTTGTCACTTAAAGCTCAATGCTGTGCAATCTTAGACCATCTCTTTTGTAGAGGAAATAGAAACCAACATATCAGGACAGGCATATCAGTCAATCGAATTTTCTCTTCCTTTTATCATTTTGATTTTTGAAAAGCCCTGATAGCAAAGAAGTTTCTTCCCTAATCCTTATATCTCTTCACGTCTCTGTCCATTTCTGAATGCCATGAGGAGGTATGCAAAAGGAGAAGAGAAAAAAAAATACATTTCAAACACTCGATGTTATTTTTACCACCTCTGGGGAAAAAGAGTGTTCCAGGAGGCTCCAAAAGAAAAGATAAAGACCCAAAGGATGTGTATTCTGGCCAAAATCCTTAAGACACATATGCTCCTCTCCCCCCAAGTCCTTGATGACCATATTTTTTGACTAAGATAACTTCATCTCCTCTCTCTGCCCTACAAACCCAGCTCAAGCCTCAGGACCCAGATCTCAGGTAGCATGTTTCCACGAAGCTTTTCCTGACTATTTCAGTCCTGACATTATCCCTTCTTTTCTGCTTCTCTACAGAATTTAGAGTTCACAAATGTTAACTACTATAAGAATAGTTATAATAATGCCCATAACAGATGTTCGTAATTTGGAGGCTGCTCAGTGTCCTTTCCCTCTTTTTTAAAAGCTCTGCAATTTCCTTGGGGGATAGACCTCTGATGTTGGGTAGTCTTCATAGGAAGGTAGTTCTTGATGATTTCCTAAACCAAAAGGTCCAGTTCCTTCTCCACACCCCAGGACAGCGGTGATGAGGGAGAGGGGGAGGCACAGGACCTAAGCATCACCCCAATCCCTTGCCCTCTGGCCTCCAGTGAGAGGCAGCCAATGAGCACTTCCACAGGAGATCAGATGGTGAGAGGAGAAAAGGTCAGGGTGTTTCTTTCCCGTTTCCCCTGCTGCAAAGCTGTGCCTCTGGCAGTAGCTGCCTCTCCTCTGTGGCTCCGACTCTCCCTGATTCTAGTCATTTTCTTTCTTCCTCTTGCCTCTTCAGCCTCCCTAGAGGCCCCGATATTCTTTACTGGTCCCTTAACTCTGCCCACACTCCCTTTGTTGAACTCCCTTCAGTTAAATCCCTTTGAGGTGGGGAGGGCATAGCTCAGTGGTAGAGTACATGCTTAGTATGCACAAGGTCCTGGGTTCAATCCTCAGTACCTCCATTTTTGATTAATTCAATAAATAAATACACCTAATTACCTAACCCCCCCAAAAAAAATTTTTAAGATAAAATTTAAAAGCAAACCCCTTTAGAGAAAATTCTGTTTTTTGCCAGGACCATGACTGATCCAAGAACTGTAAGACATCAGTGATCTGAGAATTATCTAATTCCTCGAATAACTCTGAAAATAAATATTAAGGGACATTAAGAGCTTGATGTAGTAAATAACAGACACCCAGATTTTCTTTATTGGTCAAATGATCCTGCAGCGAGTCTGGTGATGGCTGCCATATTTTGAACATTCACTACGTGGCAAGTCTTTTAATAAGTCCTTTTCATTGCTCATCTCATTTCCACTCCCCAAACCCAATGAGCTTATTAAACCTAATTTTAAAATAAAGAAACTGAGATGGAGAGGAATTAAATAACCTCTCCAATGGGGGATAGAGCAGAGCCAGGGCGTAAACACAGTTCTGTCTGCCATGGGGCTCTGCTTACTCCCTTGACCCCCAGGCTGCACAGCCCCTCTTCTACCATGGTGCCACTAGACATGAGACATCATGGATTTCAGAGACCTAGGAGAAAAAAACACCCCTTCCACTGCCTTTTTTTCTGGAGCACATGTTTGCCTGGAATTTTTTTAAATGTATGTTGTCTCCCCAAAATGTGTGATTTTTCTAAAATCCCTCATATTTGCTCTCTCTGGGCTATTTTGGAAGGTTTGGGTTAAAACAAATGGACAGCAGTGGAGAGGTTATAGTTCAGTGGTAGAGTGCATGCCTGGCATGCACAAGGTCCTGGGTTCAATCACCAGTACCTCTGTTAAAATAAATAAATAAATAAACAAACAAACTTCAATAGAAAAGAATGCAAATTAAATAAATAAACCTAATTATCACCATCACACCCTCCCCAAAAAAAATGTTTAATGGGCAAGAGAAAAAAATATATACTTATTTCTCCTAGTTTGTGAAAACTGATTGCATCACTTAAAATCACATCATTTGACTCAATTTGCTGATCTGATTACCCAATTACATACTTTCTAGGTAGCTTCACACTATATTCCCACTGGTGTAGCCCTCTTTCCAAGCAAAGATACCTTTCTCTCCTGTTCTCTCTCTCTCTCCCCTCACCCACTACCGCAGTGTTTACTTCCATCTTCCTACTTTTCCCCTAAACAACAATTTCTCCACCTATTTTTTCAATTATTCCAACAAAAGCTTTTAAGTTAAAGAAAACAATGCTGTTTTCTTCCCAGAGCCAGCTGTTCCCTGACACAAAGTAACAGTGATACTAAACATTGCCAGCAATTGTTATGAAAATGCATTTCTCTTGTATCCTGTTGTCATGGCAGCTAAAGATCAAGACATGCCTGCTACGAGGACGACGTACAGCAATTTATACTGATTTGAGAAAAGACTGTTTGAGGGGGGAAACAGGAAAATGTATAATCAAATGCATTTGAAACCGTAGCCCGACAACGTACCATATCAGTTATTCAAAATAACATTTCTAAAGCAAAGGCCATCATTTATTTCAATCAGTGTTGTGTTCATTATTTGTGCTGGTGGAGTTATTTTAATTTCCAACACACTGGCAATTTTATTATTTTTCTCGGCATTCAGAATCTCTGCATTACCTTTGCTCGGGCACTGGCCAACCTACACAGACAGCAACACTCAAGTCACCTTGAGGGACCCACAGCTGCTGTGGCATTTTCTCTATTGCTTCTTTGTTTGCTGGGCTGGGGGCATCACTCAGGTGAATTTCTCCCTTGGACAGCAACTGCTTGAAATGTCACAGCACGGCCAATCCACCTTGCTCCAGATTGTCATTTCACTCAAGATACTGTCCCATATACATCATGTTTTACTTCTCCATGGGGGATGGAGAGAAAAGACCAAGAATTAAAAAAGAGAGAGGATGGGGGATGACAAACTGAGATTATAAAGGGTTTTGATGCAAATAATTGAGTACAAAATGCCACTTTGATTAACAATCTGGATGGCAGTTCTTGTCCCTAATCCTTTTTATTGGTTATCCCTCCAGATCACCCAGGGAGACCGCTGGTATTTGGCAGGAGGGAGGTAGAGGCATGGAGGGGATTAAGGGCCTCTGATCACAGAACAGACCAGTAGCGGAGCCAGGATGAGAACTCAGAATTCTGACATTCCTGAGCCATTGTTCAGCCGTGGCCTGCTGGACACAGGCTGAAGGAATTTTACTGAGATTGCCTAAAGCTTAACCAACTGCCACCCCCTCCAAGGATAATGAGTTACACTGCTTTTCCCACAGCCAGGAATGCACACGAACATTTTGGCCTTGACTGTATGAAACTGATTTTTCAGCCCACTTGAGGATGGTCACTGATTTCTCCCTCTCAAATCCTGCCGCTTCAAGATTGGCATCTACATGCCAAAAGCAGCTAGCAGCCTCCCCGAAGGTCCAGCTTTGCTCCTTGAATTGTGCTCCTAAATCCAAACTATACCTCCACGCTTGGCGTGGGAGAGACCGTTCATGTAAAGTCTCCAGTTTACTGTGTCTCCCCGCTCACCCTTACCCAAAATTGACAGGATCTGGAGAACCTGGTCTGTCATTTAAAAGGGAAGAAGCAGTAAAAAGCTGTCACTTACAGATTTACAGTGTCTGCACATACGGCATCAGTCTAAATGCAGTACATATAATCCCTCCACAATAACACGCTGAGCTAAATTACTATTAACCTCATGTCTAAAATGAGGAAACTGAGGCACATGGAGGTTAAATAGCTTGCTCAGTGTAACAGAGCTAGTAAGGGGCAGAGCCACGATGTGAACCCAGTTGTATGACTCCAGAAACTGTTTGCTCAGCCACTATGCTGACTAAATTGCTTCTACGACACTAAAGAGTTAAAAGGTTAGTTCTGGGACCCAGCAGTCCAAGGTCCTATTCCAGTTGCATGCATGATTTGGGATAAGTGGCTCCGCTAGGCTCCAGGTTCTTATGTTGTAATAGTGACCGCTAGAATTGCTAAATAAAGTCATTAGCACCGTACCTGGCACGTGCATGCCTTCCAAAAGTGTTAGCTGCTCACTCTAAGGAATGAATGCATTCAGAGCAAATGGGCCAGAAGGTCTGGCTTGCAGTAGAACAGTCCAAGGAAGAGATGGATGTAGGCAAAAGAATCCATTCGCTCTGCACTGTCCTGCCCCTTCCACCAAAGAGTGGGCCAGGGCGGAAGGGAAAACATAAGAAGAGAGGGGTGCCATGACCAGGGAATGAAGGGAACTAAGCTTGGACAAATTAAGATAAAGAAGGGAACCAATACAAGACATGATATGGGGATGAAAGGCCTTCTAACAAGAAGCCAGTTTGAGGCAGTGGCTTCCCAGGGCGATTAAACTGAATACCCTCCCGGTTAGGGGAGGGTATAGCTCAGTGGTAGAGTGTGTTTAGCATGCACAAGGTCCTGGGTTAATCCTCAGTACCTCCATTAAAAATAAATAAATAAACCTAATTACCTCCTCCCACCCCAAAAAATGTCTAAAAATAAATAAATAAAACCACATCCTTTAAAAAAAAAAAAAAAAAAAACTTCCTCAATCAAATTAGTCTAATTTTTATGTTATCAAGTCCTTGGTTACCTGAATTAAGCAACTCCTTGGTACCTTGTGATCTTTTCTCCTCTCTATATTTATCCACTCAAAGCTAGAAGAGTTTAACTTTCTCTTCCAGGAAAGAAGCTTTCTCTCAAAGGAAACCAGGAGAACCAGGAGGAAATCTCAGCTTCTGTGTGGGAAACTTCCTGACACTGTAAGTCCTGGAAGCATCATCTATTAACAATTCTACAGGTATCATCTAATCCGAAGTGAGTATCTCACAACACCCCCACAGTCTGGAAATCTTTCTCTGGTTCTAGCCTAATGCTAATCTTGCCATCTGTCTGTTTTCCTGGAGTCCTATTCTTGAAAGTTATTGTGGAATCAGGGGCCTGAAGTCTTGTCAAGGAGTCAAAGACCTGAAGACTAAGAGTCAGAGATGTGGGGTTAAGTCCAGGCTCTGGCACTCACTGAATGGCCTTGGGCAAGTCACATCTCCTCCCTGCGTTTCTGGTTTCTCATCTGTAAAATGAGAGCCTTTTATCTGCTTCAGGCTTCTATGATTTTTGTGAACTCATTCTATGACAAAGATATTCTTTGATCAGTAGATACTATCCATAGCATGATTTATTACTGGGAGCTTGGGGGAGGGGCGGCATCATTTTCATGGTCTGTTGTTTTATATGATAATCATCAGTCTCTATGGACTTGGGATAATTTTGCCATCAAAATTTTCCATTATAGTGGCATTATAGTGCTGTTTCAACAAGCTTGCTCATGTAACTTTTCCATTGCAAATTCACATGATAATAGCATTGTAAATGGCATCTCCAAAGACTTCAATTAAAATTGATTTGTCATTGTAATCTCAGCTAATAATGGTATGGTAATGGCATTATAATGAGGAGATCAAAGACTTACACTGAAATTATTTTGGCATTGTTATCCTATATTCTAAATGGCTTTGAATAGGCTGCTCTATACATAGGTTTGAAACTGTTGTGTCATAGTGATACTAAAAGCTAAGAGTATAGGTAATGGAATCATCCACTCCTTTCCCCTAAAGCCTGGCTTGGAATTTCTTCTACCCTTTTCGTTTCCCATAGATGACGTTCAAATAGAGCATCAGTTTTAATTCCCAGACTCACAAAGAAGAAGAAAGAGGTTGAGAGGAAGCTAATGAGTGCCTAGAAATACTGCTCTCAGATGAAGCTGGAGTGAGCCTGGCCACCCTCCTGCAGCAGATGCTGGGGTCTGAGTTCCTCTGCTCTCAGCTGGGGCTGGGACATCCTGACCTGATAGTTAAACACCAGACCTAAGCCGAGGGGTCCTGTTAGTGGAGACAGCATCCCACTCCTTCACCAGTGGCCATGCTATGAAACTGGAATTCTGCAGCTTCTGAAGTTTAGTGCCTCTTGCCTCTTGTCCTTTGTGGCTTTGCAGTTGTCACCCTTGTGGGCTTTGAGTGATATTGAATTCTTCCACCCCCAGCTCTCTGGCTGTAAAACCAGCTGTGCATGTGTGTGTGTTGTGTTTGTTTATTTACTTTGACAGGGACATAAATTAAATGGAATGACATATAGACCTAATTCATACTTTGGGGAAGGTTCTAAGGTTCGAATATTGTTCTAGTTTAGAGAATATTATATTAGTTAACATTAAAACTAACAAATACATAGTTTTTACTACATGACAGAAGCTATCCTAAACACTTTAAATATGGTTGATTCATAATATTCATGGTAGTCATGATCTATAAACTCCCCACGAACACAGAATTAACAGATACCCAGCCATAGAGTCCAGGGAGAATACAGGGTTAGATTCCTGTGAGCCTCTGCTCACATTTATTGTCGATTGATGGGTTACAGAACCTTGTTTTATGTGTGTTTGTGTTTAAAGACACTTTATTTAACATATATCCTTCAATCATTTCCATTGAGCTCATGGCCAACAACACCATATCTCATGTCTGAATGAAGCTTTTCTAACACATGTATTTTCTCCATAAGGCCCATCCCAGTGTCCTTGTGCTTAGAAACACTAGACAGCACTTCAGCCCTATGCCTGAGGGCCATTTTAAACAGAGAAATCACCAACAAAAAGAACAGAAATGCTCAGGGAAAAAAAAAAAACATGGTACTGAACAGACCATGAAAAGAGCACTTGTTTAGCACATGAGAGCAGAAATAAGGAGGCAGTGTTGCCTTTTTCAACCTAGTTTACGTTTTTCCCTACATGTCCATGAAGGGCCACAAAATTGTCACAAGTGTTGTTATTGAGCTTCCATAACTGAAGTGCAATTTGAAATGCGACTAGATGATAAAATGCTGCATATATTGTAATCGCTACATCAACCCCATACTTCCTGCTCTCTAACGGGATGCACGAGAGAATAAGGAACAAAACATGTCGACAGCATAAGAGCACTTGCACTGAGGCAGAAATATAAGGCATTGTTGCCTTTAAATATTACGTTTTTCCCATCAAAGGGCCACAATTGTCACAGTGTTGTTAACTCATCCTATCTTAGTAAGACAATTGCAATGAGAACTGGAATGATGAATTGCGCATAAGATGATTAATCTCCATCAACCCATAACACCTCACTCATAGCGAGAACTGGGCCCGAGATAGAACTCACTGTTCAGTTTTAATTCAGTTTCATCAATAATTACCCTGGGTTGGTTTCTTTTTAAAAACTAAATAAATCATATGCTTGATACTTAGTTCAGTTTAGTTTTTCACTTAGGAGATTGATTTGGAAAAACGGCATGGCCCTGGTTTTTGGATGGGAAGAGGTATCGTAGACGTCCAATTTTTCAGACCTTTGGACTAAGCCAGGTTGGGGGACTAGCAAGTGGAAGATGTAGCAGACACTATGGATGCTAAGCCAAATCCATTCCCGCCCCGCCTTTCCTGGCTGTTAGCGTGCCAAGCTCTGTGTGGCTCTGCACTGAGGACGGAGGCCCTCCGCGGTCCCAGGGGAGGTGACTCTCGATTAACAGAAGCCAATCAGAATGATTCTATTTCCCTAATCAAACTGGCTTAGGCAAGGGCTTGCAATTCTAGCCAATAAGAAGTGAAAGAAAATGCACAGCACAGCTCCAGGGAAAGTTATTCCTTTCATTTAAGAAATATCTGAGAAGGAGGAGCTCCTTCTCCTGCCCCTGGATATCACCGTGTAAGAATGTGATACTTGGAACCACTGTAGCCATCTTGTGACCATGAGGAGACTAAGTGGAATGGCAGAGCTGAAGATGTAGTTAAGGCACAGATTCAAACATTCCTGAAGCCACCCTACCTCCAGCCCCTGGACCATCTGAGATAATAAACCCTCACTTGTTTAAGCTGCTTTTAATTGTGTTTTGATTAGTAGAAACTGAAAGTATCCTAATAGGTACTGGAATTTTGCTTGGGAATCCTTTATAATGGAGAACTGGGAGACACTAAGCACAGAAATTACGCAGACAGATTCCCAGAGAGGTTGAACTCGATTTAAGAAGCACAATGTACTGGTTGCTAAGAGCTGCTGAGAGGATATAAATGGCCAGGGAAATTTCCCCTACTCAGAGACAGCTTATAATCTAGTTAGTTGAGAAAACCAAACAGAGCCAGTTCAAGAATTCTTGTGCAAAGAAACAGTAAATTCCATTTAATTCTGCCAGTATTAACCTCAAATACATGTAGTAGTGGTGTGTTGATGAATTAAACATACTCCCTGTCCTCTACAATCTAGTATAGAAAATTAGACTGACCGGTGATTATAATTCAAGGAATATTGTGGAAAGACATTTTGGGAGAAAGTAAGTTTGAGAGGTTAATTTCTTTTGGCAGACCCACATCTCTTCTGTGTAAAATTCTTCAGTGGTTTCCAGTTACACTACATTTATTCAACAGATAGTTACTGAGCAATTACTTGGTATCAGCACTATTCTGGGTGCTGGGACACAGCAGAGAACAACAGTAACAACAAAGTCCCTGCTCTTATGATGTTACACTCTAATAAACAGGAGACAATACAATAAACAAATTAGTGAATATATTCCATGTCAAGGGTGATATTACCAAGAAAAATAAAGGAAGGTACAGGGTAGGAGTGCTATTTTATACTGACTGATGAGAAGCTGACATTTGAGCAGAAAGTTGAAAGAGGTAAGGGCCTAAGCTATGTGTGGATGTGTGGGGAAAGTGTTTGAGGCAAAATGAACAGCGAGTGCAAAGGCCCTGAGGCAAAGAGTGCCTGACATTCTCGAGGAACGAGAAGTAGGTCAATGTGCCTGGAACAGAATGAATGATGGGAAAGTTGTGGGAAGTGAAATCAGAGAGGCAGTCAAGAGCAGAGTCAAACTTAACCATGAAGTTAATGAAGCTCTGACAATGTACTCAGAAAGTCACAGGTTTTGGTGTAATCTGAAAAAGTAAGATATTTTAGCCACAATCAGTTAAGACTGCTTTTCCTTCTACTCTGACTTCTCCATCGCATTTCCCTCCATGCTGGGTCTTTAGAGAGGCTGCAGGTCTTGGGGAGCTGGCTAAGAGGAAGTTATCTTGGGGATACATCTAGTCCAGGGTATATTTATGTGAATCACAGTCGCTTCCATGACTAGCTGTCCCTGTGTGGGAATGGCTTCCAGGAATGCTTCTGCAGCTCACCACCCAGCACTGCGACCCAAAGATGCGTAGCCAGCGGTCCAGTGGGAAAATAAGTTCTACAGAGTCCAGGTCTGGAACTCTGGGAGGGGTTTAACAAAGTGTTAAATATATAGAACTAGAAGCTAGTCTTTAAAAATTCTCCCAACATCTGATACGTAAACTCGTAAGCAGAAGTTTAGTTCTCACTGGTGCCTAATCATAACGGAAGTTCTCTCCCACCGGGAGTATATGCAAGAGTGCAGAGCTACAGTGACAAATGCACCTTTGTTGATGGCATCTCGAGAAACAGAGCTTATCAGACAAGCACACAAACCCAAAGCAGTACAACAAACAGCAAGTCTATCCACCATCAATATGTAAAGTCACTCACCATCAGTAATAAAACAGAATTTCAAACAATCATCCTAGAGGAGAAACTGAATTATCTTGATTCTGTCTCTCGAAACTGAATTATAATACCCTTGTTGTATGGAGAGGCGATCAAAGTGCATGCAGACAAAGAATTTAAGGGGGAAAATGTGACAGAGGTGGTTCAGTCAGTTCATTAATGAAAATGTTATGTTATTTTTCAGGATTTCATGATGGTTGTGGTATGTATCAGTTTTTTGACTTGTAATTTGTAGTGAGTTCTTTTTTCATACTAAAAATATATTCACTTTCAAATGTTATTTTGTATTCCTAACTTTGTATTGTTTATCTTAAAGAGAGTCCCCAAATTGCATTGGTTTAAGGTCTCAGAAAACCCATGTCAGCCCCATTTTGAAGACTTCTGACAAACATTAAACACTGTAACCTTAAATGTGTAATTTGTGTGACTTTTTAAAATTGCTTTATGTACCTGTAATGAGAACTGATTTATGATCACTTGGAAGATTTGTATAACTTTATAAAAGTCATATTCAATTAAAATATCTGTTTCAATGATCTCTGTATTTTGCCAGACTTAAATCACCTGTGGATATTAAACTTCATTGTCTGAATTTCTTTAAAAAAAAAAAAAAAGAAAGAAAGAAAGAAAGGAAAAAAACCTCCCCCAAAACAAGAATCTGAGGTATGGTGTGACAGTATCCTGGCTGAAGCTGAGGAAGGTCATTCCAGCAACCGAGTTCAATAGTGATTCCCAGATTTGGGGATTTCATGCACCAGTAATATCTCCAAAAACAATTTTGAGGGGATCAATATTTGATTACTAACTGTAAAAAGTCATATCAATTAGCATGTAGAACAACCATATTTGTTACTTTTTTAAAAATAATCTTACAAAGAAACATACTGAAGTCTCTATGGATAAAATTATATAATGTCTACACTTTGCTTTAAATTTATCCAACAGAGTATGGGGGAGCAAGAGGAAGACTGGATAAAACAAGATTGGTCATTTGTTGGTATTTGTGAAGTTGGGTGCTGAGTACATGGGGGTTCAATACGCTAGTCTGCTTTTGTAAATGCCGATAATTTTCATAACAAAAAGTGTAAAAATTAACCAGACCTAACATACCCATAATTCTATTTAAAAAAAAAAAAAAGAATATATGAGCACACCAGAAGTTGGGAGGCCATAATGTACCATCCTTTATATTGAACAAATTTAATCTTATGAAAAACTCACTATACTATGCTTATTCTTTGTTATTACTCTTTCATAGTCAATCAGCAAAATACATTCCAAGCTGTTCAGGGACCACCTCTGTGGGAGTGGGGTCAAGTTGGCAGATTACTCCCAAGTGTTTCAGAAGGAAAAACAAAAAAGGGCTGTTTGAATTGTACTTCCTAATTTTCTGTAAGATCATGATGTGTGTGTGTGGTGTGTGTGTGTGTGTACGTGCGCAAGAGAACTGGGGTTAAGCCTTGGACTTTGCCCACACATATAAACATTATTGTACAAGTCACCCAACCTGCCTGAGCCCTCAGTTACTGTACCTGAAAAATAAGTATAGTAATACATAACTCCCACAGTTTTTTTAAGGATTAAGTAAGACAATAAGTAGATCTTACCCATGGATGGTAGAAGTATGAATTGACAAAAACCCCTTTAGAGGACAATTTGGCAGCATCTCAAACTTTACATGCCTTTACCTTGTGGCCCAGCAATCTTACTGCTGGGAATTTATCCAACGAATCTTGTGTATACATGTAATGGCACATGTATAGGATATTCATCGTATTATTGCTTTCAGTTACAAACCCTGAAAACAACCCAAATGATCATCAATAGAAGACTAATTAAATTTGTGGAGAAGGGTGTAGCTCAAATGGTAGAGGGCATGCTTAGCGTGCATTGAGGCCCTGGGTTCAGTCCCCAGTGCCTCCTCTAATGTAAATAAGTAAACCTAATTACCTCTGCAAAAAATTTTTTTCAATTAAGAAAAATAATAAAATCTAAATTTGGTAACTTCATACAATGCAGCTGTGAAAAAGACCCAAGGAGTTATGTACTGATATGAAAAAAATCTCCAGTATAAATTGTTCAGCAAAAAACAAAGGATGCAGAACATGGATATAATTTACTACCTTTAGGTTAAAAGAAAGAAGGAAAAATAAGACTATGTATTCATATCTGCTTAAAGAAAATGTAAGGACATGCAATAAGCTATTAAAATGGATTCTTGGTTTGGGAGGCTTTTTTTTTCCTTAAGGAATGAGAACTGAGGTGACGGTGATGAAGATCAAGATGCTTTGCTATATATTTGTATATTTTTTAATTGTATAAATGTATTCAGAACTTAAGCTTAAAAATAGACTGTGTGTGGAGGGAACATTCATGGTTACATGAAACAAAAATAATGGAAGTCATATGATTCTTACTATTACTACTATCATCTTTATGGAATTACCCTCTAGATCTGCACTGTCCAACACAGGAGCCTGTAGACATGTGTGGCTATTAAGCATCTGAAATGTGGCCGGTCCAAGTGGAGATATGTCATCTATGTAATATATACACCAGATTTCAAAGACTTAGTAAGAAAAAAAGACTATAAAATACCACATTAAGAATTTTTATATTGTGTGGAGAGTATATCTCAGTGGTAGAGTGCATGACTAGCATGCATGAGGTCCTGGGTTCAATCCCCAGTACCTCTACTGAAAAAAAAAAAAAAAAAAAAAAAAAAAAAACCTAATTACCTCCCTCTAAAAAAACAATACCAAAAAAAAAAAAAAAAACCCACTGAATTTATTTTTAAAAGTTCCTAAGTAAAAAAAATTTTTTAAAGAATTTTAAATTAATTACATGCTGAAATGAAAATATCTATGGTAGATTTAAAAATAAGAGCTATTATTAAAATAAATTTCACCTGTTTCTCTTTTTTTTTTTTTTTTTTTTTTTAATGTGCTTACTAGAAAATTTTAAATTTTGTCCGTGGCTCACTTTTCTGGCTCACATTCTGTTTCTATTGGATAACGCTTCTCTGTAGCATTAAGTACTGGGACTCAGACATAAGAGAGGCTTCATATCTGTGTGTTAAGGGAATGGGAGAATAAATACCCCGTGACAATCTCGTAACATGTGTCAAGAACCTGGAGGGGAAGAGTTAGGCTGCTCAAACCGCTTCTTTAGATTGAAAGCAGGAAAGCAGAAGAAACTCTCCTCCTAGCATCATGGGCACACACGTGGACCTTTAATTCAGCCAATTAAAATGCTCTCTCAATTATAATCAGCAGTTACTCGGTCTGAAGAGCATGTGTTTGCTTCTTGCACTGGATTTTTTGGAGTTGTTCAAGCACAGCTGTCTGCAGAAAATGCTCTCCTTCCTCCAGAAATCTGTGAGAGCAGAAAACACTTGCAGAGTCCCATCCAGAAAATATATCTTATTTTTCAGTTCAGAAGATGAATCCCATCTCATAAATCTCACAGGCACCACATGCATCACCACATCTGATGTGGAGCAATGAAGGAGAAAGAACACTGGCTTTGGAGTCAGACAGATCTGAATTCAAATTTGGGCTCCATGTCAGTTTCCTAGGGCTCTGTAATGAACCATCCATCACACAATGGTTGGCTTCAACCACAGAAATTGTCTCACAGTCCTGGAGTCTAGAAGTCCAAAATCAAGGTGTCAGCAGGATTGGATCCTTCTGAAAGCTGAGAGGGAGGAACCTTTCCCAGCCTCCCTCCTGAGGGTGTGGATGGACATCTTCTCCCTACATCTCTTTACATTGTCTTCCCTCTGTGTACGTGCCTGATTCCAAATGTCCCTATTTTATAAGATTTGGATTAGATCCCATGCTAATGACTTCATTTAATTTGATTACCTCTATAAAAACCCTATCTCCAAATCAGGTCACAATCTGAGGTTCTGGAAGTTAGGGCTTCACCATGTGAAAGGGCGAGGGCCTCTGTCCTTTCTCGGGTGACCTTGGGTGACCTGCACTAAACTCTGAGCATCGGTTTCTTCATCTTGTCCCTGGCAAACTTGCATTGAGAATGGAAGATTACATATATAAAAGCTGGTAGCTCTGGGACTGCAGACAGTCATCCTTGCTACCACTGAAGAACATCATGTTTGAAAATAATGCCAACACCAAGAAAACTGGAGATGGAGAGAGAGTTCCTTATGATTTTCAGCTGGGACTGAAGTCAGTAACTCCCTAGTTTTCAGATATGAGAGCAAATGTATTTCCTTTTTGATTTTAAAAAAAAAACAAACAACAATAAATATTTTTTAAATGTCCCAGGGTCTGTGACACAGTCACTCAACCTTTTAAAAATGATCTGTAGTTTTCACGTTTGGCACAAGAGCAGGGGCATCACTGCTGGGCCCCACAAAGAGGCTATCAGAGGGTGCCTCATAATAATTAGACTGTGTTCCTCAACTTTTAAGGAAAGGCTCATCATTTGTGGTGTGGTTCCACAAAGACATCAGTGTTATTCATATGTTTCAGAAGCCCTTAAAGAGGGCTCAAAACATTTGCCTGCAAAAGCTGGTATTTGTCACTATCCTGTGCCTTTTCTCTTTCTTTGAAGCACCCTCTCAGGGATTCAGGAGCATGCCCTCTAACCTCTTGTCCCTAATCAAAATCTGCTTATTTCCATCTCTGATGGCTCCTAACAAACAAATCACTGCCAGCAACTTAAAATTTTCACGCAGGTGTAACTGACCAATAGATACTCCGGAGATGTTTGCATTTTCACAAGAAACAAACCCCTATGTCTCCAAGGGTGGGGACAAGGAGTACAGAAAGAACCTTTGGTACATCAAGGCCTTCCTGGTTCCAAAAGAAGAAATAAATAAAATTGACCAGGATTATATTCTGTTTGTGTGCCCCATGGCAGGCCCTTTCATTAACACTCTCCATTTGAATTTTCACACACACATTAGAAAAAAAAAGAACTTACAAAGTAGCTGTCATGCCCATTTTACAGGTGCAGGAACAGCCCAGCTCCCAGAATAGAAGAGCGGGGATTTAATGTCATATCTCTCTGACTACAAAAGGCATCTCATCCCCCTAACCAATCCTGTCCCTCTCATGGTATGATGGCCTTGCCCTGCCTCCCTTACAGAGCAACTTGGTCCTGTGTATCCAAAGCATTCTGAAAACACCCTGGAAAATATCAAATCCTCTACAAATGCAAGAAACCCATCTAGGACCACAAATCAACTTCTCAGATTGTTGTGTGGCTCCCCTGCTGGAACTGGGGACCCCCACAGTCTCTCACAGGAATGATGCCCCATGACTCCATAGCCATCAAGAAAAGCCATAAGGAAAAATCCTGTAACCTATTAAATCCTGCCTTGCCCAGGATGCTTTCAACTGATAGCAATGAGGGCTCCAGCAAAAAATGGATTTACTGGTGTCTGTAATGGTTTAGAGATGGATTCAGAAGAGCCTTTGTCCCGGGGTTTAACAATGTCACCGAGTTCTGATTTCCTCCTGTCTCTCTTTTCTGCCTTCTTCAGTTCAACTACATCTTAAGACTGCCTCCCCTCATGGACCCCAAAAGGCTGCTATCCTACTTGTCCATTCATAGTCAAAAGGAAAAAAGGGTCTGTCCCAGGAACCCCTGAAATGGTCCTGAGGTTCATTCTGTTTGAATAGCCTTAGGTCACATGCCCACCACCTCTGTGCCAGTCACCATGGCCAGAGAATGAAACTCAGTGATTGGCTCAGCAGCTAATATGTTTTCCTCCTAGAGTTTGAGAAGGAGTCTTCTGCCTCAAAATGAGACAGATTCCCAAGTAGAAATTAGGAGCTGTTGGAAAGAGAGAAGGAAAAGATGCTAGAAAAGCATTCAATTTAAGCCTATTGTGAAGCCTTTGAGCCTTTCCTATCCCATGATGCCTCCTTTGGCAACTGGTTTGAAGCTTCCTGAACACCCTGATCCAGTCCCTAATTAGCTGGATTGCACCAGATCTCACCCATATTTGTCTTCGCAGGAGCACATCAATCCCCCACTTACTCACTTTATGATTCAAATTAGTAAGACCCTTTCAATAGCTTAAATCTCTCCACTGAACAAGCCTGTCTGTTATCTGGAAATATATGGTCACATGAACTTATTCAAAACACAACATTTTCTCATTATAATGAGACATGATTATTAATGGCAGAGTGCCCATCAGAAATGAAACTAATCCTTCATTTTGTTCAAAATAAATGTGCTCTAAAAAGTACAGAGATGATAAAATTAATTTGAGAGTAATCAATTCCTGCATTTTAAATGAACATAATTATGTAATCATTAAATTATTTAATGGGCTTCATTAGGCTTATTTCTGGCTTGGGTGTCACATTTTTTTATTCCAATTAGCTCAAGTGCTAAAATTAATTTTTTATGACTGGTAAGAGTACTCATCCAAGGCAGGATGATAGCTGGGGTCTGCCTAGCCCTACCTGGGGGTTAAGCCGGGCCACCCTTCCCCTAGCAAAAGGATTCATTGTGTCAGTACAAGTACAGCCAATCAAGGTGTGAAGAAAGCCCAGGCCATGTCCACAGCAGATATCAGACCTGCTTCCACTAGACAGGATGCTCTGTCAGATTCTACTGGGCATTCCCAAGAAAGTCTTGCAAAAGAGACATCCCCCAGAGGAAACTTATATGGCAGCCCATGTCACTGCTGTATTATTACCTAGAAGGGGCACTGATTATAGAACAGGAGAAACCTAGGCAACTCACAGACCTATGTTCTTATCCCAGTTTTGCTAGTGATGAGATATAAGACCCAAAGCAATTTATGTAACCTCTGGGAGCCTCGGTTCCTTTATCTGCAAACGGGAGTGCTGAAGTAACTAAGAGTTTCTCAGAGTTGTTTGTAAGCATTAGCAGTAATGTGCACAAAGTCTGGTAGATGGTTGTCACTCAATAATGGTGATTATTCTCACTATCTCACAATCAGACATGCACACAGTCAGTCATCAGGGATGCTAAGGCTGAGACACAGACTAACTTTTTCAACCTGAACATTAACAATAAACCTTATAAATAACAGGGAATTCCAGGTGACAGTGTTGCAAAAGAAGAGATACTCCAAATTCTTCTTATAAAAAGACACTATAGAATGAAGGCATTTATAATTCCCAAAAAAAGTGGGAGGGCAGTGTGACTTGGGGATTAAGAATAGGGGGTCTGCTACTGCATAACACAGGGAACTATATTCGGTACCTTGGAATAAACTATAGTGGAAAAGAATATGAAAAGGAATATCTATATATATGTATAACTGAATCACTATGCTGTACACCAGAAATTAACACAACATTGTAAACTGATCAAAAAATAAAGAGTAGGCGGTCTGGAGGCAGACTCCCTGGGTTCAAGCAAAGCAACTGCTTCCTAGTCATATGACTTTGATCAAGCTACTTAATCTCTTGAAATCTTGGAATCCTCATCTAAAATTGAGGGTAATAATAAAATTGAGTTATTGTGAGGGTTAAATTGTATAATGTATAGAAAGTCACATGCCGAGCACACAGTAAACACTCAATATATATTATCTACTACCGTGGTTATTCATCAGTTGTATAGAAATACAGGACACAGACAAATATGTTTTCCAGACTTTAAGAAAACAAATATTTTAAATTCAGGCAAGAAGATAGATCCGGTCCATTAAGCTCAAAAACAAATTTTATTCATTCATTTAACAAACATTTATTGGTTACTCACTACATGTCAGACAATGAATTTAGATGTGTAACAGGAGAAATAATGTGACATTTTTCAAGTGTATTTTTCTAATTTGGTCTTTCTTACCAACTGAGTTAGAAAACTTTTCCTAGAATGTCCTCAGGAGGAGGCGACAGGAAAAGGTCAGTGGGTTTGTCATTCGGAAAGCTACCTTCCCTGTTCATACATCAGACTAGCCCTCAGGTCGCAGTTAGAAATGCAAATGAGGAGCTCAGGGTCACAGTCAAGATGGCTTTTCAGTGACTTAACATAGCCACACCAGGGACCAAGTGCCTCTGTGTTCCAGAACAGCTTCTTTTTGTTTGTCTTGCCATATTACATCCATTACGGATATCTAACATTGAGGGGATTCATCAAAATTTAAATTACACACAGGAGCCAAAAAGTAGTAGTCAGTCTCTGCATGCTTTCTCTCTCTCTGTCTCATTCTCTCTTCTTTGTTTTTCTATTTTTTCTTTTTTCTTTGCTTTCTTCTTTTTTTTTTTTTTTCTTTTCTTTTCTTTTTCTTTTTTTCAGTTTAAAGAAAAAAATTGCTCTCAGAACTCAGGGGAGATTTTCAAAATCAAATCAGAAGCAGATCTTGGACAGCTAGCTGGCCATCATGTTGGGAGAAAAGGGATGACCAACAGACATTGCCTAATTTGAGTTAACTCCGCAATAACTCTTTGGTGATCTCAGATTTAGCAGAAGAAAGGCTGAAGCTCTGTCCTGTTGACCTGAGTTGCCAACAGTCACAACTCCCAACATTAATTAAACAGACATTCATTTGTAAAGCAGGCACTAAGCGGTTCACATGACCAGTTCCGGGCCATGATGAAGTCCCAGCTTTCTGACTTCCAAGCTGCTCCAACATTTCCCTGTATAAAAAGTTTGCTCCAAGAATATTAGAACAGACTTTTACAACTACAAACTGGAATCATGTTATCAGAAATCCTCCTAAATCAATGGTTGGACACAGGACTGATTAAGGATGACATATAGATGACATCCCTAAAGGTACAGGCTACAAGACTGCAGGCTAGGTTCATACAAGGGAGGAGAACGTCTTTAATCCACATATTTTAGCCCAAGCTGCTTATCTGAAGCTCATTTTGAACATTCATCAAACTAATTAACAGTCACTAGATTTGCCAATAAAAATCTACTTTTTATACCAGTGTGCTAATTAGCAAATCCATTGCTAGTGATCTCTAAATGATGGAAAAGGACTTGCAGTGGCGGCCTCTGGAGTCGGGCTCCATGTGTAGTGGTTCACCCCAGACTGTGCACGCTGACCACCGGACAAGTTAACTGGCACATGCCTACTAATCCCATCAATTATACTAAAGTACTTTAAAAGAAATTGTACAGATATTGTAATATGCTAGGAGGAAAAACTACCTCTTGTTATTGGTTTAGAGCAAACCGGGTAGAGAGGAAAATCCCTAAGGATCAACTCCATCCCTGGAATCTGAGGTCACCAAGTTGTAAAGGTAGAGGAAAAAAAAAATGTCCCTGCAGCTTCCTGAGAGATCCAAGAACTAATGCAAGTTTGCAAAGGGACACAGAGGCCTCTGTGATGTACAAGATGTACAAGAATTTATACCGTATGTATTTCAAGTGAAGTCTTTTCTTCTGGAAACACACAAAAATGATATCTCGTCTTCCTATTCGGGCTTATTTCCTCATTTCCTTCAGCAAGTGCTTTGCACCCTTTCCAAAATATATCACCTATTTTACTTTAAGAACAATTTTTTTTATAAGTAATAAACATGACATTTATCACTGTCCCACCATGGGATTTGGGAAAGTGCACCAGGTTCGTGGACCCGTTTTCCAGGTCCTTTTCCAATGGACTTATAACCTAAATCCCTTGAGTTAACAAATGAAAAACCAATGGGCTAGAGCCTCCAGAAGAAATACCACCCTGCCAAAACCTTGATTTTTTTAGTGAGGTTTTTGACCTACAAACCTGTAAGATAATAAATTTTGTTGTTTTAAGCCAGAAAGTTTATGATAATTTGTTATGGTGGCAACAGGAAACATACAGAAAGGAAGAAAGGGAGAGGAGGAGAAATATGGGAAGGGAGGAGATGGAAAAAAAGGAAAGGTCACTCATGTCTTCCTGGGGCTCAGCCTCTTGTGCCTCTCGAGGGCCGTGATGGCACGTGTCCAGCACCCAGCCCCTGCTCAGTCCACAGCAGGTGTTGAGCTCCTTGAATTAATATCAGCAAACACGTAACAGCCCCCATGATTTGCCAGGCACTGTCCTAAGTGCTTCATTTACATTAACAAGTTTGTCCCTCACAAATACTCTAAGGGAAGTACGATTTGTCCCCATTTTACAGGTGAGGAGACCCAGGGAGTGGAATTCTGAGAAGCTTGCCCAAGGTGACACGGCTATTAGATGGGAGAGCCAGGTTTCAAACCCAAGCAATCTGGCCCTAGTTGGTACAACTTCTTACTGCTGCTGCTGGACGGTGGACAGAGAGAGAAAACAAGAAGGAGCCAGAGATAAGAGGGAAATAAAGATGGGGTCTGTTTTCCTCCAATGTTTCCCACTGTCTGCCTGGTTTCAAAGGCAGTCGCCATATAGGGTCTACTCCATCCAACAGGTCATGAGTGCAGGAATGGACCACTCAACTCCAGGGGTTCCACCACCATGCCTGCTAGTTTCTATTGCCCCTGCCCAGCTGCCTGGGAGGGTCTGAGGAGACTCCAGAACCCAGCTCTAACAAGCATGTGGAAATGGATGGGTCACATATAAGCCAATTATGGCTGGCAGCCAAGTTTGGGAAAATCACTTTCCCTGGAACCAATTGGGAGCCCGTTTTGGAGAAAAAAGGGACAGCACATTAGTCTCTGTGGCCAGAAGCATCTTTTATGCATTTCACGGAGCAAAGGGAACCTGAAACATTTTGAAATGAGAAAATGGGGTACAGCCAAATTGCTCAGTCAAGGCATTTAAAGGGTCTTTAGTGTGACATTCCATACAGGACCTAGCAGCTCGTTCAAACATGCAGGTAGAGACTAACACCTGTCTGTCTAGAACATGTCTGCGTTTCTTTCCTTACACCCCTCCACAGGTTTCATTCAATGCTTTTGTCATTAAGACATCCCATCACGTATCCACAGAAATGAGGGTTAGGGAAAGCCTGAACAAGTGAAATTCCCAGATAGACTGAAATCTCATTATTTGCAATTAGTTAAACCTCCTTTCCCATCCAAGTCTTTTATCAGCATCAATTTCAGGAGTTAAACAGTAGCACTTTAGATAAAGGCCTATGTCACAGAGTCTTAGAATCAGAGAACCTAATATAGATCTTCCCCAACTTAAGATGAGGTATTGCAAATTAAAATATTGTAAGTTGAAAATGTATTTCATTTATCTAACCTACTGAACATCACAGCTTAGCCTCTCCTACCTCAAACGTGCTCAGAATACTTGCTTTAGCCTACAGTTGAGTAAAATCATCTAACACAAAGTCTTTTTACAAAAAAAAGTGTTGAATATTTCATGTAACTTTAAATATTTATATTTATTAAATACTGTACTGAAAGTGAAAAACAGAATGGTTATAAGGGTATATGTTGTTTACCTTGGAGATCATGTGGCTGACTGGGAGCCGTGGCCCGCTGCCACTGGCCAGCATAACAAGAGAGTATCTCAGCTCATATTGCTAGTGTGGAAAAAGATCAACATTCAAAATTTGAAGTACAGTTTCAACTGAATTCCTATTACTTCACACCATCGTGAAGTCAAAAAACCATTTTGTAAGTGAGGGACTATCTGTACTTGAAAAGAGTTAGAGGTCACTGAGTTTAACCCAGAGGAACAGTCAGACCGAAAAGTTTGGGGAAGCTTCAGGGCAAATCAAGTGCAGGACCAAAATTTTTAGCTTAGACTTTTTTTTTTTTTTTTTTTTGGTCTGGGAGCATGACAATGACTGTAGTAAGTGGTCAGTCAGCCTCTGCTTGAATGCAAACAGTAAATAGGAAATTCACCACTGAAGATGACAATTCAATCCTGCACATCTCTAACCTAAAGAGGAAAGAAAACCTTTCTTACATTAGACCCACATCTACCACCTTGAATACCTCCAATGAGGTCATGACTCCTTGAGGACTGATTGACTTTCAGAGATTGTCTCCAAGATGTTCCTTTAGTGTCTTAGCAGACTGAAGGCCAGAAGTGTAGCATCAACACACACACACACACACACACTCAAAGTTTATTTGCTGGCCTGACATCTCTGCAGATGACCAGCCCAAATATAACATCAAAAGAAGGTGAAGTGTATGAGGTCTCAGTTTCCAACCCTGGCATCTCCACTCCAAAAAAAAAGAATGAGGAAATAAGAGAAGGGGGACAGAAGAGAAAGAGGAAGGAGAAGAAGAAAGAGAGGAAGAAAGAAAAAGAAAGGAGGAAAGAGTAAAAAAGTGGGGAAGGAAAAAGAGGAGAAAGAAAAGAAGATGGGATGGTGGTAGAGTTTCATGGGATGGTGTAGACACTAGCTGCTTTGCCCTATAAAAGGGGAAAGTTGGATCTGGAAATATTGCCAGTGTCCACAGACATTCAGCAGAACACCGTTCAGTTCTTTGCAAAAATCGTATTTTATAAAATTCAGTAGAAGAATAAATACTGGAAATATTCACAATATATTGCCAAGGGAAATGAGGGTATAAAGCATGTAGAGCATAATTTCATTTTTAAATCTCTATGCTATTTATTTCTATCTATAGACAAAATTGATACTATTTTCAGTAAACATAGATTCATTTATATGCATAGTGATTATCTCTGGATTGGGTAATAACATAATGTTCTGAGTATATATTTTTTCCCAATATTTCTGTTGTGTTTCAAATTTCCTGCATTGATTAGTATTACTTTTATAAATAACTTTTTAAAAATTAATTTAGAAATAAAGCCTGAGACCTATGAGACGTTCCGGACTTCTAGTCTATTTGCAAGGATGCTTTTAAAATGGGAAAACGAGGTATGGCTATTTGGGGGTCACATCTAGAATTGAAAAACTTTAGTGGTGTAAGGAGACTCCATGATGATGTAATTGAAACTTTTCATTAGAAACATTGGGAATTGAGTCCCAGAAAGCTAAGTGACTTGCATAAATTCACACAGCTACAGTGACTGGTGAGACTCTTGTACAATGAAGGCTGTAGCTACACAAAGCCAAAACAGTCCTCTTATTCAAGCAAGGTGTCAAAAATTGGGATACATGAGGCATGGAGAGGGGACCAGCAGGGCACATCTTCCAGCTGGAGTTGATGCCTGAAGATTTACGAACCTACGTGCCCATTTGTACACGGTCCGAGCTCAGATCAGTGGTCAGGATCAAAACACGCAGCCTCAGCTTGATGAAGACAGGCCATATGACTGTGGCTGACATCTAAACAGCACTTATGACGTCCACGCTGTTATTTTTCTCAGCAGTCCCTTAGCGATGTAAAGAATTTTTTTGCAAGTGACCGACAGCAGAGCTAGATCCAATATAATCACAGCCCTCAGAAACCATCCTGAAGTTTCTCCCTTGGGCACCAAAGGAGAGACATCTAAAGACTGGAGTCTCCTGGCATGCTAACTCCCCCTAAAAAGCTGCGAGCCAAACCTGCAACAGTTCTCTATGCAAAGAGAAACTGATTCATTTCAAAAGTTGCTTTCTGATCAAAAGCAACAACAAAACCATAGTCATACCATGTCAGAACCGGACAGGATCTTGAAAACCATCCAGCCCAAGTCTCTTGCTTTGCAGATGAGGAAATTGAGATCCTTCTGTTCTTAGAGTAAGTGTCCCTAACCCTGCCGTCCCTCAGCTCCATAGAAGAACCAATGTCTTCTCCTTTACTAGACTATAAACTCCAGAAGATCAAAGACCATCGCTTTCTTGTTTGTTGAGATGGATGCATGCATGCAGGCATGAATAGATTCCCAAGATTACAGAGCATTTTAATGTCAGAGCTGAGACAAGAATTCAAATTTTCTAATTTCCAGCCCAGTTGTCCCCAATATTTGATAGTCAATCCTCATTATGTTCAGGAACAGTGTTGCCCATATTGGTAATCCACCACACCAACACGCTTGACATAAAAAGGATATTGGCTATTGGCTATTTCCAAAAATGAAATCTATCCTTGAAGGATAAAGATTTTCCACTCACTGGATTTTCAAAAGAAATATACATCTATTCATTCACTCAGCAAATACTTCCTGAGCACCTAGTATGCACCATGTACTGTACCAGGCACTTGCCGCATGTCGTTGGGGTATTAAGATTATATATGATGTTATTTTCATTTCTCTGTTTTCTTAACATTCTACATTGTAATAGCTACATTTATAATTTTTTAAAAATCTTTAAGAGAACATTCCAAAATAAATAGCATTCCATATGCTTGTAATTTTTTAAACTTCCAGAGTTACGGCAATATCCTGGGAGGGTTAAGCCTGCCAAGTAACTGTTGGAGGACCAAATTCATATTAATTTGTAAGTACTGATTCAAGTGTGGAACACGAGTCTCATGATCTTAGACACATTTATAATATTCTGAGTGCAAATTCCAGCCACAAAACCTATTTCCTGTGCTTGGGATGAGTTTTTCCTAATTCCATAGAAATTGGGAGCTAGAAGAGGCATCTGCCTGACGACAACTCTGGGAGTGTTAGCGAGGCCTCAAAATGAGCATCTCATGGGACTGCGATTGTTGCCACTGACCCCAAGCAAAGAATAGAGTCATCCTTGTTTACAAAACTCACAACAGAGTGGGTAGGCATTTTTTCAGTCAAAGGCTTGAGAGCTGAATGAAATGCGTGAACAAATGAACAAGTGAATTTCAAGAAAATCAAAAGTGGTTGAAGAATGCCAGAGAGGTCTTCTGGCCATTTGAACTCCCCTAATCTTCGGGGGGAAAAAATCTCTCCCTGCAGCTCTTCTTTGACACCTGGCATTTCACCACATATAGCCCCATTGCTTTAGAAGAGGGATTGCCAAACTACAGCCCATAGCCTGCTTTGTAAATAAAGTTTTATTAGAGCACAGCCATACCATTTGTTTATTGCCTATGGCTGCGTTCTAATGGCAGAATTGAATACTGGCCACAGAGATCCTATGGCCTGTGAGGCAGAAAACAGTTACTGTCTGGCACTTCACAGAAGAAGTTTACTGACCTCTGCTTTAGATTACATGCCTTTAAAATATCACTGGTGATAGTAATACTCATTGTGAATAAATTTATCCCAAGGTCACTTAGCTGTTTTTGGTAGGGGAAGGGGTACAGAGAACTTGAGGATGCTAGTGTGTTAGAGAGAACATTTCAAGGCAGAAAATGAGCATGAAAAGGGAAAAAATGGGAGAGTGGTAAATAGACTTCATCTCTTTTTACAGTTCTGCTGGCCCTGAGATTAAAATGGAGATGAGGCTAAGAACTAAGAATTGGCAAGTTTTGAATAGTAGAGTGTCAGACTTCAGAACCAAACCCAAATCGTTCTCTTTTCCAATGAAAAGAAAACTCAATATTCTGATTTTTCTTCCTTAGGGCAGGTCCCTCTGCTTTTGGATGTGTCACTTTGCTTCCATTTCTCTGTGGTCCAAAGAGTGAGAGAAATTGTTTTAGATTCCACTCATCCCAAGTAATGCACTTCTGATTTTTTTTTTCTCTCAACTGACCTCATTTAACGGGGTGGAAGGCAGATTTTCCCAGCCTATTAAGACTTCAATAAAATCATCCATTTCTAGTTAACTGGAATAGTATTCACATTTAGAGTTGCGTATTAATTGGCTGATAACGAGATGATAAAGCTGCTTTTCTCTGCAGGTGTGCCAATCAATTTCAATGAAACTGAAAAAATGAGTTCTTTTCTTGTTGTATCTGAAATTAAAAAGTGATTTATATTTTCTAATAAAGTGCTTTTCATTGATCTCCTTCTGAAAATGTGTGGTTTCATTTGCACCCTTTTAAATTATAATAGTTTCCGTTTGTAAAAGAATGATTTTCAAATATCATTTCTGGCCTTCAATTGATGATTAACTTTAATATAGATTTGAAGGAGAATGTTGGGAAGTAGGTTAGTAAGAGACTCCATGCCCACACCCCACACCCCCAAAAAAATCTGCAACTTTTAATGACCTTAATATCCTCAGACTATGAAATTCTTTTTCTAAATGCAGTGTTCTCAGAGAAAGTTATGTTTTCCCCCTCAAGAAATCCATTTTTCTATTTCACAAGTTTCCTTTTGTCATAGAATTTTATGCCTGTACTGATTGTGTTCCATTTTTGTTGTGTCAGCCTGGCTACAGGGCAAATGTGGAAAGGAAAGTTTTTTTCTCTTTCTTCCTCCCGTCACTAACAGCAAATTCTTACTTGGAGATGCACATGGAATCCTGTTGTTATCAGCTGAATTCTGGCAGATGTGAAAACCAGCAGAGCAATTACATTTCACTTTAATTTAGTATTATGGTCTTCTGGGCCATAATAATTAAGCAGCCATGAAAGGAAGCTATATTCTGAACACAGGATGGGAAAAATCACAGAGTCTGGGGCTAGATTCTGTTGAGGAATCACGGTCAAGTCTCTGTCACCAGAGGCAACTGAATTCATCTTCAAGCTGGAGATTCTTTGTAAACAGGTGTGGAGCAGAGTCAAGAGACCACGTGGGCATTAGACTCAATTTGAAACAGATACCAGAGGCTTTGTTTATCCACACAGAGGATGAATGCTCACTGATAAATGGATGGATGGATGGATGGATGGATGGATGGATGGATGGATGGATAGATGAATAGAGCAAAGATCACCTTTTTGGTAGGATTTGAGTGCCCTGTACACAAAAATATGTCCCTCCCTCTGAGTCTCATAGTGCCTGAATATGCCCCATCAGTCCCAGATGGTTTTATCTAGATTAAATATTACCCTCTTCCAAGTTCCTTTTTTAATATTCCCTGAAGGGACAAGATTTGGATGGCTCATACTGCAGCATGGTTTACTTTATCACCTGCCTTCCCATGTCGCAGAAAACTGTCGACTACCTAATGACCGTGGGCATAACAGCAGGGCCAGGAGGATGGTCAAAGGTGGTGTGGAGGTGAGCAGTAACGGAGAAGTCCTCTCAGCTCTGCAGAGGGCTCTGTTTCTGCTATAGTCCCAGGTATAATTCTCCCAGGCCTCCGGCCCTCCTTTAAACTCTCAAAGAGTAACTGTCCATCAATTTCTCAAGTCAAGACCAGCCAGGGCTGAGGATCGATGACTTCTGTCTTCACTTGAAAATAAAAATAATGACAAAAATAAATTTTAAAAATTGTAAAGTATATTTCATAGTTATATATAAATCACATACTATGCATACATAATTGTATAATACATGTTATTTAATACTATAAAAATAATATCATTATATAGTATAATGTATTAAATATAAATAAAATAAATTATTTTTTAAATTATAAAAATAAATAAAAAGAAGAGGAGGAGGGTTTATTGAGCCCCTGCTGTGTGCCACGCACTTCCACGCATTGTCTGACTTAGTCTTCCACATAATGTCCCTTCGTTGCCTGCTGAGGCAGTTGAGTTGTTTCCCCAAGGCCACACAGCAAGTAAGGGACAGAGCCAGGATGTGAACCCAGATACACATGACTCTCCAAAGTCCATGCTTCAAATTCCATCCCCCCCTTCTACTTTGGCCTGCTATTAAAAATAAACATTTTTAAATAAATAAATAAACACTTTAGGGAAATTCGATAGAGCAAATAACTCAATTTCTTCAACAAATAAATTGCAGGGGAGAAGGCTATAGCTCAGTGGTAGAGTGTGCGCTTAGCATTCACGAGGGCCTGGCTTCAATCCCCAGTACCTCCATTAAAATAAATAAATGAACCTAATTACCTCCCCCACCAAAAAAAATTTTTTTTAATAAATTGCAAAGAAAAAAGAGACAAGAGGATTCTAGCCCATACCCTCAGCCCGTGGATACAAATACAAAAGGTTGTCCTGCCCCTGGGGCCGCTAGATTTTTACTCCCTGATAGGCAGGGTCAACGCCCCTACTCAGCCTGGAAGCAGTTTCAGAAGACGGACCTTCGCCCCTCTGCAACCCCATAAGATTATGGGAGTAAAATCTCTGAGTGAGGAATGAGACAGGAAGGGGGCAGGGCACAGCCATTCAAGGAATGCTACAGCAATTAACATCAAAATGGTGATAGATTCAACCCCCATTCGGCCTTGAGGCTCAAGATGTTGGGAGATTTAACTTCTAGCAGATCTTGAGCTACATTATATGCTCCCTGTAATATATTAACATGGTGAATAACACACCCACAGGCACCATGGCAGTCCCAAGGCTAACCACAAAAGGTCAAAGGGTGGGAAATGGCCAGCTTCCTGGGAATCCCAGCACCTTCCTCAGGCTACTTTGACTGGTCCTTCCACTTATTAGCATACGAAGCTACCAAGCCCATAAAAACTGCCAACAGGCGCCTAGCGGCTGCCCCTCTCCCTCTCTCTCCATTCAGAGATGGCCCGCAGTCTGTCTATGTAATGTGTACCTACTTTTAATCTGAGCACCCAACACCCACACCTCATGGCCTTTCTCTTGCCTTTCAATGTATCTCTCTGAATAAATCTACCTTTACTCAAAAAAAAAAAGAGAGACAGGTATATCAATCACAGGCCATATATCAACCATATATGAGATTTGCTTGGATTCTAATTCAAACAAACCATTTGTTTAAAGAAAAGAAAGAAGGGAGGAAGAGAGGAAGGAAGGAAGGAAACAAGGAAGGAAAAGAGAGAAAGAGGACTCACTCAGGGAAATTTCACTGGATATTTGATGATATTAATGAATTATTGTTGATATTTTTTGGCTGATAGTAATATTCTGTTCATTTTCTTAAACAGAAGAGTCATAGTGTGAGATCTGCAGCTGAAATTAACATCTGAGACTGGCTTCAAAGTCACCCAGTGGAGAAGGAGGGTATAGAGAATGAGATGGCTTGGGTTCACTGCTGAAGCTGGGTATTAAGTACCAGGAACTTCATCTTCTAGTCTCTTGATTTATATATAAGTTTGAAACTTTCTATAACAGAAAGCTTGCCTATAAATAAACAAGAATTTTAGATGAAAGGAAAAATGGCACTTTTTAAACAGATATTCGCACAACTCTATGAACATACTGAAAAGCACTGAATGGAACATTTTAAAGGAGTGAACTTTATGGCATGTGAATTACAGCTCATTAAAGGGTTTTTTTTAAGATGTAAACAAAAGAGACTAATGTAGATTAAAATACAGCCAATCCCATCATGTTCCTAATTTTTCATCTAATATCTCTTAGTAGATGATTTTTAATAAGCACACAGATTTGGAAAAAAGAGGAAAAAAGCAACTCTGTCTTATTTGGGCTCATCTCATGAGTTCCGGACTGTTACTCAAATGCTTTAGCTCATATCCACCAAGAGGTCTTCAGGACCTTCAAATAAATTCTAAAAGCACAAAGCAAATAAAATTGCTAACAGCACATTCTCTTCCCATTCCTCTTTGAGAAGGGAGAAGCTGGGAAAGCCTTGCTGTGCAGTCCCTAAGATGCTGTGAAGAAAGCTGAGGCAAGGTGGAGACGTTGTTTAGGGTATGTGGCCCAGCCCCTGGAGGAACTAATTGCCAACGTGCCTGGCCTTTGGAGAAGTGCCCAGTCCACTCTCAGGAGGGGATTGGTCCAGCCTCCCTTGAAGTTCCTATCTCCTGCCCGTGGACAGTGATAACCTCCTAACTGGTCTCACTTCTTGTGGCCATAGTACTACTCACATCCTCCTCCGTTACACCCCACACTGATTAAATCCATGTCAGAGGGTCCTTATTACTCTCAAGATAAAGACCAACAGTATAACTGTGGCCTAATGTCCAGCATAGTGTGGCCTATCATTCTCTCTCCAGCTCATCTCACACTGATGCCTGTCTCTCTCTGAGCTCCAGGAACACTGACTTTCTTCTCTTAGTAGTCAAAAGTCCTTACACCACAGGGCCTTTGCACATACTAACCCCTCAGCATGGTCAACACCTAGTCATCCCTGAGATCTGGAGATCTCAACACACACCAAGATTTTCTCAGAGCAAGCTGCCCTGACATCCCACAGTCAAACTCATTTTTGGTTCAAATGCATTTTTCACAGTTGGAATTTCACATTTATTTATTTGATTAGCATCCCTACTAGGCTATAAACATCATGAAGAATAAAATTACGCCTCCTTTTGCTCACCACCAGATCTCCAGGGTCACCACAAAGCCTGGCATATGGTAAGCACAGAATATCTGTCAAATAAAAAGAAGAGTTAATGAAAGAAGAATGAATGAAGGGATGGATCAATGAAAACTCCAAAGCACTGACCCCTGCAATCACTGTTTGTTAAGAACACAAGCTCCATCAAAGTGTCACCTGTTGCAAATTTGAGAGTTTTCTCCAAAGATTTCTTTTTTTTTTTTAAATCCACCTCCAAAACAACCTACTTAAGCAGAACTCATCAGTGGCCTTCTCTCTCTGGGACGAATCCATTTCATGGGAAGAATCTTAGCACTTTAATGATGCCTTTCTGCCCTACAGCCTATGACAATTCAGAGCAATTAGCTCTACAACTATAATATGAAAAGGTTGGAATGCATTTAAATTGGAATTGATTTTTGTTTAATCTGCGTTTTCATGGGAGGAAATAGGGTTTTTCTGAGCCAGCTCATTAGAAAGGACACGTTGGTGGGGTTTGGGGATGTTGAAACTCCTCCTTCCCAAAAGAAGAAGGGCCTGAACTCACCTTCATTTGGCTTGACTTTCCCTAGAGTTACTGTTCCCTCCACAGGTATGCCCTGATCTTGGACCTCAACTCACCCGAGATGTAAAAGTCTACTCTCAGGTGTGTACACGCCTTCTCTCATTGACACGCCCTGCCCATGACTTTTGCCCTGACCAGGGTCATTAGCCTCAGAGAGTCTACCTTTGTCATATGCTCCAGAGCAGGATCCCTGAGGCAACTGAGTACTTTAATGCAAGCTAGTTTCTGCCAAGAATGATGACCAGGGGATAGCTAAGTGGGAAGGAATCACGGCCTTGGCCTCTTGGGTTGTACTGGATGACAAAAGTATCATCTATCTTGGGTGAAGTGCAGAGATTCTTAACTCAGCATAAGCAGTGGAATCACTTATGGGGTATTTTAATCATGCCACTCAAGCATCAAACCACACCTAGCAAGTCAGCATTTCCAGAGGTAGGGACTGGACATCTGTATGTTTTTAAAGTACCACAGTGGTTCTGATAGACTGCTGAGGTTGAGAGCCACTGATCCAGTGGCCTACAGCTTGCAAAGAGCTCTCACCTTAATCTTTTTTTTTTTTTAGTTTTATTTTATTGAGTTATAGTCAGTTTACAATGTTGATCTTAACGGTTAACCAAGGAAGGTAATGACCACCCACATCCCACAGATATGGAAACCGAGGCTCAGAGAGGTTAAGTGACTAGCCTAAGGGCACACAGTTTGCAATCGGCCTAATCTAGACAAACAAAAGCGTCTGAGTCTCAAAGTCCTTTAGGCCAGAATGAATGGAGGGTGGTGTATACTCAGTAACCAATAAGAATAATGATTCAAGGAAATGTAGCCTGAGGCTGCTTAACTGGGTCGGTAATGGGTTGGTAGCGCTTTTAATTCATTTTCAAGTGTTTTGGGGAACATTGTCATCCCCCTAAGGAAAGAAGCCACAGGGGATTCCTTCCAAAAAGTTGTGGTGGTTAGTGTTATATGCCCTTCTACCCTGTCTACACTGCTGATTATAGCAGGCTGGACATAAGTCCAATTACCACCAGATGGATGGTGGATAATTACTTGACCACTACCCGATCACTAATAGCAGCTCAAAACAGACTTTGGTATTAGGTATTCAGGGGTGGAGGGCTGGAGAAAGGCAGCAGAAGTGAAGAGGAGGTAGTTGGAAGTCAAATATAGAGGGAGAGTCATTGAAAAAGAAACAGAGACAGAAGAGTCGTTAAGTACAACAGCATCTCAAGAGTAGGGAGTAGCAGACGCACACTCTTAAGGGGTGACAAGATGGCCAGGTCATTAATGCAGCTCATTCCAGTTCTTTGATATCCTCTTTTTTTTTTTTTAATAACCTTTATTTTTTAAAATTAATTGTTATTGTTATTTATCTTTTGCAGGGGGGAGGTAACTAGGTTTTATTGTTTATTTTTAGAGGAAGTGCTGAGGATTGAACCCACAACCTCGTGCATGCTAAGCATGCACTCTACTACCTGAGCTATACCCTCCCACCAGGACCCTCTTTATGTGACTGCTGGGGCAGATTTCTGTCTCCTTCACATCTCTGGATATTCCTTAGATTACCCACACATATTGTCCTCATACTAACCAGCACAGTTAGGCAACAGCAATAATAAGGCATTTCTCTGCTTGCTGAGCACCTCAAAGGAGTTTCCCAGAATCCTTTGCACCTCTGAGAAACTGCAGGGCATCCACTGTTTTCCTGGACCGGAGCCTGGCGGAACTGGCTCTTCATTCCTTTGCTTCTGCTGCCCTCTAGTGCTCACTTCCTATAGCTATCTTTACTATTTCTCTTCAGCTAAGTTTAAGAATCCAAAACCTGAAAAGAAACTTCCTACAAGTCTATTCATCACTTCGTAGAAATTCACTGGACACACATGCTATGTTCCCTTTTCCATATTAAACCTCAATTCAAAGTATTTCAAAAGTCTACCCATGTATCTATCTATCAAGTTTTTACTGAGTGCTACCACAGGGTAGGCCCCCTTTTAGATGATGGAAAACACTTTTTGCTCTCACGGAGACCCAGCTGGGGGAGACTGACAACAGATCTCATAAATGAATGTGAAATGACAGCTGTGACAGTGCTGCAAAGGACAGGTTCACGGAGAATCGACTTGGCAGGGAGGTTAAGGAAGGCTTCCCTGGGGAAGTGAGAATAGACTGAAATATCACGGAAGGGTCAGAGTCACGATGCCAAAAAGGCCAAGGAGTAGCAAATGCAATATCTCAAAAGGGAATGGGATGCATTTAAGGTGAAAAGTTGTTCTGTGTAGCTAGCATGTAAAAAGTAAGAATGTGAGGCTGGGGGGATAACTGAAGGACTGTCTTTATATGGGTTTGCTGACCACATAAGAATTTTGATCTTTAGTAAAACCGTGGAACAGAGCTTCTTTGTTTTGTTTTGTTGGCATCAGGTGGTAAGTTACCATATGTGTGTTTTGAAAATATCCCACTGAAACAAATGGGACCTAATGAAACTTACAAGCGTCTGCACAGCAAAGGAAACCATAAGTAAAATAAGAAGACAACCTACGGGATGGGAGAAAATTTTTGCAAATGAAACTGACAAAGGCTTGATCTCCAGAATATATAAGCAGCTCATACGACTCAATAAGAAAAAAATAAACAACCCAATCCAAAAATGGGCAGAAGACCTAAACAAGCAATTCTCCAAGGAAGACATACAAATGATGCAGAAGGCACATGAAAAAATGCTCAGTATCACTAATTATCAGAGAAATGCAAATCAAAACTACAATGAGGTATCACCTCACACCAGTCAGAATGGCCGTCATTCAAAAATCCACAAATGACAAATGCTGGAGAGGCTGTGGAGAAAGGGGAACCCTCCTACACTGCTGGTGGGAATGCAGTTTGGTGCAGCCACTATGGAAAACAGTGTGGCGATTCCTCAAAAGACTAGGAATAGACTTACTGTATAACTCAGGAATCCCACTCCTGGGCTTATATCCAGAAGGAACCCTACTTCAGGATGACATCTGCACCCCAATGTTCATAGCAGCACTATTTACAATAGCCAAAACAAGGAAACAGCCTAAATGTCCATCAACAGGTGACTGGATAAAGAAGATGTGGTATGTTTATACAATGGAATACTACTCAGCCATAAAAACCGACAATATAATGCCATTTGCAGCAACATGGATGCTCCTGGAGAATGTCATTCTAAGTGAAGTAAGCCAGAAAGAGAAAGAAAAATACCATATGAGATCGCTCATATGTGGAATCTAAAAAACAAAAACAAAAACAAAGCATAAATACAGGACAGAAATAGACTCATAGACAGAGAATACAGACTTGTGGTTGCCAGGGGGGCGGAGGGTGGGAAGGGATAGACTGGGATTTCAAAATTGTAGAATAGATAAACAAGATTATACTGTATAGCACAGGGAAATATACACAAAATGTTATGGTAGCTCACAGAGAAAAAAATGTGACAATGAGTGTGTATATGTCCATGTATGACTGAAAAATTGTGCTGAACACTGGAATTTGACACAACATTGTAAAATGATTACAAATCAATAAAAAATGTTAAAAAAAGAAAAAAGAAAATATCCCACTGGTTGTAGGAGGAAGATGGGTTGCAGCTGAGCCATAGCTGCATAGGAGACTCATTCAAAGGCTGTTAATGTAGCCCAGGTGAGAGAGAATGGAAACTTGGTCTAGGTGATAGTGGCAGAAGTGGAATAAAGAATATGGAGTCAACGAGATAGAGAGAAAAACTGGGCTTAGTGGTGAATTAGAAGTGGGAGGGGGCCTAGGGGGCCTACACTGCTGGTGGGAATGTAGTTTGGTGCAGCCATTACAGAAAACAGTATGGAGATTCCTCAAAAAACTAATAATAGACTTACAACATGATCCAGCAATCCCACTTCTGGGTATATATCCAGAGGGAATTCTAATTAGAAAGTTATATGCATGCCAATGTTCATAGCAGCACTATATACAATAGCCAAGACATGGAAGCAATCTGAAAGTCCATCAGCAGATGACTGGATAAAGAAGTTGTGTTGTATTTATACAATGGAATACTATTCAGCCATAAAAAACAATAAAATAATGCCATTTGCAGCAATATGGATGGACCTAGAGATTGTAATTCTAAGTGAAGTAAGCCAGAAAGAGAAAGAAAAATACCATATGATATCACTCATAAAAGAAAAAAAAGGACACTATGAACTCATCTACAAAACAGAAACAGACTCACAGACATAGTAAACAATCTTATGGTTACCAAGGAAAGGGGATGGGAAGGGATACATTTGGGAGTATGAGATTTGCAAATGTTAGCTACTATATATAAAAATAGATTTTTTAAAAAGTTTCTTCTGTATAGCACAGGGAATTATATTCAATATCTTATAATGACCTGTAATGAAAAAGAATATGAAAACAAATATATGTATGCATCTGCATGACTGAGACATTGTGCTGTACACCAGAAACTGACACATTGTAACTGACTATACTTCAATTAAAAAAAAATTTTTTTAAAGAAGTGGGAGGGGGAAGGGTATAGTTCAAGTGGTAGAGCACATGCTTAGCATGCACGAGGTCCTGGGTTCAATCCCCAGTACCTCCACTGAAAAACCAAATAAATAAATAAATAAACCTAATTAGCTCCCCCCCACAATAAACAAACAAACAAACAAACAAACAAACAAACTTTCCTTGTCTTGCAACAAAATATGAATTTCATTTCACACCAAACTTCCTTGACCACCGAACCCTTATTCTCATAACAGCTATCAACATATCTGGGAATGTATTCTGATGAATATTCACCTACACACATAAATATATAAATGATATAATGGCTATCATGATAGCCACTATGATTTATTGTCTAGTCTATGCCATATATTCCTCATCATCTCATTTAATCTTTAAAATAACTTGATATTATATTATATGTATATAATACATCTATATATGTATAATATATATTTTTCTATTATATGTGTATATATAGCATATACAAATTGTAATACTATATAACATTTAGCAGATGAAAAAACTGAGGATTAGAATGGATAAATAATTTCCCCAAGGCCACATAAATGGCCAGTGGCCAAGCCACACTTTGAATGCAGGCCCTTAACCATTGCTCTATACTTTTTCCAATCCAGTCCAACCCTGCTCTGTGCTTGAACAGTCCCACACAATCATGGCAAAGAACTGTCCAATCTCTTTTTAAACACACCCCCAAAACAGGAAACTCATCATTTCTCAAAACAACCCATTCCATTACTGAATATCTTTAACTATTTAAAGTTATTTATATTGAGTTGCAATCTGCCTCTGTGTAATTTCCACTCATTATTTCTGGTTTCCACTTCAGGGATGATATAGATTAAGCCTACAGAATTTCCACATGGGTCCAGTTCAAATATTTGAAGACAGCTATTTATCTTCCCTCTGCCGTCAGAAAGAACCAAATTATAATTACATTTTTAGAAGCAGACTATAGTCAGTATGTAAACCAGGACTTTTACTTTTCAGAGAAAACTAGGAAATAGACAACTGTGAACTGTCTGTGATATACCGGCATTCTATGGTTGATAAGAAAAAATATGAATTTTATGAATACACCATCTCAAAATTTCCAGAGACATATGCTTCTTCATAATACAACTTCACCATGTGGTAAAAGAACACGCTTATTAACAGGTCCAAGTATCTTTAGTCTTTATGTAAAAATAAGAAGCCAAAAGTATATAAATTTATGTTCAGTATTTAATGTTTCAGTATTTTATCTTACTTAGAAGTGATCAAGATATTTAATGAATATCTATCACTTAATATAGCTTTAAGGTTGCAAATAAGCAAAAAGATTTTGGAAACTATTTTGACATATTTATTACAAAACATACTCATTGCCAGAATAATGACTCAATTTTGATTAGAATCAAATCCATAAGTCTTATAGAATACAAACTTGTGGCTGCCAAGGGGGTGGGGGGTGGGAAGGGACAGACTGGGAGTTCAAAATTTGTAGATACTGACAGGCATATATAGCATAGATAAACAAGATTATACTGTATAGCACAGGGAAATATATACAGGATCTCATGGTAGCTCACAGCAAAAAAAAAATGTGACAATGAATATACGTATGTTCATGTATAACTAAAAACTTGTGCTCTACATTGGAATTTGATACATTGTAAAATGACTAACTCAATAAAAAAATGTTTAAAAAATAAAACAATGAAGTCCATCACCTCAAAAAAAAAGAATCAAATCTGTACGTCTTATAATCTTAAACATCTAATAAATATAATATTAGCTTATTTGACCAGAAAATCCAAGCAGAATAAGAACGTGTGCTTGTATCATACTCTGTGCTGATACCTCAGGTCTTGTTTAACATTTACCCAAATCATGTGAACTTGAAAATAATTTAGTTAGTTCCTATATTTCTGAGTTTGAGTGATATTTAATTTATGTAAGTGCTATTTTCTCTAAGTCAATTAGAACGAATTTCCTTTGTTACTTTGGTAATACCATACAGAGGTAGAAAAAATATCACATATACATAACATACAGGCAGATGCAAATAGAGATCTTACAGGTTTCATTTGAGTTTTTAGCCATGAATAAGGCATAAATACAGGGCTGTAAACTGAATGTTGATGTCCCCCAAAATTCATATGCTGAAATTCTAATTCCTAACATGATGGTTTTTGGAGATGGAACCTTCATGAGCTAATCAAGGCGTGATGGCAGAGCCCTTGTGAATTGGATTAGTGTCCTTACAAGAAGAAACACAAGAGAGCGCTCTTTCTTTCTCTTTCCTTCTCTTTCTTTCTCATGTGGGAAAACAAGGAGAAAGCCACTATCCACAAGCCAGAAAACGGGCTCTCATCACAACTACCACACCAGCCCCCTGATCTTGGACTTCCAGCCTCCAGAACTGTGAGAAATAAATGTTTGCTGTTTGAGCCTCCCAGTCTATGTTACCTTGTTACAGCAGCCCAGACTAACACCTACAATAATATAAAGTTCATTAGTTTAAATATAAGAGTTGGGCACTATATTTAGTAATAATAATCTTGTAATAACCTTTAATGAAAAAGAATATGAAAATGAATATACATATATATATGCATGACTGGGATATTATGCTGTACACCAGAAATGGACATGTTGTAACTGACTACATGTCAATTAAAAAAATAAAATAATTAATATTTAAAGAGAAAAAATAAATAAATATAAGAGTTGGCTCTCATCTTTGTCCTACTTTATATTTTTAACCTAATCGTGGCTCTGGCAGGTGGAACAAGTTGTTACCTGCTCAATATGAGGGCTAACACTGTTTCCAATATTCGTGGAGGAAATTTTTAAGATTTTTCCTTTTTCCTTGACATATAATCTTATGGAGGCTATGGACTAAATTTAGTCTGCAATTAGTCTTTTTCTTTCTTTTTCAACCCCATGTGGTTGCTTCTGAGTGTCCCTGAGTCCCTTGAGAGCCCTTGAGGAGGGCCAGGGGTTACCTAAAGTTCCAGTGACTATAGGCAGTTGAAGGGCTGAAATGGGAAGCAAAAATCTCTTAGAAAATCCGGCTTGGGAGATGAACATTTTCTCAAAGGAGCCATTGAAGTTCTAAATTATCCTTCGATAAGTCGTGCCAAAAAGAAGGGAAGCAGACAGAGTTAGTGCCATGGTCAATGGGAGATTGAGAAGGGGGAAATTCAGTCTATTGAAAATTTCTAATGAAAGGAACAGGATCAAGGAGGGAGAATTAAGTGGCCTCAAAACCGAAGGCAGGAAGAACTTCTAGGCCAAGAGGTAACTTCCAAAAACAAAGATGCTACATTGTAACCCAGCCTCAGAAAGTATACTCATTTCAGCTGTGACTCAAGCCATTAGCATTTTTATGGCTTAACTGTGGAGGCCAGAGAGCACGGAAGATGCAACACTCATACCCAAAGGTAGCCAGGGAGAGAGAAAGAAGGCTCTCTGTCGCCATAAGCGATGAGCAAAAGGCAATGGGGGAAGAGACAGGGTCCTTATAGGATGAGACCCTTTAGGATTTAAACTTAGATGAACCCGCTGAAAGCTGGAATGGTCAGTAGAACCCTAGCTGTAAGGTACCCACATTTCTGTCCAGCTGACTACAATTCCTCAGGGACTGACACCTAATGGCTGGCAGCAGACCTGACAATCTGCACCCCACCCCCAGCAGGTGAAAAAACCAGAGAGAATGCTCTTTTCAATTTCCAAAGCCATGTTTTTGGGAAACAAATAACACTCCTAGACATCACAAAACTGTGGCACAAGAGACGGACACAACCTGCAACAAGAGTCCCCATATCCAAACAACTGGTTTTAACTAAACTTTTTCTTTTGTAAATCTAAACTTTGGGAAATCTTGTTCAAAGAGGCAAGGAGAGGATCTTGCTGTCCTCGCTCGGCTGGACCCTGGCAGAGATACAGGATTGTGACAGTGAAATAAAGTTAACCTTTGCTGGCATGGGCAGAGGTCCTGAGATCTCAGGGGCAGTCTCCAGAGGGTGGGGAGTCCTAACCATCCCATCTTTGTTGCCAAAAGGGAAGAAAATTTTCCTCTTTGTTGGGAAGAAAACTTTTCCTCTTCCAACTCTCATCCAGCAGTTGGGGGCCTGATAAATAGACTGAGAAAAAGATTAACAAGAGAAAAGACCAGGTTTATTTTCACATGTGCACATGAGAGTTCCAGTCAGGAAAACCACTGGAATAGCCCAAACGAAAGGTGTAAATATACCAATTTAACAAAAGGGTTAGGTATTCAATGGGTGAGTTCAGAAGGTTTTCCTGGGCTTTTTGATGCTAATGAGAATAAACTGTCTTCTGGGCAACTGAATTTTCACAGAACCCCCTTGGAAAGGGTTTAACGGGCAGCTGTATTTCATAATGCCCCTGATTCAGGCAGCTAAGGGAATTCAGATAAGATTTGTTTCTGCATCTTCTATGCCCAAATATTTCCACTTTAAAATAACCTTTATACCAACTTTGGGGGGGGGGGGTCAAGAGGGTCCCCACAACTCCCAAATGAACTTTTCAAGTCTCACCCTCTGGAGCCAAACTTCCTAGTACATGTTCCTGCTCTGTCTTTGAGAGCTGAAAGACAGGTAAATTATCTACTCCTCTGTGTTTTAATCTGCAAAATGAGGATAGGGTGGTTGAAAGGATTAAACAAGTCCTTTACATAAAGCATTTGGAACAATGCCTGGACCTAGTAATACAAGTGTTCGCTATTATGATTTTTATTAAGGTATAATCAGCATATAACATTATATTTGTTTCAGGTGTACAACGTAATGATTCGATATTTGTATAAATTGCAAAATGATCACTGAGGTAAGTCTAGATAACATCCGTCACCAAGCTATATAATTATTTTTATTTTGTCTTAGAAGCATCTCAAACTCAACCCTACCAAAACTCACCTCCTCATCTTCCCTCTAAACCGGTCCCTCCTCCCAGAGTCCCTTTTCTCATTTGATGGCACCATCATCAGCCCCGTCACCCAAGCAGTAAATTTGACTCCTTTTTTCTTCAACCCCAACGTAAAATCAACCACCGAAACAGGCTGATTTCACCCCCTAAGTAGTGCTTGAATTTGTCCCCTTCACTCTACTTCTTTTGTGTCAGAGCAGATTATTGTTTAGTAAATACTCACCCCACTGCCACCCTCCATGAGAGAAGGGTGTGTCCCCATCCTGTTGATGTTTCTTTGGACCACGTGACTTTCTGGGGGCAGTGGAGCAGAAGAGGACAGGACTGTGGCTGTGCAGCTGGACTCAGCCTCCTGTGCTCCTTCTATGTGTCATGTGAACACTCCGCAGGTAGCCTAGATCACCTGAACCACAGCAGCCCACAGATGTTTGAGTGAGAAGAAAAAAATATACGCTTGTGTGCTGCTGAGATTTTGTGGACAGTTGCAAAATAGCTCTTCATAGGAATAGCTACCTGCTATATCTTTCCTAGGTCAGGAAATTGCCTCCTAATTGGTTTTCCTGCCTCCAGCCTTATCCCTCTCAACTCCATCCTTCAAACAGCTACCAAGTTACTCTACCTAATGCACAAATCTAAGTTGATCTGATTTACTCATAATCCTTTGAAAATGACAGAAACCGAATTCAAACCACTCTCAGAGGAAAAAAAAAAGAAACTGAGAATGTATTGGCTTTCGTAAATCTTCTAAGAATGGTAATAGCTTCTGGCATGGCCGCATCTAGTTGCCCAAACAAGTCCATCAGGAATATGTCTCTACTTCTCTCAGCTCTGGTCTCTTCTGTGGCTTCATTCCCAAGCAGGCCCTCCCCAGGGGTGGAAAAATTGTCATTAAGAGGTTCCAAGCTTAAATCCTACAGTTTCATTAACTCCAAAAGAAAGTGAATACCTCTTTCCAATTGTGTCAACAAAATGTCTCAAGGAAGATTCATTGGACTGTTTTGGGTTGGATCCCGTTCGGATCTTTGACTAGGCACGTGCCATGCTCAGCCTTGAACCCGAGAATGGAATCAGCCAGGTCATATAGACTGAGAGGGGCGAGAAGAGAGTTCCCCAAGGGGAGAAGATGGAATTTGTTACCAGAAAGCAAGATATAAAGTAGTCAAAAGTGATTGATGGGGGTGGGGGATATAGCTCAGCCGCAGAACACGTGTTTAGTGTGCACGAGGGCCTCGGTTCAATCCCCAGTACCTCCATTAATAAAATAATGTTTAAAAAATAAAATTAAATTAAAATTAAAAAATAGAACAAAAGCAATTGATATCCTAGCATTATTCCTCTGCCGAAAGTCCTTCAGTGGACTCCTCATCACCATCAGGAGGAACTCTCAGCCTCTCAGTATAAACTTACAAGGCCTTTCATGATCTGATCCTTTTTACTTATCAAGTCTCACCTCCCTGTCACTGTGTGATGTGCCCTTCAGGCTCCTGCAATACTGCACATTGTGCCCCATACAGCCTCCAATCCTGGCTCATACATTCCCTTTCTCCTGAAACACTCTTTCCCTAGCTAATTCCTACTGACTCTTGAAGGGTCCACTCAGGTCACACCTGGGCTGGAAAGATCTCTGAACCACCCTGCTGCAGGCTGTGTTCCTACAAAGACGCACTTCAATATTTTATTACCAATAAGGAGTTTGGCACAGAGTGGTCCCCCAGTAACTGCTGGATTAATGGGTGGATAAAGCAAGGAATGAACAACTGAGTGATAGAGAAGAGTAAAAACTCAATAAATACTTGCTTAATGAATGAATTTGGTTTGAAATGGGAAATTTATTGCCTTATATAACTGAAAAATCCAAGGGAAGAGCTGAATGTGTACGTAGGTAGGTAGGTGGGTAGGTACGTAAACAGACAAATGGAAGATAGATAAATGGATTGAATGGACTGGACGGATGACAGGATGGGTGGATGGATGGAGGGCAGGATGGATGAATGAACAGATGAAAGGATAGGTGGACAGAAAGGTGACTGGTAAACAAATCCCCCCTCTCCCAATAGTTTGGGAAGCAGGACAGAGCAGTGGCTTTCAAGTAACGCAGAGTCTGTGCAGACCTCTCTCTCAAGACGTTAAAGCTCATTTGAGTGGACATAATTCTAATCACTTCCACCAGGCACATGAGCCTCAGAGGGACTGAGATAAATGATACTGGGTCCCTATGGCACAACTGGAACATCCCTAAAAAGCAATTGGGTATGGGGGAAGGGTGTAGCTCAAATGGTAGAGTGCATTCTTACCATGAACAAGGTCCTGGGTTCAATCCCGAGTACCCCTATTAATAATAATAATAATAATTAATAAATAGACTTAATGACCTCCTCCCCTCAAAAAAAAAAGGGTTTTTTTAATTTAAAAAAATGCAGGAGATAATTATAATTCATAAATTTAACCAAAAAAAAAAAACCAAACTGGGTGCTTTTTCCTGTTACAGATGAACTTCCTGGCAAATTGCAGCATGCCTGCAGCAGCTGGAGGTGGATGAAAAATCTTGTTTTTCAAAACCCTCAGAGATTCTGAATTTAATTAAATGAGCATTTTGCACCATCCCCAAAGGAAGCAAAACAAACCACCATGTCTCTGAACTTCTAAGGACCTGGAGTCTCTCCTTCGTTTGATTTGGTGAGAAGCTGAGTGAGTTCCGCCCCTCAGGAGCTGGTGAAATAAGTACCACCCTGCCTCCAGACCTCCCCACCAGCTGAGGACTTTTTCCAGGAGCCCTGAGGGCGGACATTGTGAGCAGCTTCTTACCAGACACCATCCTGTTTTGCAGGGTGAATTTCCATTAGGAGGGAGGAGGGGAAAAAAGAGAAAAAAACAGAATTGTCTTAAAAAAAAAAAAATTGAAAGCAGTTACCAGAACTTGGCCTATCCCCAGAAAGCTGCAGAAAGAGGCCCCACACTTCCTGATCCCCAGCTGCAAGCCCAGGCCTGTTTCCTGGCCCCGGGGGAGAGCAGGGCTTCAGGGCCAGCCGAGGGGGCCCCCAGCTCTGCTGCTCCCTCCTTGGAAGACACCAGGCTCTGCCTGAGCAGAAGGAACTTCTGCAATCCGTTTGCAGGCTGAATCCCTTCTTTCCTTCTCTTTAGCCCAGTTGCCATGTCATCTCAAAAGAATCCTACTCCATTGCTGAGGTTTTTATGGCCAAAAAGAAGGATCATTTCCAGTAGCGTGCTGCCTCTTCTCTCTCTCCATTCCTTCCTCTCCCTGCTTCTCCCCACCCACCCCTCTGGACCCAGAGTAAGAATAAAAGGACCTCAAAGCATCACTCAACCCTCAGTGGGGTGACTCCCAGCTGACCACCTCCCTCCTCCACGGGCAAGTGAATCCAAATGAGTAAAGAGAATTGGGCCCCCCGCCCCCCGCCATGCACACAGATTTACAGAAAAGACCCTCCACTTTCAGCAGGACCCTGCAGGGGTTAACAGCATGACCTCAGCAGCCACCCTGCTGGGGGCCGAATCCTGGTTCCGCCCCATCCAGGCTGGTATTTAACCTCTTGCTACCTCAGTCTCCTCATCTATAAAATGAGTGTGGTTGTGGCAGTTACATGAAACCACCTGTGTGAAGCCCTCGGCGTGATGCTTGTCCCAAAGAAAGTGCTCCAGAGCCTCCTTTTACCCCTTGTGTTCCACAGGATGACACCCACCCTTCCCTGCTGAGCCTCTAATCTCAGCTCCCCAGCCCTGCCTTTCAAATGTGTTGTGTCATCACTTATTTGCAAACATGTCTATTTGATTTCAAATTAAAAGGCTTTTGAGTCGAATTAAAAGCCAAAACACAGGCAAGGGAGGAAAAAAGAGAGGCTGACAGACATGTTAGTAAACAGCGAAATATTTCTGAAGGCTGGATACAGAGAACTCAGACGCCAGAGGGTTCACATTGACAGACTTTTGATATGAGGAGACACGTGAACATCAGCAGAGGGAGATTCTTCTGGGGATTCACACACCAGGAACACGGATCCCTCCTCCTCCCTCCCCACCAGTACTCAGTGTTCCGCTGACTGGATGATCAAGGCCTCGTTGTCTTCCACTGCCATGATCACAGTCTGAACCTGATTGTTCCCATAACTCATTCACAATTCTCCAAGTTAAATATTAAAGCATTCATGCAAACAGGGTGGAGTGAGCCAAACCCCAAACCTTCCAGTTAGGGATATTGGCTAGACAGCCAGCTACTGGGAAAAAAAGGAGAGAGATGGGGGAAGAAACCCGCAAAACAAAACTGAGGGCCACGCCACCGCATCGACACTATGACTACAGAGTTTTCAGAGTTCAGAAAAGTGAGGCACATGGTGGGGGGGGGGGGGGAGCATCCCTGGACAGTCACAGCTCAGCAGCAGATTCACCAGAGCTGCAGCAGGCTGCTGTGGGTGGGGATCGCCCATCTCCAGAAGCTCTGGGGAAGTTCCAGGAGGTGTGAAGACTTCTTTCGCCCTCTCTCTCAGAGAGATGGAGACGTAGGCCTCCCCGTGGCCTCACCTTTCTCACAGTTCCCAAGCAAAGCCTGATGGAGGCAGCTTCTGAACCCTGAATCCCAAAGGCAGGGCTTCTTCTCTCCTCCGACACTGGAGCTTCTCGGGATGGGGTTAGTCTCGAGTTTCTTTGGCCAAAGGCAGTTCCAGGGATGAGGGTGGGTCCGACTCCAGAGAGTGGCATCTCAGTTCTTCTGCTCAGGGGTGCCATCCTTCCAGGAGGCGTCTTTGCCATCTGCCGCTTCAGTGCCGGCCTCCAGATTTGGCTCCTCTCCCTCGGGCTGTCCTCCGGGTTTCTGGGACTCCCCCGCCACCTTGATGCTCTTGCTGGAGTGGCACCCCATCTCCGCTGGACGCTGGGGTTGCGTGCCGGGGGAGTTCCGAGGCGAGGAGGGTCTGTGCTGCTGCCCCTCGGGCGCCAGAGCTAAATAGCCCTTCCTCGGGGCACAGTTGAAAGAGGACGGGCTCGGTTTCTATGGTCACAGGGAGACGCCAGTCCAATCTGCATAAAGACACCATCCCCTCTTCTGTCGGGTGGGCAGGGCCTGGAACGGGGCCCTTCCTGCTAAGCCGACTAATTCCTAGCACCGAGCCCTATTCTTCCACCAGAAGAATTCCCTTTTGTTTAACCTGTAACCTCTTCCTTACAAATTACAACCCCCCCACCTAGCTACCTGTAAACACCGGCCCTCACTTCACACGCAAGGGAAGTCCTGTTACTAAGCAACGCGCTGTGCCCTCCCGCTGTGTCTCAGGGTCAAATTCAGTTCCGGGACTCACAGACCCCACCTGGAAGCCACCTCCACCCAGGGTTGACAAATAAGGAGGGAGTCCTAAGACCGTGGACTCAGGGGTTACCCAAACAGGGTAAGTAATTAAAGGACTAGCATTAACACTGCTGTATGTTATAAATAAATAAATAAATAAATAAATAAATAAATAAATAAATAAATAAATAAATAAATAAATAAATAAATAAATAAATAAATAAATAAATAAATAAATAAATAAGAAAGTTGTTAAGAAAGTAAATCCTGAGTTCTCATCACACACACATTTTTCCTACTTCTGTAGCATTATATCAATATGAGATAATGGATGTTCACTAAACTAATTATGATTATCATTTCATGCTGCATAAAAGTCAAAGCATTATGCTGTTCCCTTAAACTTACACAGGGCTGTATGTCAATTATATCTCAATAAAACTGGAAAGAAAAATAAGCAAATATAAAAATAAACAAACTAGCAGGTACCACGTGCTACTCTGTGCCAAGCACAGTTTACTTTCATCATCTTGTTTCATCCTCGCAAAAACCCTAAGTAGCTGGTGTTATTTAATCCTTATCAAGCAGAGGGAGACACTGAGGCACAGAGAGGTTGAGTAATTTATTTAGGTCTAGCAGCCAGGAAAGAGCAGGGCTGGGACTGGAACCCAGGTCATCCGGATTCCACTCTCTCTATCACTATGCTTACCTTATCTATTTTGGGGGTGCAGGGAGGTAATTTGGTTTATTTATTTATTTATTTATTTTAATGGAGCCGCTGGGGATTGAAACCAGGACCTTGTGCATGCTAAGCACACACTCTACCACTGAGCTATACCACCCCCCCTCATTGTACCTATTGTAAAGGCCCCATTAAGGTTATCTTCACACACCATCACAGATGTTGTCAGCTCGGCAGGCCTGTCATTGCTCCCTTAATTCAGGACACATGGGTGAAGATTTTCAAAGCTAAGAATGAATGATCTCTGACATCAAGGCTTCTTGAGTGAAGACTCTCAGGCTGGTGAACTGAAGTTGGCCCCTCCGGTGCTCTATATTTGATTCCTATTTTATTTTCTGATCACCCTCTTTCTTTCTGCGAACTCCAAAAAGGGCCTGATAATCCTGACCCAGCTCCCAGGAAGCTGGAAAGAGGATCAAGCAGGTCCATGAAGCAGCTTTTCAGAGAAGCAGAGAATTTATTCTTTCCCAAGTGTGCACCCAGCAGTTGAAGGTGACACCAACTCCCACCCACTTACAGGGTTGGCAGGGTGAGGGGTGGGTGTATGCCCACCTGGGATATTTTACCCAAGTCCTTGCATTGGCTCCTCACCATCAAACAGTCCTGTAAGGGAGTATTATTAAGTCCACTTTAATTTTTATTTTATTTTATTTTACTTTGGGGAGAGGTAATTAGATGCATGTATGTATGTATGTATGTATGTATGTATGTATGTATGTATGTATGTATTTAATAGAGGTACTGGGGATTGAACCCAGGACCTCATGCATGCTAAGCATACACTCTACCACTGAGCTATACCCTCTCCACTATTAAGTCCACTTTAGAGGTGAAATAATTGAGTCCAGAGTGTTTAGGTCAATGGCCTGAGGCCACATGTCCGGTGGGCAGCCAGCTCAGGAAGATGCCTGCAAAGTCTGTGACCTTCCCACTCCTTCCCCTTCCTGACCCCCTGGCAGTGCCTCTGGTTAACACCACTGATCCTCCTGGGCCTAGGCATTCAGTGATCCACGAGAATGTGGTAAGACTCCCCCATAAATCACCTCTCTTGGAGCGAGCTTCTCGCCAACTGGGCTGGCAGAGTGACAATGAGGAAGACAGGATGATGCTGCGGATTTACCTCTCCCACATAAACGCCAAAGTGCAGGTGGGGGTGGCGGGTGTGTCAGGGTGGGAGAGGGAGGCTCCATATGCCTTCCGATTAAGAGACCCTAATTAAGGCAAATCTTCATGTGGATGCTGGGATCCTAAGACAACAATTCTCTTGTGAAGCCTCTGAATTAATCATGCTTGTCCCAAGTCAGCACAAAAGACAGGCAGCAGGAGCACCAAGGAGACAGGCAAGACTCTCGGGCTGGGCTTGGGTTAGTTTAGAGGTGTGGTTGGTGAGAAGATGAGGCCCCGTTTCACAGTGAACCTGGTGAGAAGCCTTGCCCTGCCTGTGACCCCCACGCCCAGGACTGGTTGCATAATTTGCAGGGTCTACATAAAGTTAAAATGTGGGCCTGTGTTCAAAAACTAGTAAGAATTCAAGAGGGTGACAATAGAACTTTAAATGAGGCATAGGTCCCATGAAGGAGTCAGATCTGCCCACATGTAACCTCTTCCTCAACTTTCTCAGAAATGGATTCACCTCTGATGAGGACTGTAATTTGCCAGATCACTAGGTGTCTCTGCCTAGAGGAAACTGCCCTAGGAACAGAATGAGGCCAGTAGAAAGACAAGAAAAGAGAAATGGGATGGAACAACCCAAAGATGGCTGGGACCTCAGCAGGATACTTTCAAAGCTTTAAAAATGCTTCCTTAACCATTACCACCTACAAAACATAGCATACACACAAAAAACAACATACAAAACACAAATGAAAACTGCCAATAAAACCACACGTGGGCAAAGTTGCAGAGTAACTGGAATCTCATAGGTTGCTGGTGGGAATGCAAAATGGTGCAGCCACTCTAGAAAGTCTGGCAGTTCCTCTCAGGTTAATAGAATATTTACCTGTATCCGTCTGCTCAGGCTGCCATAGCAAAATGGCACAAACTCAGCAGCTTAAACGATAAGACGTTTTCTCACAGTTCTGGAAGCTTGAAGTCCGTGATCAGGGTGCTGGCAAATTTGGTTTCTGGTGAGAACTCTCTTCCTGGTTTGCAGACATGGCCTTTCCTCCGTGCTCACAAAGATAGAGAACTCTGGTGCCCCTTGCTCTTATAAGGACACAAGTTCAGTGGGATTATGGTCCCATCCTGATAACTTCATCTAACCTAATTAGCTCCATAAAAGTCCTATCTTCAAATGCAGTCACACTGCAGATCGGGGCTTCAACATACGAATTTGCAGGGGGACATTTTCAGTCCATAACATTACCAAAGGGAAATGAAAAACCATGTTCACACAAAAACCTGAACATAAATATTTACAGCAGCTCTATTTGGGGTGGGGGGGTGGGGGGAGCTAATTAGATTTTTAAAAAAATTTGTTTGTCTTTTTAATGGAGGTACCGAGGATTGAACCCAGGACCTCATGCATACTAAGCATATACTCTACCACTAACCTATACCCTCCCCACCCCAGAGCAGCTCAATTAATAATCAACACCTAGAAACATCCCAAATGTGAAGGGAGAAATAAACTGTGGTACATTCATACAACAGAATATTACTCAGCAATAAAAAGGAGACACTGCTGTTACATATAACAGGTTTGATGGATTTCAAAGGCATTCAGGAGTGAAAGAAGCCAGTCTCAAGAGGTTATCCACTGCTTTATTTCATTTATATGACGTTCTCAAAAAGACAAAAATATAAGGATTAAGAACAGATCAGTGGTATCACTATAGAGTAATAGCTGGAGAGAGTTTTTGGTGTTCTGTGTCCTAATTGTGGTGGTAAGTTATACAAATCGACATGCGTGCTGAAATTCATAGAACTGTACACCAATTTTTGAAGCCAAGTTTGCTGTATATTAATTTATGAAAAAAATGTTCAGATCATCCCAACAAAAAAGTAAATAAAAACAGTTTGCCAGGAGCCTAGGGGCTTATTTGCCATCTGGTCCTAGTTCTCAAGATCATTTAAAATCCTTTCTCTCCTGCTTTGCATTCGAACAAACAAACAAACAAACACACCTGCCCCTAATTTAGCTTACCAGCTGTTTATTGAGCTACATGGTACAAGGTTCCATTTTGGGTGTTGTACGGTTTCCAGAACTTTAGTGAATTGCAATTTAGGAGGCCTGGATGTGGAGGCAAAGAGGGCTGTGTGCAGAGGGACACTTCACAGCTGTGGCTGGTGGGTAGGAGAATGGCCAGCCCTCCCCATCTCCAGCCTGCAGGAAGGGAGCCGGGGCCATAAGCACCTCAATTTTCCTCCCTCCCTCAGTCTCTCCCAGGGCTCCTATTGGCCAAATCCAGGTTGAAGCCAGCAGGCATAGAAACCTTTGGTCTTTCCCATTTAGGGCAGCCTCCCAGGATGCAGAGCAGGGTGGAAAAGAAGGGCGGATGTGGAGAGGTAAACACAATGTCTAGCACAACCCACGTGGGTCCTGCTCTCAAGGGCACAGAGTCTGTTGGGAGAGGCAACACCTTTGCAGGGATTAAACCAAGAGGCAGAATGCAGTGCTTTAGTACAGGTAAAAGGTCATACTGGAAAGAGGGCATAGGGAAGAGCTTTCTCCAGCTGGACCTAGAAGGATGAACAGAACACTAGCCGGTAGAGGAAGGAAGGACATCCTGGCCAAAACGAAGAAATGCAAATCCCTCCCAAGGAGTTCAGTTCTATTCATCATTCATTTACAGAAAGGCAGCTAATGGTCATGGTTAGAAGCACCAGATTCAGCATGAGAGGAACCTGGGATTGAATACTAACTCTATGGTGTATATGCTGTGTTGTCTTCAGCAAGTTGCTAAACATCTCTGATTCTCACTTTCCTGGACTTTGGGGAAAAGTCAGTGAGACAGCATACATACCATGCTGCTCATATACCTCATAATATTTGGCAGGGTTTGCAGCTGCAGTTCATGACCAGAAAGTGACCAAACTTCCCTCTGACAGACTGTAAACATACTATGACTTCCCAAATCAAGTTCCTATTCAGTCCACAGGGCCAGCCTCACAAGACCAAAGTGCCCTTCCTGGGATGGGCACCAGCCCTTTCCTGTTGTTCTCATTGATGTCCCTGCCTCCTCTCTCTACCCCTCCTTCTCCCAGGGACCTAACATTCTGCCCACTGTGCCCGGCACCCCTAGTTCTAGCTCTATCTACTGTGGACAATAGAGTAGTCTCACCCTCTTTAATGAAGCATCACTCTAGAAAATAAACAAGCCCTTACCTACTAAAAGTAGGTTACAGTTCATAACATTATGAATTTATTAAAAAAGCAAAGTGCAGCAAACAAAATTCTCCCTTTGACAGAACAAAAGCACAGAGGGATAGAAATGAGAGCCCCTTGTCCATCCTGTCCCATATCTAAAACCCAGTGTCCAGCACAGCTGTCCAGGTGCTCAATCCACAGTAGTCGAGTGCTCAAAGGCAAAAATTCTGCAATCAGGTGATCCAAATTCAGGTCCCGGCTGCACCACTTGCTAACTCTTCTACCCAGGGTAAATCACTGAAGCATGCTGAGTCTCAGTTTCTCCATCAATAAAATGGGAAAAACTATAGTGATTACTTCATAGGGTTATTATGAGGATTAAACTAGTCAATCTAAACTTCTTAGTGCCTAATGCATTATAAATAATAATAATTATTGTTATTATTTATTATTATTATTGACACTACCACCTATCAAACATGGCGCAGTCCCACAAGGAGATCACCTATGGAGAATCTAGGGAGAAAACAGAACTGTTGGTAACTAGTTTCCAAAACACTGTGATTAGTGGAATGAGCAAAATGTTAGGAGAACGCAGAGGAGAGAGAGTCCTTTGGAAACCCCTAACTCATCAGGGGACTCCTGGCATCAGAATCCCAGCGTTACAATCTAGGACTTTGCCCAGGGAAGCTTAGGGGCACTGTGGGGTGGGGTGTGGGGAGGAGGAGGAGTTCTCACAAGGATAGGGGCAAGAGCAGTCTGGAAAGGACTCAGAGACACTTTAAAGTGACAGAATGGGAAGTGTACCTGTCAGCACTTCTCTGACTGAATCATCTTCACCAGGGCACCAGCCTGCCCTGAGTAGCTGCGGGTGGCCCCTGTCAGTGACACACACACACATATATGCGCACACACCGCCCCTTCCTTCTCCAGGCACCTCCTCCCCTTCTCTTCCTCCTCTGCTCTTGATGGTCACTTTGACCAGATGACGCCAGTACAGAGAGACCAAAGATAAGTAGGCACATGCAGGAGGGGGGAGGGAGGACTGGCACAGGTCACACTGTCACGATGTATCATTAACACTTCCACTGGGGATGTTACCTCCAAAGGTCACCACAGAGATAAACTGCCAGGACTAAGAGAAGACGTTCCCCCATATAACTTTGCAAAACTTGTCTCCATCACCAGGCACTCTCTGCCTTTGGTGCCCTACACACTGATATATTTTTAAAAAATAAATCCTGTACTTACCCAGTGAGAGTGCAATTACATTGCATTGCATTTGTGCAATTGTGTTAAAAGTGTTACTTTGTTACACAAATGTGAATTCAACGAGGGCAGAGATTTTGAGCTGTTTCGTTCTTTGTTGCATCCCTCGTTCCTAGAAATGTACCTGGCGCATAGTAGGTGCTCTGTTAACATTTGTTTAAAGAAGACATAAATGAAATGGAAACACTTTAAATAATCCACCATTTTTGCAGCCCTGTTTTCACCCTGTCTTCCTTAAAAAACAGAACAAAACAAAAACGAAAACAAAAACCTAGAAGCCTCAAGAAAGGAGGGGGAGGCATCCACCTGACCTTAATAATCAGTTAATAGGTTCTCAGCATAGGGCACTGCTCCTCCAACCTGGGAGACAATTGGAAATATGAAGAGGTGGTTTTGGTTGTCACAATGACTGAGGGGTGGCTACTGGCATTTAGTGCCAGAGATTCAGGGATCTTGCCAGATAGGCCCCAACCAAAGAAATGTCAATGGCATTCCGGTCAGAAACATTACCTGGGTTGCCAACTCCTACGGGGACCTGTGTCTCCGGACCCCACACAGGGTGTGACACCGACTGGGTGTTTAATAACGTTCAGCCAAAGAGACTGGAGGGAACAGGGTAGGAGGGCAAGGGGGGAGGGGTGCCAGTAGGAGGCAAGGCAAAAAGAAAGGGCTGCTGTGCTGGTAGGGGAAAGGCCTCCCGAGGCTTGAGACAAACCCAGTCCCTTGCATCTTCTGATGCGTCCAGTATATTTAAAAGAGAGGCTATGCCAAATTAGGGTGTACTGAAAGCTTTTGGATGAAAGGCAAGATCCCTGAGTCCTGCCAGGAAAATCCCAGGATGGATCCCAGGCCAGCAGCCAGGGCCTGGCTGCTCCTCCATGACCTCAAGAGACGGTTCAACAAGTTCAGGTCCCAGTGCCCTTTAGAGAGTGAAGGTGGTCCCTGCTCCCCAGCCGGGATTTGCGCCCGGGGTGCGCGGCGTGTTGGAAAACCGCCCACGTGGGAAGCCCAGGCTGCATTTCCGCCCGAGACTGACCTCTCTCCCACCCCCCCTCCGGGTTCCCGCGCGGCCGCCCCGCGTCCACTAGGTGGCGCCTGCGTTCTAGTGGGCGCCTCTCAGGCGCAGACGAAAGCGACCGCGGAGGCTGCCGACAGATCGAACCTGAGTCCCAGGATTCCGGGGGCTGGAGGGCAGCGCCGGCAGCCAAGGTAGGATTCCCGAGCCTCGGGCCTTTCCTGCGAACCTCTGTGGTTGGGGTGGGCAGGTGGGGGACGCCGAGCCCTGCTGGCGGTCTACGACGCAGGTAGCCAGACAAGTCTGAACCGCCGCACGTGTCGTTGCCTGCGGGGACCCAGAGACCCGCGTCTCCCGGCTGGGCCTAGGGGCAGAGCAGAACACCGGGTCGCCCGCGCACAAACATCCTCCGCGAGCCAGTGCCTCTGGAAAGCCTGCCCAAATCCCCGATGGGCCAGTCGTAGGAAAAGAGTGACTGTTACCCAGAGCGACTTCAGGCGTTGGAGCTGAGTGCTGATGTAACATCCAAAGCACCGTTTCTTAAACTTGCCTGCATATTGGAATCGCTTGGAGACCATTAAAAAATACTGATGCCCTATTTCCTCCCACCCCCACCCACCCTAGACTCAAATCTAAGTGGTCTGGGTTGAGGTCTGGGCATCTGAATACCTAAAAGCTTCCCAGGAGATCCCAACCAGCAGGCAAGTGTAAGGACCTTGATCTAAAGGGCTGGAGAAGACAGAGGCCAGTTGTCGCAGCCCAGAATGCTGATTCTTCTCCTCGTCCTCTGCCCTCGTCTTCTGTGTGCCTTTTAAGCAGGAAATATCTCTGACTGTGAGCTGTCAAACCCAAGACAGCAAACCAACATCCTCCCTCCCAATAGGGCTGGCCCTGAAAGGGTTCAACTCAAAAGCGGGCAGGGAACAACAAGGCACAGATGTGGAATATGAGAGAAGACTCACGCGAGATGGGAGTTTCTTCTTACCCGCATCCCACAGAAGTTCAGGGAGCTTCCCTGAGCTGCCCTCATCATTTTAGTAAGTGCTACCTTTACAGCAAAGCGGTTATGAGCATGGGCTTGGAGCCCCCATTGTCATCCCTTCCTTGTGTGTGACCCCTGGGGACTCATGGAACCCCTCCTAACCTCAGTTTTCTCATCTGCAAAATGGATATGATAGTATAAACCTCTTAGAGTGGCCATGGGAATTATTGACCGTAACAGGTAATGTTTACTAAGGGCTCAGCGCTGTGCCAAATGCTTTCTGTGCGATGCCACATCGACTCCTCCCCATAACCCACAAGGTAGGTAGTCCTATAACTGCCCCATTTGATAGCTGAGGAAGCTGGGGTTCAGAGCCACAAAGGAACTTGCTCAGGGTTCAATGATTAGTAAGAGGCAGGCCCCGTATTTGAACCCAGGCAGTGTGATTCCAGAGCCCATGGCAAAAGTGCAGTAATCTGCCGCTTCCCTTGTTGCCAAAGGGACCACAGAGAAGGCACTCAGCACAGGGCAGTTCGTGGTGCCTCCTCCGTATATATGAGCTGTCACTGCGGCTAACGAAGCGCTTTTACCAAATTGACTCGTGTGTTCGTTTAAACTGCATTTATTATTGAGAAACTACCACGTGCCCAGCAGTGTTCCAGGTGCTAGAGATAAAGTGGTAAGTCAGAGGGAAACCAGCCCAGGGTGCACTCACACACTGCGTGAATGAGAGAAACGAGAAGGAAGGACAGTGGATCCTCCTTATTTGCAGGTTCTATGTTTGCAAATCCTCTCACTTGCTAACATTTATCTGTGACCCCCAAATCAATGTCTGCAGCTCTTTCACGGTCCTTCACGGACACGAACAGAGTGGCGAAAAATTTGAGTTGCCCAACACACATGTGTTCTGCTGTCTTGGTTCCGCTCTCATAAGTGTAAACAAATGTCCTTTTTGTGGTCTATTAAGTGCCACATTTTTTTTCTATTTTTGCTTTTTTGGGGGGTGATTTTGCTGTTTAAAATCACCCCCAAACATAGTGCTGAAGTGCCGTCTAATGTTCCAAAGCACAAGAATGCTGTGATGTGCCTTGAGGAGAAAGTATGTGTTAGATAAACTTTGTTCAGGCATGGCCTATAGTGGTATTGTGTGAGAGTTCAATGTGAATGAATCAACAATATGTACTAAATTAAGGGTCTTGAAACGGAAACACACATAAAACAAGGTTACATGTTGATCTCTTGATGGAAGTGTGACCAGAGGCTTGCAGAAACCTAACCTTATGTTTTTCCCTTAAGAGAAATGGTTCAGTATTTGCTAATTCTATGTTCATGCAAGTTTATAGAATATAACCACTGTAAATAATGAGAATTGACTATAATTAGACATTACTGCACATACAGTGCGAGAATCAAGCACAAAGATGGAGAGGCATGCAGAAGGACCTACTTTGGATTGGGGGTCAGAAAGGCTGAGAACCAGCCAGGCCGGGGGTGAGACGAGAAAAAAGTGTTTCAGGCAGAAAAAGCAGCATGTGCAAAGGCCTGGAGGTAGCCATGAGCTTGTCAAAGTCAAGGAGGTCGAGGAGAGACCATGAGTAGGGAGTGTGAACAGAGGTCCAATAATACAATAATATGCTGGAGAGGGAGGCTGGGGCCAGGTAGCACTGTCCTGAGGGCAGCTCTTCTTTCGTCTAGTTAGCACAGTAATCCTGGCAGGCTGGTCAGGATCATTTCCACCTTTGACAGGTGATGAAATTGATGCCCCACACAGTTAAATGCCTTGCTCAAAGTTAGGCCGTTGGTAAGCAGCAGAACCCTCCTCCCCTCCCCCATCTTAACCTTATGTTGAACAGATGTTTGAATATTAATCTGAGATCTCAGGACACTGTCCTGGACTGGAGATTTGGTTTGGTTTGGGGAGGAATCCGTAATTAAATGGCTGCCAAAGCCGTCAAGTGTGGATAAGACCACAGTGGGCAGAATGTGGGGAAGAAAAGGTCTCATGGCTTTTTAAAAATAAAATTATTCTTGGTATAGAAACATTAATGATTCAATGGAAGAGTCCTAGATACCTGCAGAGGGCAGAGGGAGTCGTCAAGGTGGTCACAGAGATGTAGGGAAAGGATATGTGAGGGTCTGATCCAAACAGTCCCCTAAATACTAGATCTGGTGATGGGCTCCCCATCTATGGTGCAGCCAGGTCTCAGTCTGGCTCTTGTCTCTCTGCAGGATGATGGTCTTGAACAGGGGTCAGCAAACTCTTTTCTGTAAAGGGCCAGATAGTAAGTGTTTTGAGCTTCATGGACCATAGGGTTTCAGTTGCAACTCTTCAACTCTGCAGTAATGGAGTAAAAGCAGTCATGGAGGGTGTGGGAATGAATGAGTGTGGCTGTGCTCCAATAAAGCTTTACTGATGGACACTGAAATCTGGGTTTCTTATCATTCTGGGGAGCCACAAAATGTTATTCTTATTTTGATTTTTTTCCAATCATTTAAAATTATAAAAACCATTCTTAACTCACAGGCTGCACAAAAAAAGGCAGTGGGTTGGCTGTGGCCCGTGAGCTGTAGTTTGCCAACTCTTGATCTAGAATCATGGGACCTAAGGTACTAAAAGTCCTTCTCATTGAATTCTTACCTGATCCATGAATCTCCATTGAACATTCTCAGCCATTTCTTGAGTGCCTCAAGAAAATGGAACTTACTGGGCAACTCAATCCACTGTCAGAAGTTTAAACTGTGCCATAGTTGGGGTTTCCCCAAAGCAGATCATGCGACGAGGGTTTGGGTGCCAGGAATTTATTTGGGAAGTGATCCCAGAAAGCCTGGTGAGAGTGAAGTAGAAGGGAGGAAAGCCAGTAAAAGATGTGTTGATGAGTGAGCTACCACTAGGGCAAAGGGCTCAATCTCTCCAAGGATGCCCGGAGAGACTGTGAGTCCCATGAAGAGGCAAGGAAACTGGGGTATCTCCCTACCTCTGTCCCTCATTGGTGGAGGGTTGCTCCTGAGGTCTCCCCATCCCCTCACTTCTGCATTTGGTTTAAAGTACACACCCTGCAGCCAGAAGATGCCTAAACGTAGAAAGAAGTGAGAGGCAGACTTTGCGTTTGGAAGCTGCCAGCAGGTGTCCTCCGGGGGGCACTGACGAGCACAGGTGGGCTCCACAATGCTTTTCTGACTTGGCTTTCTAAAGTGTGTTCAGGTAACCACTGGGTGCCTCGTGAGATGATTCGGTATGGCATGAAGTCTCATTCTAGGAGCAGTATTTCCTTTCTAAACCGTCTCTTTGATCCTGCCCTGCCTCCCTCCGCAGCACTGTGCTGCGCTCTCTGCCCGAGCAGAGCCAGGGCTCCAGCCTCACTGGCCTTTCACTTCCTTGAACTTGCCAGACTCTTCCTCCTGCCTATAGTCAACAAAAGAAGTCTCAGTGAAGTATCAGACGGTTTTGTATAACCCTTGCTTGTCTCCTTTCTGGAAAAGGCAGCAGTCCTCAAATTCAGGCCATGGAACAGGCAACAGTAGCTAGCTAAAATTTAATAACATTGTTTTATGTTTATGTTTACAGTTTCCATCTCTACAAGGCCGGTGTTTCTGGCTTTGCATTTGTAGTAGTAATATTCAGTTTCCTTTGAAATAAATTTATATAAATAACATGTCTGCTTAAAGAAAAATATTAAATAATAGTATAGGTGGTATGAAATTATAATAAAAATAACCGTTGCTACCACTTAGCACATCCTGTGTGTTGGGCGGTATTCTAAGCACTTTGCATGTGTAATTTAATTAATCCTCACCACAATCACATGAGTTAAATACTATTTGAGGTAGTACTGTTATTAGCAGAGAAAACAGGCATAGGAAAGTAAGGTAACTTGCCCAAAATTATATAGCTAGTAAGTGACAGAACTAGAAAATGAACCCAGGCACCCTGCTCCTGTGTGTATTCCTAGTTGCAGGATTATACTGCTTCTCACATATTTGACAAAAGAAAGAAAAAAAAAAAAGTAATGATGACACTTGAATTACTGATATTAGGGGAAAGCTGCCATAAAGGATTTCTCTTTTCTATCTAGCCAAAATCTGTCTCCCTGTATCTGCCACCCTTGGTTGTCATACTTTCTTCTGGAGCCCCAGAGAACAAACCTGTCCCCTTTTCCCCACTGCCGTCCTTCAGAGAGTTGATGACAGGGACCCACTGGCCCTCTGGGGTCTTCCTTGCTCTCAATTAAACCTTGCCAGTTCCTCCTGTTTGTTCTTTATGGCGTGTTCTTGGCTTCTTCCTCTAAGCACAGGGTCTCTTTCTTCCTTTTTTATTTTTTTTATTCAACAGAACTTATAAAGTTATTTTGGTGGCTGTAGCCCTTTTTTCTTGCAGTCCTCCCACCGCTCATTCTGGATTTAGAGTAGATGGCTGTGGTTGGGGTGACTGACGTGGCAAAGAGCAGCTGGCTAATGACATCAAGAGGAGAGCCCCTCAGGGCTGGCATGAAGGGGCCAGAGGCTGGGGATGCTCCTTTGCAGGTCAAGATGGAGCTCCTGTAGTGCACATGGAGCTAATCAGGCTGAAAGGGACAAACTAACCAAATTCACAGCAGCCTGCTGAGGAAGCCAGACCACAAACATATTAAATCACAATGGAACAAGCAGAGTGAAGCCATCTGAAAACTCATGTCAGCCTGTCAGCACATGCTTTCCCCTGTTGGGAGGTCACATGGGACGCCAAATTCTAGTTAGAACGGTGATATTCATGGAATCAAAACAAGGTGAGCAAGATGGATGATTTTAATGTCAGGATGGCCTGAGATACTTGTATCCTCTGAGGGGTACCGGGGTCCAGAGGGCAGCACTGCTGGTCTGATCCCCATCCCCGGCTTCCATGGGACAGACATAACTAATCGATTACCAAATCCTTGCCTTCCTGCTGCTCCCTGGACCAACCTTCTGATCCTCATCCAGGGAGAATTCTGGGAAGCTCTGATCTGCGTTTAATGCTCCAGGGTTTCCAGAACTCCCACTACTCTGTGACAGACAAGACAGACTCTCAACGACTTGCTCTTGAAGTCTTACTGCTTTTCCTGAGCTCCTCACCGTTTCTCTCTACCTAATATTCCTTCAGCTTATGTTAATAGAATTGGCCTCCCACCCCACCCCACCCCCGCCCCCTGCTATTGTCAAATCTTGATTTCATTTCCAGCCCTTGCTCTTCCTGCTTTGTCCAGAGGCACATCCTGTCCTGTCCTTAGGAACTTTTGCAGATCAGTGATCACAGACATTTTATGTGCATTCTACTGATATGTCCTCCCCACATTTCAGGGAGATTTGCTGTGTACCTCCCAGTAACAACTTCCTGCAATCAAGAAGCAGCGTCCTGGGATGTTGAGTTTTGTTCCACTATAGAATCCGCAGCATCACAGTTTTAAACTGTTACTACAGTTATCACTTGTCTACGCCTGGGGCCTGGGGTACAAGGGGTGTTGAAGAGGGATGGGGTGGGAGACGAGGCTTAAGGCACTAAATCCGACAAATTATTGAGTTTGCTGCTTATGAGCATTGTTTATGCTTCTCCAAAGAGTTAGGAGTCCTGTTATTTCAGAGCAAGCAGACCTTTTGCCAGCCTTTAAAGATGTACGTTTTGTATATAACCTCTTTTCCTGCTCATAGGAAGAACCTTGATTTACCTTAAAGGAAGATAAAATGCAGACAGAGAATTTGTGGTACTTCAGGCCTATGAGAAAGGCCTCTGTGAGCTCCTCAAGAGGAGAAGTGGGCCCTGCCCTCAGGGATGGCCCCATCTGACAGGGGAGAGTCAGTTCTCACATTAGGAAAGCTGCCAGTCTGATGCCTCATGAGAGGCACCATCTCTAACCACAGGGAGTCGGATGGAGGCAAAGCATGCAGTGTCCTTGGTGTAAACTGCTTCCATCCCTGCAGATATCGCTGTATCTGCTGCTTTTCTTCAAGTCTGTCAACAGGCCAGCCTTGGACCTGGCTTCGTTCACAGCTCCGTTACATCTGTGCAAATGTGCACCAGAAGGCCCGGGTTCTGAGGGTCAACCCAGGAATTTGTTTTTAATAGACTTTTTTTTTTTTTTTAAGAACGGTTTAGATTTACAGAGAAATTGAGGCGATAGTACAGACAGTTCCCATATACGCCACACCCAGGTTCCCCTACTATTAACCGTTTGTTAACCTAGAGTACGTTTGTTATCATTAACAAACCAATGCTGACACATTATTAATAACCAAAGTCCATAGTTTGTTCAGGTTTTCGGAGTGTTTACCTGATGTCCTTTCTCTTTTCCAGGATCTCGTCCAGTATCCTACATTACCTTTAGTTGTCATGTCTCCTTAGGCTCTTGTTGGCTGACAATGTTTCAGAAATCCTGTTTTTGATGACCTTGACAGTTTTGAGGGGTACCAGTCATGTATACTGTAGAATACCCCTCTATTGGAATTTGTGTGATATTTTTCTCATGATTGGACTAGGGGGTATGGGTTTTGGAGAAGAAGACCGCAGAAATAAAGTGCCTTTTTTTTCTTTTAAAGCTTTAAAAAAAATTTTAATTAATTAATTTTTTTTTCTAATGGAGGTACTGGAGATTGAACCCAGGACCTCGTGTGTGCTAAGCATGCACACTACTTACTGAGCTATGCCCTCCCCTCCTAAGTGCCATTTTCATCGTATCCCATGAAGCATTCATAACATCAGCATGACTTACCACTGTTACTCTCCCTGGATCACCTGGCTGGGGTTGTGTTTGTCAGGTTTCTTCACTGTAAAGTTACTCTGCTTCCCCCCATTCATACTCCACTCTTGAAAGGAAGTCACTTCGCGCAGCCCATGCTTAAGGGAGTGGGGGTGTGGTTCTATCTTCTTTAAGATAATCTGCCTACATCATTTATTTAGAATTCTGCATGGGAGATTGGGCTCTTCTCTCCCATTTATTATTTTTTCCTATCATTTGTGACAGTGTGGGCTCATGGATTTTATTTTTTACCTGGGCTGTGATCCGGTTCTACTTTATTTGTGTTGTTGCTCAAATTACCCCAGCTTTGGCTGCTGGGAATGGAATTTGTGCTTTCAAACTAGCTCCTGAGGCCTTTCTTATACATTTTAAAGTTTGAGACCCATGTAGGCCTGGGTTCACACGCCAGCCCTGCCACTTACTGGCTGTTAAAAAGACTGCCCTTTCCCCACTGGTCTTGGTATTTGCTTTACCACTTGGGCCTCAGTTTTCCCAGGTGGGAATGGAGCTGAGACCACCATTTAGGGTTATTGAGTAAGATACACTTGGTAAGTCCTCTGTCAACAGAAGTTATGATTGTTTGGCATTCACATTCCGCCTGGATCTGGCTCCAGAAGGTTACAAATCAAGGCCGAGTGTGCCTTTCTGGTCCTTACCCACCAAGATGACAGGCTGGTGTGGCAGAAGTTCCTGCACAGGTCCCTGTTCCCCCGTCACCTCCCCTCCTGCTGAGGATTCTCTCCCAACTTCTGCCTCTCAGTCACAGCACACGCCAGGCAAACAAACGACCCACCTAGCGTGCCCTCCACCAGTTCACACATCTGCACATCCTCACTCCCTCAAACCTGCCTCAAACACCACTTCCTCTGCGAAACCGCGCAGCAGCCAAGCAAGAAGTCCCCTCCGCCCCTCTCTGAACTGCCAGAGCCCTGCTGTGCCCACTCCTGCCTGCTGGCCCTGGTCACTTTAGATCCTGCCTCAAAGCAAGGAGTCCCATCGTCCCCTCAGTGATCCCCATCTTTGTTCATCTTTCTGTCCCACCTGCACACGCTGGGCCCCCCACACCAGCCCGTGGTCTTGTTTGCACCTGGAGTAAGTTTTGACAAACAAAGGAAGCAGGGAAAAGGCCATTTCATCGGTCTTGCTGGACCTTACTGGGCTTCTCAGAGATCAAGATGCTGACCCAAGGTCACTTCCACTTAAATATATATATATATATATATATATATTTTAATTATGGTAAAATATACAGGGCATAAAAATTACCATTTTAACCATTTTAGAATGTACAATTCAGTGGCATTCTGAACATATACGTTGTTATACAACCAGCCATTACCACAATCCATCTCCAGTTGGATCCAGAACTTTTTCATCTTCCTAAATGGCAACTCATACTCATTAGATAAGAGGTTTAAATTGTTCAACTCATTTTGATTTCCTTCCCATTTTCTCCTTCCTCCAGCCTCTGACAACCACCATTCTGCTTTCTACCTGTATGATTTTGATGACTCTAGGTACCTCACGTATGTGGAATCATTCAATATTTGTCCTTTTGTGACTGGCTTATTTTGCTTAGTATAATGTCTTAAAGGTTCAGTCATGATGTAGCAAATGTCAGGATTTCCTTCCTTTTTAAGGCTGAATAATATTCTGTTGTATGCATATACAGTATTTAGTTTATCCATTTGTCTGTTGATGGACAATTGGGTTGCTTCCAGCTTTTGGCTGTTGTGAATAATACTGCTATGAACATGAGTGGACAAATATCCCTGCTTTTAATTCTTTTAATTCTAGAGTGGGTCATAAGGTAATTCTATATTTTATTTTTTGAGGAATTGTGTACTATTTTCTGCAGCGGCTGCACTATTTTACATTCCCACCTACAATGCACAAAGATTCCTAATGGGAACCCCACATCCTTGCCAGCACTTGTTTTTTGTTTTGTTAGTTTGCGTGTATGTTTGTTTGTTTTCAGTAATGGCCATTCTAATAGGAGCTCATTGTGGATCTGACTTGCATTTCACTAATGATTAGGGACGTTGAGCATCTTTTCATATGATTATTGTTCGTTTGTGTATCTTCTTTGGAGAAATGTCTCTTCAGGCCTTTTGCCCATTTTTGAATCAGGTTGTGTTTTTTGTTTTCCTGTGTTGTTGTTGTTGAGTTATAGGAGTTCTGTGTATGTTCTGGATATTAACCTCTTATCAGATATATGATTTGCAAATATTTTCTCCCATTCTGCCTTTTCACTCTGTGAGTAGTGTCCTTTGATACATACACGTTTTTAACTTTGATGAAGTTCAGTTTACCTATTTTTGTTTTTGTTGCCTGGGCTTTAGTTATCATAAAGAAATCATTGCCAATTCCAATGTCATGAGATATTTCCTCTGTTTTCTCATAGGAGTTTGTAGTTTTAGATCCTGTGTTCAAGTCTTTGATCCATTTTAGGTAATTTTTGTGTACAATATGAAGTGAAGGTTTAGCTTCATTCTTTTGCCTGTGGATATCCAGTTTTCCTGACACCATTTGTTAAAAAAGACTGCTCTTTCTGCATTGAATGGTTTTGGAACTCTGTTGAAAATTATTTGACTGTATATGCGAGGGTTTATTTCTAGGTTCTCTCTCCTATTCTACAGGCCTATAGTCAGAAACATACTATTTTGATTACTGTACCTTTGTAGTAAGTTTTGAAATCATAAAGTTTGAGTCCTCCAGTTTTGTTCTTCTTTTTCAAAATTGTTTTGGCTATTTGGGATTCCTTGAGATTCCTTATGAATTTTAGCCTGAGTTTTTCTATTTCTGCAAAAAATATAATTGGGGTCTTAATAGAGATTGCATTTAATCTGTAGCATCACTTTGAGTAGTATTGTCATCTTAATATTAAGTCTTCCAAGTCCATGAACATGGGATGTCTTTCCGTTTATTTGTATCTCCTTTAATTTCTTTCAGCAACGTTTTGCAGTTTTCAGTGAAACAAGTCTTTCACCTCCCTGGCCAAGTTTAGTCCTAAGTATTTTATTCTTTATTGTTCTCAACTTCCACTTTTTGAGGCTCCTGATATATTGAAAAATGAAGAAATACAAAATAAGATACAGAATAGTGGTCAGTTTAAACTATGTGATCCTCTCAGTGTTTCTCAGGGACAGCGTATAGAGAGAGTGACAGGATTATATGAGTCCTTTCATGAATGTGAGGTCTCCCTGACCTCTCACCCCAACTATGATGGGGGGAAAGGCCTGGGTGGTTCCTCTTATGGGGGGTGGGAGTGGGAATAGCCTAATAGCCCCTCAGGTGGGCCCTGCTGAGGGATCCAGCAAAGACCTGAAGTCACCATAGGCCTAATCAGAGCATCTCCCCAGAATGTGATGCTGAGAACATCCAGACCCCTTCAAAGCCTCAGGCTGGAAGATCCCAAAGTTCGAGAGTCATGGCTACTTTCTACCTGGAACAAAAACAGTCTCCCAGAGGTGCAGGTTAAATAGAGCAACCAGCTTACCCACCCCATAGTCAAAAATCCGTGGGGATTTTTTCGGCTCTGTTTCTGGCCCACACCAGTTTCAATTTGAGGAGCCACGTGAGGACAAAAGGTGAGGGAACATACCATGTGAGGGCCAGTCCCTGTTCAGGCATTTCCCCCAACCTCCTGGAAGGTTTCTAAATGGCCGGCTTCTCCTCTCAGTCATTCAACTGTCTTAGGGCTTTCCTGACCTCAGGGTCTCCAGTGAAACTCCATTCTCTTTCAGGCATTGGATTTATTTTGCATCTCACTTTATTGGCCTGTGGGGATGCCCATACAACACAGCCCCCCCCACACACACACACAAACACAAACACACACACACACAAATGCACGCACGCCATTCTGTGTCACTCCAAATGTCTGCAGAATTCGTAGGTTGCAGTGTCTGGAGACACAATCTCTGTCTCCTGTTCTCTCTTCTTTCCTCCTCATCCTTCCTGCTGAAGCCTGTTGTTGTCTCACCCCCAGCCAGAAGCCCCCTCTGTCACAGGGCCAGGTTCCTGGCCACTTGCTCTACTCCAGCTGCTGCTCCTGCAGGCCCCAGCCAACTCCTATTTCCATAGCAACTGAAACTCATTTTTCCATCCCTGCATTTCCACTTTGGAAAGGAAACCCATAATAGTCTTTTAAAAGAAAAAAAAAAATTGAGCTATATCTGGCATAGTCTACTTGGACTATACAGAATTCCTAGCTCCCTCGACTCCTCTGGTCCCCTAAAGACCCTTCCCTGCTTTCCTCCACCCGCCTCCACCCCTCCTAACTCCCCATGGCTCCTGGCTCAAAAGGACCTGGGTGGGTCCTTTCTCTCTTAAATTAATGCAAGATGACTCTGTGCTTTGCCAGCCCAAGAAGAGGAGGAGGTTGGAGGCGCTAGTCCATTGCATCAGGTGATGCTAATCTGCGTCATCAGGGGTATCTGTTTATTTACCCTCCCCCTGGCTGAAGAGGTCAGAGGTTGCCTGAGTATGTCATTAAGTCATTTCTGAGGACCAGGCTCCCACTCTGACTCTCGGGCAGCGTGACTCTGAGGTTTTGAGCAAGATTTGATGACTATGCTTTCAGTGTAGTGGTTTGGCTGGCATTACCCATACAAGAGCCTGTGACTGTGATGTGAAGGGGTTTGGGAAAAGCTCTCCCCCACCCCCACCCCCCCCAGAAGACTTTCCTTACTGACCTGTCTCATCCCTGGTGCCTGAAATTCCACCATTGGCTGTGAATGCCATTTGGGCTCACACTCAGTTTTCTTTAAAAAAAAAAGGTGAAGCATTAAGTTGTGGTCAGCTTGGGTACTTCCACCTGTAGCACCATGCTGTGCACCCACTACATGCTCAGTTAATGTTTGTTGTATTGAATTAATATTTGGCGTATACAGTGATTCAACAGACAACTTTCCCCGGATAGGCACATTTTGGCAAGAAAGGATTTTTTTATGTTATTATTAACCACTTTTTAAAAATGACCTCACTCCCCTGCCCTGCCCCCACCATCAACATGGATAACCGAGAGTCACAGGCAAAATACAGGGATCGATTTCTAGTACAGCAGTTCTTCCAGCTGCTCAAAAAACAATGCTCTCTGGGAAAATAGGAGCGTCATTAAACCCCTCCAAGGGGAAGACACTGTTTGTCTAAACATGGGTCTTTATCTCTACAATATGCTACCCGCACCCGCTCCTGCTGCCCATGTGAGCTGGGCTTTTTGAGTCACCTGGGATGTGTTTTTGAACACAAGGTGGGGGAAGAGCCTCCACGGTCTGTTCAGCTCTGGCCCTGAAAAATACAAGCTGCGTTTGACTGAATGACAGAAAGAAATCTGTCGAGCCAGGAAGCGTAGTAAATACCGTGACTCTCTGCAAATGTGCACAGCCCAAACAGCTTTTTCCAGTCTGGAAAAATGAAGAGATGTGTCTGTGTGAAACCCGCCAAGTCTCCACCCCTCCTCCCTTTCCACCGCTCCACCCCCACCTCCTGGCAAGGCCTCCCACCCTGCCCCAGACGTTCAGTCATCAGCTTTCATCCTTTGTGACTTGCTTCGCCCCAGGAAATAACATGGCCCAGGCTCTGGGGAGATACACCAGTCTCTCCCAAGCATCTCTGAGGGACGTCTGTCTGGTTGGGTTTTGCCAGTCATCTCTGACCTTGGCCGGATTTTAGCTCATGGCAGAATTATGCGGGAGGCAGAGTGGGTCTGTTGTCTCCTCGTCCCTTGCTCACTCCCTGCTTTCTCCTCCCTCTCAATCTTTCCTTTTTGGCTTTGGAAAAAAACCTTCATCCCATCCCTACTTCCATAAGACAGTGTTCAGAGAGAAGACTTTTTTTTTCTTTGATAGAGGATACTGGGGATCGAACCCAGGACCTCGTGCATGCTAAGCATGCACTCTACCACTGAGCTATATCCTCCTCCCTAGAGGGAAGATTTTTAAAAGGTGAGGGTTTAAAAGCACTGGCTTTGGGCTAGTTCAGGGCATGGAGGTGGAATGGGAAATTTCCCAGTAATTCAAAGACAACTCGGTCCCTGACAACTTTTGGTAGGTACAGTTTCCATATGGGAGGGACTTACAGGGAAAATCTGGGCCTGCACCTTGCCTTGAAGATGCATTTGCAAAGCAGCTATGCTGTTTTTCTTTTATGGTATGTTTGCGTGGGGGGGTGGGGTTGGGTAGTGCTGACAAAGACTGAGGCAGTAAACACCTGTCCACTGGAGCGTGGCACCGGAGACAACATATCCAACTGCAGTTCAGTGTATTGGAAGGGACACGGAATTGGAAACTGGAAGCAATGGCTTTGAACCCTGGCTCCAATGAGTAGACTGTCTTGTGTCATTCACCACTGTATCCGCAGTGCCTAGTGCATGCATGCCAACAGCAGATGCTCTGCTTGCTGAGTCAAGGAAGGAATGAACCGATGACCTTGGATACTCTCCCTCCTTGAGCCTCAGTTTCCTCCTCCATAAAAAATATATATATATATAAAAAATCTTAACACTCTGCCTAGCCCACCAGGTGAGTGCTTGTGAGGGGGGAGAGAAGAACAAAAGTATGAATGTTGGGGGAGGGTATAGCTCAGTAGTAGAGCAGGTGCTTAGCATGCATGAGGTCCTGGGTTCAATCCCCAGTACCTCCATTTAAAAAAGAGGTACGAATGTTCTTTGTCTTCAGTTGTAAATTGGAATTGAAAAGTCATTTTGTCCCAGGTTCTATGCTTTACCCTTAGCGTTTGTGTCCTTTATCGGGAAGAGGGACTATATTCAAATATACCCTGAATTCTTAGTTCTCCATCCTATATTCCAAGTACCCTAAGGCCTGGAGACATTTTAAATGCTTTTAACTGAGCATTAAATCTGAGAAGGATGATTTTTAAGGTTGGCTTATGACCACTGCCATGCCGGTCCCACACTTGGCCCCAGAGCTCTCCTGAAACCCTCCCTGGGTTGGAAGTTGCCTTAGCTCAAACAGCATGTGTCATCTAGCATTAGGGGGAATCTGACCTCCAGATCTCTGCCTGTGCTGTTTCCTCTGCCTGAGATGCTCACCTTCCCTTTTCCTTGTCTAGTTCCAGCTCATCCTTCAGATCTCAGCTTAGACCTCACTTCTAGAAAATGTTCCCCCGCCTCTCCCTCTGCCTTGCAGGTCAGTCCTCCTCCTCCACGAGCTCTCCACTCCACTTCCCCTATTTGAGGGCTTACCCGGCTTCCCATTAACTTGCCTGCCTCCCTCTTAAACTGGGGCCCCCCTGAGAAGGAGGACTGTGTCTTTCTTGGTCTTTGATGTAATCTCAGGGCAAATCACAGTGCCAGATACCAAGAAGGTGCACAATGAGTATAGACGGATTAGATGAATAGCAGCACTGTGTTGGTGGGATGAGAGAGAGAGAGAGAGAGAGACAGGAGTCATGAGGGTTCTCTTAGGAGGGTATTATATTTACTGAAGTAGAGAAACAACACTTCTCCTTCTACCAAAATGGCTTGCGTACAAACTAAGCATGCAAATACTCACACACACACACACACACACACACAGAGAGCTTCACGTACACACCCTGCTGCAGGCAGCTGCTTGTGCAATGTACTTTCCCTTGCTCTAAAACTCTCCTTTTGTCATCTCCTCCCACTCATCTTTCTCATTCCCTGTCTACAGAGATTTGCAAGAATAAAAGAATCAAACTGGCAGAGTAAGGTGATGCCAGGGAAAGAGATCCCATGATCACACCTTTGTCTAAAACCTTCTCTCATCTGCCCTCTAGATCCCTGCCCCATCCCACTGTGAGGAAATTCATCTAATCTTGACTGTGTCCAAATTGGGAAGGCACCTGAACTTTAAAAAAAAAAAAAAAGCTTCGTGTGTGGCTCTGCCAGGTATTCAGGGTCCTCCCCAAATCTGTCTTTTGGCAAATAGCTCCCAACTCTATGCTTCATTTTTCCTCTCACAGAGATGAGGAACAGAGGTTGTCCTTGGAGCACAGTGTGATTTTTTAGGGGGAGAAAAAGAGCTCCTTAAGGACACAGAGTTACTGGTCATGGTTGTGTCGAGCCTGAGAGAAAGAAGGTGTCACTTGCATCTTCAACGGGCAGGTGAATTTTTTTTTAATTGAAGTATATTTGATTTATAGTATTGTGCTGGGCAGGTGAATTTTAAGTTGTCTTGAAGTTTGAGTCGAATGTGGTCAGAGGCTACAGTGTCGACCTGCCTCACGCGGAGAAAGAGTTCTGAACTGGCCACATGAGCTGGCCTGGGGGAGGAGGAAAGTTTCTAAAGGGGATGGGAGGGTTGTTGGTAAGGACCCAACTGGCAGCAGATCCAGCATGACACAGTGACAGGAGTCTTAGAGTGTTTTATGAGCCTGGGAACAGCAGGCGGTCCTCCCTCCTTCCTGTGCCCGGCGAGGCCTTTCGCCCCGTGACTTCATCTGACCTCGTCCTGGCCTCCTCCCCCGGAGTGCCTGCCACACTGCAGGTGGAGAGGACCCAGCTCCTGGGTCAGGGCTGCCCACAGGGGGTGCTCAGGTGAACTCAGACTGCCAGAGCTCGGTCTTATTTAGCTCAGAATGCCAGCCTTTGCAAAATTTGTCATCAAAACCCCTTCCCAAATCAGAAGACTTCATGTAAAATCCGGATCTCCACTTCTCTGGAAAAATGGAAGATCTGGCAACACCAGGCTCATATTCTCCCCACAATATAACTAGCCAGAGGTGGGTGGCTTCTGCCCTCCAGAGAGGACTCGCTGTCTACAGGGCCATTGCTCCTCCAGGCTGAAGCCAGTGTCCCCTGCCTTTTATGTTACCTCCTGGGTCCCTGAAGGCACATGAGAGCCCCTAGTGAGGACCTTCTGTCCCCTAGGCTCTTGATGATGCACTAGGTCCCTTTTCCTCCCTGACCCTGCTGATGCGGATTTATCCAGTGTTTCCGTGCCCAGGACTGGGCTGTTTCTGCCTCTCAGGGGTAGGTCGCCGTCATCATGGAGAAATAAAAGGCCGCAGGCTCAGGAGCAGGCCAGGACCTGTTTTTCCCTTCCCAGATGACGCACTCCCACTTTGGCAGTAACCTTCTGGGAATCATGCCCGTGACTTTTCTTCTTTCTATTCCATTAGTGACTTTCAAAGAGGACGCTGCAGCCAGATAAAGGAAGCAGATGGCACTGTGTCAGGCCTCCTGCAGGATGAGTGTTTTAGGGGGAGTTAGGGCTTTCCTGTGATTTGTTCTCGTCCCTGCTAAGTTGGGACCTCTCGGCTTGTTGAGGTGTGTTCTCCTAAGGAAGGAATCGAGCCTTGCTTAACTTTGATCATTGAAATTACCATTCTCCTTGCCCTTCTTTCATCAATAAGGAAATTGGAACAGAGCGAAGAGAGGAGCTTTTTTTTTTTTTTTCACGCACTTTAGGAAAGAATGAGCAATGGAAAAAGGAAATTGAGAGCTTTGGGGAGTTTATAGAAGAGGAGTATTTGAGTTTGAAATAGGAGCTGGGAATCCATATGTTTGGGAGGAAAGAAAAGAAAAGACCAGCCACACGCACAGAGCTTCAAGGGTACGTGCAGAAATAGCCATGGCCAAGGCGGCAGGGAAGCCCACGTGGGGTCTCCTTTATCAGACCCAGATGTTCAGGCAACAGTCCTCAGGATGCCCGTGAATGGCTCTGGGGCCAGAGCCTGCTGGGCTCGATTCAGTGTTTTCTTAACTACCAAGGAGCACATGGAGTCGCTGGCTGGGAGCCTTTCACTGTGTGCTCAGTGACTCCCTGAGGCCCTGCCGGGGTCTGTGCCACGCCAGTTACACACAGGCTGGGCTGCCTCTGGGCAAGACTGGGACTTGGACCGTACTGGCTCACTTTGTCATCCTTGCCTGTTAGCTCCCGTCAAGGAGGGGCTGCCAACCTGCCTCTACTACCCTCTGCCCTGGGTTAACCTTGGAATATAGGAATTGGAAGGCCCAGGTTCAACTCATTTCCACCTTGCATAAGTGACTTCGCCTCTCTGCGCCTCAGTTTTACCATCTTTAAACTGGGGCGGGGGGGCGGGGATCATCTGTGAGGTGTGCACAAGATAGGCGTCAAGGGTTCTGCAAAGACCAAGGCACAAAACATGTTTTTTAAATTACGCATTACACTTTAAAATATTACTATGGATAATTTCAAACACATACTCACGTAGACAGAACAAACCCTCATGTTCCCAAAACCTAGCTTCAGCGGTGATCAAATAATGCTCCTTCAACCAAGTGAGAATTACCCAATCCTCTGGCGTCCCTTTCTGTACCCTTTTCCTCTTCCAGAGTGCCACCTCTACCAGCCCCACCATGCACCCGGTCCCCTCAACCCCTCTCAAGGCCCTTATTCCTACAAAGCAGCTCAGGTTGTAAGCCCTGGAGGCCTGAGATGTAGTTGCATTTTCCAGACTCCAGTATCTTCAGAAGAAAAGTCGAACTTTAAAAGGTAGGCACTGAAGCCTCAATCCCTGGTAGGAGGAGAAAATATGGGCCATTTGGAGCCCCCCAGGCCCTTGACATCAAACTTAAGCCCTGCAGGAATTAACTAAGCTCCTCCTCTATTGGCGTTTTTCTTCCAGGAAGAGGGCACAGGGGGCAGAGAACACCCAGTGAAGTAGGTCCTCCCTCAGCCACTGACTGCAGGAGAATCAGGGCTCTCCTCTCCCAGCAGATGCTCTACTGCTGACGAAAGAAAAGTGACGGAGCCGGCTCTGAGACTCAGATGTATTACCAAGTTCCTGTGGAGTGGATAGAATGGAGTCCTGGTTCAAGTCCTGCCCCCACTACTTACATCACATAGCTTCTCTGTCCTCAGCTCCTCTTCCTCATCTGTAAAATAGGGGTTCCCTTACTTAGCTCACAGTTGGTGAAAAGAATAACTGAAATAATGCCATATCCATTAGGAGTCTCTTGGTAACAAGGGATAGAAAATCTACCCGGAGATGCCTTTGGGCACAAGAGGAATTTGGGGGCTGACATTAAGCTGAGAAGTCCAGGGGTGGTGAGAGGTTTCTGCACCTAATTTCCAATGTATGATTGGTGGTTGGAGGAGGGATGTCCCCTCAGGACCAAGGGATTAATTTTCCAAGATTCCCACTGGGTGTCATACAATTCAACTCAGTTCTGACACCATCTGCCTGGAGATAGTGCCAGACCCCACAAATTAAGGGCTCAGTCTTACAAGACTGTCCTTCACCTCACATCCGCCCCACTTCATACACCAATACAAGTCTGGGTTATCCACCTGTGCTTCTGACCGGCCAGCCATAAATCAGACTTCCTCAACCACATTCCTCAGGTTTGATTAACTTGCTAAAGCAGCTCACAGAATTCAGAGAAACAGTTCACTTACTAGATTACCAGTTTCTTATAAAAGCGTTTAATTTAGGAACAGCCAAATGGAAGAGATGTACCGCGCAAGGTGTAAGGAAAGGGTCTGGAGCTTCCATGCCCTCTCCCAGCCCAGCACTCTCCCCAAATCACACGCTCACCAACCTGGAAGCTCTCTGAATATAGACCTTTGTGTTTTTATGGAGGCTTCCTAACATAGGCATGGTAGATTAAATCATTGTCCACTGGGGACTGAACTCCAACTCCAGTCCCTCTTCCCTCCTGGGAGGTCAGCGAGGTTGCAACTCGAAGTTCCAACCTTCTAATCACTTGTTTGATTCTTTGGATAACCAGCCCTCATCCTTGGGTACTTTCCAAAAGTCACGTCATTAACATAACAAAAGACACCTTTTTTGCTCCGATCACTTAGGAAATTGCAAGGATTCTCGGATCTCTGGGCCAGGAATTATGGAGGAGCTGGGTGTTTATTTATTATAATCGGTATCCCTGGCTGGGCTCGGGGTTCCAATCTCAAAAGCCAGACTTGTTTTCTACCTACTTCTGGGCGCCACATCTTGTTTTTCAAGTGGCACACCAGATGACAGCGTCCGTTTTGGCCCCTAGATCCTTTCAGGATCTCCAGAGAGAATCTCTTTTCCAAAAGCTCTAGGAAAGATCTCTTGACCCTGACTGGGTCACATGCCATCTGTGCAGCAGTCACTAAGGTCCAGGGGACTGAGACACACTCATTCGCTTAGGTGGGGTCCATGGATCTCCAGGACCGTAAGGGTGGAAGTTAGGACTGAGCCTTAGCGGGGAATTGGAGAGGGAGTTGGGCGTGATTACCAAAATGAAAGTGGCTCAGCGCTTGGTGACAAAACTGAAGATGCTCGCTATAATGCTTAGTGAGTCTTTGGGCACATTATGAAAGCTCAAAAAATGATAATTTCCTCTATCTCATGCAGTGTCTTTCATTCTTTTTCAAATATGCTCTATGTATTTGCTCTCATAACAGCCCTGGGAGACAGACAGGAGTACAGGTCCTGTCCCCTTTTACAGATGAGGAATTCAGAGCACAGAGCAGGTAAAGATTTTACCCACAGTCTCACAGCAGGGTAATATGGGCTTGGCCGTAAGTCCCACATAGTAAAACTGATTCTGAATTCACCAGCAGATCTGCTGGAACTGGAAACTGGGATACACAGCGTATGGTTTAATCAGGGCCTGACAGAGGGTCTGGATCAGCTGCCTGGGTTTGTTCCAGAGTAAACAGTCTAGGCTGGCAGCAGTCTGGGTGGGTCAGGTACCTATCACTGATGCCCTGGCAGGTGGCAAGGGAAAAAGCTGGTACGCGGGCCAAGTCATTGCCACCCCAGGGACACCCTCTCATGACCGATTCCCTTTACAGCAAGAAACTGAGTACAGGACTTAGTTTTCCTCATCCCAGGAAAAAAATGCCAGTCCAAAAAAAAAAAAAGGTGAGGGGAAGGGTTAAGGCTGTATTAGTTATCGGCCTGTTGTCTCCCAAAGGACATTGGTTCCAGAGCCAAGAGTGTCTTTTGCCAAGATGTGGAGAAAGAGCAGAAACCCAAGTCAAGTAGGGGTGGCTTGGCCAGGGCGCTCAGGATCCTCCACAGTGTTGCTGGGATCTCCAGAGAGCCTTCCAAAAAACAGCACCCCTCTTCCACATCCAGGTTCTGAACACACTGAATAAAAAGACAAAGGAGTGGCAGAGAGCCAAGGTACCACCTTAATTATCACAAAACCAAGCACAGAGGACAGAGCTTAGTGTGAGTACAAAACTGGCTTCCGAATAGCCTGGAAGGAGGAGGGAGCAGAGCAGATCGCGGGGACAGACCTTCGCAAGCTTTCCGATCAGATGTCATTCCATTGGCTCGGGCAGTGAGAGTAGAGACCAAGAGTGTGTTTAGGGAAAATCCCTCCTCATGGAAACCAGAAGTGGGGAAAGCATGTGACCTTGGCAAGCTATTCATCTCTCTGGGCTTCAGTCTCTTCTTGGGTACGATGGATAATCACAGTACTTTCCTCCCAGGGAGGCCGTCAGGATTCGGTGGGATAGTGTGTGTGAGAGCCCTGGCATGTAGTAATCACTCAGCAAAAGCTGGCTGTCTCTGAGCACAGTCCAGGTTCATGGCAGGTGGCCTTGCTTTTCTCTCCAGCACGAAGCCCAGGGCCCTTGAGTCCTGCTGTGTTTGTGTATCGTTCTTTCTCTCCAGCTGTAAAAATTCATAAGAATGTGGGTGTGCCGTGGCTTTTCAGTTCTTGGCTTCTTCCCAGGCCATGTTCTCCCACTTTGGGGTCGGGGTGGGGGGGCGGCCAGGGGGATGGCCTGCATCCTCTTCGCAGGGGCGAGACCTCCCCTTCTCCCCCTATGCCCCATTCCAGCAGAGCCTGGCTTAAAGTTCAAAGCCGAGGGGGCTTTGTTGAGTAATTCGGTGACACTGCCTGCCCGCCCGCCATCTAAGGGTAAGGCTCACTCCCACACAACCATTTGCCGAGCATCTGCTGCCCTGTGTTTTGTGGTGTGGAGGCTGGGAACGGGCACGCCGCCCCAACTGACCGCGGTGAGGCTGAGCTTCCTTCCTCTCCCCACCGCCCTTGGGCTCTCGGTCTCACACACAGCCTCGCTCAGCGAGGTTTCAGATCCGCTCCCAGGCTGCCTGGCGCTGACTGCATCTGGACTCACACCAACCTCTTCCTCCTGGGGGTTCAGAGTGTTCTTGGAAGGAAGCCTGGGAAGGGAAAGGCCTTCCCCAGCGTTCCCCATCCAGTGGTTGGCTGACAGCGTAGACTCGAGCTGCCAAGAGCTCTGGAGTCAGACAGACCTGAGTTCAAATCCCTGGGTGACCTTGGGCAGGCGGCTCTCTCTGCTGCAATTTCCTATTCGGTTAAAAAAAAAAAAAATGACAGTAACAGGATCTGCCTTGTGGGATCCTTGCCAGGCTTCAAGGAGATGCTAACCATGGAACACACATCCCACATCTGGCAAGAGGGAAGCGCCGGAGAGGTGGTAGCCCTCCCCAGCAGTAGGGGATCTCCCACCCTCCGTGGTGCACCCCCAGGGAGGGAGTGAACCTCACCTTCTTTTGCCCACCCCCACCTCTCAAATTAGACTCCTGTGTAGTTACTCTGACTTAACCAAACTGGTTTGGTCTCATGCAGACGCCTTTTGGACAAGGACTCTGTCTCATTTGTCTTGTGACTCCCATGCTTAGTGCGGCAGCCGGCACTTAAAAAGCACTAAATGTTCTGAGTAACTAAGTGGAGGGTAAAGAAGCAAAGAGGGCCTGGTGGGCAGCATCTGTTCCAGGACTGTTTTCTGAACTCTAGACTGTTCTTTCTGTCTCTTTCTCCTTCCCTCCCTCTCCTTCCTTCTTTCCTCCCTTCCTTTTGACCCTCCTGCCTCAGACCTCCCTTTCCTTTTTCTAAATGGAAATAGCTTCCTTCTTTCCTCTTCTTGTAATCCAAGCTGTGAGAGCATCCCTTGAGAGCCCTTCACCCAGCCCAGAGAGCTGCGATTCCTCTTTCAAATTGAGTCTGTCCCCTGACTCATTCATTAAAATGCACAGGGCATGTGACCAAACTGCATAATGAGTCTCTCATGAGGAAGGCTCAGAGGCACAGAGATGCTGCCAACTGCAAAGGCAAAAGACTTCCCCCCCAGCTGTGGATCAGGCTTGTTGGCCATCGTGCCCTGGGAATGCTGGGGGCTGCCGTTCATCTCCAGTAAATCAGCCAGACCCTGGAGAGCTGCAGCCTGGCGCGGGCTGTGCACTCTTGGAGGCTACGTTCCTCTGGAGAGACCAACCCGTGACCTTTCCTCAACCTTCCCCCACCCCCGCCTCACTTAGTTTTTCCTTTACTTAAATATATTTTTAACCACACAAGTAGTATGTGAATATATTCTCATTATAAAAAATTCAAATATAAAAGCAAGTCCCCTACGATAACTCCCCAAGACTGCTACCCCTCTCTGGGACAACCTTCTAGTATCCTCCAGCTGCTATGTCAAAGTGCCCCATAAAGGTGCCCTTAAAGGTGACCCAAACACCCTTTTGCTCTCCTCAGGTCCTAGGCCAGTCCTCAACAGAACAGTCAACATGCATGTTGGACCCTTTCTCAGCCCCTTCCTAGCAGCCCTCCTGTCCACCTTGGGTAACCTCTCCTCACTCGGGCACTGCCCCTGAATCCCATCTCTGCAAGATCTATGCTTAGGAAGCAAACAGATAAACCAGATTATTCTCTGATTAGAAATTTTGGCTTAACTGTTTTCCAGAGGCATCTGCACTTTTATTTGAAATCTTGAAGAGTGAAAATGGTGTCAAAATCCAGTGATCATCATGGTGGACTCTCAGGCACTAAGGCGGCCTGGGCTCTACTTCCGGGTAGCGAGCTTCTCCGAACCCCCTAAATCATGTCACTTGGGTAACAACCTATTCTGCCAGGGTGTGGCCTTGGGAAAACCACTAACTTCCCTGAATCCCATTAACTCACCTGCAGAATGGGAATGATACCAGCACCTCGTTCACTGGGTTGTCATGAAGCTTCAGTGCAATTATCTATGTAAAGCTTTTAGCATTTTCCCTGGTACACAGTCAAGATGCAATTAATTATCATATCATAATAATTATCATTATCATCACCATCATTTTTACTCTAGTCTGTAATACTCCAAGTCATTCATTCAAGAAGTATTTTTATTGAGCACCTACCCTGGGCCAGGCACTGTCCTTGATCCTGGGAGTACAGCAGAAAAAGAGCCAGACATGTTTCCCACCCTCAACGGGCGTGTATTTTAGCACAGATGTAGTGGACCTTTCTGTCTGATAAGCATTTTGTTCCCAATGGTGTCATGCAGTCCTCACTGACACCTGTTAGTCAGGCAAAGGCCGTATGATTGTCCCCGTTGTATGGGTTTAGGGAATTAAGCTAATGGAAAGCTAGAAACTGCCCAGCTACAACCTGATCTGGGGTCTTTCTGATTCCAGCTTCTTGAGGCACCAATGATTGTTCTGGGGCGTGGGGATGGGTGAGGGGTTTTTAAGCAGCTCACAGAGCCTGGAAGCCCTGACTCCACCGGCAGTAGCACAGAAGAGAGGCAGGACAGGACTGCCCTCCATGTGCCTCTGACGGTCCCCGTTAGTTCTGTCCATGGAGTCAATCAGCTGGCCTGACAGGCGTCGTCTGCCTGGTGCCAGCCTCCGGGGCCTTGAGCAGATTTTATCAATGAAAAAGCAATTGCTCCAGCCTGGGGCCCATGGGAGCTGACCATGACAGCAGGCGGCTCAGCTGTCTGAGAGCACTTTCCCCTGGGCTCCCCACCACACAGTAAAGAGAAGGGCTAGGACTGTGGGCTCAGTGACCAGACTGCATCTTCTTGGGGAGGTGCGGGATCTCCCAGCTGGAACAGATTCTCAACACATATCCGGCATCCTCCGAGTCAGGGCTGGACAGGGCAGGGCTGGTCCTGTCTGAGAACACTGCACACAGGAGCTGGAGGTCTGTCCAGGACAGGCCTGGCAAAGACCCCAGGGAGAAGGTCCTGAGGGTCAGTCACTATGCAGAGAGACCCAGCACCTGAATAGGGCTCTGCCAGGGGCATTTCCCTGACCCCATCACAGTGACCACTCACCCCTACCCTCTGACCGCAGGTGACAATCCTGAACCTGCACAGCAGCACATGACTGGTGAAGGGTCCCCCACCTCCAAGGTCAAGGCTGCCTAAGCCTCAAGGGAATTCACACACCTCTGCCTCTCATCAGGGTCCTTCACCTACTCTCTCTTGACAAGCCTACACCCTTCCTAGGTGTGCTTCATACCCTTCCCGAGTAGAGTTTCATTTTCTTTTTTATTGAATCCAAGCGCCCAGGATTATTCATAATCTTGGATTCACAGCATTCATTCATGTTCATTTGTACCTTACATAACACATGTCTGGTTATTTATTATTTATCTATTTTTACTTATTTATTTATAATAAACCCCTGTGAACTCACCACCCAATTCTTCCTGCCTGTTTCTGTCCTTCCCATCACTATGCCTCCCTCACCCTTCCTGAATCTTGAGTTTACCATTCATTTGCTTTTCTAGAAATTAAATTTATTTAATATATTTTTCTAAAGTTGCACTGTTTAAATTTTTGTTGTTTTCACTTTGTTAAGAGAATATTCTGCTGTATCTAGCCTTATGAAATATACTTTTTCCTCAATGTATTATATTGCTAAAACTATTATGTCCATGTATTTATTTATTCTCCTGTCAATGAACATTTGGGTTGTTACTAGCTTTTCATTACTCTGAACATACTGAGCTGAGCATCCTTGCATATGTCTCCTGGAAAGCAAGGTGAATGTACTCATTTACAGTCTCACCAACAACAAACATGTTCAGGTCCTGTTACTCCACATCCTCTCCAACACTTGGCGTTATCAGACTTCTTAATTTTTTTCCAACTGAAAGGTTATCAAATGGTATCTCACTGTGTTCCGTTCATTTTTATTGGCCATTCAAGTATGGTTTACAATGGCCAATGATGCAGCAGAGATCACCCTGCCAGGGGCCCCTGAGATTTAACGAAGCACAGTATGCTTGGAAGGCTTCTTCCAGTTGGGACCGTGTCATTGTCTCGTTCCACTCTGGGTCCCCATGATCCAACACGGTGCCTGGTACCTCATCATTATTATCACTGTCATCATCATCACAACAACAGTAATAATAGATACTGTGTATTAAGCACTTACTTGGTGCCAGGTGCTGTGCTAGCTACCACCTTTACTTTTGTTATCTCGTTTAGTCATTCCAGAAACCCTATCAGGGAGGTTCTATATTACCCCCATATAAGAGAGGGGGAAATGAAATTAAGTATCTTTCCCAGAATCACACAAGTAGTAAATGATGGAGTCGTTTACTGAACCTGAACCCCGGCATCTGACCCAAGCCCTCAACCACTATATCATAGTCCAGTGATACTTGAATGTGTGCCTTTACCTGCTGATAATCAGAGGCAGGGACAGATGCCATGGCACTTTCATGTTTTATCTCCCACCAAATGTATTTAACATGCACCCACATTTTGCTTATAAACAAAGCTGAGAGGATTTTAAAAAATTTTGCTCTAGTCAAATGCAACTCATTTAATTTATGTTTGGTTATAATTTCTCAGCAACCATTATGCAGACTCGAGAACTCTCACTGTGGGAGAGCTCTAACCTACAAATGTCTTAAATGTCATGAGATGTTTATGAATATCTCCTTCACCAATAATTCCCTTAACCCTGCTCTATTTTTGCCTCTTATCAATCACCCTTGTTTTCTCAAACAGACCATACAATTTACTTATTATTGCTGTTATTGTGGGTCTGTTATTGACCCACAAGGGCAGGAATATTTGTCTGCTTAGTTCTGTCTGTATCTTTAATTGGTTTAGTGCTTATGGGGCACCAGGGCCGGAAAATGCGCTTGGTCAAGGGAGCAGCTCAGCAGGCATTTGGTGAATGAACGGCAGAAATGTATGCTTCCAGGAATGAATGAATGAATGATTATGCCAATGACGACTAAATTGAACAGTTCATGAAGATTGACTACACTATGTTGATTTAGTGGTTTTATTTTTTTTCTTTTAGAGCCAACTCTTTTCTCGGGGTTCAGTTTTCACACATTTCTTTAGGCCTGGGAGGCCTGAGATTCGGGGTCTCTCTGCCTAATGGCTAAAACAGACCTGAGGATCCAAAACAATGTTCTGTTGCCTTTTCCTTTATCTCTTAAAAACCAACAACCTCAGCAGTGAGCAGCCTGCCTCAAATGAGACTGGCAGGGAGGCAGGAGGCATTAAAAAAACAAAACAAGACAGAAAAACTCCTGGCAGCTTTGAGATAGCAGTTTTTCTTGCAATCTACACCAAAGTCCAGGTCCAGTACACCCCATTATATATGCAGAACATCTGACATCTGTGTAACAGGCCTCAACCTCTGGCTGTTTGTTCTTATTTCCAAACTGGGGTGCACTTGATAAATGCGGGAGTCAGGAACCATCCCTCCTCATCAAGCATCTGTGGCTCAGTTCTCAGAGCCAGGCCAAACGAGTAATTATAGCTTCCCTCTGCGGTGTACAGGGCAGGAGGCTGATTTAATAAAGGAAGCCTGCTGTCTGTCTCCAGCCTGGCTCTGACTCATGGAACCAGGGAGTCCCAAACTCGCTACCCACAGAGGGTGGCGAGCAGCTGGGGGGTGGGCGGTGAGCACTGCAGGGCTCGCAAAGCCGAAAGCACCCCCTCCTCCCCCGAGAATGAGGAAACTCCCTGCTTGGCCTGGAGGAACCTGCAGCTGGAGCCAGAGGAAGTGAGGCTCAGACAGAGCAGCCACTGTTCCAGCAACTGCAGCCACCGCCGCACCCTTGAAAGGAGGCCCCTGCCGCCTGGAGATGTAAAATAAAATGGGTTAGTAATTTTCAAATTCAGAATTAATTGGGGGAAAAACCAGATTGCCTCTATGGAGGGATGGCTGCCTTTGTATGACAGACCCGTGGCTTTGGTTTCTTTTAGGGGGCCCAGGTCGATGGAGTCTGGAGTGATGAGCGCTGTGTCCTTTTGATCTCCCACTTTGACAGGGGAGGCAGCTAATTAGGTCTTTGCAGCCACAGTGGCAGTCTGGCCTGGGCGTGGCCTCAGCGACACTGAGGGTGACAGCCGGCTCTGGGGAGGATTGGATTCCACCCTGGTTGGGTCACGAGAGGTCATTTTATCCTTCCTCTGTCTCCAGCAGCTTCTTCCTCCTCCCCTGACCATCAGCCAGACGAGACAACTTGACCTCCTCCTCCAGGCCCTGGGGGCCCGGAGATTCCAGCCCCCACCCTTTCCCTTCTCGCTGAGTCACCCACCTCCCAGTCAGGTGATCCTCCCCTGGGCCCTTCCCAGAGCACCTTGACCTATATTCTGAACTCTCCATTCTGGCAGATTCTAATTGTCCAGAGAGAGCTGCGGCAGGGTGCCCGGGAGCTGCTGCTGGCAGCCCCGGGCAGTAGGAGGGGGTGTTCCTCCCTCTGAGAATGAGAACCACCGGCCAGGCCTGAAAAATGGAAAGTTTGGAGACTGGAGGTTGGAGGCTGTGTGCCTGGCGGGGGGAGGGAGGGTGTCGAGTTGAGTCAGCTGGGAAAGCTGACAGCCACTGGGAGACACTCGCTTCCTCTCCTCCTGCTCAGGGCTGGTGGCTCTGTGCCAGGCCCTGACTGAGTAGGCTGCTGGGGACAAGCAGGGCAGCAAAGGACAGAAGCCATCCCGGCTCCAAGGTTGAGTGGTACCGCTGCCCATGGGAAGAGGAAAGGTGAGAAACTCAGCAAATCTTGGGATAGACCCTAATGACTCATCTGGATAATCCCAGCCAAGAGAACTCTCCCCACACCCCCCGCCCCTAGCCACAAGGAACAAGTTCTTGTCCCAAAATGATCCACAAAATGGCCTCGACTTATTTTGTCTATGGGTTCTTTGTACAGTTGTGGCCTATGCAGTGTTTGTGTCCGCCGGATGTGAGGATAACGGGGGTTTGGGGGGGAAGGGGAATTCACAGGGAAGGGTTGGGACTCAAACTTAGGTCACTGTAGGCCTCATTCTCTAATGTGTCATTAGGGGGAGGAGGGGTTAATAAAACCACACTGCATACCTCAGGCATGAGCATTCGATCAGATGATACGTGTAAAAATATTCTATTAGTTATCTATAATTGTGTGTAACTATATGACATTCTTTTCTCTAGATTGTTCTATTACTCCCCACCTCCCATCTGAGAGGATCATTTTATTTGTTGAATGTCCCAGACATAGAAGAGCCTGCCTCTGGGTGTGTTCACAAATGTAAACAGAAAGCTATAGCTTCTGGCTACATTGTGGTCTATTGAGTCTAATGCCCAGCCCCACGTTGTATGTTTACACACCACCCACCAGTTAACTGTACATCATTTTATTCTTCCATCTCAAGAAGAGCTGTGCACGTATCATAATTTGGGTAAGAATCTGCAGATTGGAGCAAAGTCCATTTTTTAATCAGAATATAAATTTACGAAGTTATTGCCTGGTACACAGTAGGCTCTAGATAGCAGGGCAAGTGCAAGTGAGATGGATAGAAGGAAAGATGAAGGGAAGAAGGAAGGAAGGAGTGGAGGGAGGAAGGAAATTAGTAACTGTAGGAGCAGAACCGGGTTTACCAGGAAGCTAATTAGCCTTAAACTTCAGGACCCTTCATTTGCATGCATTCCAAAGCCTGATACTGGAATTTTAATTTGTCATTATGTATTCCTTTCCTAAGGAGGGCCCACAATATTCTAGACATTTCAGGCCCCCCACAAACCTGGATCTGCCCCTTTCCGGAGGACTCTGGGAGACCCAACCTTTGTCTTGTTTAAGATTCACAAGAAATGCAAGTGGTGTGTGTGGGGGGTGGCGTTTCCATGTTGTCACCTCTCTGGACTCTAGATCTGAAATTTGCAGGAAGATCCACATGTGGGCCAGGCAAGGACAACACAGTGAGGAGTGGGCTGTAGAAAGAAGGTGGAAGTCAGGAATGTGCAGAATTATTGGGCCTGTTCCCAGTGACTTCCGGAATCCACTCCAGTACCTCCAGGACTCTTCAGGGTCCAGGTTGGAATCTGGTTGCACAGCGTGGGGCAATGGAGAAACAGTGGCTTGCAGTCTGGAATTCTCTCACTAGTCTCTCACTCAATAGCTACGTGGCCTTGGCCAAGTTACTTAACTAACCTCTTTGGGCCTACATTTCTCTGCATTCAAGATAATGGTGGGTGAAGAGGGGTAAGATATAGCTCAAGCAGTAGAGCACATGCTTAGCATGCATGAAGTCCTGGGTTCAATTCCCAGTACCTCCTCCAAAATAAATAAATAAAACCCAATTACCTCCTCCCCATAAAAAAAAAAAAAAAAAGAAAAAAAATCATTAAAAAAAAAAGATAACAGTGGGTGATTTCAGAATGCTTTTCTTAAACTGCCTTGTTCAATGCCACTGTATTCCCACTGATGAGTACAATGTCTAATAATAATAAAAATAATGATTAGTATTATTTTATATTAACAGCAAAAATTTACATAGCTCCTATAGGTGAGGAGACTGAAGGACAGACCTGTTGTTACGTAAATTTCCCCAGGTTATCCGTCTGGTAAGTGGCACAGCAGTGATTCAAACCCAAGCAGTCTGGCTCCAGAGAACCCCCTTTTCAATCACTCTGCACTCTCAATAAATGTTTTTTTAACTACTTGGTTTTATTCTTTTAGAAGAGTTGTACACTTACAGAACAATTGAGCACAGTACAGAGAATTTGAAGAATGAACCAAATCAGCAAGTGAAGTTAAGTGTCCCTTGATTGAGACCATGGTTCATTACCCAGGGTGCAGGAAGGGAACTGATGGGCCCTCCAAGTGTCCAGCACTGTGTATAGGTTCCTCCACCTAATTCTCATCGCCGCCTTGTTAAGTAGGTAGCATTAACAGCAATTTGCTGGGAGGAAACTGAGGTTCAGAGAGGCTTAGGGAACTTGTCCTGGGTCACACAGCAGATGAAGGGTCAGGACTAGAAACTTACGATATGTCTGATCCTAAAGATCATGGTTGCCTCTCTGAAGATTTCATAAATATTATCAAAAGATATTTTGTCTTGTGTTCACTAACCTAACATTGGCCTCTAGTGCCTTAGAGTTTTAAAAATGCTTTGTATCCATTTTCATCTTCTGAACCTCACTACAGCCCAGTAAGGTAGTGATTAAGATTCCGTCTTACAGAAGAGTCTACTCAGGCTTAAAAAATTAAGATCCTATGATATAGAAAACAAACTATGGTTACCAAAGGGGAAAGCGGGGGAGAAAGGGATAAATTAGGAGTTTGGGATTAACAGATGCACACTACTATATATAAAACAGATAAACAACAAGGACCTACTGCATAGTACAGGGAACTATATTCAGTTTCTTGTAATAACCTATAATGGAAAAGAATCTGAAAATACATGTAATACATATGTATGTAAGTACATGTATAACTGAATTGCTTTGCTGTACATCTGAAACTAACATTGTAAATCAACCACGGTTCAATAAACAATTAAAAATAAAAGATCCTATGTTAAGTGTTGAGGCAGTGTCAGGGCTTAAACATGAATGTGTTGACTCTTCTCCCTTTTATTCAAGCATCCTTCCATTATAAACTACCTTGTTGCACGTTGACTCTTGCTAAGCCCACACAGAGGAAATACCTTGTTTGCTATGAGTCCCCAACGGGCTGCCCCTCTTCCCAGGGGTCGGCCAAGAAAATTTTTCCAAAATCAAAGCTGAGACATCATTTGAGTCCTTTCTTACACGTTTGGCATTTTATCTCTCAGTTCCCAAAGCACAGAGGGAGAGGGTTAACGGTGACATTTTCTTTTTCCCCCTGTACTTACCCAACCCAAAGGGGAGTTGGCCATTTTCAGCTTTGGAAGCTTGTTCCTGATTCTGATGGCCTGCCCAGAAACTGCATTACCAAGGTTGGAAACCCATTTCGTGATGGCAGCAAAGAAAGAAAGGATTTCCACTCTGCCCTCAGCTCTCAGGCCAATATAAGTATTCTTCTGAAGCAAGCAAATTATCTGTCATTTCCCCTTCCTTGACATCCCCTAGCTGGAGGCACCTAACTTGTTACCCCAGAGCAGAGCATATTCCTTTTTTGTTTTTCACTTGATCTTCTCAGTTCGAAAAAACTTTAAACCTACAGGAATGGTGCAAGGCTGATATAATGAACTCTCTTCTCTATACCTTCTAGATTAAGAAGGGCTTAATTAATTTTTTTTAAAAATCTCATTTAATGTAATTTTATTTCACTTTGAAATATTAATTTTATTGATTTTTGAGTAGGAATTACATTTCTTTGTTTCAAAATTCAAAAGGATATACAGTGAGACGTCTCTCCTAAACTTTGTCCCCCATTACCCAGTGTCCTTTTCTAGAAGAAGCCAATGATTCAGTTTATTATGTGCCTTTCCAGAGATATTTCATATGTATACAAGAAAATATAATTGTATGTATGTGTTCTTGTTTTGCCTTTTTTTCTCCAGGATAGCATAACTCTGTTGTTCCACATCTTGGTTTTCTCATTTGAAATCATCCTAATTCCATTTGTAAAGCATATTCTCATTTTTAAAAAATGATTTTATTATATTCCATTGTATGGGTGTTCCATAATTTGGTTAACCATGCTCCCAAGATGATCACTTAAGTTGTTTCCAAACTTTTGCCATTGCTGACAGAATTGCAATGAGTAACCTTGTACATATGTTATTCCTTAGGGTAGGTTGTAATAGAGACCAGAATCGAGGCTTTACTATGAAGTTATGTCCGAGGGGTTTCATAAATTCAGGTACATAGAAGGCGGATCATTCCTTGTCTCTGTTCTACACTCCTTTGATCTGGGGTCAGAAACTTAATCTTACAGCTCTAGGTCTTAAAGTTTTCACCAATGATACTGGTGGTCACAACAGCGATGAAAGAACTTTTCTGAAGAGGTTACTTTCTTGTGCTGAAATGGTCTGTTTCTCACTGTTCCCCTGTGCCCACCTCCGCTCAGCACATTGGCCAGTTAGTTCAATACAAATAGTACGTGTGTTGCCCATGAATCCAAACTCGTCTGGGGCCCATCAGCCAATTTGTGCTCTGACCCTGATGCCAGGTTGGAATGATTGAACCAGAAGTTCAGACTTCATGATGTTTGTATTTGGAAAATAAATCAAAGTTTCCCAAGTCTGCTGTTTGAAGAATTCAAAAAAGCGTAGTAAAAAGGTGTAAATACCAACAACAACAACAAAATGATAAACAGTTATTTCCCAGAGGATACCTAGAAGGCAGTGCCACAAAGTTAAATAGCCAGGAACTCCTCTGCTCCTTTTTCAAATTCCGTCTTATTACATGTGTTTACTAAAACACATTTCAGATAAAGAACTGACCTCCATCATTGTTAGCTCAGAGGAAAAGAAGAAAGGTTCATAATCTAGTAAAAGATGCAACTGCCACACTAAAAACACATGCACACCCCCCTCCACCACCGCCCCCCTGCCACCGTACCACAAGCCACACCCCACACCTTACATCTGGTGTGGTTACACTAGCATTTTGAAGAAAAGGAAAAAAAGAAGTCATCTCATTCAGCACCCTGCTTCCCAGATGGGCTACCCAACATCTAGATTTTTTTTTTTAAAGAAGACCGTACCTCATCCTTGAATATATTTAGGAAAGGAAATGTGTACATTTGTTCCACAAGATCCATACATACAAAGGAAAGAAGACATCAAAACTTCTGAGCACCCTTACAGCTTAAAATACATGGTCAGTCTCATCATCAAGAACTTCTGGAGGAGCGGGTATATCTCAGTGGTAGAGCACATGCTTAGCATGCATGAGGTCCTGGGTTCAATCCCCAGTACCTCTATTAGGGGGGATAAAGTTCTACTTTGCATCTGTTAACTATTGAAATAATTGTCACCCTGAGGCTTGGGCGTGATGCACAGTAAGTTCATTTATTTAACAAGCCTTTATTGAGTATCTACTGTGGACCAGGCGCTGCCACAGCACTGAGGATGTGGTGGACAGACAGAGATCTTACCCCACAGAGCTGTGTTCTAGTCGGGGCAGAGAGACAGTCAGCAACGGCAAAAGTGAGATACTGTGTATCCTATGATGCTGAGTAATCTGGAAACAAGCAAAGCAGGGAATGCAGTAGGGAGTGTGGGGAGGAGGGAGGAGGTTCACAATTTTAATTTAAGGTGATTAGGGAAGACCTCACTGAGAACGTAGCAGTTGAACGAAGTCCTGGAGGAGGGAAGGTGATATAATGGTGGCCCTTTAGGTAAAAAGGAAATAAAATCTTCTCCTTTGTGGTGTAGTGTAATGGTAAGCCCTTTTTATCAAATCTAAATGTTCTTTTCACCAACTAATCATGATCCCTAGAATTCTATTATTGGTAATACATAGGTTAAAATGCTAAAATAAAAAATATACAGTTATGAAATTTTGAAACCTTTTGGGTGAATTTGTTTATCTGATACTTCTGTACATTTCAGCGAGGCAGGGAGTAAGTTGCCTTGAACAAGGTATATATGGCGATAACAGATTTGGGGAAGTGCAGGGAGGAAGAATGTGGCACCAGGGCCTGAATTGCCACTGGGGGAGCAGGACTGAACGTTCCTTAAGAACTGCTCTCATTTTGCCTGCCCTGCCCACTCCCATGTTGCCCAGTCCCAAGGATGATCCTGAGGCTCTCAGCCAGTTCCTCCTAACCAAAGTGCTAAGAGAGGCACCCTGGGCTGCAGGAAACAGGCTGATGTGCGGCTTAATAATGCATCTCCCCAGGGGCCCGGCGTGTTTGGAGTTGCGCTGCAGATAGTTGTATAAAAGGGGACACACAGGAAAGCAGTTCTGAGACTTGTAGCTCTATTAGTCTATGGTTAATTTAACAGCTCTCAGAAAAAATAAACGAGTCAGGAAACTCTGAAAGTTTCCTCCTTAATTAGTGCAGGAAAGCAGCATTATTTATGATGACATTCACCCCATCTTTTGAAATGAGATTATTCCCTGTGTCTGCACCTTAGGTTTTACCTTTATGCCTATAAGTTCCATTCTCAAAAATGCTTCTATAGACAGAAGCTTTAGACCATGGGTCACAAACGCAGATACCTGCAGGGAACAGACAATGCTGGACACCAGCAGGTAGGGGCTGGTGGGGACTGAAACACTGGAGAGTGCCTGCCTCTTCCCACTCCTGGGAGTGTTATCAATTGGGAATCAGAGTTCAGTGTTGCTAGAATTTCTCATTTTTTCAACAGAAGCTGGAAAGCCAAATTTTTAGGCAAAAATCTTATGATTTTTTAAATGTTGGCAACTAATTCAAGATAGTTGGCTACACCGTGGAGACCAGTTTATGATCTCTGATATAAACAGATAATTTTGGCACATTATGGAACATGATAGTGAAAGTAGGCAGAGGAGGGACATCTGATCAACCTGCCAGTTTGAGAAGGTACATTTTTTAGGGAGATGACCCCTTTGCCAAGATTCTGTCTCATCTATTTATCCAGTTATCCTGGAAAAACTAGTAACTAGTTGTCCTGGTGGCACAGGAGAAAATGCTAAATAGAGAAGTCACAGGCCTGGGTCCTGTTGTGGGTTCTTTCACTGTGCCATGTTGAGTAGCTCTCTCAGCCCCTTGGGGTATAATTTCCTTATCTGAAGAATGAGGAGGTGGAATTAAAGGATTTTTTCAAAATGTCCTCCTCCAAGCCTTCGGAGATGCCTTTGATGGGTGGGGTAGGGCAGGGGATCCCAAAGCTCACAGAAAAGCAGTTCAGCCTTTGTTCTGTTTTCTCATTGGGACTTCTGCTTTTCTGGGTTTTAGATCTTGAGCTTCTGCCAAATATATATATATTTGGCAGAATATATATAAAAATATAAATATATATATTATATATATGTATTGTTTTTTAAAGAAAGAGTTTCCTTGTTTTCAAAAATGTCTCAAAATCATTGCATTTGTTTATCAGTATCAGTAAGATGTTATTAGTTGAGGTTTGCAAACTCTATGAAGCCGGCAGCTAATCTGAATGATAAGTCTTTTCTCCATTTGCCTACTACTGCTTGTCTGGTTACACCTGGCTGCCAATTACCACCTCAGGCATAAATCAAATCAACAAGTAGCCAACAGATATGATGGGAAGATTCTGACATATTATCTAGGTCAATAGCTTGTTTGGGGGGATTCAAGAAAATCTCTGTTTTGGTGAACAGATGTGATCTTTCTGTGATACTATATTGCTTATATATAATAAAGCCATATTTGCTACTCAATTAACTTTCTGGTTCACATGATTTGGTAAATTACATCAGCATTTCACAGTGATCTGCAGCTTCTGGGGGCTCTGCCACTCGAGCAAGTCTGGAAGTCTCTCAACTGACTTTTTAAAATTAGCTATAATTTATTGATAATGTTATAGGTACTGGTTTTATGTATATCATCTCTAAGCTTCAAATTATTTACACTGCAATGGAGACATTTTTATCTCTATTTTACTAATAAATAAAGAAACCAAGCCTAGGTGAGGATAAAGACGTACCTGGACCACACGGGATTCTAACCCATACCTGTCCCAGCTTTATTCTCAACCAAACAACTTTTAAGATTGAGTCTAGCCTTGAAAAGTTAGGAGGCAGGAGTTCTTCTGTTTGAAGCCTTGAGAAATTAGGAGGCAGGAGTTCTTCTGTTTTAAGCTGTCCTAGGATCAACTGCAAAACTGCTTTCAACTTGCAACTTTCCAGATCCTCTTACCTACTGATAACCCTTGAATGGCAGTTTTGTTAACTCATAGCTCTTCAAGTTTATTGCCCTGATCTTGATGAATAAGAGGGTCTCTGAATCTAAATAGTCCCTTCCATGGCCTGGACATCTTCAGTGGGAGATGAAAGAACTTTAGGTCTCGGGGTGGAAACAGACTTTTGGGGATGAATAATTGTATTTCTTCGTTTTATCTCTTGGCTGAGCTGAGTTTCTCCTGTTGCAAAGGAAATGACTTGCCCTGTTGGTTGACCTACCTATTGTTCTGGTCTAATGGATTCAGTTTCCCTACTGGACAGTTTTTTTGTTCAGCAATTTGCTGGGCACATAGTATATCCTAGGTCAATATTTTGAAATACTGTAACCACTGGATTTTTTTGGGGGGGGGTGCTGAAAAGTTCATTTACAAGATAGAAGGCCATCACTTTTGATTCATACACTGCAACACTTTCAGAAAATGTTTGTGAACATTATCAATAAGAAACAACAACAACGTGAGGCAGGCAGCATAGATGTTCTGATTCTCTTTTCTTTTTTTTCTTAAGTTTTTTTAGGGGGGGAGGTTTATTTATTTACTTTTTTAATGGAGGTACTGGGGAATGAACCCAGGACTTCATGCATTCTAAGCATGTGCTCTACCACTTAAGCTATACCCTTCCCACCCTGATTTTCTTTTACTAGGCAAGAAAACTTGCTGATCATTCATTCAGTTGGCAAATGGTAGGGCCTGGACTATAACTCAGATATTTCTACTTATAATCCTGCGTGTGCTCTGTTTTACTCTAGTCATCTGGCTTTTCTAACTGGAGGGAAAACCAATTGATTTTCAGCATGAGTCTAGCTTTTGTTAACAGTTCTGAAGGTGATTTTGAAAAATAAAGAAAAAAGTGTATTAATTGCATGGCTTGAGAAAAATATCAGTAATCCTTGTTTTTCCTTAAATAAAAAAGTAGAGGTCCCAATTATACATAAGGCTTGCCATAACAAAAAGTATGGATAAGTGGTTCTGAGCCCACCACTACTAGGAAGGAAGTGGATGGAACTGGGGACATGTTCCTCTTCCGGGAACATTGTTTTTTGTTTGCTTTGCAGCTCAAGTGATTGATTGATTGATTGATTGCCTCTGACTTCTATAGCTAAATAAAAGAGTTTGTTGATGTCTTTCTCTCATGGAGAAGAGAGAAGTGTGCTGGAACTTTCCCCTTTTAGTTTGAGGTTTTCAGAGCAGGTACTAACAGATGAACCTAGGTTAACGGGATGCCTTTTCTCTTTCCTGAGAGGTTAATCTTTCATCTGGTTTGTGCACCTTTGTGATAACTAGACAGGTATTTAGATACCACAAGAGCAGTCTGAAGTACACTTGGGTTGCCCTAGACAGAGATGACACAGGAATGACCTACCTAGAGGGTAAGAACATGGTAGTTGGGTAATTATTCAGTTCCATGTCACTTAGAGCCATACTTTCTACCTTAGTTGTACAAGCAATTATACAAAGAACTCTTAAAACATACTGATGCCTGAGACCCATCACCCCAAGGTTGGGGCAGGGGCTAAACAAAGGTAATTTTTAAATTTCCCAGGTGATTCTAACATGCCATAAGGTTTGAGAATCTCTGGTCGAGGCTTCCAGTCTCTTGCTCAAAACCAGGTGGGATAACCCCAAAGGACAGCAGTTCTTTCTGCCAGAACATTACAGGTATATTGGGCGAATGGTTCATTCAGTGTAAAATACACATTTCTTGAGCACCTGTGTTCTAGGTGCTGAGAGTTCTTCCAGGAACAAGACTGAGCCTGCCTCTGCCTCCAGATGCTGGCTTTCTCGTGGGCGGAGACAAACACACACACAGGTCTGTGGTGTTTAGATGGAAACAAACTGAGTGATTAGAGGTCAAGGAAGGCCTCTGTGAGGAGCCAACTTTGCAAGACCTGAAGGAGCAGCTGTACCTCGAGCCAAGGATAAGGCAGAGGGAACCGAGGGTGACAAAGTCCCGAAACAAGGAGAGTGGTATGTTTGAGGAACAGAAAAGACTGCAGTCACTTTCATTTATCTAGAAAGAGGAGTGGCCATAGCGAGCAAGCTCCAACCTGACATTTGTTATAGTTTTCACAAATCACTGTGTTCTTGCCAAATAGAACACACTTTGCGAAGGGAACACAAAGAGAAGTGTCCTCCGGGAGCCACGATACTGTGTGCTGGACAAAGAGGGCTCCACGCTATTAGCCCAAAATTGCTGACTATGAGAAAAAGTTAGGCAGTCCTCCATGAACTTAGATAAACCCTGAAAAGGGGAAAATTCAACTACGTATTTGATATTCAGAAAATTTGGCCTAATTCTTTAGTCTTTATATTAAAATTTTTTTTTACATTGTAAAATGATTATAAATCAATAAAAAATGTTTAAAAAATAAAAAAAAAATGATGTCGAACTTGAAAAATAAAGATTTTGGGGGGTGGCAGTGAGGTAATTATGGTTATTTATTTATTTATGGAGGTGCTGGGGATCGAACCCAGGACCTTGTGCATGCTAAGCAGAAACTCTTTAGTCTTTTATCTTGTTGCTAACCATTACTCTGCTAGCCTCACTTTGGAAGACACTCAGTTCTCTGATATACTATTTTTGAGGTCTCTACCCAACCAAACTTTCTGGAAGGTGGAATATTTGTCAAATATCTATCATATTGGAGAAATCAAATGTGTGCCTGTAGGAGACCTAATTTTTTTCTTTTTTTTATAATTGAAGTATAGTTGATTTGCAATGTTGTATTAGTGAGACCTAATTTCTATGAATTTCTTGCTTTAAGAAGCATTGACTAAACTCCTTTCCTTCTTTTCACACAAGACTTCTACTTAAATTATACAAGATCACTAGCTGCTTAACATCTAATGGTAACCAGAGAAAAAAAGCCTCACTGATTTATTTTCAGCAAAACTTTCTAAGGCCTCTCTGCTCTTAAATTAAAAAAAAAAAATTATTTTCAATCACATAACCTGGAATTAATTTTCCTGGTTGGCATATTGTTACTCATCCACTATAAAACAAACCACGGAGTTCAGCACAAAGAAAACAATTATAGTTAATATGCATCCTTAACCGGAATGCCCAAGAATTCCAATAACTCCCAAATACTTTTACATAGGAGATGGTATGGTGCCCTGGTAAAATGAGTGCTTCAAAAGATGATCTTAATAAGAATGATAGCCCTTCTTAAGAAATCCATAGGAGGCAAGAAAAAACTCACTCAGTTATTAAAAAAAAAAACAGAACAAAAACCAAAGATTGCTGTAATTGTTAAAGGATTTGTTTTATTCCTAACAATAATATGTGAGTTTTATAAGCTCTTTCCAAGACAGAAAAAGAAGTGTGAAACCTGGCCAATGGGATCATGGAAAGATGGTGACCAAATTACAGTCATGGCTATAACCAATGAACTTAATGGTGAAAAACAAGTCAAGAAATATTCGGAGAAAACCTAGTGCAATTTTCTCTTTTTTTGAAGCTTAAACAAGATGGATTTAAATTGCACCAGGATGGATTTCTTCTTGAAATAAGATGCCCATAATGCCTATAAAACAAGCCAGTTGATTAGAAAAATACACGTCTACAGTTTCCGTTAGTCCTTTGGCTCTGTGGTATAAGGCATATGTGTTTTTTAAGCACACCAATTACAGTACCCGTAAATGAAAGTTTAGTATTAATAAATGAATAAAAATAATTAATTAGTGGGTATTTATTTCCTTCACAAAATTTGCCATGAGGCGAAAAGGACCACGCCTATCTTTTTCATTATTGTATTCCTAGCCCCTAGCATGGTACCTGACACTTCACAGATGACCTTTAAATATTTATTGAATGAATGAATTTCTTAAATAGCAGCTGCATGTCATACATTTCATCCCTCCCAACATGATTTAGATGTACTTCTCCAGGAGCACTTATATTACCCAAAGAGCAGCAGATGGACAAAGAGAGGGAATAAGAGGCTCAGGGATGTCTTATCAAGGAAAACAGCAAAACCTCTTTTCTCCTGACGACCTTTTTAAGATGAGGACAAGCAACTGTTTATAAAAGCAAAACAGTGGATGATTTGAACTGTCAAGTAGGATCATGTTTTGAAGTATATTCCTACCTAAAAGCAGGAGATAAAATACATACAACTTACAGACTCTAAGATCTGTCCCTGATTACGTAGGCCTAAGAGTAAGAGTCTGAAGGATGGACGCCTGGCTGAGCACATCCTTTGGATGTTGTTGTTACCAGCAGCCTTGAGATTTGAAAACAATGTTGAACAGGCTTTGAGTTGATCTTTAAGGTGCTCTGAACTACTGCCGAAAGCCTGCCTGGCCCTCTTTTCTATCTGCTTAAACAAGAGCCTGAAAAGGAAGGCTAAAGAGCTTTCTAGTGATATCCTTACCCTTGTTCTAAAAAGAGCCTATGTTCTCCACTGAATTAAGGAAATTTCACAATTCCCAGGGGCTAATGTGTTGTTAGCTTTTACTCACTACTGAACCAACTCACATTCCTTTCAGATTTTTAGAGTGGAAAAGTCTCTGAGCTCTTCAAGCTGCTATTCATTATTGCAGAAGGATGAAAATCATGTTATATTCCATAATATAATGGGACATAAAACATTTAAATTATGAATCTATGTGAAATGTGTAAAAAATTTAAAAAGCATACCTTAACATTTATAAGTACTTATCGTTGGTCTGTGAAAGAACATCTTCTTTAGTGCCTCAGCCTGTCAATGAATGTCAATAAAGATGAGTGAAAGATACTTCATACACACACATTTGCTCAGTATCTATTATTAATAATTTATTATTATTTATATGGGAATAATAATTCCTTCTTCTGTAGCCAACACAGCTCCCAGCCTGGTACACATGCATGGTGAGGTTGCCACTCCAACAATCTTCAGATTAAAAACAGAATTTGCTGCTTATTTAATTTGATAAATATAATTAAAATATATCTGTTCCGTTTGTCTCAACATGTGTTCATATATATATGTATGTGTACATGTATGTATAAATATATGGATTAATGAATGTAATACTATGACAAAATTGGAAGTTGCTGATTCGGCATTACTTTTTAAAAAATAGCTTTATTGAAATGGAATTTACTTACCATAAAATTCACACTTCAGTGGTACTTTGTATATCCACAGAGTTGTACAAACAGCAGCACAATCTAATTATAGAACATTTTCATCAACCCCCAAAAGTACCTATTAGCAATCACGCTCCATTTTTCATCTCCTTCCCTCCAACCCACCTTAGGCAACCACTAATCCACTTTGTGTCTGTCTAGATTTACTTAATCTGGACATTTCATATAAGTGGAATCATATATGTGGCCTTTTACATCTGGCTTGTATCATTCTGCATAATGTTTTCAAGGTTCATCCATGTTGTAGCATGAATCAGTACTCAGTACTTTTTATGGCTGAGTAATTTTCCATGGTGTAGATACACCACTTCCGTTCATCCATTCATCAGTTGATGTTAATTTGGGTTGTTTCCACTTTGGGACTATTATGAATAATGCTGCTGTGAACACTTGTGTGGAAGTTTTTGTGTGGACATATGTTTTCATTTCTTTGGGGTTTCTGGGTCATGTAATAACTATGTTTAACTTTTTGGAGAACTGTGTTCCAAAGTGGCTGAACAATTTTACATTCCCACCAGCAATGTATGAGGGTTCTGATTTTTCCACATCCTCATCAACACGTGTTATTGCCTGTCCTTTTTATTATAGCCATTTTAATGGATGTGAAGTGGTATCTCATTGTGGTTTTGATTTGCATTTATTTAATAACTAATGATTATTAGAGTGCACTTTTCCATGTGCATATTGGCCGTTATTTATCTTCACTGGAGAAATGTCTATTCAAAAATATTTTGCATGTTTTAAAATTGGATTATTTGTCTTTTTATTGTTGAGTTGTAAGAGTTCTTTATACATTCTGGATACTAGACCCTTATCAGATGTATGATTTGCAAATGTTTTCTGTCATTCTGTCTTTTTTTGCACTTCCTTAATGGTGTCCTTTGAAGCACAAAGGTTTTCTATTGTGATATTCAGTTTATCTAATTTTTTTGGTTGCTTGTGCAAATGTCTTTAATTTTAATGAAGTCCAGTTTATATTTTCTTTTGCTGCTTATGCTTTTGGTGTCGTATATAAGAAACCATTGCCTAACTCAGTCTCCTGAAGATTTACTATGTTTTCTTCTTAGAGTTTTATAGTTTTATCTCTTACATTTAGGTCTATAATCCCTTTTCATTTATTTTTCGTATTTGATGTGAGGTAGGGATCCAACTTCATTCTCTAGCATTTGTATATCCGTTGTCTTTCTCAATTTAAATGTTTTCGCACTCTTGTTAAAAAATCAATTGACTATAAATGTAAAGGTTAATTTCTGAATTCTCAGTTCTAGTCCATTGATCTATATGTCTATCTTTATGTCAGTACCACCCTGTCCAGTTACTGTAATGTTGTAGTCAGTTTTGAAATCAGGAAGTGTAAGTTCTCCAGCTTTCTTCTTTTTCAAAGTTGTTTTGACTGTTCTGTGGGTATCACTTCTGTGTCTCACTAAAGTAGGGTCTAATCCTTAGTTTTGCAGCTTTAGGATCTTGATTGTATTAGTTGCCCCTCAAAGTGAACAGTACCAGAGCATTACTTCATACTCCTCAAACCTGCAAGAAAATACCAAGTTTGATATGCATTTTGAGATATTCTTCTTTTTTGGTAACCTCAACCAAAACACCTATACAGGGAGTTTCCCTTTATAAATTAATAAAAATCTGCTTGATAAACATGGAATTGGAAACTAAGGCTGAAGGGAGGGATATAGTATAATGGTTAAGGGATATAGGCTTTACACCGTGGAAAACAGTAAGGAGATTCCTTTAAAAACTAAAAATAGAGTTACCATGTAATTTAGCAATCCCACTCCTGGGCATATATCTGGAGAAAACTCTAAATCAAAAAGATATATGCACCCCAATGTTCATAGCAGCACTATTTACAATTGCCAAATATGGAAGTAACTTAAGTGTCCATTACAGATGATTGGATAAAGAGGCTGTGGTATATGTATGCGCATAAATATATGTGTGTGAGTGTGTGCATGTCTGCATGTGTGTGTGTGTGTGTGTGTGTGTGTGTGTGTGTGTGTGTGTGTGTAATGGAATACTCCTCAGCCATTAAAAAAAAAAAAAAAACCAACAATGAAATAATGCCATTTACAGCAACACTGATGGACCTGGAAATCATTATACTAAGTGAAGTCAGTCAGAAAGAGAAAAAAAAAAATCATATGATATCATTTATATCATTATATATTCCACATATCATTTATACGTGGAATCTAAAAAGAAATGACCCAAATGTACTTATTTATAAAACAGAAACAGACCCACACACATAGAAAAAAAAGTTGCCAAAACGGAAAGGGGAGTGGGAAGGGGTAAGTTAGGAGTTTGGGATTAGCAGAAACAAGCTACTATATACAGAATAGATAAACAACGAGGTCCTACTGTTGAGCACAGGGGACTATATTCAATAGCTTATAATAACCTATAATGAAAAAGAATATGAAAAAGAATACATATATGTATAACTGAATCACTATGCTGTACACCACCAACATTGAAAATCAACTATACTTCAATTAAAAAAAAAAAAAGAGTGACAGTCTTCAGGACCAATTCGTGCTAAGTTTGAATCCTATCTCTACTGCTCAATGATTATGTAGTCAGGGCAAGATTTTAAGCCCTCTCCATCTGTAAAATGGGGGAAATAATCCCTTTCTCATAGAGTCATTATGTAGATAAAATAAAATAAAAAATCCTTAACACAGTGCCCGGGACCTCATAGATTTCAGTAAATGTTACCCTACTGAGTACATGTGTAGAACGCATCATTTGGGGTGTGGAGAACTGCTCTCCGTTGTAGCACAGGCTTCCTAGTGACTTGAGTCGTTGTGTCTGCAGATATGGGGTCTTTTTGGTTTGAAAGGCATTGGGTAGGAATGGAGTCACTTTTACTCTGGAGTGGGATAGAGGGACCCGGAGAGCCTTGCTACCATCTGGCTCTGGGCATTCCATTGCCTGATGGAACTAATAGGCCAGTGTTGCCAGATTTTGATGTTGTTAATGATATTGATTCTTGTTAACTTAAATTGCAATTTAATGTAGCCTCTAAATTCTGGGATTCAGAGCCATCCTTTGCAACAGCTTTTCCAGAGCACACATATCCAGAAACCTCAGTTACCAAGAATGCTACTGAGATTTAAGAAATAAGTGAAAACCAGTCATTGAGCAGTCAAAATAGATGTCACAGAAACTTGTGTGTGAGTTCTCAGAGGAGAACCCACAGAAAATCTTTACTCAAAATTGAAAGTCTAAACTAATAGAAGAACCTGTGTCTAAGTTCATAGTAGAATACAAGCATCGAGAAAAAAAAACAAAACAAAAACAGGAAAGATAGTTGTTAGGTAGAAAAATGGAGAAGTGTCAGCCTAGTAGTGAAAAGGAAACACCAAAAACAAACAAACAAACCAGATATAAGTTTATAAAGTAATCATAAAAACAGCATTCTAGAGGTCCTTTATTATAGGGACAAATAAATCTACATAATTTTGAGGGCATTCATTGGGCATACTAGAATGCAATGTTTATATTAATAAGGATGCTCCTTAATCACCAAGAGTTGAGTAATTTTCAAAGGGCTGTGTGCAAGAAAACGTCAGTTTCTTGAGGAGAAAAGTTCTGTAAAGTAGGTAAAGTTTTCATTTAAATGGAATATCTTATTCTCCCAGTGATGCCAGATAAATGAGATGTTACTGGCCTTAAATCCGACTCAACAGGTTGAATTTGCAAACTAAAGCAGTATTCAAATAAGTAGTGTAAGGAGCTCAGAGATGGACTGTTTCCGTGCATTCTTATCCTAGCGTGTGGTTGTTATTAAGTATCCTTGAGGGGAATCGAAACTGTAATTGTAACTTTCTCAGCAGGATTTTCTCCCAGCCTCTTCAGTATCTCAGCTAAGCTGAGTTGTGTTGATCAACTGGGGAAAGCTTTAGCGGGGAATATAAAGGATGAAATTACTTGGCAAGTAGCACTCTATATACCGCAGCCATTCCTTTCTGGCCAGGCATAAACAAGCAGTGACATTGCTCTGTATTTCTTTGTAGAGACTGAAATTCACAAGATTTCTGTCAACTGAACGTTGAATGCTAAATATGACCCTCACTGGATTTGAAACACTAAACAGTTTCGAACAAACATATGGTAGGCTGACTGAAGTTCTAACATTCCATTATTTTGTCTTCTCTCATTCTAATATGGATGGTAAAGTTTTAATCAGGTATTAAAACTAGCTCAGGCCCTGAAAGAGAGACCCATAGAATTTTAGAGCCGGGATGCTTTTCCAAAGTGTGTCCGGCCTCTTCATTTTTTACAGAAGGGAAAACCGAGGCCCTGGGACACGTTTTAATTTAATGTAGGTCATTCAGTTAATTAGTGACCGAGCTAGAGGGAACCCAGGAGTCCCCACGCCTGGGCCAGTGGTTTTCTACCATAATACCCTCCCTACTCCTGGTCCAGTGTCACCATCTCTCTCTTTTTCTTCCTTCCTTTTTTTTTTTTTTTTTTCCTTGGTTTGGCCTTTCTTTCCCTTTATAGTTGTGCAATTTAGAGCGTGGGCCTGAATATCGGGAAGACCAGTGTCAGTCCCAGCTCCCCACCACTTGAGGTGCGCGCTCTGTATCTAGATCAGGACTTGGGGCTGGGTCTCTCCTTAGCCTGGAGCCTTTTCCGCGGCAGGTGCTTAGCACCGGGACTGAATCGCTGCATCATCGCGGCGCCACTCTCCTCGCTCCCGATTTTACAGCACAGGCGCGCCCGCCCCACCGCAGTCTCGGGCGAAAGGAGAACGTGGGTCCGAAACCACGGCTGGGTCAAGAGGGAGGCTCTGGAAACCCTCGCGGTTCCTCGGCGGCCCGGGGCTGGCGGGGCGATGCCCAGCGTGTGAGTGACCTCGGCGCCGACCCCGCCACCGGTCAGCTGGCGGCCGGGGCGTGCCTGTCGGGCCTGACGTGGCGGCGGGGCCTCGGGGAAGGGAGAGTCGCCGGGAGGGCGCGGCCTGACGTGGCGGCCGCGGCGGGGCGGCAAGGGGAGCCGGGCCACTGCACTGCACCGCGCTCCGGCCAGAGGGCGCCCGGCCCCAACACTTCCCCGCCCCGAGGCTGCCCGGGGCTCCCGGAGTAACCGCCCCGGCGATTGGGTCGGCGGCGCGGCGGGGCCATGTTGGAGCCGGGCGGCAACCCCCGCCTCCCGCCGCCCTCGGCCCCAGGTCAGGCCGGGCCGTGAGGGAAGGAGAGCAGCAGAGGGGATCCTCCCTCTGGGGTCGCCTGACGCGGCGGGAGCGGCGGCAGGAGCCGCTGCGGTCTCAGCCGCCCCTCCGAAATCGGGCCAATCAGCGGCGCGGGCACAAATATGCAAATGACGCGCCGGTGTTGCCGGAGTGCCGCTCGCAGGGGCTGGTGGGGTCGTGCTGGGGGAGTGAACTGGGCCAATCAGGCGGGTGCGTGGCGGCGCGGGGGAGGCGGTGCCCCTTCACTCCTCCCTCCTCTCCCTCCCGGCCCCGCGCTGACAGGGGGGCCTGGCCGCGCCGCCGGTAAGTGCTGCCGCCGCCCGTCGCTGCCACCCGCCGCCCCAGGCGTGGGGAGGGAGCCCGGGGGCGTCGTGGGGCAGAGGTCGCTGCTCAACTGGTGGGGAGAGGCGGGGGCAGGTTCTGTCAGCCGGGTGGTCGCCTGAGGTCGCCCCCACCCGGCCAGCCGCGCGTGTCAGTCTCGGTCGAAGCGGGGGGCGGCGGGGGCGCCTCAGTCATGGCGAAGCCCGAGAGCCCGCGAGCGGCGGTGAGTACGTGCTGCCGCCGCCGCTCGGCCGGGGGGTGCGGTGGGGGTCGGGGCAGACGGGGCCGCACCGCTGCCGCCGCGGAGGTGAGGGCCCGGGGGCGGGCGGGCGCGCGAGGAGGTAGGGGAGGGGGCGCTGCCCGCACGTGCGGCCCAGCCCGCCGGCGGCCCGCCCCGCGCCTGTCATGGCTGCGGGCTGCGGCCCCCGCCCCGCAGCCCGCAGACCCCGGGGTCGGGACCTGGCGCCCCGCCTGTTGCGTGGGGTGGAGGTGAGGGCAGGGCAGGCAGGGCGTGGGTGGGCAGGACTCCCCTTCCCCGCCCAGCGTGAGGTCGGGGCCTCCAGTTTGCTCGCTTCCCTCTCGAGGGTCGGGCTTCCCTCCATCCTGCAGCCTCTTCCCCCGCCCGCCTGCTTTCTCGCCTCCGTGACTCATGACAGGGCGTCCCGGTCGAGCCTTGGGCGCCCTCGAGGCCGGGACGCCCCCGGCGCTTTCCCAGGCCTGGCCGGCCGGGTTGCGACCGCACTGTCTTTCTGTGATCCTCCGCCCCAAGGGGCAGTCCCGGGGGCCTCTCCACCTCCACAGCCGGGCCCGGACCCCGCCAGCCCCGGTGTGTGTCCAGCCTCTGCCGCTGCTGCTGCTTTCTTGGGATCTGGGTGTGGGACGTGATGGGTGGTTCCAGGGCTCTCTTCTCGGACATCCATCCCAGAGCCAAGCACGACCCGGAAAGCCTGGGTGTCTGACGGGCCTGTCGCAGTCGCCAGCTCAGCGTGGTTTCTGTTTGTTCCTTTTTTGGTTTTGTTTTGCCTTTTTTTTTTTTTTTTTTTTTTTTGGAAAATAAAACTTTTCAGAACAAAGTAGGCAAAATTTTTTAAAAATTGTGCTGTTAACTGTTATATGGCTGCTTTTTTAGAACCCTGGATTTGATACTATTGTGATTTTTATCGATTTATGTGAAATACTCGTAACTCCCTCGAGTACCCCCCGTTAAATAAAGTTTATCTTCATTAATGCAATTACTATCACAATTTAGTTTTTCAGTTTTGCGTTCCACTTTTCACCCTTTCTTTTTCTCTGATTTCATACTCTCCCATTCTACTTAGGTAGCTATGATCTTGAACAGAAAAGAGGGCTTGTGTTTGTAGTGTTACTTAACCTAAACTCTGTGCATAATTTTACAGATACTTAGAACCACTAGGTCTACAAACACCTGAATGCACAGAAGGTGAACTTAAGGGGAGATTCCACATTGCAGAAGGAGGGTTGTGTTTGTGTGTGTGTGTGTGTGTGTGTTTTGTTTTTGTTTTTGTTTTTGTTTTCTTTGCAATAGAAGAGGATGAACATAGTGTTTCTTTGGATTTACCGAACTTGAATTTAAATGTGGCTTGTAAATAACATATCACAGAGCCTTCCATGTTATTGATATTTGATAAATACTTGTTAAATGAAAAAATATCTGTTGCTCCAAGCAAGTTAAACTATGTCCAACACTTTTTTTATTTATGCTTCAATTGCCTTAACTCTTCACGTTAGTTATAGTATACTACAAAGTATTGGCAGGTCCTAGTTATCCTTGGGGAGTTTCCTGTAAACTGCAGATCATATAGTATAGACATAAAATGATCCAGAAAAAAAACAGAGTAGTTGCCTCCTGGATTTGCTTCCAGCATCTTTGTCATCCTGAAACAGTTTTAGGAGAGTGGATATTGTAGAGTTAAAAAACAAAAACCTTGTGATTGGTTAGAAGATGAGGTCCTAGGGACAGAAGATAGCATTAGGAAGAAAACATCCTGCTGGTGTAACCAGTAAAGGCCTTCTTGACTTGGAAGGAATGCTGATTGGAGAGAATCAGGACTTTATCACTTTACTACTGTGTAATTGTAGTCAAATTTCTTAAATGCTGTGAATCTTAGTTTTCTCCAGTTTTACAATTCTGTGATTGTAAGTATTCTGTGATATCTTCCTCTGAAATGCAAAAATCATACTTGGATTTAAGTGTTAGAAAAGACAGAGGTTTTGAAGCAAATAGTGGTTTTTTTGGTATTTCAGGTAAGATGGCATTACTTGAATACATTTTTAGAACAACCTCAAGTGGGCAAGTGTGAATAAAGATAAGAAAGTATTGTTCATGGAAAAAGCCCATGACAAGATAAGATTAATCATAGCATTTTTAACTTGGAAGTATCTTTAGAAACTTTTTGACTCTTAAACCCCTTATCTAATATAACTGAATTCCTTCCATAAGGCATTGAACTAGACCTTGGCAGTTTACCTAGGGAAACAAGATGGAACTGAAGGAGGGGCTTGTATAAATTTAAGAGGCAGGAACTGAAGTAGCATTACAGAATCAGAAGTGAAATCTTTTGAAGTTTCTATCAGTAGTAAAATAAAAATTTTGGTACATATGAACATTTTAGATTTTCTGAAGAGTTAGATCATTGATATAAATATAGTAGAAGAAAAAGTCAACCGAATACTTTGACAGAGAAGGAAAAAAATGAAATCCTAGAGAGATCAAAGTCTATAAAGGAAAAATTAATATGATTGAAATAATTTGCTGGGAAATTTCATCAGGTACCAGTATAGTGAATAAAGAACACAGATAAGCAAATGAAAACTTGAGGTAGTTGGTCAGAGTGAAAATGAGTTATGAAAACTAATTATGAGAGTATTGACATCAGAAGAAATTTGTTGACGCTGAGGAGATAGAACCATTTTATTGTAACCTTTCAAATGGTTTGTAGATGTTGTGGTCTTAACATGATTAATATGTTTTAACAAGATACAGATTTCTTATATGATGGTAGATTTAGCTTTTTTACACTTAATTTACTTTGTAAATGTAAGTTGCCACATTCTGGTTTTAGAAATCTTTTTTAACATGTTGTGTCTCTTTGCTCCTTATTTGGGCTTCACTCCCATACAGTCCACCTCTCTGAATTTTACCAGGCTGTGAGTACTCAGGTCAAATTCCACCTTGTCATTTGTAACCATTAAGAATTTCTCCTTCCCATGAAATCATAGCATTATTATTTGTCTCACTTATTTGGCATCATGTACAATTTATTGCCCTTGAGTTTACAGGAACACTTTTTGCTCTCTTTTAGAAACAGTTGGAAAGCTGATCAAGTGACAGTGGGACACCCAGAGGAGGGGAAGCCACTTTGAGCTATAATTTGTTTTCTGGACTCCAGGTCATTCATATCCATTCATTCATTCATTAGGCAGATTTATTAAGAAATCCCTTAATCTTCTTGTTGACTAATTATATGTGATATAATGTGATCCCTGTCTTTGTAGAATCTATAGTCTAATAGTGGAACCAGATAATGAACAACCAAAGAAATGTAAAATTACAGCTTGGGATGAATTCAATAAGAGAGGAGAACAGAGTGCTATAAGAGAGGAAAATGGGGAGGAATTTAGTTTGTGTGGTCAGAGAAGGCCTTCCAGGTGCAGATACTTAAGACATAAAGAGTAAGAAACTAAGCAGGAAAAGAGTTTCCTAGAAGGGTGAAAAATATGTCTAAGGCAAGAAAGAGGTTAATATGTTGGAAGAAATGAAATTCATCGTGGCAGGAGCATAGTAATAGAGGGAAACCATGCAAAATGAAAGAGAGAGAGGGAGAGAGCAGATTGTATAGGGCATTGCAGGGCATGTTAAAGACTTTGGGTTTTACTAAGGACATTGCAGTCATTGGAGATTTTGAAGCAGAATGATTTAATTTAAATTTTAAAAATATCACTTTGGTTGAGAATGGACTGGAGAAAGGCAAGAGTGAAAGCAAAAACTTTGTGCTACTATAGTTATTGAGGTAAGACATGCTGGTCACTGGAACTAGGGTAGCAGCTGTAGAGGTGAAAGAATAGAAAAGGTGATATACGTGTATGTGTATATGTAAAGTTTGATTTGATAGAGGCGGAAGATGGGAATGGTGGGGGAATTGACAACTTGATGAACTGGTTGTAAATGAAAGGTGTCAAAAATGACTTTCAGGTTCCTGGCTTGAACTAGATAGAGGGTGAGATGTACTGAGATAAAGATGAGGCGGGGGAAAAAGGTAAGAAACCAAGTTTTGAGTACCATCCATAGACAAGTGCTTTAGAAGGTGGGGGACTGCTTTTATCTGAGTGATAGGTGCCTCAGTCAGGATAGGTTTAGCTATGTGTGTGAAACCCACATTTATAGTGTATGTTTTGAGAGGAATGAGTAGACTTCATATTTATGTTATAAAAATTGGTAACTGACATTATCTTTTTTAACAATGTATCTCAGGTTTTGAAAAGTTTATTTGTGATTAGTATCTTAATAGAGGTTATATTTGATGTGAAGGTTTGAGAAAAAATTAACTTGAATGTAGTAGTAGATGAGCTTATGTAATACTTGGGTGATGGTGCAGAATACCAAAGTCTTATAGTCTTGATATTCTCAGGAAATTAGCAATCCTTAAAGTGATTAGCTTGTAGGCAGCCTGATAGTAAATTTATCATTTTTAAATGAGGCTTGTGGTGCTGATGAGTAAAAATTATAGGTTAGGTCATTAGTAGCTGTTATTTGTCAAATAGCTGTAGATATTGATGTTTTGTTGTAATTTGGCATTATTAAGTGAAGTTAACCAAGTGAATATTTTAAGGTTTTTTTTTTTTTTTTTTTTGGTTGTACTTGGTGAAACTTTTTTAACCAGTAATTTTAAACATTGTTGTTGCTGTGAGGGGACATGGTTTGGAATCTGGAGGAAGGAAGAAAAGAAAGATTATTTTTCTTGTCCAGTTTCAGTTTAGTTTACCTGACTAAGCAGCAACCATATAAAGTATATTAAGTTTTATTCTATTGGCAATCAGTCACTGTTTTTCTGAAAGATAACTGCTGGATATCTTGTTAGTTCTTTTATAAAAAGAAGGAAAAGCTGGATAGTATAGTGGTTAGGTTTCATATATTTTGTGTAAAATTTGTTTTATCTTAAAATTTTGTGCTTTATCAGTTTGAGTAAAATAAAAATTGTTTTTCCTGTAATTAGCTGACTCAAATTCAATATATTTCTCTCTATATTTTCTCAGTTATGTTATCTTTGCAGTGTTTATCTTTAAAAGACAGTTAAATACTTATTAAATTTTTTTTCCATTCCACGAACTGGGTAGCTTTACCTAAAATAAATCTAGGAATTTAAGATGATAGATTTGGTGTACTTATTTAGTCTTTTATAGACAAAGCTGAGAAACCGAGTTGCCTGAGGTTCCTAGTATTAGGGAATATTTTATTTCAGAGGTTGCATAATTTAGTGAATTCACTGCATATCCAAATATAAAGAGTACACTTATTCTGCTTTTGTGAACATGGTTGGAATCAGTAGTATATGGAGCTTACTTAAGTCCTTTGAGAGACCATCCTTTATTTGTTTACCAGTGGGTTTTTTTTGAATGACATATACTCTAAGTGGTGATTTATAAGTTTTTACTTACTTATGCTTTATCTTGTTCCAGTTAGGTTTTTTTTTTTTTTAATTAGATTATAATTGACATTCAGAAAAGTGTAAATCTTAAGTATATAGCTGTATAACTTTCTACAAAGTAGACATTTCTGTGAAACTACCACCTAGGTCAAGGAATAGAATGTTCCTATTATTGGGACCCCAGAAGCTCCCCTCATACTCCCTTCCCAGTTATCATTCCCTTTCAGCCTTCCCAGAGGTAGCCGTTAATGCTTATTCCTAAAACCATAGAGTAGTTTTGCCTGTTTTTGAACTTTATGTAAATGGAATAATATAATATGCTTTTGCTTAACATTATGTCTGAGACTAATCTGTGTTTTTCCATGTAGGAGTAGTTCACTCTTTCTCGTTGCTGTTGATTCTAATGTATGATGGGCATGTTTTCAGTTTGGAGCTGTTATGAATAATATTGCTTTGAACATTTCTGTCCATGTCTTCTGGTGCACATGTGCATACATTCCTGTGGAGTATATAGTCCTAGACATGGAAAAGCTGGTTACAGTTATTTATGTGTTCAAATTTAGCAATAATGCCATATAGTTTTCCAAATTTGTTGTTCCAGTTTACACTACTTTTAGCAGTGAATGAGAATGCCAATTATATATTGTTATGTGTTTTGATTAAAATACCACTGTATTTGAAGAATCTTGTGCTTTTTTTTTTATCTCCAAAGATGAATAGTTGATGATGAATAGCTGTTTCTATCTAAGTGAGATGTAGTACAAAGGAATATGGAATAGCAAATAAAAAGATTTTTGGTCCACAAATGAGTACCCATGTTGTGCCTGTTGGATTACAGCAGATTAGAACAAACATGGTTTTGTATTCTCAAAGTGATAGTCAAATAAGAGGCAGTTTTTTCTTGATCCTTAAAAATGTTTGGTTTTTTTAAAAGCACATTTTAAGGGGTATGGTTCAGTAAGAACAAAAAAAGACGTCTATAACTTAAATCTTGAGGGTGATGGAAAAGTATAAAACTTTTAGTGAAAGTGAATTTGATAGTTATTAAGTGAAATGTACATGATACTTTGAAAAAAGCCCTGGGGAAAGAGGGGGAAATTATTCTGAAGATATGTTATTATTCCTGCGATGAATAGAAGTGTGTCAGAAATGACCAAAGTTCCTTGAGCTACTGATAGGGGTACATATCATTATATAAATAGGGACTCAAACTTGCTTTCTTAGTATGCTTTTGGTCAGAGACTTCAAGGAGGGCAATGAGATGGTATACGGTCTCATTAAAATAGTGGGAAATTGGGTTTTGTATCTTTATATCAGTAGTAAGAAAACAATTTTTAAGAATCTATAGTATTCCAAGAAAAACTGACTTGAGTTTCTCAAAGATCTGAATGTGAAATCACATTATAGAGGATATGTTGAGGAAGATGGGTCAACATTTGACTGAATTTGAAATGCTAAGTGGATTTGATAGAAATGAAATCACTGCATAGAAATTTGTATCTATTAAACAACTTTAAGTCAATCAGAAAAGCATGGAAAGCCATAGGAGAGAAAATCCAAGATAGTGTAGTGTCATAGAAGCTAAGAGAATTTCTAGAAGGCTGAGTAGTTAGGTTAATTGAATTGAGTTCAGAAAAATTTTAAACAGCATTTATTATGGACCAAGCACAGTGGTAGCTGGTGTCTGAGATGATTAAGTCATAGGCCTTGTTCTTTTAAGCACCAAAAGCCTAAATAGTATATGATAGATGGGGAGGCATAGATGATTGGAGGTGTCATATGGAAGATAGCATTTGAGCTTAGTTTCTGCTGTCACTTTGGTTAGTAATGGTGAGTGTTTCTCAGTGGTCAAGGACAGGGAATAAGAGAACATTTGGATTTGTCTAGGCAGTTATTAGACATCTTTGAAAGTATAGTTGCAGTAATCTTATGGGGGAAGAAACTAAAGTACAAGAATTTAACAAGCAAATGAATATTTGGAAAATGGAGGTGGTGGATAATTTATTTTTGATATTTGTCTTTGAAAGGAAGGATAGGAACAAGATTTTATTTGTACATTTTTGTTAAGGTAGCAGATATCTGCTGATGTCTGTTAGAAGGGAAGCAGGCAATTGCAGGGGGTGATTAAAGATCCTCCAGAGAGGTGGAATGTGTGTGGGCGTAAGCCCCTTTGAAAGGCTAGATGTAATGGTAGGTGTTAAGACATGAAAGATTTATCTTTGGAGAAGAGTCATGCTTCCTCTTACAAGAATAGTAGAAGAAAAAAGGGATAGATGCTTCTGAAAAGATGATTGGTGAATTTCAATTGGAAAACCTCAGAAGACTAAGAGGCAAAATTCTTGTGTGTGAATGGGGAAGTTAGGATTGAAGAGGGAAAACATGAAATAAATGCAAAGAGATAGCCTAGAAGCAAAGAAAAAGGAATTTAAACATTAAGCAAAAGCAAGGACTACATTGAAGGTAAAGGTTAGGTGCCAGGCATATAACAAATATTATAAATATCACAACTATTCAGAAATGTTAATTTAATCAAATTGGACTGAGGCAGGGTGGTAAAATTACAGTGGTGATGTTAATACAGTTTGGTGGATTGAGTGAGTTAAAAAGGACAGAAGGGTATTCAAGGTGATGAGAGGACAGCATTGAGATAAGTAATGAAAGAATCCGAGGAGGTCTAGAGAAGCCAACAGCCATGGGAAGGTTTGAGTGACTGTATTGGCTCTTGGGAAGTCAGAAAAGAGATGACAAGTGTGAGAGGGGAAGCTACATTTAGAAAGCACTTACTATATTTTAGGAACTTTGAATGTATTTCTAAACCCTGTAACAACTCTGCAAGCTAGATGGTGATAATCAACCTGGGTCTCAGTTTTTAGTGTATTTCAAACTTTGGACAATTCTGCATTTAAATCAATTTCCTGTTTTAAATATTAAATAATAAATATTAAGTAAATAAATATATATATATATTCACACATATGCACACACATGTACACACACACTTAATTTGGTTATAAGTATGATTGATGTTCAGGACTGCCTCAATTAAACAACTTGACCTGACTCAGTAGCAACTAGGAAACTTGTAATCTGTTTTCAGTATCAGCCTCAAATTAGTTATTCCCAGTTAGCTTTTACCAAGAGTAGTGATGAGATTGTATTTTAAAGATTTCCCTTTCTGTGAGATGCAGAACAACAGTTAATTAAGTATGAATGCCAACAATGTAAGTAATTGAATTTAGTCAATGGCGATCTGCAGACTAAGATGTTAATATAAGTGTTAGTGGAGTGCTATTTAGATTAGTGGTTTCAGTTCTTTTAAACCAAGGAATCCTTTGTTTTTAAAAAATCCTACTGAAAAGCTCGATCTTAAAATAAATAAAAGGAAAATATTCAGGGTGAAATTTTTTATAGCAGAAGAAATAGGGGAAAGGGAAGTCTAAAGCCATTTCTTCCTTTCAGTGTCTAAGGACTACCCAGTAATCTATGGAGCACAGTTTGAAAACAGTATACAGTGCTTTATATGGATTATTTTACTACAGTTCTATGAGATCAGTACTGTTACAGTCCCCATTTTATAGATGAAGAAACAGCTTCAAAATGATTAAGTGATTGCCTAAGGTTACATAGCTAACAAGTGCTAAAGACAGAATTCCAGCCTTACTAGTCTCTTTTCAGAGCCCTTTTAACCACTGTACTATAGGGCCCCTTGTAGAATGACTTATCAATGAAAGTAGGATTCTTTGAGGGATAACTGGAAATTAAGCTTCAAATTGGATCATTGAGACATACTCTGTGTGTGGGGGGGTCAATATATAAACATAAAATTTAACTACGTTAACCATTTTTAAGTGTACAGTTGAATAGAAACATTCTTAAAGTCAAAAATGATACATTGTTGCTTAAAAGAATGCTTTTGAATCTAAGCTATTGTAGTAAATATTAAGAATCAAGAGGTTTTGTTTTGTTTCATGTAATGACATTGAATTCTTGAAATCATTTGAATGTTTACTACGTGCCAGGAATTATACTTGTAGTTGTTAGGGATAAAGATGAGTGAGACCCATTTTCTGCACTCAACTTGTTTGGAAAATACTGGAAAAAAATTTTAATGGGCTGTAATATACATACAGGAATATTATTCAGCTTTAAAAAAGGAAGGAGATTTTGACATATGCTACAACATGGATGAACCTTGATAATATTATTAAGTGAAATAAGTCAGTTATACACACAGAGAAAAAATACTGTATGGTTCTACCTATATGAGGTATCCAGTGTAATCAGAATCAGAAACGGAGTAGATTGGTGGTTGCCAAGGGCTAGGACCAGGGGAAGGAGAATGGGGAGCTGTTTAAATAAATGAGTACAGGATTTCAAATTTGCAAGATGAAAAAATCCTAGAGATTAGTTGCACAGCAATGAATATGCTTAAAACTACTAAACTGTACACTTAAAAATATTTAAGATGATTTATTTCGTGTATGTTTTACCACAATTAAAACTTTAAAAAAATTTCTGTTTTGGGGGAAAAAAACTAATTGGAAAAGACATGTGCACCCCTGTGTTCATTGTAGCATTATTTATAATAGCCAAGACATGGAAGCAGCCCAAGTGCCCATCAGTGGATGAATAGATAAAGAAGATGTGGTATATATAATAATGGAATATTAGCCATAAAAAAGAATGCAGTCCTGCTATTTGCAACAGCATGGATGGACCTAGAGGGTATTATGCTAAGTGAAATAAGTCAGAAAGAGAAAGACAAATACTGTATGATTTTTACTTATATGTGGAATCTAAAAAACAAAACAAATAGACATAACAAAACAGAAATAGAGTTATGCATACAGAGACCAAACAGATGGTTGCCAGAGGAAAGAGGATGGGGGAAGGAAAAAAAAAGAAGTGAGGGATATTAAGAGGTACAACCTTCCAGTTGCAAAATAAATGAATCACTAATATGAAATGTACAGTGTGGGGAATATTGTTAATTAAATAATACCTTTGTGTGGTGACACAATAACTAGACTTACCATGGTGATCATTTTGAAATGTATAGGAAAAAATAACTGTGTTGTGTAACAAGAGCTACAGTAGCTTTGTAGGTCAATTATACTTTAAACAAACATACAAAATCAAAGAAACAAAGATCAGATTTTTGTTTACTAGAGGCAGGGGTGAGGGCTGAGGGGAGGGGGAATTAGATGAAGGCAGTCCAAAGATACAAACTTCCAGTATAAGATAAATAAGTACTAGGGATGTAATGTACAACATGATAAATTAACACTTCTATATCTTATATATGAATGTTGTTCAGAGAGTAAATCCTAAGAGTTCTCATCACAAAATATTTTTTCCGTTTCTCCGATTTTGTATCTATATGAATAATGGAGGATCTCTAAAATTATTGGGTCACTATTTCATGATATATGTAAGTCAAATCATTATACTGTACCACTTAAACTTACACAGTGCTGTATGTCAAGTATATCTCAATAAAACAAAGAAAAAAATAAAAAATATTTTTTAAATGGGTCATAGGCTCAATGTCCAGATAATCACTAATGCCGTTTTTTAGAAAGTCTCACATAAGATTTTTTAAGAGGACAAAAACAATTTCTGCATTACATAGCATTCCTATGTGTTTTATGTGTATATTCCAAAGTTTTATGTGCATATTCTATGAGTAAGTATTTTTTGACTGCTTACCATATGATAAAGATACATCACATAAAAATTTCTGACCTCTTAGAACTTAGATTTTTCTGGGGAACATAGGCTTTAAACAGTTAAATATGTAGAATATATAGAATGTTAACTAATACTAAGTCAAAAAAAGTGGGGGCGGGGCGGGGGCGGGTAGAATGTGAAGTGTTGGAGGGAATGATGACATTTTAGATAGGTTGGTCAGGAAAGGCCTCACTGAGAAAGTTACTTTTGAGAAAAGAATTTATATGAAGTGAGGGAAGTGTACTCAACAAGTGCAAAGGCCCGGAGGAAGGAGTATGGCTTTTTTTTTCTTTTTTGGTGGTAAGATATATATGTGTGTGTGTGTGTGTGTGTGTGTGTATACACACATATGATAAAATTTGCTGTTTTAATCATTATGTGTACAATTCAGTGGCATCTCTATACATAATGTTGTGTAACCATCACCACTATTTCCAAATATTTTCATCACCCAAACAGAAACTCTTTACTCATTAAGAAATAACTTTCTCCTTTTTCCTCTTACCAGTCCCTGGTAACCTGTAATCTTCCTGTTTCTATGAATTTGCCTATTCTAGACATTTCATATAAGAGGAATCATACATTTTTTCCTTTTGTGTCTTCTTATATTTAGCACAGTGTTTATAAGGTTCATCTATGTTGCAGAATGTATAAGAATTTCATTCACTTTTTGTAGTTGGATAATATTCCATTTTATGTATATACCTGATTTTGTTTATCTGTTGATGGCACTTGGATTTTTTCAACATTTGGCTAGTGTGAATAATGCTGCTATGAACATTATTGTATAAATATCTGTTTAAGTCCTGCTTTTAATTCTTTTGGGTGTATAGTATATACCTAGGCATAGAATTGCTGGGTTATATGGTAATTCTTTGTTAATTTTTTGAGGTACCGCCACACTCTTTTCCACAGTGGCTGTACCATTTTACATTCCTACCAGCAGTGTATGAGGGTTCCAGTTTCTCCACATTCTCCTCAACACTTTTTTATTTTCCTTTATTTTATAGCATCCCTAGTAGGTATGAAATGATATCTCATTGTGATTTTGATTTGCATTCCCTTAATGGCTGATGTAGAGTATCTCTTCATGTGTTGGAAGAAATGTCTTCTTTGGAGAACAGATCTTTGGAGAAATGTCTGTTGAAGTCTTTTATTCATTTTTAAGTTGGGTTGTCTTCCCATTTTGTGATTTGTCTTCACTCTCTTGATAGTGTCCTTTGATGCACAGATTTTCAATTGTTATGAAGTCCAGTTTTTTTTTTCTATCGTCAACTATGCTTTTAGTGTTATATTTAAGAAATCATAGCCAAATCCAGTCATTTGCCTTTATGTTTTCTTCTAAGAGTTATATAGTTTTAGCTTTTAAATTTAGATCTTTGAACTATTTGAGTTAATTTTTGTATATGGTATAGGTTAAGGGTTCAGCTTCATTCTTTTGCAGGTGCCTCTTCAGTTTTCCCAGCATCAGTTGTGGAAGAGACTATTTTTCCCCATTGAATTGTCTTGGCATCCTTATCAAAAACCAGTTGACCATAGGTGTGAGGGTTTTTTCTTGGGCTCTCAATTCCAACCCTTTGGTCTGTATGTCTATCCTTATGCCGGTTACCACACTGTTCTGATAATTGTAGTTTTATAATGAGTTTTGAAATTGAGAAGTGTGAGTCTTCAGACTTTGTTCTTTGTCAAGATTATTTTGACTATTCTGGGTCCCTTAAAATTCCATATGAATTTTCAGATGAGTTTTTCCATTTCTGCAAAAAGCATAATTGGGGTTTTGGTAGGAATTGCATTGAATCTGTAGGTCACTTTGAGTATTATTGTCATCTTGGTAATATTAAGTCTTCCAGTTCATGTCTTTGATTTATTTAAATTTCATTATTCACAGGATGTCTTTCCATTTATTTACATGTACTTTAATTTCTTTCAGAAATATGTTAGTCTTCAGTGTCCACATCTTACATGGCCTATATTAAATTTATAACTAAATATTTTTTAATGATACTGTAAATGGAATTCTTTTCCTTTCTTTTTCAGCTTAAACTATTACTTTACTTTTTTCTTATAAATGACTTATGTATATATATTTTTTATTGAAGTATAGTCAGTTTACAATGTGTCAATTCCTGGTGTACAGCAAAATGCTTCATACATGAACATACATATATTCATTTTTATATTCTTTTTCACCATAAGTTACTACAAGATAGTATAGTTCCCTGTGCTATACAGTATGAACTTGTTTTTTATCTGTAGTTGTTTTCTTAATTTCCTTCTTGGAATGGTGATTGCTGTCTTACAGAAATAGAAGTGATTTTTCTGCACAGATTTGTAGCCTGCAGTTTTGCTAAATTCATTTATTAGCTCTGTGTGTGTGTGTTATTTATAGTTTTGTATAAGATCTTGTTATCTGTGAATAGAGATAGTTGTACTTCTTTCTTTCTACTCTGGGATGCATTTAATTTTACTTTTTTGCCTATTTTGTCTGCTTGGATTTTCCAGTACTATGTTAAGTAGAAGTGGTGTAAGTAGGCATCCTTGTCATGTTCTTGATACTGGGGCAAAAACATGTTCTTTTAACTTTGAGTATTATGTTAGCTGTAAGTTCATATATGGCTTTTATCAAATTGGGGAAATTTCTTTCTATTCCTATTTTACTGAGTGTTTTTAACAGGAAGGGTGTTATATTTTGTCAAATGCAAATGCTTTTTCTGCATCAGTTGAGATGATGTGTTTTTTCCTTCATTCTATTAGTATGATGTATGATATTGATTAATTTTTGTATGTTAATTACCTTTATATGCCTAGAATAAGTCCCACTTGGTCATGATATATATGTTGTACGTGTGTGTGTAATCTGTTGGATTTGGTTTGCTAGTATTTTGTTGATGATTTATTCATATATATTCATTAGGGTTGTTAGTCTTTAGTTGTTTTTGTTTGTTTGTTTGCTTTTTTGTTTTGGTAATGTGTTTAGCTTCAGTATCAGAGTAATGTTGACCTCACAGAATGATTTAGAAAGAGAAATGTTCCAATCTTTTCACTTTTGTGGAAGAATTTAAGAAGGATTGGTGTAAATTCTTCAAATATTTAGGGTAGAATTCACCATTAAAGCTATCTGGTCCTAGACTTTTATTTGTTGGGAGGTTTTGGAGTACAGATTCAATCTCCTTACTTATTATAGATCGGTTTAGATTTCCTATTTCTTTTTGACTGAGTTTTGATAATTTGTATGGTAGTTTGTCCATTTCATCTAGGTTGTCCAATTTGTTGGTGAACAATTATTGATATTATCATTTTATAATCATTATTTTTGTAACACCTATATTAACGTCCTCTCTTGTGTTTCTGTTTTAAGTAATTTGGATCTCCTCTCTTTCCTTAGCTGGTCTGGCTAAAGGTCTGTCAATTTTGTTGATCTTTTCAGAGGACTAATGATAAGATTTCATTGATTTTTTCCCCTGTATTGCTTTTCTCTTCTTGATTTCATTCATCTCTAATCTTTATCATTTCTTTCCTTCGGCAGCCTTTTGGTTTGTTTGCTTTTTTTTTTTTTTTTAATTTCCTTAAGATGCACAGTTAGGTTATTGACTTGAGATCTTTCTTTTTTAGTGTAGTTGTTTACACATGTACATTTTCATTGGAACATTGCTTTCACTATGTCCCATAAATTTTGCAATTGATGTGTTTTGATTTTTACTCTTTTGAATGATGATTACTTTTCTTTTGATGCATTGGTTATTTAAGAGTGTTTTGTTTACTTCCATATATTTGTGAATTTTTTCTGGTTCTGCTTCTGTTACTGATTTCCAGATTTATTCCATTGGGGTCAGAAAGCTACTTTGTATACTTTCAGGCTTTAAAATGTATTAAAAGTTGTTTTGTGACCTACTGTATCATCTGTCCCGCAGAATGTTTCACGCACATTTGAGAAAAATACATATTGTGCTATTGTTGGATGGAATGTTCTGTATATGTATTTTAGGTCTAATTGGTTTATAATGTTCACATCCTCTGTTTTCCTTATTGATTTTTTGTGTGGGTGTTCTATCCATTATTGAACATGGGATATTGAAGTCTCCAGTTATTATTGTAGAACTGTCTGTTTTTCCCTTTAATTCTGTGTATATTTCTCTTCAATTCTTGCTACATAAAATTTGTGGCTCTATTGTTAGGTGCATATATGTTTATGATTATTACATATTCTTGATGGATTAAGCCTTTTATCAACATATAATGTTCTTCTTCGTTTCTTGTAACCTTTTTGACTTAAAGTCTCTTGTTTGATAAAAGTATAGCCATGTAGTTCTCCTTTGCATGGGATATCTTTTTCTATCCTTTCATTTTTAACCTCCTTATGTTTTGTATTTAAAGTGAGTGTTTTGTAGATAGCATATAGATGGATCATGGGGTTTTGTTTTTGTTTTTATCCATTCTGCCAATATCTTTCTTTTAATTAGAGAATTTAATTCATTTACATTCAAAGTAAGTACTGATAAGGAAAAACTTAATTCTGTCAGTTCACTATTTGCTTTTTTCTGTCTTATATGCTCTTCATTCCTCCAATCATTACTCTTTTCTTTGTATTTAATTGATTTTTTTGGTAGTGTACCATTTTGATTCTCTGTTTTCTTTTCTATATACATTTTAGTTACTTCCTAAGCTGTAATAACAGCTTGTTTGTATGCATATGAGAATGATTTAGTAGAATGAGAAAAATTGATAACTCAGGAGAGAGAAGCAAGAATGACTGTTGCAATGTCCTTGAGCAGGTAAGAGTGGGGAAGGAAGGCAGAAGAAATAGAGTATTAACTTTTTACTGCTTGCTACAAGAACCAAACATTTTTCAAGTTAAAAAAAAAAAAAACCTAAAGCAGTGGAAGGAAATTAAAAAGAAAAAGTAATGTCTTCTGTGGTTTTTGTATTTGTGATATGTTTGGGAATTTAATCAGAAATACTTTGGCCCTGGGTAGGAGATTATTTGGTATATGTCTGTATCCTATCAGTAAAATTCTCAGAAGAGGATAGAAAAGTAGATCTAGAAATGAATATAAAAGCTTGGATGGAAAGAGTACAGTTGCTTCCCTACTTTAACCCTTATTGAATACAGAACTTAGCAGTCCTTGTGATCTTTTAAAGGGTCAGCTCTAAATAACTGAAGGGCAGTATTGATTCCATACTAATTTAATATTTATACCCTTTCAATTAACATTTATTGCTCAGTCTCTGGACTTCCTACCTTTTAAAAAATGAAAGTAAAAATTCTAGATGAACTAAATTTCAAATTCTAATTTTCACTAATATTCCATTATTTTCTGAGTTGTCATGTGACATTCTCCCCCAATTCTAAAATCACTTACTGTTATTAATGATAATAAAAACATGTTGCATGTATTTTAATATGCACTGTATCACTTGATAACAAATGTATAGGATGGGCAACAGGTTTTATCATTTGTGGCAGAATCAGTAGGACCATTTTAGTTTTTTTATTGAAGTTTTAAATTTTGACTAAACTAATCACAATAGCTTATTTTCAAAAGTTGTTTTTCTTTAGTTATTTAAAAGTTGTGTGTATTCTAGAGTTCTTATTTATTTTAAAATTTTACAAGAGTATAATATATATTTACCATTACTTGCTTATTTTAACATTGCCATAGCTTCAAAGTTATATCGGACTGATGAAATATTTTGAGAAGACTAACAGACTTCCATTGTAACTTGGCCAAATTTTTCATAGTGAATTCACTTGCTTTATTTTGTTCTCAGAAAAAAATCTGCCTTGCAAATACTTGCTAAGTAAAATTAGTTAGTAATTAGGTTGAAGAAAATAAATTAATTGACTACTATAACTTTCATCCTTATTTAAGAGATACAGTAAAAATTAGAAGACTCAAAATAATTTTGCCCATATAATTTTTCTTTATCAAATAGCTTCATTGAGGTATAATTCATATACTAAATAATCCATCCGAAGTGTATAGTTCAGTGGCTTTAGTGTATTCACAGAGTTGTGTATCTATTACCACAAATAATTTTAGAACATTTTCATTATTCTCCAAAGAACCCCCATAACCTGTATCCAACACTCATCAATCCCTCTAACCCCATCCCTTGGCAACCACTAATCTGCTTTCCATTTCTGTATATTAGCCTATTCTTGACATGCCATATAAAATGGAATCATATAATATGCAGTCCTTTGTGACTAGCTCCTTTCATTTAGCATATTTTCAAAGTTCATGATTTAAACATATCAGTACTTAATTCTTTTTATTGTCAAATAATATTGTCAAATAATAGCAATATAGCACATTTTATTTACCCATTCCTCAGTTGGTGGACATTTGGGTTTTTTCCTCTTTGTATGAATAATACTGCAGTAAACATTGTTGTGTATCTATATGAATCCTTGCTTTAAATTCCTTTGGGTATATACCATGTGAGGAATTGCCAGACTGTTTTTCAGAGTGGCTGCATTCTTAACAGCCGTGTTAGAGAGTTTCAGCTTCTTTACATCCTCACTAACACTTGTTATTTTCTGTTACTATTTTCCTCCTATCCTAGTGGAGGTAAAGTGGTATCTCATGGTTTTGATACACATTTCCCTGATGACTAATGACGTTTAGTGTCTTTTCATGTGCTTATTAGCCATTTGTATATCTTCTTTGGAGAAATGTCCATTCAGATCTTTTGCCCACTTTTTAATTGAATTATATGTTTACTATTAAGTTGTAGTTTTTTTTTTTAATTTTCTAGATACAACCTCCTTATCAGATATATGATTTGCAAAATTTTTCTCTTCGTCACCCTTTTATCTCATTCTCCCATGGGTTGTCTGTGTCCTTTGAAGTACAGAAAATTTTAATTTTGATGATGTTACCCATTTTTTCCTATTAAAACTTTTCCATTTTGCTTAAGTAAAAACTATAGTAACCATCTAACCAGTGTAGCAGGAGTGTTTTCTGGCACATATTATATAATGCAGTGTAATCCTGTATGAGTTATGAGGTAGTATATTCTTTGTAATAGCTTTACTCTATTTGCTGTCCTATAGCTATGTTGAGAATGCATATTTAGACTGTGATTAGCTATTTATGCCCTTTTTTTCCCCTCTATTTAATTTGTGCTTTGTGAATAATGTTCCATTCTGTAGTTGAAGTGACAGTTTTAGTTTCTGGGTTTATAGCAACTTGAGCTTAATCTTCCTAATATTCCATTTCATCCTATCTTTAAAGTAGGGTTAGTCCCATCCTCCCCCCACCCACAATTTATTAGAATTATTTTGAAGTATATTAAATTCCTAATTTTTTGCAATTTTGTATAATTTAATATCATCTTTAGATTTGAGGAACTTAATATGGAATTCTTAGATCAATTAAAGATATATAGTATAGGTTGTTTTATATGCCTATAAACCTTGTTGAAACTTACTAATAACTAATGTTGGCATACTACATTAAAAACAGCAATTCTTAAATGCAAAGAGTCATAAAAGACAAGATTAGAAGGAATTTTAAGGCTTATCCAGACAGTCACTTATATACTACTGGACTCCTCTTTACAGTATCTCTATGGAGATCTTGGTTAACCTGTTTAAGATTTGAATATGTAACTTTAGTAATAAGGAACTCATTATCGTAGTCTTCAGAGAGCTCTATTTCAGATTCCTTTCTTATATTGAGCCAAAATAATTTCCCCCATAGTTTTCTGGTGCCTATCATTCTAGATCCACCATTTGAGGTCCTACAGTTAGCATGAGTAATAGCATGGAAAATGAATAATAGGACATGTTTAGGAAGATAACAAGTAGATTGGCATGATTAGATTGTAGAGGATGTGGAGAGATGGTGGGGTGGAAAAAGAGAAAAAATTTGAAGGGCATATGTCCCCCATTAAGGAACTGTGGGTTTCCATTGCAAGTGATAGTCAAATCTCTTTGTTTTACAAAACTTACTCTTGGTCACGTTGTACATAGATTAAAGTGGGGAAATACTTCAGGCAGAAAGGTCGGTTTTACAGTGCCATTAGCCAAATAAAGCACCTAGGAGAAAGAGTTTAGAAGAAAGGTCTGTTTTGAACCTATTGAGTTTATACTTCTGAAGAATTCCAGGAGGCAGTGGGAAAGATGGTACTAGACATAAAAAAAAAATTGAGGAGGGGGGAGGAGAATTAGGTTTGTTTGTTTATTTATTTTTAGAGAAAGTACTGGGAATTGAACCCAGGACCCATGCACTTTAGCACTTGAGCTATACCCTCCCTCCCAGACATAAAAATTTAGAAGTTGTCAGTATATAAATGATAGAGGATGATCTTACCCAGGGAAAATATCTAGAATGAGGTGAGGACTGAGGAGAGAAACTCTGAGAAGCATGATTTCAAGTAACTTCACCAATCTGGTTGCTGTCCTCTAAAGTCCCACTTTGTCTGTATTCGTCTTTAAATTATACAATCAGGCTTGAATATCGTACCCAGATTTGTTGTGACCAGCATGAGTGAACATGACATTTTGTTTAATCAGCATCTGGTTGATAGACATCTAGGCTATATTAAATCTTCTGCTGGAGCAAGTAATAAATACCTGTATATGTGGCATTCACTTATACATGAACATATTTATAGAATAAATTAGTAGAAGGGAATTTTCTCGAAGGGTATGTGCATTTGAAATATTTATAGATATGGCAAATGTCTTTCCTTAGAGATTTTACCATTTAGACTTCATAGCATTTGTATATGAGAGTGTTTTTTTCAACAGCTTTACTAACATGTGTTATTAAATTTTGGAATCACTGTCAGTCTGATGGGTGAAAGTTAATACATCATTGTGGTTCTAACTGACATTCTTATTTTGAATAAGAATATGAACTGACTGTTGGTATCCTTTGCCCATTTTTCTATTAGACTATTAGTATTTTATAGGAAGTCTTGATGTGTTAAAAAAAATGAGCACTTCATCAATTAATGAGTTGCAGATATTTTTCCATTTGCTGTTTTTCTCTTGTAATCTAATTTATGAATCTTTTAATAAAGTTATTTGTGTAATCTAATTAATGAATCCTTAATGACATCTAGATTTTGTTTCATAAATAGAAACCAAGGTTCCCTTGTCCATGTTTTCTTCTAGTAGTTTTGTGGTTTTTTATTTCTTACATATCTTTGTTTGAGAACAAGATATGGACCTGTTTTTATCAGGTGGTCATCCAATTGTCCTGTTTATTTTATAGTTCACTTTCCCCCCAATTTGAGATAGTAAATTATTTCCTTTTGTATCTGTATGGCTTCTCATGTGTTGATACCACAGTGTTTTGATAAGTGGAATTTTATAATGCTTTAATATTTAGTAGGATTAGTTCTTCCTGATTGTGCTTCTTTTCCATATCTTTTCCTGGCTTTGCTTTTGTTCTGTTTAGAAACACTGTGTCTACCTCTGAAAAAAACTGCTGGAATTTTTACTGAGACCATATTAATTTCAGACATTAGTATACAGAGAGTTCATATGTTTAGAGTATTGAGTTTTCTATCTAAGAGAAATTTATTAAATAATTTGAATTAGTTATCAACATTTAAAAATCAGGGAATTTCCCAAAGAAGCCTGGGTAGATTTCCAGCTCCTCTTAAAAACTTAGGAACAATAGTTAACTGAAGCTGACTGGTGGCTGCCCCTTTGTACTTTTTAGCTAGCCATAGTTCTCTCCCGGCCAGCTTCACTCATTAATGTCACCTGCCTGGCCTCTATAGAATTTGCAGCCTGAATGTTCTTGAGAGCTGGTCATCTGCACTGAAGACAGGACCTCATAGTTAAAAATTATTAGATTTGATCCATTGCTTCATTCTCTTAAGATTCTTTTATATCTTGGTTCTGTTAACTATTGTATGTAATTCTGCCTCCAGCTTATAATCACCTTGTTAAGCAAAGTTTCTCTACCTTCCTTTAAGCTGAACCAGACCAGCTGAGGATAGAAATTCTGCGCTACACTATTGGAAAATTAATTAGTACTATCTGAGTGTGGTTATTCACCTAGTTACGAGAATATTGTCACATAATTTTACTAGTATTAAGCTAGTAAACCTTGTCAAATTCTGTATTGTCTACCAGTCATGTACTTAGAAGCCCTGTGGGAAACCTAAGGAAGTTAGTAATATGGGGCCTATAGTTGGAAGTTTATCCCTTTAACATTAAACGTTTTATTTTAACCACTTTAGGTAGAATTTTTCACATTTCAGTAAACTGGAATATTTTACCTGTAGTTTTGCAAAGCTTTTAAAGGAGATGTAAGTCTTCAGGAATTTGAAGATTTGTCACAATTAGGTTTATTTTAAATAATCTCAAAGTAAATGCCTATGAAGACAGGAGGAAATTTAACTTGATGTAAAGAAGAACTTTTTAACAGGTATTCAAGCATAGTGTGAATTCCTTAACAAGAGCTGTTACTAGAAGTCTACAGATAATTTTTTTTAAACAAAGAAATGGTGAACTGAAGTTTGCCAGCTTTTTACTTTGCCAAGTAAGAATATTCTTTTTTTTTTTCACTTTAAAGATGTAATTGGCTTTATTAAATGATTGATGAACTATGCAGCATCCCCTCTAGCAAGCAGGAGTTCCCAGGATATTTTTAAAAATAACTAATACACCCATCATTATCATTTTATTTTTTAAAAAATGTTTCTGGGTCCAACTCTTAAGTTTTTTGGTTACTGTCATTGGAAGAGTTGCTATTTACTATCTGAAAATAACTTCAAATGTTAATAACCACAGTAAAAATGTTAGTCAAGTGTTAAGCCAGAGAAAAAAATTTTAATCAGTGAAATAGCTCCCTATTGCCTATAGGATAAAGTCCAGATTTCTTAACATGGCTAATAAAAGGCCTGGATATCTGCCCTCTGCTTGCCTCCCGACATCTCTCTATTTGGCTAGTAGCGTGCTCTGGCCACATCATGCTCTTGAGTAGTTCCCCAAATGCCACGTCCTGCCTCACTTCAGGGCATTTTTTAGCGTTCCCTCTGTGCTCTTGCCAATTTTAGGTACAATGCAAGAGAGTGTGGGGATTGTAAAAGATTGTACTGTTCCCTGCCCTAATAAGGGTTACAGCTTACTGGTAGAGATAGTATTTTATCTTTACTTAGCACTTTATAATTTACCTTTGAAGCAGACAGGACTATAGTTAATAGTCTGTGTAGTTATTTTTGTTCTTCGGGGTTTTTTTATAGATGAAAACAAAAAAGTGTGTGATCTTCTCAAGGTCATATAGCTAGAAGGTGGTGGAGCCAGGACTCAGGTCTAGTTTTTGTTTGTTTTAAGTATCATGTTCTAATTCCTGTTAGTCATTCATTGATATAGCAAAAATGTATTCCTGCCTCCTATGCTAGGCAACATCTAAGGATACAAAGATTGTAAGAGTGTTTCTTTTTTCTAAGGGTGTAGAGTGTACTGGAGAAAAAGGTAATATATTATCACAATGCAATATTATTTATGGTATGCGCAGGTTACTAGACAGGGTTGAGTAGGGAGAGGCCTTCTATAGGAGGTAAATCCTAAGCTGAACTTTCTCCAGGTATAAATATGAAATAGCTATAAGTAGCTCATAAACAAAATAGTAATTAATGTAGCACAAATTTAATACTGTATAGAAATGCTGCAGTGATGACTGTAATAGAGGACTGAATAATTTGGTAGGGATCAATGTTATATTAAGTTAAACAGAGCTATTAATGTGTAGAACTCATTGGGAAGACCAGTTCATTTATTAGAAAAATACTGAGGGGCTTATCTGGAGAATATAGAAATATCTTGGAGGAAAAGCAACTATTAGACATTGAGGAAAATAAATTTGCCACTGAAGTAAGTTTATATATATAAATTCTACTATAGAACACATGTTTAGAGACCTTATTTTTACTCTTATGACCCAGTTCAAATGTTACCTCTTCTCTTGCCTTTCCTGATCTTTTCGAGGCATAATTAATTGCTGTTTAATCTGTGCTACCATAATATAGTGCTTTGTATATATCTCTGCTAAGATATATATGATACTATTTGTTTATGTGTTTTCTTTCCCTATAGATTATGAATTTTTTGAAGGCAGGGATTCTGACCTATTGATATTTGAATTGATTTTATAAGAGCATCATGTTTGGCATTGGATAAATGTAGAAATGCAGATAAATAAGTAATTTGATTTTGATTCTAAACACTGTCTTAACTTTAGGAGAATTCTGTCTTCCAAATATATTAATTTATGTACTTAATTGATAAAATCTCCTATTGCATTGTTCTAACTTGTATTTCCACCTTTATTTTCTACTTTTCTTCTTTTGTATACTCTCAATGGTCATACTGTTTCCTAAATATATGCTTCCTGCTGTTTTCTTTATTCCTGAATTCTTTGCCTGGCCTTGCCTTCCAATCCCTTTTATAAGACCTCTTCATATTCTAAGTGTTCCAAGAAGCTGTTCCCTAATAATTTGCCAGATATGCTCTCTTCTCTTTATAAATCACCTTGTAGATAAACTTGTGCCTCTCTTAGGGCATGTTTATCAAATTTTATTCAATATTTGATGTACTTTTCTTGTGCCATTACTCCCTACCCTCCCCCATTTAGAGTCTGAAATTCATGAGGTGGAAGCTTTTGTAGTTTCTACAGAGTTGCTTTGGATGTAATGGACCCTCCATAAATTTTTGCTTAATTAAATAGTAAGTTAAAATTGGACTGATGTAATGTTTTTATGAAGTTAGAAAATGATATCTATATATACTAGAATGAAATAAGATGATAGATCTTAAAGAGAAACTTAAATGATTATTGTGTCAGTTATAGAATAAACTGTTCAAATCAGAAAAGATAGGATTTTTTTTTTAAGATTTTATGGAAATTTTTTCATACTTCATCTTTAGTTTCTGTCTTTATAACTAAAGCTGACTACATGTATCTTGTCACATATGAAAAGTATATCTTAACATAGTATAGTGTTTATATTCATTTTCTTCATTAAATCTTCCTCCTCTTACGTACTTTGATCAAAGCACAAATATTGTATTGGTAATGGTCTATTTACTTGCTTGTATTCCCCTTGAGAGGTCAGTTCTTATTCATCATCCTAGTGCCTAGAAGTTGTTTTATTAGTAAATGTTTATTGGAAGAGTATATAGCAAAATTGTTTTCTTAATTAAAATTTCCATATCTCCCCATATTTTTCGTAAGCCTCATGTTACATAAGTGTAGAAAACACTTTGCTTTAACATAATCTACCATAATGTACAAAAATTCAATGACTATACCATTTCTTTCCTAAATGAAATATTACTGCTCTGATACATCATTAACTTATTTCCAGAACAGTGTTCTAAAAAACCTTAATTTCTTTTTTTAACATTTTTTATTGATTTATAATCATTTTACAATGTTGTCAAATTCCAGTGTAGAGCACAATTTTTCAGTTATACTTGAACATATATATATATTCATTGTCACATTTTTTCTCTGTGAGCTACCATAAGATCTTGTATATATTTCCCTGTGCTGTACAGTATAATCTTGATTATCTATTCTACAATTTTGAAATCCCAGTCAATCTCTTCCCACCCCCCACCCCCTTGGCAACCACAAGTTTGTATTCTATGTCTGTGAGTCTATTTCTGTTTAAAAAACCTTAATTTCTTAAGAATAAAACAAATGTACAAGCCTATAGTACACAGCATAAATTCAGAATGTTTTGTAAGTTCACTGTTATCAAAATAAGTTGGAATATGTGAACTGATGTCATGTGCTTCAGATAATTTACTTTCAACATTCAATTAGGCAGTTTTTGTAGTTCTGGGTTCCAAACACTTGAAGTAATACATTCTAAATATTTAAGAAATTACTTTAATCAATTCTGAGATGCATATTTTTTCTACTTTTAATATCTCTGAAGTTAGGATGTGTCTCAGTCACTGTCTGCCAGGTGGCTGTCATTGCCTATGTGTACAGAAACTTGGTCATAGCTACTTATATTGTCATCACTTCATTTGGGCTATGTACATCAATACTACACGTTTACTTATTTAAAATATCTCTAAAAAGATACACTATTATTCAGCATTAAACCAAAAAGTTATTGATTATGCAGAGACGCAAAGAGACAGAGTAGCAGAGCATAAATTTAATATTAGTGAAGCAAGTTTTTGTTGTTGAAGAAATGACGGTGATTCTATATTTACTTACTGAGCAACAGTCAGGTGTTTTATGGACCAAAAAGAGTACTTCATGGGAAAAGAAACTGTCAGATCCTTTGGAATAAGTCTTGGTCTAAAAATGCTTTTAAAAGTTATTTCATAGATTATAAAATAAAAATTCAAATTGGTATAGTATCATAGTTTGTTTCTTTGTGTTACATCAATTAATGTGCCTTATATTTGATAATATACTGCATTTGGTAATTTCTATTTCATTTCTCTTTTTTCCTCTTGGTAAATAATCATACATCCATTAAAAAACATAGGAAATTGCTTTCCTGATTAATGGGTTAAATATACATAGATGTTCTCTAGCCTAAAGTCTATAGCTGAACCTAAAATATGTTCAAGAGAAGTGATTGAACCTGCCTTTTTTGGGGGGTGGGGCTAATTCTATGTTCAGTTCAGAACACATAACATTATCTGCTCAGTCTCAAAATTATAAAATCTGGAAAAATAATTTCTTTTTTTCTCTACTTTCCTTATTCTAAAATTATATATTTGTCACAGCACTTGTATACCATTGTGATTAATAAGTCCATTTCTAGGTAAAATTAATATAGATTCTGGTAGTTTTTACTTCTCAGAATTTTTCAAAAGTTTTTCTCTGTTTAAACAGTGAGCAGACATTTTGTTCAGGAAATTTTTATTTCCTTATATGGATCTCCCAAAATAGAAGTACTGGAAAAGTTTCTTAGACCTTTGCTAATTTTTGAATAAACTAATTTGTAGAGGAGCAAGAATCTCCCTTTGTGGTTTCCCTATGCAAGACAGTGGGAGCAGAACCATAAATTACCGTTGTTAAAAATATTTGGAATAATACAAGCCTAGAACAAAATTGGGCAGCCATTTCATGTTAGCAAGTAACCTATTAGATCCTTTCTACATGTAAATTGTATATGTATATATGTGATGTGTGTGTATAAAACTTATCATTTTTTCTCTTGAGATTATCGTAAGACTATTTTATTGCTTAACTTAAGCTATTGCTTATTTTTGCTTTAGCTTAATTGTTGGTACACATTTATTTGTATAGTTTAGTAAATATAATAAACATGTATATTCTAAATAATTCAATGGTGGGAGGTACTTTAGAATAATGCATATAAGCATTTACCAGAAGGTGCTTGGTTTTGCTCCATGGGTATCTAAATTAGTTCACCGTCAGGAGGCTGATCTTCCTTGGTGGATGAGCAAGAGGGCCATGGTAGCAATATATTGCGACATCCCCAACATACCACATGTCCTTGTTGTCTGTCAGCTGACCAGATGGCTAACTTGTGTCTCATTTAGGGCAAGCTTATCATGACCCCACACAATTGCTCTTCTTTATGTAGTTCCATGTATACCTATGAAATAGTAGATATATCTGCTCAAAAGGTCTGGAGCAAAAGATCACAACATATTTGCTTACCTAAGCGGTTCTGATGTCAGTTATCTTTGCGAGACATAAGTTTGAAGTGTAATATGTATATATTTTATACATGTTAGAGTTGCTGGGGAGTGATGACCATTTCATAGTATAGGAGAGAGCCTGACATTCCATTCTCAGGTTTACTTTACATTCTGTCATTATATGTAAACTTCAAAATGAAGAAATATACATTGTTACTTTTAAATGCATATAGTCATATCCCATGTACCAGCATTTTTTCTTTGTAGGAAATATTAATGAGCTATTTGCAATGAATTATTCTTCCAAAACATACTGTACACAGATTTTATGTTTTTTAAATCGTAAAAACTTTGTAAAAATGTAATGAATATTCATGATTAAACTTTGTTTTTGTTCTTATTTTCCTAGGATTCTGACACTTCATGACATGTCATTGTCTACAGCAATAATGAACATTGACCTGTTTCAGATCAGTTGATGACCTTTGGAAATGATCCAGTAATATCTACTACAGAGAAGCTGAATATACTCCATTTGGAGTGAATAACCCAGATTGTTACTGAATTTTTCAAAATGACAGATCCAATGATGGACTTTTTTGATGAAGCCAATCTTTTTGGTGAGACCTTAGAAGGTTTGTCAGATGATGCATTTGTACAACCAGGACCTGTTTCACTAGTTGATGAATTGAACTTGGGTGCAGAATTTGAACCTTTGCATATAGACTCACTGAACCATGTACAAGGTACTCCAACACATCAGAAGCTGACTGATTATGAACAGTTAAATCAGTTTGATTCAATGAAGTTTCACCAAGTTAATCAGCCATTTGGTAGCCCAGCTGAACATGTGTTATCTCCACACTCTCAGTTTAATTGTTCTCCGATCCACCCCCAGAATCAGCCCAATGGTTTGTTTCCAGATGTAGCAGACGGCAGTCCAATGTGGGGCCATCAGACAGCTACTAGCATTTCAAATCAAAATGGATCTCCTTTTCACCAACAAGGACATTCTCACTCTATGCATCAAACTAAAAGCTTTGTGGCACACCATGACTTTGCCTTATTTCAGGCCAATGAACAACAAACACAGTGCACTTCACTCCGCTCGCAACAAAACAGAAATAATCTTAACCCAGGGCAAAATTCTCTTAGCCAGTCTAAAAATTTTATGGATGTTAACGTTTCTGGTCCACACAGAGTCAGTGTTAACCACCCCCCACAAATTAATAATGCATCTACTTCACAACAATCCCTTTCGATGCAGCAATTTTCTCAAACGTCAAATCCTTCAGTGCACTTTCTCAAGTGTAGCAGTCATCAAGAAGGAAATTTTAATGGACCTTCCCCAAATATGACTTCTTGTTCTGTCAGTAATTCACAACAGTTTTCTTCACATTATTCCTTTTCTAGTAATCATGTGTCACCAAATAATCTTCTTCAGTCCTCTGCAGTTCTTGCACCTAATCATACAAATCAAACTTTATCTGATTTTACTGGGAGTAATTCCTTTTCACCTCATAGGGGAATCAAGCAAGAATCTACTCAGCATATGCTGAATCCCAATACATCACTGAATTCAAATAATTTCCAGATGTTGCATTCATCACATCCTCAGGGTAATTACAGCAATTCAAAATTATCTCCTGTGCACATGAACTTCCCAGATCCTGTTGACTCAGGAACTCAAATGGGCCATTTCAATGATCATGTAGAAGCTAATGGCTTTTCATCTTTAGAAGAGAATTTACTTCATCAAGTGGAATCTCAAACTGAGCCATTCACAGGACTTGACCCAGAAGACCTCCTTCAGGAGGGTCTCCTTCCCCAATTTGATGAGTCAGCATTTGGGCAAGATAATTCAAGTCACGTTTTAGATCATGACCTTGATCGGCAGTTTACTTCACATCTTGTAACACGGCCTTCTGATATGACTCAAACTCAGTTGCATAGTCAAGCTCGGAGTTGGCATTCATCACTTTCTAATCATCAGCATTTACATGACAGAAATCGCCTGTGTTTACAGCGACAGGTATGTAGCTCTTATTTTGGTGGTTTGGCATAGGGTGGGCTTTTACTCATTTAGTTAATTTTGTATGAGACATATTTAAGATTTCTCAAACTCAGTAATTCTGTCAGGTGAATAAGCATATTTTGATATAGATTTCTATTTCTTCAACAGTCTTATATTTGAAAGTGATTCATTGATGTGCTCAAAGCAGTAGACTTCTGTTTTTAGAAAATTATAAGGTATTAAGATGTTTTGTAACTTCCAATTATAATTGCCTTTAACAGGAAGATTTATTATCAAAACCAAACGAAAACTAAATAACCATAATTAAGAGGAAAACAATAGATTGGGAACATTTTATTGCAAATATAAATGGACATAGAGTTAATATTTCTATAAAAAGCTCAGATGATAAGATCTCGGTTGATAACTAGACAAAACATATAAGCTGAAATTCACAAAACAGGAAATTGAGTTAATACACACAACACTCAGAATAACATGCAGCTTTAGTAATAGTTTGCAGTGGGTTTCGTTTTTACCTATTAGGAAAAAATTTTTTAATGTTAGTGCTTGTAAATTTATGGTGAAATTGGAACTTACATAGCTTTGTAATAGATACAAGTGTTTCGGAAAGCAATTTGGTGGCATGTTTGAGTATAAAAGTACTATATTACAATAACCCACATATAGCAAAAGTAATATACCTGAAGATATTTATCTTGCTATATCTATAAGGGAAAACTGGAAACAGCACAATTTATTGTCATATTCATATTATCCATATCCATATTAGATGGACTATTAATAGGCATTAAAAAGAGTTTGAAGACTATCAAATACATTAATGGGGAAAAGCGTAATTCAAAATTAAAATCACAATAAAGTGGTTAAGAGTATAAGCTCTGCACATGCCTAGGATGCATGAGGTCCTGGGTTCAATCCCCAGTACCTCTGTTAAAATAAACCAGTACACCTGATTACCTAATTTCTCCCCCAAAAAAAGTTAAAAAAAAAAAAAAAACCTAGGCTCTGGTATCAGACCACCTGGTTTAGAATCTTGGTTATGTTGCTTATTAGCTGCATGACTTTTATTTAGCTAGTTGGATAATTTCTATGCATCTCATTTGCTTCATCTTTAAATATGGAATAATATAGGGCTTTAATAAGGATTAAAAGAATTGTAACACGTAAAAGTGCTTAAACTGTGCCTAGCCTAGCATATAGTAAGCACTTAATAAATGTTTTTATAATTACACATTTTCATAGCAGTATGAAAGTATACATGTGAAAAATACTGAAAGGAAATAGATTGGTTTAGGGTAGTGCAATTATACTTTTTCTTTCCTTTTTTTTTTTTTTTAATAGTTTTTGTCATGTGGGTGTATTACTTTCAAAATTTTAAAATGTATTTAATGTAATATTTTATCATTTTTCTGAAACTTCGTTGTTAAAGATTTATAAAATGCTTGTTTACCTGTGTGAATTGGTGGGCAATGAAATACACGGTTCTTGAAATTAAATATTTAGGGACCATTTTTTAATTTCAAAGCCTTGAAGTGTTTGAAAAAGCTGAAATCTTCGTCTTTTCCTTTGGGTTGATCATGATATTTTCAGTACAATTCTTCACTTGTCTAGATAGATTTAAGATATCTAAAGGGGACTTGTAAGCCTTCCCTCTCCCTTTCTTTTTGTGACTTCAATAGAATATTATGATTTTGCTCCCTCTACTGGAAGAGGACCAAGCATCTGAGTTAGAATGACCCTGGGAAAAACATGTACTGATTGAACCTAGGATCATCTATCTACTTTTTATGTAGATTTCTGACTAGCTTGACTAATTACTTTGTCCAGCATATAATTGAAGTTATGAAATATGAAATTTATTAGCTTTGCATCTCTCTTTAGTTTTATTTTTCTAAGTCCTTGTCATCATTTTGATTTTTTTTTTTAATTTATGATTTTCTAAGCATGTTCTGCTGGCTTTAAAAAGAAGTAAAAACTTTTTATATAGATTTGGAATGAATGGAGGATAATTATAAATAACTAAAGTAGTTCCTAATGCTAATATTTAGATAGTACTATCTGAGAGAAATTCTTTTCAGACCCATCAGCAGCAGCCTTTCATAAGTCATCTTGTCTACACTGATACATTCATAAGGCTTTATTTAAATCTACTCACCTTTTTGTTTCAGAGTTTGTTTTGTTTTGCTGACTTTATTCTTTTTTGTTACATGTTCAAAAACTGATAAGGGGCAGTTGGTTTGGAATACTTGTTTGACTTATTGAAAGTCTATTCTCGAGTTTCCTATTATTTGTTAGTGTTAAGACTTAGGAGTTGGGAGTTTCTGATTGTGGGGGTGAAGAGGAGAGATGGACTGATAGAGAAGGTAGGAGATGATTATTATGATTATGATCAATATGAATTATCTATAGGTTTTATATGTATAGAATTATAGGTCAGATATACTAAAAATGTGAAATTTAAATTATTTAATATGTATAATTTATGACAGATTTTAGCAGAGCAAAGTAAGTTTTTTATCTATGTAATTTTTGACATGTTTTGAATAGTTACGGTTACCACATAGTCAAAATGTTATAGTAATGAGTTCTTACATTATTATGGTTTTCCCCACATTCTATGAAAAGAAATTTTTTTCTTAGGGTTTTTTTAAAAACTCTCTTTTAAATGCAGTAATTTCATTTCAGATTTAATTAGTATTGTTAAATATATGTATAGAAGTTAACAGATTAAAAAACAATAAAGTGGCATAATTGGTTCATCAAAATAAAAAAGAAAATACATATATTGTTATAGCCAGAACAAGATATTCGTTAATCTACTGTTTGAAAACTCGTGGATGGCACTCTATTAAAAATTCTAGAAAGCCCCACTGGGAATGCTGGATATGTAAAAAATATTTCTAAGCCTTGCTTTTTCTTACCACCCAACTGAGAGTGGGGTGTTTGTGGATATAATTTCAAATGTCTTATTAGAGTCTGTGTCAATCATTAAAAACAGTGAATATTGCTGAGAACATTTCTTATATAATTGTCTCTAGAATTTTATTATTTAAAAAAGAGAAAAGAAAAAAAGTGAGAAGCTACAGCAAACATTTCTAAATAGAAGCACTCAAAAAACATAATAGGGAAAATATTAGCTTATTTTCATTTCTAATTTTTAGAGCAAAGGAATTTTGAGAGAATAGTACCATAAACTTTTCATTGCTTTCTTACGACAAATGCTTACTGCTGTTTTATAACACAAAATCTTTCATTTTTGTCTTCTTATTTGTAAAGTGGAAATAATATATGCAGCACTGTGTGATCTATCAATGTTTGTAAACTAATTTTAATGTAAAAGGTCTATAGCAGTGAAAGATGTGGGGTAGCTAAAATAGCAATCAATACAGGAAACAGAATTTAAGAATGTATATAATTGTGTATAATTCCATGTTGGCTTTTCTATTCTTATGAATTTATTACTTTATTTACTCCCTTGAATTTTTATTTTTTTTTATTCCTGAAGGTAAGAAAACATTTATAAGCTTAAAAAAAAACTTAGAGAAAGACAGATTTGAACAGCCTATGTAAGACATATTTTTAAATATGGGATTTTTTTCTGAAAATTTTAAAACATAGTTATTATTTTAAAATTGGACAGTGTAGAAAACAGACACATAAAAAATAAGTTATTTGTAATACCACTACCAAAAAAAACCACTGTTGAAATTTTGTTTTATAAGTTTCCAAGGAAATTTAAAAAGACGTATATATATAAATTTCCAGTGAGGTCTGTTTTTTGTCTCTTCCTCTGTCCTCCACCTACATATTTTTGAGGCCAGGTGATGGGACAGCAGGTAGAGTCACACCTGGCTCTAGATCTGTGTGCTTAAAGGTAGACTGCTGTTCATTTTCAAGTCACTTCTAATGCTCTGTATTTTTTCACTTTTAAGAAACAAAGTTGGGATCACATAGTTTATGCTTTTTGACAAATTGCTTTTTTAACCTTCCAGTTAATATGTTGCAGACATTTTTCATGTCATTAAATATTTTTCTGAAAGTGATTTGGAATGGCTGAAAGTTTGCCATCCTAAGGTTGCTAAAATACCATATAAAAGTAATTATTGAGAGCTGGAAAAATCTGAATCAAGATAATTAAAATATCTTTATTTTTTGTTATGTATATTACCATAATAATTCAGCTTAGAGTAAATGAATGGTAATAAGCAAAAATTTGAATAATTAGCACTGTGATAGAGCACTATGTTTGTACCAAACGCTGTTCTAAATACTTAACATGGATTATTAACATGTTGATCCTTTACAGCTGATCCTTAACAACAATCCTTTTATTTGGATTCTGTTATTTCCTTCAGTTTACATGGGAGGAAGCTGAGATACAGAGAAATTATACCCCAAGTCACACAGCCAGTGGCTAAACTGAATTCAAATCGGATTTGACTCCATTATATATGGTCTTAACTACTTTCATTTTACTTCAAAGTATGTTAATACACTGTAATAAATAACAATAACATACCAAATGATTTCTCCCTACTCACCCTATCTCCTACCCCTTCAAAAATCTACCTTACTGATGAGGCAAAAACTTGCTTAAGAATCTCTTAAGTGGAGAAGACCACTCATCTCATGTTTTCTAGCTGTATTGGCAGATAGTTTATTTATTATCAGAGGGAAAAACAACCCCAAAACAAAGAAAGAAAAAAAAAGTAAACTGAAATAGCTATTGCTTCCAAAAGTGTTTTGACATTTTTCTAATAAGATTGTGTTTAAGATGATAACAAATGCCCTAAAAGTAAACCTGATAATTATCTTCAAATATTTGAAGGACTTTAGAGGTCAGAATTTTACATCTACTAAGTGGAAGTCACAGAAAAACAGATTAGTGTAAGGAAGTTTAAATAAAGCTCTTTCGTTGAAAGCAGGGAAAAGCTCAGATGTGTCACAGAAGGAGTTCCTATAGTGGGTGGGAAATGGATATATTTGGTAGGTTCTTTTCAACTCTTTCATTTTCTGGTTGTAATTTTGGGTTACATTCATGTTGTCTAATTTAGCTCCTGAGTGGCAATTACAAATAATGAAGAAAGGTAAAGAAATATAACATGTTCTCTGCTATCCAGCAATGTCAGGGAATTATTTATTATAGATGAGTAAATTTTCCAGACAGTTGAAATGTATTCTATTAAGCATCAAAAGCTTTAAATTATATGGCTCCCCACCCCACTGAGGGTGATGGTGATGGTGATGGTGGTAGAATGCTCAGTTAGGAAAAAATGAAAAGAAATCTTTGATTTTTATAGGGAGGTCTTGTATGTTCAAATTTGTAATGGTTATTGTTACACCTCCAGGAGTTACCCTCACTTAAGAATTTATTGGAACTCATTAGGTATTTGAAAGTTATCTTAAGCAGAAACATAGCTAATTTTGCATGTAAGTGAAATTATTATTGAAAAGAGAGGAAAACCTATGGAAAACTAAAGCAAGGAATTTGCTATACTTTGCTCATACCCATTGCATTCAGAGGATTCCAAGCTCTTTGCTAGTTTTTTTGGTTTTCTTTTTTTAAATAGTGGCAACTTTTCCTAAGTCAAAAAATCAACAGATAACAAATAGTTAAAAAACTTGTCACTCCACTTATGCCCTAGACCAAAAGAAGGGAAAAAACTACTTAAGTAATATTTAGGTTGTTTCATTGAATAATTTAAATTCTTATAAATTATCAGCCCTCTGTTTATCAAAATTTGTTTAAATCTTTATGCATTTGGCATGGTATTGCTTATAAGAAGTTTCAAAAGTCTTAGTTTTCTAAGCCAAAACACAAAATAGACATTCTATACAGGAATTTCCCTTTTAGTTAGTTTTCAGTTAAAGTAGACTGGTTTTTGGTTTTGACCTTTCTGTCAAATCTTCTAGATTAAAATGTTCTGTGTGGACTGGGAAATTTGTGGGGTATTAGCTAGTTCTAAAATATGATCTTAATTATTAAACTATGTACTGTATTGTGGAAGGATTGAGCTCCACACTGAGTAACAGAAGCTCTAGTTGTTAACAGTAGCGTTAAGGCTGTTGACTTCTGATATGCATACTTAAGGGTGAGAGGTGAACAGGAAGTGAATTCCAGAGGTGGGGAAGAGGCAGCAGTTGGTGAGAAATTTTTGCATTAGTTCAGTGTGAAGAGCATGAGACTGAAGCCAAACTTGAAAGTAGGTCTAACAAAATTTTGTTGTATTTAATTTTTTTAAACTCTTGCTGTCTTCTTTTATTGAAGTAAAGTTGATATACAATATTATATAAATTATAGGTGTACGTTATATTTAATTTCATTGATGAGGTACAATCCCAGATACCTTAGGACTGCTCAGTCATTTACTTATAATTATTAATGTCTGAAATTGAAAAAAAAGTGTTAGGGTCTACTAAGCCATCAAACTTTATTTGTGTTATGATAATATATAGCTGTTTTGAAATACTTAAATTTGGGAGATTAAGTTTCTTTATTTGAGCAATTGGACTGAAATGATTTTAAATTAAGGAAATATTTTAGCACAATATGGTGTGGGTGATATATCTGAAGACATAGTAAACAAATAGGAAGCTTTGACTGCAGTTTTCAGTTAAATAAAATCTGGTAATTTACTATGGTCAACTATGCAAATAATACCTTGTACACTTATTATGCGAGTAATACCTTACAAATTATGAAAGGAGGCAATCTTTTGTGTGTTTGTGTGTTGAAGTTTAGTTGATTTACAATATTAGTTTCAGGTGTGCAACATAGTGAGTCAGTATTTATGGATTATATTCCATTAATGTTATTACGAGATAATAATGGCTAAGGACAATCCTTAAGCAAGGATTTTTCCTACATGAATATATGTTTGTATACCTGAAAACAGTACAGGTTTACACTAAACATTTCATGGAATTGTAGAATTTTAGAGCTGAATAAGATTTTACTCTATCCTCATACAAAAAGCAAAAACAGTGTTAGGTCATTTTGCTTGCTATCACATAACTAGTTAGCACATTCCTTTCTTATAGTTTAAACTCTATAATGTTTAAGGGTGATCAGAAATGAGAATGATACCACACTATGATCAGATGATCAGACACTTACAATTAACGTATTGTGTTATAAAATATATTTATAACTGGTTGTGTCCAAATTGAGAAATATTTTTTAAGTTTCTGGGGTTTTTTTGCATGTGTATCTTTTAATGTATCTTAAGTTTTAAACTATATTTTTAGTGTTAAAAAATGCACCCCTGTTATATTTGTCAAATGCAGATATAAACTGTGTATATATGAATAACTGAATTTTATATGATATCTGTTTTTGGAAATGTTGCATTTTTGGTCTTTTATTTGTTCAGTATTTAATTTACTAGATGTCTACCAGGTGTAAGAGATTATTCTGGGCACTGAGTTTGCAAAAATGAATCAGATATGGTCCTTTGCTTTTGAAGAACTCAAACTGAAAATTAAGTCATACTTTCCCATTGATCTATTTTTATAATTTCAGAGGTGTTCTATTTTCATTTCTGATTCAGTTTCAATTGACACTGGTTTCTAGCACTTCCCTTAGCCCTCCAACTAAGTGATTTGGAATAAGTGATAAACAAGTTCTTTGACCAATCCAGTTTAAAGAAGGTATTTCTCTAAGTTTATACATTAGCGCTTTTATTTCATGACATTTTGGCAATTGTAATTATTTGATTCTTCATATACATTTTATATATCATATTATAATATATGTGCATATAATATACAACTGTCTGAAGTCCAATGGCTCTTGTAAATGGCAGAGCCAAGAAAGCAGGCCCTTTTCTGTAAAACTTCTAGTCTACTTAAATTTATTACAAACTACCACAAAACTGTTATAAAAAAAAAACTGTTACGTGATTGAACCTTGAGTACTATTTGTTCTGTAAAAAGAAATAACTAGTTACCGAGAGGTGTATTACACTTAAAAGATTATATTGCCAGATTTATTTTTCCTAACTTTTTATTTTGAAAACATTTAAGCATACAGAATAGTTGAAAGAATAATACAATGTTCATCCATATACCATTCATATAGACTCAGTAGTTGTTAATTTTTTGCCCCATTTGCTTTCTCACTCTTTTTATTTTAAAGTTACTTTTACAAAGTGATAAAACTTAGCATCATCAATAACATGATATTAGGTAATTGAAATTCAAATTTCTTAAATTATCCCGATAATCTTTATAGATGTTTGTTTTAAAATCCAGGATCCAATCAAAGTCAGGCATTGCTTTTAGTTATTATGTCTCTTTAATCTTTTTTAACCTAGTACAGGCTTTCCGTGCTTTTTGTTGTTCTTTCCTGACACCAACATTTTTAAAAAGTCCAGACCCATTGTCTGTGTTTATCTAATTGTTTCTTCATAATTCAAAGTTACATATTTCTTGGTAAGAGCACTACATAGTTGATTTTGTGTACTTTTGTTGGATCACATTAGGAGACGTGATTTTAGTTTCCCCCATTTTGGTGATGCTGAATTTTACCACTTAGTAATAAGTACATTTACCCCTTTGTAATTAACAGATGGGATTTTTCTACAAAGAGTTGGACCCATGGATTAAAAAAAAAAATCGAATATGTTATAATCCATTGCCATTCTTATTCTTTTTGAATATTTTGCCAGTGGGAATCTTTTCAAGCCAACTCTATGCCCTTTTAACATGTCCTCATTAGTCTTTAAGTACTTCTGCTTTCTGGTGTAAGAAGAAATGTTTAATTTCCCTGCCTCAGACCTGTAATCGGCCATTTCTTCAAGGAGCTCATTTGCTTTACTTATCCTATGTAATGCCACAGGATCTGAGTACTATTGTGTAATTTCTTAGTTATGTTTTTATGTTGGAAGCTTGTGACTCCAGAAATTTTGGATTCAGTTTCATAAGTACTTTGTCAACATCTTTGAGTTTGCGTGATGCTGTGCTATGTGTGAAGTAAGAAGTGGTCCTTGCTTGGTATTTGATTTAAGTTAAACTTATATTGAATAGAGGGATTTAAAGTTTTTAAAAAGTTGGATACAAATTTTTGAGAACATACTATGTGCTAAGCACTGACGTAGTTGTAATTCTAAGACAGCTATAAGACATTCATTTGTTGATGAATTCAATAAATATATGTGGAACACCTGTCATATGTAAGACTATATAAGGCATTCTGCTTTTTTTTGTAACTCATGAAGGATATAAGACCCATATTCCAAATATATATGAGCCTCTTAAATAATGTAGTAAGTCAGTATATCCATAGACATATAAATAATCTAAAATGGTGGTGTATACTAAAGTTTTGCCTTGCTTTGTAAGATAATGTGTATGTGTCTCCTTTGAGAATTCATACGATTTTAAATTTGTTAATGAAAACAGTTTAGTTTAAGTATCTATTGACTGCCTAGTATGTGAAGAGATATGGACATTTGACAACTACAAAAGTAAAACAGGTCCACTGAAATTATTTAGAAAAAATTTAGAGAGCACAAACAAGAAAATCACCACTAATCCCATCAGCTAGAAATAATCGCTTTTTGTATTTTAGGGTTTGCTTTTCATCTGACACTCTATACTCATTTACCTTTTTGTTTTCTATATCAAATTTTCACCTTAATTTAGGTATACTTGATATATAATGAACTGAACATATTTAAAGTATGCAATTTGATTAATTTTGACATGTATATACCTGGGAAACCATCATCACAATCAAGATAATGAACATATTTATCACCCCTCAAAATTCCCTATTGCTTCTTTGTAATCCTTTCTTCCATTCCCACCCCTCCCTCTGCCACTGCTGAGACAACCACTGATCTTATTTCTGTCACTATAGATCAGTTGGGATTTTCTAGAATCTTATATAATGGAACAATATCTTATGTATGCTCTTTAAATGTCGCTTCTTTTACTCAGCATAGTTATTTTGAGATTCATCCAGTAGTTGTAGGTATAATATTTCATTCATTTTAATTACTAAGTAGTATTCCATTATATAGATATACCACAATTTATTTATTCCTTTTCTTAATTGGTGTATATTATTTCTAGTTTTGGGGAATAAGGATGCTTTGAACATTTGTGTACAGTCTTTGTAAGCAAATACTTTTATAGACTTAATAATTTAAACCATTCTGACCAGTGAGTAGTAGTATCTTATTGTGATTTTAATTTGCATTGCTTTACTCATTCATGATGTTAAATATCTTTTCATGTGCTTATTCCCATCCACATAACTTCTTTGGTGAAATTTTTTGCCCATTTGAAAAATTTAGTAGACTTTTTATTATTGAATTGTAGTATTCTATGTTTTACAAATATTTTCTCCCAGTCTGTGGCTTGCCTTTTTTAATAGTGCCTTTTGAGGAGCAAAAGTTTTTAGTTCTGAAAAAGTCCCACTCATTACTTTTTTTATAGACTGTACTTATATCATATTTAAGGAATCTATGCCTACCCTATAGTCATGAAGATTTTTTCTTATATTTTCATGTAGAAGTTTATGTTTTCCTTAAAAGTTTGTAGAAATCACTGTTGAAGCCATCTGGGCCTGAACTTATATTTTGGGAAATGTTTTTAATTACAAGTTTAATTTCTTAAATAGGCGTATGTCTCTTATGCTATTTATGTGTGAGTGAGCTTTTGGTAGTTTGTGCTTTTCAAGATACTTCTCTGAGAATTTCATCTAAGTTGTCAATTTTATTGTCATAACATTTTCTTTATTATTTCAATGTCTACAGTAGTTTGTAGAGTGCACTTCTGATAATGGTAATTAATATCTTCTCTTTTTTTTGCTTATCATTGTGGTAGAGAATTATCAATTTTATGGAGTTTCATTGATTTTCTCTTGTTTCTTGCTTTATATTTCACTGGTATCTGCTATTTTTATTTTCTTTCTTTTGCTTACTTTGGGTTTAGTTTACTCTTTTTTAAAGGTGAAAATTGGGATCATTGATGGAGCTCTTCTGATCTAGATGTTTGATACTATACATTTCCCATTGAGTGTTGTTTTAGCTGCATCTCACATTTTTATTGTTTCATTTTTATTCAGTTTCAAAGCTTTTGAATTCCGCCTTTGATTTCTTATTTGACCTGTGAGTTATTTAGAAGTGTGTTTATTTAATTTATAAGTATTTGAATATTTTTTCAGATACCTTTCTGATACTGATTTCTAATTTAACTTCATTGTGATCAGAGAAAATGTTTATGTTTTGAACTTGTTTACATTTATATAGATTTGGTCTATACCTTACTTTCGAGCTTTACATTTATTCTTTGCTCTGATACCTCCTTTGTTTGATATTGATATTGTCACTTCTGTTTTCTGTTTGTTTTAGCATGGCATGTCTTTTTCTATCCTTTTACTTTTAAACTATTTGTGTTTTTATATTTAAAGTGGCTTTCTTGTAGGCAACACAAAATTGATTCTTCTCTTTTTTATCTAGTTTAACAATCTATTTTATAATGAAGCTGATTAAACCATTTACATATAATGTGATTAATTATATTGGTGTGTTTAAACCTACCATCTTGCTGTTAATTTTTTTAACTGAAGTATGGTCAGTTACAGTGTATCAATTTCTGGTGTATAGCATAATGTCCCAGTCGTGCATATATATACATCTATTCATTTTCATACTCTTTTTCATTAAAAGTTATTACAAGATATTGAATATAGTTCCTTGTGCTATACAGAAGAAATCTGTTTTTTATCTATTTTTATATATAGTGGTTAACATTTGGAAATCTCAAACTCCTAAATTTATCCCTTCCCACCACCTTTCCCCCAGTAACCGTAAGATTATTTACTCTTTTGGCAAGTCTGTTTCTGTTTTATAGATGAGTTCGTTATTGTCCTCTTTTTTCTTTTCTTCTTTTTGTTTTTCCGGATTCCACATATGAGTAGTATCATACGATATTTTTCTTTCTCTTCTGGATCTCCAGATCCATTCATATTGCTTCAAATAGCATTATTTCATTCTTTTCTATCACTGAGTAGTATTCCATTGTATAAATATACCACTTTTTAAAAAATTTTTTTTTCTTAGGAGGTAATGAAGTTTATTTCTTTAACAGAGGTACCAGGGATTGAACCCAGGACCTCATGCATACTAAGTAAGTACTCTACCAGTAAGCTAGACCCTCCCCCAACAATTTCTTTATTCAGTCATTTGTTGATGGACATTTAGGTTGCTTCCATGTCTTGGCTATTGTAAATAGTGCTGCTGTGAATATTGGGGTGCATGTATCTTTTCGAATTAGAGTTCCCTCCTGATATATGCCTAGGAGTGTGATTGCTGGATCATACGGTAAGTCTTTTTAGTTTTCTGAGGAATCTCCATACTGTTTTCCAAATGGAAAACTACATTCCCAACAGCAGTGTAGAAAGGTTCCCTTTTCAACACACCCTCTCTAGTGTTTATCCTTTGTGGACTTTTGCATGATGGCCATTCTGACTAGTGTGAGGTGATACCTCATTGTAGTTTTGATTTGCATTTCTCTGATAATTAGCATATTGAGCATTTTTCAGGTGCCTGTTGGCCATTTGTATGTCTTGCTATTAATTTTGTATGTCTTCCATCTATTCTTTGTTCCTCTTTCCCTTATTTTCTGCCTGTTTTTGGATTAACAGTAATTTTTATTATCTCACTTGTACCAGCCACAGTCCAATGTAGAGATAGAAACTACACAGTAATATGAGCAGGGAAATTTTAAATAATAATTATTAACTGACACAGGACTGGACTAATGTGAAACTGACTACTAAAGCATAAATAAAATTTTAAAGAGCACAAAAGAGCAGATAAATGGAGCAGCCACTACCTCTATAATGGACAAAAAGTACTCAGGGAAAGAACAAATCTTGGACATGCCCTTCTCATCGGGGCTGCAATCCAGACCTCTTGGAGGTCATAACCACGGAGCACTGCATGTTAGAGAAGTTTGTTGCAGTGTCATGTTAGTGAGCCTTAGTGGGAATCTGTTCTTTTAGTTACAAGGGGATGATGCCTATAGACAGGTGTTATGAGTCAAAACTTGCTGTGAAGCTGCCTAAGAAGATATCATGGGAAGTTAACCATGGGGTGATTTTGTGTGCTGCTGGTTGCTGCATTCTTCTGTTCCCTGCTGAAGAGAACACACTGGAACCAGGAACTGAACCCTTCATCTTCCAGTAGTCTTCCAATGTCCCCTACTAACAAAGCTTAACATTATGCCACTGACAAAGGAAAAATGTGTACAAGTTTCAACTCCATTGTTGCAGAGCAAACAATGAAGTATAGATTTAAATCTGCGAGGTGATAAATTGACAACTGGCACACAAAGTAAACTTTTGTTGAGTTACTGTTTAGTACTCTTGGTTGTGTTATTTTAATAGTTGCTTTAAAATTAATAGTATACATCTTTAACCTATCCTAGTTTACCTTCATTTATAACATACCTCTTCACATATATTGTATGAATGATATGACAGTGTATTTCCTCCTCCCCTGCCACCACCACCCATTGGTGCTGACCTTTGTGCTTTTGTTGTTGAACTTTGTGCTTCTATATAAGTTGTTTTAAGCATGAGGGTAAATCTAGTTCCTGTTACTCCATCTTGGCCTTAATTGGAAGACTTACAACACCATTTAATGATGGTATAATAATTTATAATGCAGAAGTACCATAATTTATTTGACCAGTTTATTTTTCTTGGATAGTATGATGAATATCTTTATAGATAAATTATTGTGTGTAACTATGATTAGACAGAGTCCTAGAAAATTAAGGTAAATGTACAAACTTTCCTGTGAAGATTATATAATTATGAATAAATATAAAAATATAAACATCTAATAAATACTGAGCAGTTATGTTCATGCCTTTACATTTTTTTTTTCATTTAATCTTCAGAACAATTCTGTGAGGTAGAACTTATCATCTACTCTTTTTACAGATACAGGCTTGAAGCATAGGATAGATAGTTAAATAGCTTGTTCAGTGTCATACACCTAGTCAGAGTAAGGATTCAAATACAGGCAGTTGGACTCTGAAGCCCACACTATCCTCTGTTGCTGTAGAGTATGGGAATACTGAAACAGGAAGTGACCTGTATATCAGTTTCTTATTGCTGCTGTAACAAATTACCACATATTTGATATCTTCAAACAACATGAATTTATTATCTTAACAATCCTGAAAGTCAGAAGTTCAAAAAGGATCTTATTTAGCTAAAATCAAGGTGTTGGCAGGGCTGTGCATTCCTTTCTAGAAGTTCTAAGGGAGAATTCATTTTCTTGCCTTTGCCAGTTTATGGGGACTGCCCACATTCTGTGCAGCTCCCTTCTATCTTTAACTCCAGCAGTGGCCAATCAAGTCATTTTCTCATTGCATGACTCTCTTCTGCCTCTTTCTTCCACTTATAAGGAACCTTGTGATTATATTGGGCCCATGGACAATCTGGCATAGTCTTCCCCTATTTTAAGATCAGCTGATTAAAAACCTTAATTCTGTCTGCAATCTGAATTTTTGTTTGCCATGTAAATTAACGTAGTCACAGATTTGGGGGGTTAGAAAGTTGATTTCATGTCGTTTGGGGCCATTATTCTGCTTACCACAAGCCATGAGGCCAATTAGAAGATACTCCTTTAACTAAAGAGTGAATTGTCAAGGGCCTGTTTTATCACTTTATGACCTCATGTTATGAAAAACCTGTTTGAGTATCTTAGCCTTCTTATTTTTTTAAAATAGACTATTTTTTTTAGAACAGTTTCACATTTACAGCAGAATTGAGCAGAAAATACAGCCCTCCCCACCCACACACATATACTCCCCTACCCTCAACATCCCTTATCAGTGTTTTTCTGCTTAGTCTCTTCACTCTGCTTCTCATGCTAGGAATCATCTAGTGATCTATACTATGATGATTTAGAGTTGGACTGTTTGAAACGTGTGGTTTTAGGCTTCTCAATAATATGTATTTAAGTGATTTAAATAAATTCAGCAATTAAAAAAAATTTTTTTTCAATCATTCAACAGTTATTTAGTAAGCCCTTGTCCTAAAACAGGCATTGTGTTGGATACTTCTTATATGTCATCACATTTTATCCTCATAATAATCTTGCACTAATTATGGCATTTTAATTTGTAAATAAAAAAACAGATTCATGGTACCAGTTTATAAGTTATAGCCTAAGACTTAAATACAGATTTGAGAAAACTAGATATTGAGAAGATGAAAAAATTCATGATTTTGTAATACATAACCCAATATTTTACTTAATTGTTTTAATAATTATATAATATTGATTACAAAATAATTTTTTATCATTTCAAGTTAAACTCATAGCATCTTAGATATTATAGTGCTGTAGGGATCATCAGAAAAATGAGCTATTTATGAGGAAGAGGAATTAGTTTTCATTTCTGTTCCTGGCATTTATCATTTATTTCTCACTTTCAGTGTTGGATAATAAATCTTTTGCAGATGGGTTTTCAAATGTAAGTTTCTTTGGTAAAGTGGGAAAAGCACTGAATTTGTAGTGAGGAGAACTGGGTTCAAGTCCTAGACCTGATACTATCATATAAAGTAAATTTGTTTAATGATTCATTGCTAAAGATTTTTTTAATTTTTAGAACTAGGATCTTTAATTAATAATCAATTTTGAAAAATTTTATAGTCTTAGAAACTAAGGCACAGGTATAAAGTCTGTATAGCTTTTTAGTGGCAGAGATTCCCTGACTCTGTTTCCCTTTTAGTTTTTTCCCCTTGCATAACTGTCTCTAAACTCATTTTTTATGCAGGCTTGCCTCTAGTATTTGTGGGTCCCAAGGAAAGAGTACAAAAGAAAGCTCTTAAATTGTGTGTCAAACTATTTAAAAGTTGTAAATAAAGCCAATAAATTGCTAAATATGTTCTGTCCTTCTTTGACAAACAGAAGCTCTGGTTTGAATTTAAAATTTTTGGGCTCTGTGAGTTCTACATCCAAAATATGGCAGAAGTGGGTTCCATCCTGCATCTAGAGGGGCCTCATGAACACATGTGGACTTCTCAGTCTTCATATCCAAGCTCCATCTCCCTCTCCCCATCTCTTTGGCCTAACTATGCACATTACAGGCAGGATGTGTTCCTTGCCGTGAAGGAATTCCTTTAGAGAATAGACCCAGGTGGGCTCTGTAGGTAGATGTGAGACTGTTTTAGGTAGAGAATTCCTGCATATTTGGAGCATGTTCTAGAAAGAGGAGAGTGGTGGTACATCCTTTTGGCCCTGAGGAGAGGTGTGATGCTGGAAACAGACCCTCCAAATTGTGCGGCCCAAAGAAGGTGACAGTGTAAAGGGAGGTGTTTTCTTTATGAGCAGTGGTACAGATTTGTGAAGTTTGTTTGTGAGATCCGATAAATTAGTGAGGCGTGCAGTTAGCTAGCTTGTCTATGACCAGGAGAAAGATTTTTCTCTCTATGGAAGTCATTATCATTATCCATACATTGGGCTTTGAATATATCAATTCAAGTATTGTTGATTTGTGAAATACTTTTAAGAGTTTGTGGATAACTGTATAGTTTTAAAATTTTCTTAAAAACAAAGTTATCTGTGTTCTGGGGATTAAAGTAAAATTGTCCTATGAGTATGTGTGTATGTTCCAGTGAGTTGTTAGTGTGGCAGTAGATCAGGCCAAGTTATTTTCTCTATTTTTCTAGTGAAAAATATTCAGTATCCAGAAAAATAAATAAAATGGGTTAATAAATGAAAGAATAGTAAATAAATGCCCTTTTATTTCAACAAAGTTGTTAACATTTTGCCGTATTTGCTTTATTTATATTTATATAAGTACATAGATTTTGTTGATTGGGGCTATATGATTTGAAAGTAAATTCTAGTCATCAGGAGATTTTTTTCCATGTAAATACTTAATCTTACATCTCCTAAGAATGAAGAGATAGATTTTTATACACAACCAATATCACACTGAAGATAATTAATAGTAACTCCACATTTCATGTAAAATCTAATTCTTTTCAAATTTTCCCAATTGTTAGGACAAATTACTTAATTTTTAAAAATCATTTTCACTTAAAACATCCTAATGAAATGTTTTAGCTCTCTAGTTTTGATCATGACTTGAGAATTAAAAATGTCCTGAAGTCTTTATTGTTATATCATTTAAAAAAAAATTACTAGTTGAACCGGGCATACGAATTTTGTATGTTTTCTAGTTGACAAGATGTCCTTTGAGGAGCAGTGGTCTGTAAACAGCTACGAGTTCCTCTCTGACATTTTTTTTAATTCATTACCTTACCTTTGCTTTAACATGCCTTCTAAATTTACTTTTTCCTTCAGGGAGAATCTTTGCTAAAACTGGGATAAATTAAAGGGATTTGCATAATCTGAGGAAGACAAGTGAGTTGCTACGATCTCTTTTAGATTTCTTTTATCTTGAGGGAAGAGAAGAATGAGGGAGATTATAAATATTTTAAAATTGTTTCAGTGATATATTAAGGGGAAACATAGATGACAGTACTTTTGGTAAGGAGAAACCATCTATACTTACTGAAATGTAGAGAAAGGGATATACTGGTAACTTCTTACAGCCACTTTGTAATCTTTTACCTGTTTTTGTCCTGTTCAGTATCTTTTAATTTTTGATACTGTTGTTCATCACTTTGTCTGGAATCTGTTTCTGTGGATTCAAGGACACTACAAAGTCTTAAAGTGCTTATTATTTCTCTAATTTATTGGGTGTTTTTTTTTTTCCTCTTGCCCTACAAAAGCAGGTTCTCCAGGATTCTGGCCAAAGCTCTCTTGTGTTTTCACTCTATATTTTCTACTTCATTTATCCTGTAATGTCCCATACCTCATCCATCAATTTGTAGCATACACTCTCAAAATATGTGTCTTCTGAAATCTAGTTTTACATTTTTCAACTGAATGCAGATTTCTTCACCTAAAGTAGTTTCACTGCCTGTGCTTTGTCCCTCTTTAACACCAGATTAATCTGGTGTAGGCTTTAGTATGGTTTGTCCCTGCCCAAAGTCTTCACTTGGCCTGGCATTAAGTCCTCACACATGGCACCCATCTAACTTCCCAAATCTTTTCTAACTGCTGTATCACCATTTATTAAAATGAAGACATTTGCCTTTCTTTTAAATAACAATCTAACCGCAAATTACTAACTACATACTTTTAGTTCCATACCTATCTCTTTTAGTGACTGATAGATGTAAGATTAAATAGGATAATCTTGTAAAGAGCTTAGAAAATAGACACTCAAAAAATATTAGCTGGTTATCACACTATGCACTGCTTGGATTAGCTTATTTTAATACTGGAAACAGTATTATGTATTTGGTACCAATATTGTCCACACTTTATGGATGAGGGTACTAAAGTTTGGAAAGATTAACAAACTTGCCCAAAGTTACATGGCTGTTAAGTAGCAGAAAGGTGTTTTAAACCCAAGGCTGCCTAACTCCAAAGTCACTATTTTGTTTTATTGTGAATGTTTAATTGTACAGTATTTTTAACATAGAGAAAATAAGCTAACACTCATGAAATGAGATTAAATAGATACTAATATTTGGCCTAATTGACTTCAAATCTCTGTCTTTTAAATAAACAATTATATATATAACTATTCCTCTCTTCCTCATTCCTTCCTAGATGTTTATGGATACAGACCTCTGTGATGAAATTACAGAAACATATACTGAAAAGATACATGACAAAGTCAGATTAGTGGTTTGCTCTAGAAAGAGAAAGGAATGGGACTGGGGATTTCAGTGGTTTTCAAGTATGTTTTATTTTTCCAAATCTAAAAAAACCAGACTTGAAACAAGCATTACATTTGTTAAACCTTGATTGTGGGTTTAGGGGTGTTTGCATAATACTTCTATACACTTTTGTCTTTTTGCACAGTTATGTTTTTTAAAAAGTACCAACATACAGATTAATGTTGATTTGAGGCTTAGTCTAGAAACTGATATTTTTAAATAGGTACATCATTTTGATCTTAATAGCTTTAAAAAAGTATTATGTAGTAGAAGGATGGTTTTTGAGAGTGCTGTTGAAAAGACTATATTCATAAAGCAAATAGAAAGTTAGCTAATAAGTAGTTTCATGTATATGTACATATAGTCATACATTCATACATATATTTAAAATACTTAATCTTACTGGGGATTTATAATTCTACATAATAAATTTTAACGAAAAGTAGGTAGGTCTTTTAATACATTTAATGCTTTATTAATAGAATTAGGGACATGTATGTGTGAAATCTCACAAAAAATAAATCTTTTTCATTTAATTAGGCTAGATTTCTTCTTTATAGCTCAAATTATGTGTATTTATCAAGTATTGAAGTCTGATTGATGTAAGTTTTTTAAAACGTTAGAAATCTGAAAAAAAAATTGGCTCACCTAGAACATAAGGAACTTTGACTCAAATATACTATGACAATGACAACACAAATTGTATTAAACCCCAGTGAAGAATCCTTATCAATACTCATTTCCCAGACACTGTCAGTTGCTGTGAAAATGTCTCCAAAAGATTATCCTCTGAAGTTACAGAAAGTCAGACTAACCAAGAATAAAATTAATCAATAAAAACAAAGTGAAGACTTTTAAATTCATCAGATTTTTTACAGTAAAAGCAACTGTACATTGTAATGATAGTGTACATGCTTAATTAATCATCCATAGTAAAATAATTTTTTTTACTACTTTTAACTAGAGACACCAGTCCTCAACAACTTTTTCAGGATTATTACTATCAACTAAAGGAATTAAATAGTGCTTGAGATGTTAACTCATCCAGTATCACACTGAGATATTAAGCTTGTTTTAAAACATGTAAGAAAAAATTTTAAGGAAGCATTTTGTCTTGCTGACATTAAACCCAATTTAACACTCAAAAGTATATCTGAGCTACTATTAAAAAACTTAGTTTACATAGTAAATGGTAAAAAAAGACATGTATTATTTTAGTTTTAATCTTTTCTAGTAATAACATTGGTCTGCTCATTCCTGTAACTAAGTTTCATATAATCATTCCAGTTTTTGCTTAAGTATATCATATGAATTACTGCATGACAATAATTACTGTTTCTAAAAAGTTTTAACATAAGTACAATTTATTTATCTCTACTTTCAGCAAAAAATTAAAATTCTAAAGTAGAAACTTAAATTGTAGTTCTCATACCCATTAGAGATACCTGTTTCAATAACCATATAATTATTAGTAAATATCACAATGATGCTCATCTTGAGATGTCCAGATATGAGAGGAAAAATAAAAAAGACTATTTTTAAAGGTTGAAAAGATGAGAAAAGTAGAAATGAATATTTTAAATGTTAAATATATTATAAACTTTCAGGAATGTGATATATAGTTTACTAAATCAGTATTGTAAGCTCCTGGTTACTATTTTGGCAAACTTAGAAAATACATAATGGTGTATTTATGCAGAAGAAATTAATGTCAGTGTTTTGTTCAGTCTACTTAATTTTACCATATACTTGGTAAGTTAAAACTTTTAATTTTAGATAGTTTATGTGGAAAGGCCCTATGGGTGAAAGTTTCTTTTAATTAACAGGGGAATTGTTTCATATTTAAGTGATTAATTAAGTAAAGGAATATACTAGGAAAAAGAAAAATGGCTATTTAAATGACCATAACAATATTTTGTGTGAGTCACAATGTAAATTCAGTGAAACTTTGTAATACTCAAGAAAGCACTTGGAATAAAGTTGTTTTACTTCCATAGAATTCATTATTTAAAAAAAAAAGCTGTATTGAAATATAATTACATATTGTATAGTCTACCCACTTAGATATGCAAGTCAGTAATTTTTAGTAAGTTCACAGAATTGTCAAACTAGTACAGTCAATTTTAGAACATGTTCATCACTCCCAAGAGAAACCCCATACCCATTAATGGTGCTTCTTATTTCTTCCTACCACTACAAGCCCTAGGCATCCACCAATCTGCTATGGAGTCTGGACATTTCAGATAAATGGAATCATACAATATGTGGTCCTTTGTTCTGGGCTTTTAAAATTTATCATAATGTTTTCAAAGTCCATCTGTGTTATAGCATGTATTGGTACTTCATTTTTTTTTTTTTTTTTTTTTTTTTTTTTTTTTGCTGTTGCTGCCAATATTACGTTGTATGGCTGTGCTACATTTTATTTACCGATTCATTAAGTGATGGATATTTAAGTTTTTACTTTTTGGGAATTTTGAATAAATACTACAAACATTCATGTACAAGATTCCATTTCTCTTGGGTATATACCTGGGAGTGAAATTGCTGGGTCATAATTCTGTGTTTAGCCTTTTGAGTAACTTTCAGATTGTTTTCCATTGCAGCTGCACCATTTTACATTTCCACAAGCAGTGTATGAGGGATCAGATTTCTCCATACTTGTCAACACTTGATCTTATCTGACTTTGGTTATAGTCATTCTGCTAGGTGTGAAGTGCTACCTCATTGTGGTTGTGATCTGCATTTCCCTGATGGCTAAAGATGTTGAACATCTTGTATGGGCTTATTGGCCGTTTACGTATCTTCTTATGGAGAAATGCTTATTCAGATCTTTTGCCAATTTTCAAACTTGGTTATTTAGTCATTTTATCATTGAGTTGTAGGAATTCTTTATTGTAGCTATAAATTCCTTATCAGGTACCATTTACAAATGTTTTCTTAGGATTTAAAAATTATAATCATGTCATGTATATATATTCTGCTTATAAATGTAGTTTTGCTTCTTGCCTTCCAATCTGTATGCTTCCCTCCTCCCCTCCCCAATTGCCCTGGCTAGCATCTCTAGTACAATGTTGAATACAAGTGGCATCCTTCTCTTGTTCCTGATCTTAGGGAAAGCATTCAGTCTTTTATCATTAAGCCTGGTATGGGCTGCAGGTTTTTTTGTAGATGCCCATTATTAGGGGTGGACTTTCTGTTCTACTCCAAGTTTGTTGAATGATTTTTATCATAAGATGTTGATCTTTGTCAGATGCTTTTCTGTGTCAGTTAATATGACCATGTGGTTTTAATTCTTTGTTTTGTTGATATATCATGTTACATTAATTGATTGGTTTTCAGATATTAAATTAACCTTGCACTGATAGGATAAATTTATATTTTAAATATATAAATGTTTTATATATTTTATATTTATATATAACTATAACTATAACTTTAACTATATATATATATATATATATATATATATATAGTTGAGGATATTTTTGTTTATATTGATAAGGAATATTGGTCTGTAGTTTAATTCGCTATTTATACCAGTGTTTGCTTTTTTGGGTTTCAGTATGTCATCTTGGATGATTGCATTAAACTGAACAATTTGTAAAATATTTTTACATCCTTTGTCAGAATATAGTGCATTTGTAGTCACTGCAGTTTATTCCATGTCTTATAGGATGATGGATAGGAGAGGTATAAGTATAAATTCATTTTAATTTAAATACTTAGGATTGATAAAATGATTGAAAATTAATATTGATGGTATATTGTGACCTATATTCAGTTAAGTATTTTTATTTTTGTATTTGTATTACAGGGATATATACTTTAATATTAAATTTTTCATTCCCTTACCCTCTTATTTAAAATACTTCTCAAAGTGCCATATTGAACTGTGGTTTATATGTCCTCCCTACATGTGTGAGCGTGCATGCATGCACGCTCACACACACACAATTAGAATAGAGCCAACAAATTTCTGGTACACGTTGGTCCCCAAGCTCTTTCTTACGGCTTCCTTCCAATATAGAAGGATAAATTGCTGATTAAATCCCTCTATTGCTGACAAAGATTATATAGCAGTTTATGGCTTTCTATCCTAAGGGGGTGTGGTAGTATGGAGATGGGTGGGGACAAACCTAATTTCTTTCTCAACTCTTAAAAACATTTTGTCCTTAAAAAAGAAAGGTTTTTAAAAGATACAAGAGTTATTGTCATCTACACTAAGAATCAAAGGCTTTTCTTAGTTTTGCCCTATCCAGTCCATTCAAAGTCATTTACTACTATTCTCTATGGACTTCTCAGAGTGAGCTTTTAATAAATTATACTTTATCGTAATGTTCCAAGGAGGGTAAAACACAGGCAGCATCTCAGAACCTTATATGAATATGAATGTTTTAATATTTCACAATTTCTTGGACTATAGCTTGTGAAATGCCAGTCTGCAAATCTTACTTCAGTTGTTATGCTTTTGCTCACTCTTAGCTCACTCCTTTGAATATCTTCTCATTATCTTTTCATTGTAGAAATTAACTTATTCTTAGGCAACACAGATCAAGCTTCCTTTTCCTCTGTAGTCCATATTGGTTTAGCTGTTCCCTCAAACATGTGATTATTGTTTTCTTCCTTTTTTATATGTGAAATGTGATATAGATATAGCTATATAATTTCTGCAATAAGGATATCAACTTTATTTGTAGACAGCATTTAATCTCATATTTCTTACTTGTTCTCCATAGTCTATTGTTGAACATATTACCTGTATGTAATATGTTCTTAGCAAGTATTTTCTAAATTGGGTATCTACTACTAGCCAATAGACTAGCATAAATTACAGAAATTAGGATAATATAATCTAATTTGCATTTGTAGTGAAGTAATTAAAACTAATTAAAGAAGAAGAATTGTTAAATACATAATTCAGGGTAAAATTAATCCTGTTACATTTGTGATTAGTTGGTAAGTACATTTTAAAATTGACTTTATTCAGGCATAATTTACATATGATAAAATATATCCATTTTGAGTGTAATCTGATGGTTTTTGACAGTGTATGCACCTGTATAGTCATTACCACAATCAAGGCATAGAATGTTTCCATATCCCCCAAAGTTTCCTTTTCCTTCCATGCAGGCAGTCATTCTCTCATCCTTGGCCCCAAGCAGTCACTGATCTGCTGTCACTATCAAATTAGTTTTGTTTGTCTTAGATTACATATAAATGGAATCATATGGTATATATTCTTTTGTGTCAGGCTCTTTTCACACTGCATAGTATTTTTGGAATTTATCCATGTTATTTAATGTATTAGTAGTTTTGTTTTTTAGATATAATTTAAAATAGTAAAAAAAAAAAAACAACAAACACTGTTTTTACTGCAGTTCTGACAAGTATATGTGAGTACCACCACTGATCAAGATGCAGAATGATTCCATATCCCTCCAAAATTCCCTCATCCTCTTTTGTAGCAACCCCTCCCTCAACCACCAGCTGCTGGCAACCACTGATTTGTGCCCTTATATTTTGTTTTGTTTTTCGAAACTGTCATATAAATAAAATTATACATTAGGTATATTTTTGAGTCAGGCTTCTTTTACTCAGCACAGTGCATATGTTATTCAGTTATGTAGTGTGAGTCAGTAGTTTGTTCCTTTTTATGGATGACTGGCATTCCACTTTATGAATGTACCACAATTAGTCCATTTACCTATTGATAGACATTTGGGTTGTTTCTCATTTTTGGCTATTATGAATAAGGTTTCTGTGAACATTTGAATTCAGTTTTTTGTATACATGTGTTTTCATTTTGAGGGGATAAATATAAAGGTAATGAGGTTGCTGAGTTGAATGTGTGTTTAACTTCATTAAAAAATACTGAACTGTTTTCAAAAGTGGATTTGTACCATTTTACATTCCCACCTGCAGTGTACGAGGTCCAGGTGCTCACTCCTCTTCAGTTTTTGGTATCGTCAGTTTTTTAAATTTTAGCCACTTGATTGGGTGCATATTGTATCCCATTATAGTTTTAATTTGTATTTTCCTGGTGGATAATGACACTCCGCATCTTTTCATGGGCTTGTTTTCCAAAAATGCGTATCTTCTTTTGTGAAGAATCTGTTGAAGTCTTTTGCACAACCAGACATGAAAGAGATCAGTGACTCTAATGTTGCTAAGACCTACCTGGCAAAGAGTTATGTGTGTGTGTTTATGTAGTATTATATTTGGACAGGGGAGGAAGGATGGGATAGGAGTTATAAGACACAAATCGTTTATAGAAGATGTCTAATTAGTTCTGTTGTATTAATGAGGTCCAGCCACATATAATATAGGACTCCTGAAAGCAGATGAGTGAGAAAAGAGAATACAGAAATCTAGGAATAGGCACTATGTAGAGACTTAGTTAACAGTCATAGGACAAGGCTTCAAGGACAGGTACTGGGATTAAGGAAAAGGAATCATGACATTAACTTAGATTTAAAATCTGGTGGTATTAGTTTCTTAATATGGGAATTGGAGCCAAAAGAACATTAATCTTTTTTAAAATGCAAGTTTATTGAGATATAATTTATATCTAGTAAAATTCACCTTTTTTAGTGTACAGTTCTGTGGGTTTTGACAAACATGCACATTGTGTAATTACACTACAATCAAGATAAATAGTTTTGCAGTAACCCCCAAAACATTCTATGATGCTTCTTTGTAGTCAGCCTTTCCCTCAACCCTAGATCCTGGTAACCATTGTTTCATTTTCTTTCCTTATAGTTTTACATTTTTGAAAATATTGTATAAATAGAATCATATATCATGTTGCTTTATTAGTCTGGCTTCTTCCACTTAGCATAATGCATTTTTTGTTGTATATATCAGTAGTATGTTCTTCCATGTTACTGAGTAGTATACCATCAAATGAATGAACCAAAGATTGTGTATGAATTTATCAGTTAAAGGACGTTTGGGTTGTTAGCAGGCTTTGACATTTATGAGTAAAGCCTTTGTGAACATTTGTTTACAGTTTTTTGTGTTACCATATATTTTCATTTCTCTTTCATAAATATATCAGAGTGGAATTGCCAGGGGTCATACATTAAATGCATGTTTAACTTTATGAAAAACTACCACCTGTTTTCCAAAGTGGCAGTACCTTTGCATTTCCACCAGGAGTGTATGAGTTTCGATTGCTCTCTTTCTTCCTCTCCAGCACTTAGTATTGTTACTTTTTTTTTAACCATTCAAATAGACATAAGGTGGTATCTCATGTGGTTTGAATTTGCATTTCCCTGATATATAACAATGTGATGAGCATCTTTTTTGTGTGTTGATTTGCCATCCATTTATCATTGTTTGGCAAAGTGTCTGCCAAAAATTTGGCCCATTTTTAAAATTGAAATATTTGCTTTTGTATTACAGAGTTTTGACACTTCTTTATATCAGAAAGTTAATCTTTATCATAATAGTTAATACTAACATTTACTGAGTGCTTATTGTATGTCAAATACTGTTCTAAGATTTTTAGAACTGTCTCATTCAAATTCACAGCAGTCTTCTTAGGTTAGATACTGTGATTATCCTCATTGCATAGATGTTGCAACTGTACCAAACACTGGCTAAGTTTTAGAGATGCAGATTGAATATGACCTTGACTTGTAAATAACTACAATATGTTATGGTGAATATAGCAGTAAAATTACATGTTGTAAAAAGGAAGTGATATCTACAGTGAGTTTTGAATAGGCTTTTGCTCAGATACCTTTTGGAGAAAGGACACTCTGAACAACTAGAACACTAAATTCAAAATTATTGGTATAATTTGTTTTTTTTAAAAAACTGAAAGTAGTTCAGTATTGCTGGAATATAAAGTAAAACAGGTATTTGAAAATTGGAGATATAACTGAAGAGAGAGATGATCATGTTTTTCAGAAACATCAACCTAAAATGAGTACAGACCTAAACTGTCTATTTCAGTTTTGTATCCTTCACATTTTGATTGTGTGTTTTAAAAAACTTCCTTTCCTTCAGCTCCTACCTTCCCACACCACTAATAACATTGGTTGAAGTAACTCTCAGATGTCTTTGAGCATTTTATAGATTTCTCCTGGTATTAGAGGAAATATGTAATACTATATTTCCCTTTTATTGCTTTCTTTCTGGATGAAAAATGTGAAATATGCTAATATAATAAAGAAAAATAATTGTTTTTAGTGTCATTGCATTAAAACAGATAGTCTTTTCTTAAATATCTTGATTGATGGATTGTTCTTTACTCAGGTTAATGATAATATTAAATAATCTTCAGTTTGAGAGTTACAATCTTTTAATGTAAATTTTGTTGACATTGTTGACATATAACACACAGAAAAGTGCAAAAGTTATAATGAACAGTTTGGTAAATTTTCAGAGAGTAAACATCATCTACTTAGCCAATATCCAGATCAAGAAATATAATGTTTTCACAGTCCTAGAAATCTCCTCAGGCCTCCTCCTAGTCAATGCTTGCCTCACCCTAAGGATACTCACCATTCTGATGTATAGCTTCATAGAGTAGTTTTGCCTGTTATTGAACTTTGTATGAATTTATGTTGAGTACCCAAGGGTGAAATTGTTCAATTATAGAGTATGTGAATGTAGTGACAAAGTAACCACATATTTAGTAGCTTAAAACAGCACCCATTTATAATCTCGCAGTTTCCTTGGGTCAAGTGTTTGGGCACTGCTTAGCTGGCTTCTCTGCTCAAGGTCTCACAAGACTACAACCAACGAGTCCATTGGGGCTGTGATCTCATCTGAGGCTCACGGTCCTCATCTGTGCTCATGGGATTGTTGGCCAGAATTCATTTCCTTGCAGCTGTAGAATTCATAGCAACTTGTTCCTTCAAGGCCAGAAGGAGAATACATCTGAGCTCAGGAAAGGCCTAAGCTCTCTTTCTTTAATTAAACTTTTTATTTTGAGATAAAGTGTAGATTTGTATGCAGTTGTAAAAAATAGTACAGAGAGATCCAGTGTATTCTTTATCCAGTTTTTTTTTGTCATATGGATGTTCTCCTGTGTACGGATTTTTTTTTGAAAGGCTTTTGTATAGGAGTATTTAAGGAAGCAGTTTTCTCAGTCCAGATTTCCTATCAGTAGGCCTTTGGTAGAATGGAATCATTACCACAATTAATTTTATACATCTTACAAAAAGTTAAAAGTCTTCTCAGTTTGCCAGCGTTCAAAGTTAGTTATCAGACCAAGATCTCTTTATTTTCTTATCAAACTTTTCTTATCATTGAAGAGTATTACTCCAAGTTAGCCAAACTGCAAAGTTAACACAGTCCCAAGACTGCTCTCACTTCTGACAGCAACTGCAAATTCTGGAGATTCCCACAACTACCCTTGGTTTCAGGAATAGGCTAGCAGTGCTTTAAGAACTCACTGAAAACTGTTATACTTGTGGCTACAGTTTATTACAGGGGAGGTTAAGGTTAAAATTAGCCAAAGGGAAGGATGCATAGGGCAGTCTTGGAGGGTTTCAAACACAAAGCTCTCCCCATAGAGTCAGGTCTCAGGATCGATACGTGACAATATCTGTGGTGTATTGTCAGTCAGGGAAGCTCATCCGAGCTTCAGTGTCAGAGTTTTTATTGGAGCTCCATTAGATATAACTTACTGATTAATTGTTTGCCCAATGTGGTCAATTCCATCCTCCAGGTTGACTAATACCAGGTGACTCAAAACCCCCTACCCTTAAGTAAAAGTCTGGGTTGAACTCTCCCATGACATGAAATGAAGTATTCATTAATCTCTTAGAACAGTGTTTTTCAAAAATACTGACTAGGACTCAGCATAGCTTTTGAATGTTTATGAACATGTGTATATAGAGGTGTGTATATTAAGATGTAACCAGTATTTCTCAAAACACTGTTCTGCTTTATTTATAAAGAATGTTAATGGCTATCCACTGAATTGATGACTCATAATGAGATTTCAGTTCATAGTTCATGGACACTGATTTAGATAATCAGACCATCAAGAATAATGATGGCTCATTGCTAGAAGGAACCAGCTTAAAACTGTAGGACCTGAACAAATAAGACCTGAAGAGGAATTGAGGTGTACTTCCATGGGGTGGTCTCCAGATGTACAGACTGGGAAGTATAGTATAGTTAGTACAAATGTTATCCAATAGGGAAACTTCTTATTAAGATATAGAAACCAGTTGGCTGATTCTTTTGCTTTGTAGCTAATTTCTTAAACCTGCTTGGGATAATTTTGTTCATCTTTCCTCAGATTTTTGCACTGCTAGTTCTTTCTTTTCATTTAGATGTCAGTACAAATGGCCTCCTCAGTTAAACTTCCCTTGAGTCCATTCTAAAATAGTTACCCTATCACTTTTATTCATATCATCTTATTTTCATTCTTTGTATAGCCCTTACCCTTACCTGATGTTTCTATTTTATTTTATTTTTTTTCTATTTGCTTATCTTCTTTAAAATGTTAGCTACATTAGAGCAGGAACTTTGTCTGGTTTACTATTCCCAGTACTTACAACAGTATGTCTGGCAGGTAGTATGTACTCAAATAACATCTTGAATGAGTGATCTAGTTTGTGTTCCTCTTAAACCCAAAACAAAATACATTTCTCTTGGTGAGACTAGAGTATACTGTAATTATCACCTCCCCTGTTCATTATACCACATTTCTGTTTGTGCAGTCGAAGCTTTTGGCAAGCTTATTATATCATACACTCATTTAGTTTATAGTGAGCTAAAATTCCCTGGTATTTTTTACACGAGCTGCTATTAAGGCATGTACCATTTATTTTCTACTTCAGTTGTATGTGTGTGTGTGTGAGTATGTGTGTGTGTGTGAGTATGTGTGTGTGGGGGGGGTGGACATGCAAGCAAGCAAGTGAGCATGCCCATTTATAGATTCAGCCTCATAAGTTTTTTTTTTAATCAGCATTTTTGAGTATGATCTAAGGGAGATGTTAATTAAGAATTAATAGTTAACAGGGAAAAGAGGGAGAGAAGGGATAAATTTGGGAGTTTGAGATTTGCAAATGTTAGCCACTATATATTTCCTTTTTTAAAATTTTTAAATAAAGATTTCTTTCGTTTGGGGGGGTAATTAAGTTTATTTATTTATTTTAATTTTTTTTTAAACTTTTAATGGAGGTACTGGGAATTAAACCCAGGACCTTGTACATGCTAAGCATGCACTCTACCACTGAGCGATACCCTCCCCCCTATGTTAGCCACTATATATAAAAAAAGATTTAAAAAAAAAACAGATTTCTTCTGTATAGCACAGGGAACTATATTCAATATCTTGTAGTAACCATTAATGTAGAAGAGTACGAAAACAAATATATGCGTGTATATGCATGACTGGGACATTGTGCTGTACACCAGAAATTGACACATTGTAACTACTTTAATTTAAAAAAAAAAACACAAACTAATGGTAGAGTTGCAGAAGAGATTTTAAGCTGAAGTGAAAGGCCAGTAGGAACCCAGAAGATTAACCAGATGTCACCAGTTCACAAATTTAAACTGAAAATACTCATTTATAGGAGATTAGTACAGGTTGAGGAAGTAGATTCTGTTGGACAAATTTTGGAAGAGCTCAGCTGATATACACAGGTTTGCTTCTTCCTGTTCTTAAATGAAATATAGCATGATTTCCCCTAGGTTCAGACCCAACATTGGAGTTATATCCTTTCTTGTCTAAATATTATTCTCTTTGGAACTTAGTGTAGAAATATAATAATACTTGAGGAGTTATGTTCTCTATCATCTATCCCCTCCTCATTCCCTAGTTCTCCTTTCTTATCCTTCTCACCCTCACACACGGTGCCCCCAAGATCCTAACCCTCTTGTTCAAAACAGCCAATGGAGCATTTTTAATTGCCTTTTGTCACTTATCAAACCTAAAGTCTTTGTGGACTCCCCAGCAGTATTCTTACAGGTCAGTGCCTCTCATATTCTTCTTAATTCTATCTTTTGTGGCCTACTTTTTGGCCATCCATTGAAATCTGTAAGGCTACAACCAATATTTTTAGATACACTACATTTGTTGTTGTTATAATCATTTTTTTTTTTTTGAGTTGTTGGGATTTCATTTTTGAGTCCTGACTTGCTGAACTATGTTTCCTAACTTTACTGATCTATTCTCTTGTAAGTTTCAGGCCATATAATGATACTTTTTTCTTTTAACATCAAAAGGCCTACAGTTGTGACATAACAACTACTATGCCTAGACCTGTCATGGACACCAAAAGGTCATGTTTAGTTTTTTCTTGTGGTTCCCATCACTTCTGCTTCCACAAATGATATTTTTCTTGTGGTCAAAGTTACATCCAGAGTTGTAGTTTTTCTCATTACCCTTTGCATTCTTCAAGATGAAATTTAATATGATGAAATTAACTATACTTTCTAATTTCTAAAATACTTTCGACTTTTTATATATAGCTACTGTTAAACATGTGATTTTCTTCTGCCTAAAACTGTAAATCAGGTTTAAATACCTTATTTTAACATTTTTCCTTATTGCAAATGTATTCATAGTAGCCTCCTGTTACCATCATTTTTATTTATATTAATAATTGCTTGAGTGTTCAAATAGTTTTTTAGAAATTACTTCAGAATTCTGAAAATTAATTTTCATATTATTTATGAAAGTGATATTTATATAAAATATTTTAATTTTTATTAGTGTTTTGATTAATTTTGAATTATTGTATGGAAAGTGCTTTAAATTTTCTGCTCCTGACAAAACTCACTCTAGTTTTTCTTTCTCCTTCTCATATATTCAAGAAGGCTACTGACTTCTGTAGCCAGTAGACATAGTCAAGTTTCCAATTCCACTGTAGCCTGCCAGTTTCCCTTTATTTATTTAAGAAAAGTCTTTGATGCTCACTGAATCTACTTCGTTTCTTCTTATATACTTTTAATCTACTCTTGTATGGCTTCCACCTCAACCATTTCATTAAACTCTTCTTGCCTTAAGCCTGGAATATCTTACAGTCCCAGAAAGGAAGTATTCAAAATATGATGGTGGTAAAGAGGACTCAGGAACCAACTTGAAGGAGCTTTAAATGGCCAAAGCTGGGACAATTTGAACAATAAAAATAATCATAATATCAGATTATAACTCATAGAATAAAATAAATAGTCATGAGTCTATACCAATATAAATAATTGAATGAATAAATGAATGAATGAATAAATAAGGAGAAGAGACAGCTTTTGTTTATAGTAGAATTCCAATTGAAAATGTGATAGGAATGATGGAAATGAAAAGTTTCCATCAGACAAATAACCACAATAATAATTATTGCAGCAGGAAACATCAATACATGCTAAAATTACTAGGCAAATATATATAAGCAAGCTATTTGCATAGTCTGATAAGATACTTATTGATTATAAAAGGAGAAATTTACAGTAGAAGAGTCATAGCAGACACTACTTTACCCAGGGGATCAAAGTTAACATCACCAGTTATAGGACAGACTGACATCACTGTACCCCCTGATATGATAATGCACTGAGGTGGGCACAATATCATATTATAGCAATAACAATAATACCTAACATTTCTGAGTATTTGTGTGCTAGGCACCATACTAAGCAGTTTACAAGCATTATCTGTTAGGCACACAACAGTCATAGAAGGTGGACACTGTTATTATCTCCATTTTACAGGTGAGGAAGCTGAGGCCCAAGAAAATGATGAAACTGGGAACAAAGGCTGGCTGACTCCAAAGTCCTTTACTTTAATCACATTATGCTGAGAATAGCTTTTAATGTCATTGGTAATTTATGGACTGATGAATTCAATATACTTAATGTTGTCAGTAAGTGAGGTATATTTTAGTATAACTTAATAACACTTGTGAAAATCTAACCCATTATTTTTCTGTCTTCATTTATTATCATTCTTCCACATGCATCTAGTTTTCTTGTCATGCCAAACTACTTGTTATTCCCAGAATATAGCTGTTTAAATTTCTTTATTACATAACGTTTCAAGTGCATACCGAAGTAGAGTGTCCATCACCCAGCTACAGTAGCCATCAATTTATAGGCAATGTTTCATTTGTAAGACCTTCTGACTAACATACCACCCCCTCTAGGGATTATTTTGAAATATATCTCAATCATATTACTTCATCTGTAAATATTTCAGTTTATATCTCTAAAAGACAAGGATTTTGAGGAGTGTGGTATAGCTCAGTGGTAGAGTGTGTGCTTAGCAAGCCTAAGGTCCTGGTTTCAGTCCCCAGAATCTCCATCAAAAATAAATAAATAAATAAAAGCCCAGTTGCCTCCCCCCAAGATAAAATTTTTAAAATGACAAAGATTTTTGCCTTTATAACACAACTGCAAAATCGGTTTCATACCTAAAAATAACTAATTCCTTTATAATCAAATACCCAATCAAAACTGAAGTTCCCTAGTAGTTTAATAAACAGTTTTAGTTGACTTTTTCAGATTTATATCAAAACAAAAGCCACACATTGCATTCAGTTGATAAGTATTTTAAGTGTCTTTCTTTTCTTTTTTCTTTCTTTCTTTCTTTTTTTTTTTTTTATTTTGGCATTCCATTTAGTCTTAAGTCTCTTTTGATCTTTGTGGTTCTCCTTCTTTGTTTTCTTATCATTTCTTTGCTGAAGAAACTGAGTCATTTGTTTACTACATTCTGGTTTTGCTGATTACATTCCCATGGTATGCTCTAACATGTTTTTCTCTTTCTGTATTTCCTATAAGTCATATAATAAATTTTTATTTTTAAAAAACAACTTTAATGAATATCTACTATTTGCCTGAACTGCTATGTGGATGATTAAAATAAAGGGAATACTTTTAATAGTAGTACCTTATCAATGTAAAATTTAGGATTTACGACACTAAATAAAGGAATGTCATGGTTAGCGAAAAGTAGAAAATTGGATACTACTACAAGTCACAAGATGAAAATAAGCCTTTTAATTTGTGGATTTAAATTTAACATGGGATAGGGGAGGGTATATAGCTCAGTGGTAGAGTGCATGATGTCCTGGATTCAATCCCCAGTACTTCCATTAAAAAAATAATAAACCTAATTACCTACCCCCTCAAAAACAAACAAACAAATTTAACATGAGGGTTCACAGATATGAAGAAAGCAAAATAAAATAATTGCTTCATATCCATCAAAAACTGAAAACAAATTAACTCAGAAGATTTTGACAGATAATCATTTATTCCTGGATCACTTCCCCCTGCCCCCATCTTTTCTCTCTCTTATTTTTTTAGAAACACAAATTTATTTTTTTTCATTAGTGTTTTTTGCTGCTTTATTGAGGCCATTTTATTTTATTTGGGGGGAAGGGTAATTAGGTTTATTTATTTATTTATTAATGCAGGTATTGGACATTGAACCCAGGACCTTGTGCGTGCTAAGTGAACACTTTACCACTGAACTGTATTCCCTCCCCCACCTTTTCTCTTTAAAAACTAGTCTTTTTTGGTACCTGTGGCAAAATGTTATATGTAATAAATGTAAAAGAAGTCAGCACACTAATGTTTGATACATATTACTAAAATTAACTGCAAATTTGTTTTTAGAGCTTGGTTTAATATAAATATTTAAGTAAATAATTATATGACTCTTCCTTTAAAAAAAGATATTAAAAACTAGCACACTGGCTTACTGTAAACAACGTAAAGAACTAGAATGCCTTCTAAGTTAGCTTTACAATATCAAATTATTCTCAGATAACTTAGTTTCCTTCCTTTTGACAGCAGAGCTTTTTTAACTCTTTCTTCCTGGCTTCCATGACAGCATTCTTTCCTGATACGCATCCTCCCATTCTTGTATTTTTTACTTTTTATTTTCCTTCTTTAACTCCTCTTCATCTGCTAGCTCTTTATAAAAAAACTTGGTGTTTTGGGTTTTCACTATTGCTCCTCTTCTGTTATTTTGCATTTTCTCTCTAGGCAGTAAAACTCATTCTTGCTTTAGGCTTGCTATCTCTAATTCTGTTTTATATTCTCTTCCATTCAAAGCTCCATTCACCTAGTCCTCCAGGTCTGAAGCCTGAGAGTCCTCTCTCCTGAGAAAAGGTGGAAGATTTTTAGCTGATACATAGTTTTATCTATGTTGTTGAGAATTCCTTGTTCTGTGTTTCATTATTACTAAGGAATTATATGTTTTATTGTGAGACCTTTTATTCCTTCATACTGTTTTTAAAATGTGTAAAGTAAAACTTTAATATATATATATAAAAGTATATATATTAATTATATATATATAGTTATTAAAACTTTCTAATTTTGTAAGAGGTAGCATTCATAAAGGTTAGACACCATTATTTTTCATTCTGTTCTATTACATTTTTTTAGTGCTAGTCTGTACCTACTAAATAAATATCATGGCTTGCAATTAGGTCATGACCTATGGTTTGAAAAACACTCATACTATAAATCCTTGAGTTTCTCCAATATTGAAATGTGACATCTAGGGTCTCCCATATATTCCTCCAGTTACTATCAAAATAATTGATATATCACATCTGATATCACCTTTATATTTTACTATGATTTGTTTTTCTTATAAATATTTGGATATGTTATTAATATTTGGGTATGTTATTAATATATGTGCCTTCTTTCTTTTATGTATTTTTTTCCTCATTTAGCATACAGGTTCTTGGGGAGCAAGCCTTTTGCTTTTATTTTAACATTTCGTTTTATTTTAAAATTTTTATTTATTTAATCTTTTTAGGGAGAGGAGGTGATTAAGTTTATTCATCTATTTATTTAATGGAGGTACTGGGCTTAAACCCGGGACCTCATGCATGCTAGGCATGCAATCTACCACTGAGCTATACCCTCCCCCCTATTTTAACATTTTAAATAACTTACACTTTAAAGCTGTGATAAACCTACAGAGAAATCACAAGTGAAATACAAAGAAATACTTTTACTTGGTGAAGAATTGGAGAGTAGATTGCAAACCTGATGTTCCATCACCCCCAAAGACTTGATATATATTTATTACAGATAAGGAAGGATATTTTCCTATATACTCCATAACAAGTGGGAAATTAATACAGCAGGAGCTATTGGGACTGAGAGGGGGAAAACGAAACACAATTAAGTTGACTTGACAGGATTTGCTGACTGCTTATGTAGGGGAGAAAGAGAAATAACACTGAGAAATGTCACTATTAACTACCCTTTTGTATGTTTGTGTCTATGTGTGAATTGGGGAATTACTTATATCAAAAATGTTTAGGTGGGGAGGGTATACCTCAAGTGGTAGAGCTCATGCTTAGCATGCATGAGATCCTAGGTTCAATCTCCAGGACCTCCATTAAAAAAGTAATTAAATAAATAAACCTAATTACCTCTCCCTCCACTCCCCCACCTCAAAATAAAATAAAATAGAGCAGGGCTCAGCAAACGTTTAAAAAAAAAATGTTTAGTTACTTAATACCTCAGTGTTGCTGTTCTACGGGAATATAGTTTAAAAATATTGTATGCTAATAACAAAAGAAATATTTGATCACAGATTCTCTATTGTTGTCTCCTATTAAGATTTATTGTTAAATAATTGGGATTTTGAGTCAAGTAATGAGATCTTTTAAAAAGTTTTATAAGAGAAGTGAGATATTTTGGAAGTCATCCTGGGTTCTGAGGATAGTGTCAGTGAGTTAAGGATACTGAAAGAAAACAGCAAGAGCGTCCACATCTTCTACTCCAGCCCTAACCTCTGCGGATCCAGTCCCAAATTTCCAGTTACTAAAATTTTCCATTTCAAACTTAGTGTGAATAGAATTAAACTTATTACACACACATACATACCCTTTCTCAACTAGATTTCCTGTTTCTTTTACCTTCTCCTGCACCAGTGCTTAGTCTAGAAAGCAGATATTGACTCTTCCTGTTCCTCAGCCATACCCAATCCATATCTAATTGATTCCTACATCTTGGAAAGGGCGCTGGAAAAAACTGAATTTTGTTCTTGCTTTATTACCAGTATCTCTGTAATTTTGAGAAAGTCAATTTACTTTCTTTTGTGTTCAAATTAATCTCTGTTAAGTTGTGGTACTTGAACCAAATATGGTATAACATGGTGGTTAAGAGCATGGTTTCCATAATGAGGCTCTCTGCATATTCATCCTTGCTTATTCAGTAGCTGTAGGATCTTGGGCAAGTTATTTCTCTGTGCTTCAGTGTCCTTAGCTATAAAGTGAGGATAACAGTAGTACATATCTCACAGAGTTGTTTTATATTGTTGAATTAATATACAGTTGACCTTTGAATGATGAGAAGTTAGAGACTCAGTGAAAGAGTCGGTCCTCCATGTATGTGATTCCTCCATATCCATGGTTCTACATCCTTGGATGAAACCAACTATGGATTTTGTAGCATTTTAGTATTTATTATTGAAAAAAAATCTGCATATAAGTGGACCCACACAGTTTAAACCCATGTTGCTCAAGGGTCATCTGTAAATGTCATATTAGGGATAGTGCCTGGAACATAGTAAGGACTAAGTGTTAGCTCTTATTATTATTGCTATATTATGATTTTTTTAATTATTAAAAAATTGTTTGCTTTCTTAGGTCTATTCTATCATTTTGCAATATTCTCTAAAAATGTCTCTTCCATTTGCTACTCCTCTCCATTATCACTATTACCCTATTATTATTCAAGATTAAATTCATTATTACATGTAGGATGCTTAGAATAACACCTGTCACCTAATAATCACTTAGTAAGTGTAAGCCCTCATTATTGGTTACTGTGATTTTTACATAGATGACCTCTTCAGTCAGTAAGATTGTTTTCTTTCATTAGTGGTCCTGTGCCTTTAATTTCCTCTCCTGCTGTTAAGATTGGTATTTTCTAAGACACTTCATATAATGTTGCTCCGTTTGGAGGCCTTTTATACCCAAAAAGAAAAAAACTGAAAATAGATTCTTTGATAGAGATAACAGATGACTTGCCAAGACCAATTGAGAAAATGGTATTAATAAAAGAGCTAAACTTGAATTCTGAAGCAGTGAAAATTTTACTTTAGGTATTTAAGGTCATTGTTTACTAAAATAGTCTCAAATATTTTATACATAAAAAATGGTATTAATGATCAAATTCAGGAGGACTTGCTGCATATTTTTTTTTAACAGGGGAGTAAAACTAAAATTTTACCCCCAAAACTCAACAGTTCAGTTGAAACAGAATGTGAGGAGTAAAGGGCAGGGATGTTTTAACAGTTTTTTTTACGTTAGGAAAATAAATTAATCTATTTACCCAGGTTTAAATAAGGAAAAAATTTAAGTATGGTTAGTTATTCTTTATAGACAGTTCTCATCTATTCATTTCAAAATCTTAAGCTTCTTTTCAGAATTTAAATGAAAATATCTTTATTTCTCTATTTAAAAAATAACATTGTTAGCTTTTTGTTAGAAGCGTAAAGAGACGTTACTAATTCTTAAAGAGAAGTCACTTGTTATGTGTTCATTTGCATGACCTCTTTAACCCTTTGCTCGTCTTCAGCTGTATTTGTACTTGAAATATTTTAGAGTATCATGGAGAAAAGTATTTCTCTCTGGTAAAAACTGCATTGGACTTTGTTTTCTAATATTGATAGCTGCATAAAGCTGTATCACTATAGTTTTCATTTTCAGATGATTTTTAAAAATCAGGCTTTCATGTATATTTTTTAAAACTTCACTACAGAAAATGGTAGAGTGAGAGTTAATGTGTTACATGGAGGGAAGAACAGTCCATTGGGGGTTAAATTGCAGAGTCTAATGGAATAATAACTGGTAGCACCATCTGCTGGCCTACTTCCGCAGAAGGAGTCAGTATTTTTAACGACATCTCTAATATTCATGCTGATGCATTTTGATGCTTTGTGCATTCATTTCTTTCTGTGCTTTGTTGGAATCTGGCTATCTGCTTACAGCTATTGAGGAAACTCAGCTTTCTGGAGGGGTTTACAGCTTTTTTCATATCTAAATAGGATGAACTGTGGATATAAACTTGCCAAGGCAGAAATGTGTTGATAAATCACAATGTGTATTTGTGGAGGGTTGTGCATCTCTTGGTTGCAGCTTGCTAAATAGGCCATTTAGGAATCTTCTTTCAATGCTTTTTTCTTGAGCACTGCCTGGGGTGGTGAAAAAGCAGAGGGCAAGCCTTTGTCTGACGCCAAAAATGTCTTCAGTGAAGAGGCCAAGAGGAAGGGTAAGTGAAAGCCTGAATGAGTGGGAGGAGGAGGGGTTCTTTGGGCTAAAAGGCTAATGGGATTGAATAACCTTCCTTATTACTGGCTGCTGCTGCGGGAGTCATACTGCATCGCCATCTTGAGCTTGTTGCTGTTTTCTCGAGTCTTGGTTATTTGTTATAGCCTGTAGGCCTTAAGGTGGCATTTTAGTGAGCGATTCTAAACCCTCCTTCCTTTCCCAGTGCTGCAGCACTGCTATGAAACCTTTGATGAGGCAGGTATAGAAAAGATATCCAGTGAAGCACACTGGAATCAGCATGAAAATGTGTTTGGAAATTCCTGGTGGTTTTTTTCCTTGCTGTAGTCAGAGGCATGTTTACGGGTAAGAACATAACAAAACTGTGATCTAAGAATATGTGGATGAATGCGTGTTTGAAGAGGATATATTTTTTTTAAATGCTGTTGATCTGCTTCCTGTGATATTGCTTAAATATTAATAATTTTAACGTAAAACTATAAAACTTGTTTTTTTCCAGAATTGCTTGAGCAAAATATGAAATAGAAAGAGAAAAATAGATCTTCATTTAACTCTTTCACAGAAAAACTAAAACTTTCTCTAATTTTAAGTATGGGAATGTTTGTTTACTAACTAGCTATGTTGCCGCATAGATTGCACATTAAAATGATTTAAATGATTTCAGGTTCTAGTTCCAGTATCTTGTAAAGCAGAGAGGCTTTATTTTTCTAAAAATCATAATAAACTATAGGGAGTAGTCATTTTAAATCGAAGTTGCTGTTTAAATTTTATTAATAATTTTCAGAGTTTTGGAGTGAAGAGGAAAGAAAAGACTTATTTCAGATGCCCAGAATATTTACATGGTTAAATTTGAATTAGCTATATTTATAGGACAAAATTTGAATCAACTAATAAAGAATGCTTGAAAACATCATTGAATCTATATTATCCTTCTTTACCCTTCATTTTTAAAAATAGTAATTTGAGCTTTTTATTTTATACCTACACTAATTTCTAGATCAGCAAAATATTTTAATTTTCAATTTATTTGTAGCACTCATATTTGCTCATGTATTTTACTTCTTGAAGCTTAATTCTAAATTTTTGTTTACTTAAGTTAATTGTTTAAATGTACTTTGGTATAGTGTATAAAAATTATTTTGTTTCTCTAGCCTCCATCTTCCAAGAAGAGTGATGGTTCTGGGACATATACTAAGTTGCAGAATACCCAGGTGAGGATCATGTCCGAGAAGAAGCAGAGAAAAAAGGCGGAATCAGAAAGCAAGCAAGAAAAGGCTAATCGTATAATATCAGAGGCCATAGCAAAAGCAAAGGAGCGTGGGGAACGCAATATTCCACGAGTAATGAGCCCTGAAAACTTTCCTAGTGCTTCAATTGAAGGAAAAGATGAAAAGAAAGGTAGAAGGATGAAATCCAAGCCAAAGGACAAAGAAAGCAAAAAAACAAAAACTTGTTCTAAGTTAAAAGAGAAGACAAAAATTGGGTAAGTTGGTTAAAAATTAAATCTTATTCCTTTGAATTTTTTGTGAAAGTGCAATCTGTTTAATCTTTAACTTTTGATTTGCATGTGATGTGTTTACTCCCACTTTGGAGTTTTAAGTTGTTAGATACTATGTGTATCTTACTGCCTTTTTGAATGAATTAAGTAATATTCCAGAATTTACTAAATTTTACTATTCTGTTAACATACCTTTTTGTTCATTAATGTTAGTAAAAGGAATTTAAAATAGGAAAATATTTTATATATAAAACAGAGAAAACAAAACAAAACCCATATTGCTGTGCTAGTTCCAGATTCACTTTCTTTATAAAAAAAGTGCCTTGAAATTCTTTTAAGACTTTTTTACTCATAATTGTACTTCATTGGGCATCTTATAGTTTGGAAACATGAAATACAATATTTTCTCATAAACCCACTACTTTGGACTAAGTGAAATGGCAGGAAAACTGAGACCTTTTTAATCAATAATAAGCAGCACTCCGCTCTTACACACTTACTCCCTTACAGTCTTTCAGGTTTACTTTATATAATAAAGAGGCCAGGTGAGGATTAATGCTCCAAGAGAATTATAAAGACAAAGAATTGTTTTAGGAAGGTCCATTAATCCTAGGTATTTTTATTTGACTAATTGCCTAATACATTTTCAAAAAATAAAATATAAGAAGTGTTATTATTTGTTTTATATATGTGTCTGTTTTGCATACAAGGATAAAAATAATCTAAGGCCAACATAGTTTAGAATTGTTTTTTGCAGTAATATTTGGTTATTTGAAGGCTTTATATAAAATTTTAGATAATCTGTTTTCTTTTTTCCACACAAAAAAAGTACACAGTAAAGAAAAAAATTCCCGTATTATAAAAATCTTCATTTGCTTAAGAAATTATTGATGCATTATATAACTATTTAGAACTAACACAATTTTATAAACAATTAATTCTCAGCATTTTAGTTGCAACCACCAAACTGAGTTATATCATGAGGTCGTGATGCCTCTCAGTCCAAACTGTTAAATAACACAGGCTCTGTTGCTATAATAGAGCAATAATTAATGTTATTGATTTTACATTTTATTTGCAGATAGCTAAAGTGAAATTTGAAGGTTAGATTTCAACTCCTTTTATGTAAAGGTTTTGTATGAAGGTATCTTTTTTTTCAATATTTTGTCTAGTTTTAATTTAGGAAACACTATATTTAATCCTTTAATGTATTAAAAGTTACCATTAGTAAAGTGTTCCAGTTTAACTTACATAGAGATATAGATAGGCAAAGTTGTGTTACCCTTTGGAAGGATATTTAAAAATAATGCATAAAAATAAGAGGAAATCGGTGGAGAAACCTCAAAAGTTACAATAAGTTTAAATTTGGGCTGGTGGAGAGGGGTGAAGAGATGGCTAGAGGCAGAAGATACCAGAAGTGAATCTGATTCAATAAAAAACAGTATATAAGGGGAAACTAGAAATAATTAAATTATAATAGAATTATTATAAATTATAATATATCAACACAGATTTTTGAAAAATGTGGATTAATATGGCAGGAAACTAAAGTATTAGAGTAGAGTATAAGACTTATTCTATGATATTTGTATTTTTGTTAGAAATAGATAAATTATTAATAATACATTATTGTAATACTACACAGCATTGATCAATTTAGTACTTGTTTTTAAATGTAGCATCTTGAGAAAATAGGTGAAAGTTGTATTGGAAAGATATTTAAGTGGCAGGATATTAAATAACTGATAGAAAACTTCTTGAGAGTATAGGACTTTTTGATAGAGGAATTTGTAAATTGCAGGCAAGTGAAAGTGAAGCTTGCTTATATATTATTAAGATCTTGGAGTGAAACAGTTTCTTGATCATCTTTATCAAACAACCAAAGATTATTATCATGTTGGAGGAAAAAGCATGGTTGAAAATGAAATTCATGGACAATCTAGAATTCCATATTGGTCCCTTGAAGTATTTCAATACTGTGCTTCCCTATAAGCTAAATATACGTTAATAATTTTGAATTTGCCAAGTTTTAAATTTTTGTGTGAAGAACCATTATTTAAATAGTTTAGTTGTACCATTCTAATTAATAGTATTTCATGATGTATTAAACATTTTCTTGTAAAAATTTTATTTTTCTATTAGTTTTATAAGAATCGGACCTTTGCTAATATCAGATGGTTTATATCAGATAAAATTAAAGAGAATGTGTGCTGGAACTTAACCATGAGCGATGTGAAATACAAATTTCAAAAGTAACTAAATTTGTAAATAGTAAGTTATGGTTGATATATAATCAGAAGTGGTGGTTATTTAACCCACATATGCAATTTTATGTAATCTAGGAAGACTAATCTGAAGAAAACCAGTACTGCCTCTGCTTGCTAGTATGCTCGAAACCTTTTCATTATTTCTGTCACTTTCATGGATTAATTTTTTTTGGTACAAGGACTAGAGTATCCTTTTCAGAGACTTTCATAATGTCTTATTTAACCTTTACAACAGTTCTGTGAGTTAGATTGGGCATGCAGCATGGTAATGTGCTTAAATTCTTTGGCTGTGGAGCCACTTGCACTTATTCAAATTCCCCTTTGTCACTTACATGCAGTGTTACCCTGGGCAAATACTTAACATCTCCAAGTTTTAGTTTCCTTGTATGTAGAATGAGTATAATGATAGTGTTTGCCTCGTAGTGTTATTTTTGAAGATGAAATGATTTAGTAATGTTTAAAGAATATAGAACACCTGTTAATAATGTTAGCCATTATTTTCTGATAACATGAATAGCATACAGCTACTTAAGGTAAAAGCCAAGGCCAAGAGCCATGTGCCTTCCTTCAAGCCTAAGCTCTCACCTATCTGCCTAGGTTCTGTTTCCATTAAGGCTCTGTTCCTAAATAAGATCAATTAAAAAATCAAGCAGACAAATGAAAACAGAAACAGTTGCTATCTGGTAAAAAAGGATAATAGGTTATTAAAGGTTTTTATTTCACATTAACATTCCTCTGTTTATCAGAATAGCTAGAGTAGCATTTAGGACAGGTATATTTTCTTTGAAATGTGCCTGGAATTTGAAAGGAATTACATGATTATGTGGAAGGCTGTGAGCTGAAATGGAAATGGCAGTTGTAAAATGAAAAGTGAGGTAGGACTGGAAACAACCTTTTTCTGCTTTGATGATTTTCATAATCTTGGCCAGTCAGATTCTAAGAAGCTGCCTTTCAAGTAGAAGAGCAGGCATTTCTTTAGTAATTGTAGGTACATAATAGTTGCTCCATGAATGGAATGGAATGGATGAATGAATGAATGAATGGAAGATTAAGTATTAAATGACACCAAATGGTTGCATTTGATTTGTTATATCAAAAACAGAAGTGACAAGCTAATTTGTCATAAAATCACAGGGACAGTACTAATGGTTTAGTAATAGTAGAGTTAAATTCTAGAATAAATTTTTTCTAAGACTTTCAGTAGAATTTTCTTATGGTTTTATTCAGTTTTAGATATGTAATAAAATATCACATGATTTGATTGAAGCATTTTAAAATTTGTATTTTATAACTGACATTTAAATTACATTTCCATGTTGACAGTTATAATTTACTTCTTTGTGTTAGAGTATCAGACTGATAGATAAAGTGACTTTGACACTTAAAAATGTACGTGTGGCCCTATAAATTTAATCAGTAAAAGTACTTCATGATTAAAAGTTAAAAAATTTTTTTTTGTATTATTCACAATTCTTTCTGTTTGTTACTGGAATGCCAATTATCAGGTACTAGAAGTAGCTTTTCTTTTTAGTTAAAGCAGAAAACAGAAAACATTAAATTAGGAAATATTTATCAAATCAAGTAGAAATTAAGGATGTCATATTATAAAGAAAAGCAATAAAACGTTTAATTAGATCTGGAAATTATATTGTGCACCTTTTTTCTATAGTCGTTCTGAACCCCCAATAAGGAAGAAGTGAAATAACATTTATTAATTACCTATCATCATATGTATACACATGCATATATATGTGTATTTTTAAACAAAACTAACACGTAAGTATGTCTATAAAGAGACATTTACATATGTCTTACATATTTAAAAAATAATATGAACAAAATCTAAGGTAAAAATAAGATAAATCATCAGAAATAGGGAATTAACACTTTTATAGTCCATGTTAATAAAGTAACAAGTGAGACCCTGATTACAAGTATTCAAAACAATAGGAATTTAGTATCTGGATAAAATATAAATATATTAATTAATCGTTTCTTGGCATATATGATTAAAAATCAGTTTGAAAAATTGTATGGTAAAAATTTGTTATGTATTTTTAATTAATCATTATAAGCAGTAGTTTACTATGTAAGTTCCATAGTAGTCTCTATGTAAGTTCTATAATTTTTAAATGCCAAGAAGATAAAATGTTTTACTGATTTCACTTCTTACATCTAAACTTAAATTCAGAGAAAATCTGAAATATATTATCTGCAGAAAGAATTGAAATATGTATTTTGTATTATTGTGAATTTAGTTAAGATTTATATTTCCATTTTTTGACATAGAACTTTACATAAAATATGTTGGTAAGATTTATCAGCAAATGATGTGCTATATTTCATTGAATCTACAATGTCACTGAGTATAAGCCACACCATTATTTTTTATACGTTAATAAGAAAGAAAAAATATATTGCTAGTTAAAACTATGGCATATCTGATTATTAGATGAACCTTGATTTCACAGATGTTAATATGTGGGGAAAATGTGTATCTTGGAGACACTGGAGTAAAGTTACTTGATTTTAATGTTCCTATTTTGTCAGTATTTTTAAGCATAAACATCATTTTAATTTTTTAAAAAGAAGAAATAAGTTTTTTAAAGGGTAAGAATTAAACTGTGCTGATAAATATATTGAGTATGATTAGTCCTTGCTAGTACTTGGACTTTGGTGTCTGTTTATATGAAACAACTCAGTGAATTCAACTTTTTGGGAAAAAAATGATGTCCAACCTTAAACAAGAAGTGATTTATAGTTCAAGTTACCAAAGAGCTTACAGTAATACAATGTCACTTTCACAAATTTAAGGATTAAGTTAAAATAAAGAAACTCTTTAAAACTTAAGTTTTCCCTCATGAATTTAAACTAGAGTCTTGAGTTGAACTTTAAACTGGAGTAATTTCATCAAGTTTAAATTTGTTTCTTATATAAAAATATACATATGTATATTTGATGACTTTAAAAATAGCCCTAGTACCTTCCACTGTTCCTGCAATGAAAAAAAATTATAATGTGAAATACTATTTTTGCTTTTTTCCTTTACTTATGATGAAGTAGATGCATTAATTACAACAAATGGACTAATTGGGTAAGATTCATTGTCCAATTATTGCAATGAGAGAATCTACAGGGGGCAATTACAGATTGACACTGTGTAGAATGCAGCTTGTTACACAGCCTCTACTAATAACATGTGGGCAGGATTTAGATGAGTGCATAAATTACATCTGAAAATCAAATATAGACATCAAGTATAAACACTGAGGTTTTCTAGTGCCTATACTTACCAAATGAATTAACATTTCAAATTTATACTTAGTGTGAAATTACCCTTTGCTGTCTGAAACAAGCTATGTTTTGATATTTGGTTCTTTTACATGCCTGAATATCTGTTGCTGCAGTTGGCTAGCATTGTTAACAGATCCCTTTAATGTTTTAAGAAAGAAAACTTGCATAAAGCTTTTATTAATATATTCTGTATTGCTTTGTTGCTTTATTTTGGCGATATTTCTAAGAATAGCAAACTATTAATTTATTTGAAGAATGTCAATTTATTGAAGAACTGTCAGTTTTATTGAAACTATCCACCTTTTTATTTATTTATTTCCATCATTTTCCATAATGGAAAAATAAAATAGAATGCTTTTTGGTGATTGGGCATTTTACTTAACTGATTTTATCTTCTTCTACTTTCGGATCATCTTATTTCCTTCAGGTAACTCTTATGGCTATCAACTGTCATTGTACAGGCAATAGAAATTTCTGGTCTTTCAAAAGTCAGTAAACTTTAAGCTTAATAATTTACTAAAAGATAATGTAGTTTCATAATTCTTTTTATTCATTCAGCTATATTTACTTATATTAAATATCTGTTGACTGGTTGAAGTATAGTGCCATTTTATTTTAAAGTCAATAAGATATGTTGGAAATACTAGAATAGGAGTAAAGAGACCTTTATTGTCTTTTACTAGACTTGTGATTATAACAGTTCGTTTTCTATTTTAGGGCTTAAGTTTCCCTATTAGTTTAGTGGGATCGATGCATGCCTCACCTGTGAGTTTTTCTTAGGATCAACTGAGATATTGTAGATAAAAGCACTTTGAAATTTTTAGTGTTCTATAAGTATATAATAGTTTTATTATCATGAATATTTGTTCCTAGAGTTTTCTTCACTAATGTTTTAAGCCAGTGGTTCCCAAACCTGGTGGGAATTTTTTTTAAGTCCAGTTGGGGTCCCACTTAGCAGATCAGAATTCTGGAGTTGGAACCTACAAATCTGGGATTTTGTTTTGTTAGTTTTTATTTTGACCTAATCTCAGATTTGCAAAAATAGGTCAAAGTTTCTTCGGGCTCTTCACCCAGCTTCCTCAAGTGTTAACACGTTATGTAACACAGCACAATGATCAAAACCAGAAAGTAAACACTTATACAGTCCCCCTAACTTATTTACAGACCTCAAGCAGATTGAGTCAGTTGTTCCATTTTTTTGGCCAAAATCCGGTTCAGTATCTTACATTTTATTTTGTTGTCATGTCTCCTTACACTCCTCCATTTTGGACTAATCCTTCCGTCTTTGTCTGTAATAACATTTTCAACTTTGAATCATACTGGCCAGTTATTTTGTAGAATGTCTCTCAATTTGGGTTTGTTGTATTTTCCTCATCAGGAATCTGTATTTTTAACAAACAAGATACTGATGAAGCCAGCCTCACACATTTAGGAATTACTGATCAATATTAACCAATTTTTTTGTAGTAACCTTATATGTCATTTTAAAACTTATGATAAACTAGTATGACTTCATTATTTCCAGAATCAATGTTCTATGTAAGTAACCGTAGTATGTGTGTATATATATTTATATTTATCCTTTTTTAAAAAATTTAGAATTACGTCAGTCAGGAATGACTTCAAGTTTTAGAATCAACTTTTTTCCTACCATGGAAATGTACCTTTTTTGAACAGAATGGGTGTTTATAAATATTTTGGACCTCAGAGATTTAGTAGGAAACTACTGTATTTGAGAGATCTCTTACGAAGTTAGAATTTAAAAAATATTTTTGCATGTGTTAAGAATAGTTAGTTTATGAAATAAGCTATTCCAGACCTATAGAAAAATATTGGAAGAAAACACAGAATATATGAAAAATAAAAATTTAAAGATTTTTTTAATAAGTACATTTTTAGAATAATTAGTAAGTGAAGGTTTAGCTAAGGTATTATAGGAAACATTTATCTAACCTACCCCCCTGTACCAAAAAAAGTGAGTTAAGATTGATTTGGTAGCACTTAGTAGTATTTAGGCCATATTTATTTATAAAAATGATGTTTAAGGAGCTTAGTCCACTGTCCTTGGAGAGTTTTCATTTAATTACTTTATACTACTAGAAGGAAAGGGATGACCTCTTCATAGTCATTCATAAATACAAAAAATTTAAATATCTCTGCTTGTGATTTCATTGAAGTTTTTATTCAATGGGATTTGAGTCTATAAAGCAGCCACTTAGATACCATGTCAGAATATGTATCTCATATACATAATTTATTTCACTTATCAAACAGTGAGAAAATGCCTTTTTAAGCAGTATATTAAAGGATGTTAACAGACCTTGATCTACATTTCATAGAAAATTGTTGTTTAAGTAACTATTTAAGAAACTTTCCTTTCATTAGTGTTGTCCTCATCTACAAACTAGTGTAAAATATGCATTTAGGTTTGGAGATAACAAATAGGGGAGTACATGAAAAATACATTTCCACCAATTGTTCTACTTCAGGTTATCCCTTACCTTGCCATTGAAAATCATCTGCACAAGTGCCTCAGGTTGTATTAAGTAACCACATGTAGCATAATGGTTACCCTTGGGAGGAGGTTATTAGAAGAGAAAGCGTGACTGGAGACTTCAGAGAAACTAATAATGTCTTGTTTCTTGATCTAGAAGCTGGTTATATATTTATTTTCAGTTTGAGAAAATTCATTGAGCTGTACTCTTGATGTGTATACTTTTCTGAGTCAACATTATACTTTAATATTAGTACACTGTTAGTTTTAGGCAAAGTGAGGGATTGCATTTGGGGGGCATTTTGAGATCTTAATGTCTGTGGGGTATCTATATGGATATATCTAAAACAGTTGGTTATATGAATCTGAAGTTGAGGGGAATGTCAGAACTAGAGACAAGAAAAGATTTAAGAATCTTCAGCTTGTAAGTGGTAGTTAAGAATAGATTAAATTGAATTTCCTAGGAATAGTATATAGGAGAGGAAAGAAAGCTGAGGACAGAACTTTGAGAAATACCAAAGTTTAAGGCATTGACAGAAAAGACTGAATCCTGCTGGAAACCAACATACTAAAAGAAGAAGAGCCAAAAAAGTTTAGTGAGAACCAGAAGAATGTCATGTCATGGATCCCAGGGGTGCAGAAAAGGAAGAAGTGATTAGTTATGTGTTGGAAGATAAAACTTCTTAAATTTCCATTGGACTTGGCATTACCACATCATTTGTGGTCTTAGACTTCAGGAGTTCAGGCTTTAGAGTGAGGCCTGAAGTAAATAGAATATTTAATTTCTATCTCTATGCTTACTATTGGTGTGACCTTTAAACAAGTAATTTAACTTCTCTAAGCCTCAATTTCCTCTTATAAATTAATAGTACTTGCCTTTTTGAGTTGTATGAACATTAAGTGAGAGAATGCGTGTAAAGTTAGCAGAGGCTGACCCACTAAACACTGAATAAATGGAAGCTATGAATATGAAAAGCAGTTCTGAGTTTAGATTATAGTGGATTGAGGAACGCAAGAAACAGTCAGTATAGACGACTTTTTTGAGGACTGTGGGTAAGGAGGAAGAGCAAGATCATGTGATATCTAATAGTGGATATAACCTCAAGGGAGAGTTATATTTTAGGAGAGAAACCAGAGTAAGGAAGAGGAACCAGAAGAGGGAGAAAATGAGCAATGAAAGTAGGGAGAGGGAATAGAGTATAACTATTGTTGGTTTCTTAATATTGTTTCAGAATATGTTTTTGTACTTCCTCTGATTTCCTGGTTCCAACATAAGCTGTATTTTTACTCCTGTTCATTTCACATACTCAGAAGAGTGCAGGTGAGATATCAAGTAAGAGTTACCATTATCCTGTTGAAGATGGTAATCATACAATATAAAAATAACCTGGGAATAAATCATTCTAGAGTTTTTTTCTCACCTCACATCTCATCATCCAGTCAGTCACCAAGTCCTTGCTTCTGCTTCCAGAATGAAAAACTGTATCTTTCTTTCCCTCTTCATCCACACTACTGTGGCCCTGTGTTTCACTATTCATCTCTCACCTGAATTGTCCACCTTGTTACTGGTTTCTGTGACTTGCATTTCACTTCCTTCTATTTGCATTGCTCTCTTGTTTAAAATTCTTTTTTCTCCCAATTTTACTGAGACGTACTTGACATATCACAGTGTACTAGTTCAAGGTATATGACATAATTTGATATGTGTATGTATTGTGAAACTATTACCACAGTAAGTTTAGTTAACATCCATCTCCTCACATAATTATATATACATTTTTTTTATTTTGATGAGAACTTTTAAGATCTACTGTCTCAGCAACTTTCAAATATATAATTCAGTATTGTTAACTATAGTCACCATGCTGTACATTACATCCCCAGAATTTGTTTAAAATGCTTCCATCTTCCAATTGCTTAATTTTTTTTAATTCATTCAAAAATATCTCCATGCCATTTATTGTCCTGCCCTGTGGAGCTTAAAGCTGGCCCTAAACTAAAACATTAGCTCCTTACATGTAACCAAAGCCTTTTGTGATCTTGACCCTATCTGGATGACTATCTCTGCTTCCTCCTTATGCACTACTTTGTGTGTTTCTGACATGCTCTTATCACTGCATATTCTCATTCTTCTGTGATATCCCCCTGCCTGGAATGTACCCTACCTTTTCTTTCACTGCCTTTTGAACTCCCTTTCATCATTCAATTCCCTATCTCAAATTTTACCTTTTCTGTAAAGCCTCCTTTACTCTTCCATAAACATAATGCATTTCTTCCTTTCACATTACACCTTGTGCTAACTTCCTCTTTAGCATTTTAGCTAAGATCATATTCTAACAATGACAGGTTAAGATTAGGAACCATGTCCACTTTATCTTTAATCCTTGAGCCTAGGAAAGTGCCTGTCATCATAGATGTAATTACCATTAGTTGAGAAATCACTATGTGTTAAGACTGTGCTTAGAGCCAACATACATTATCCCACTTAATTCTCAATGGCAATAGAGGTAGCTGTTGTAATGTCCCTATTGTCCAGACAAGTAAACTATCAAGTAATTTGCCCAGTATCTCACAGATACATAAATAGTGAAATCAGGTTTTAAATCTTTGACACTATGATTTCAAAGTGCATACTCTTAACCTCCAGGTTCTCCCACATTAGTTAATAATTGTTGAAAAATTTTTGATATATTTCTGATAGGTCACACTTGAAAGCATTTGGGGAGTTTTCTATGTTTGGAATACAGACATCTAAAATGGAATTCTCCTGACTAGCAATTAACGTGGTTTGAGACTAGTATGGTGCTTGAAGATCATGCCCTCCCATCTATTGAACCAGATAAGGAAATGTGGGAACTGAGTACTTCTATCTTTGATCAGGAAAAAATATAGAAAACACATTTCATTTTAGATGTTTATATTTAATGTGTTAATATACATATATACATGAATATATTAGAGATAGGTAAGCTTCTACATACTCTAGAAATATAAAAAGTAAAAGAAAGTTCTTACTCTTTAGAAACATACAGTACAGCTAATAAAAGGCTTAGCATAAGTGAAATAATCAAAGAACAATTAATTGTTAAAATGTTTTAAGTAAGGGAGAAATTACTGTTGGGTAGAGAGTAAGTATAGAGAGAGACTGTAGAGTAGAGGCTTTTGGAGAATAGGTAGGATTCAAAGGAATTAAGTGGAATTTGAATTAAATAAGAGGTGGAAGGAAAAAAAATCCCTCATTCTAAACCTACAAGATGATAAAATAAGTGAATTACTTTAAATATTAAATAGTTATATACCTGGAATTTTTCTCATAAAAAATAATCTTGAGCCTAAGAAACAAGTGATAGAACTTGAATGTTTTTCTGTGCTTAGAAATATGTTAGCTGTAATATTGGTTTATATTTGTTCCACTGGAATAGAGCTTGGAGAATAGGTGGGATTCAAAGGAAAATATCATTATGGATTTCATGATAAATACCTCTGGTTGGACATTCAGGTGATATAAAATGGAGGAAAATTTATCATGGCAATCTTAATTTGACCAAAAATGGAAAGTTTCAAAGAGATCTTATTGTTTACTCTTCTCCTTCTGAAACAGCAAACTCATTATTACATTGGGTAAGAAACAAAAAAGAAAAAACGAATCTTCTGATGAAATATCTGATGTGGAGCAGATGCCACAGCATACTTTCAAAGAGGAAGACTCTCAAGTGAGTATTAAAATTTTTTCTGAGAAATAAGTCACTGGCAGAATTATTTAGATAGCATAATATTGTATTATGGATATTTATATTATAGTTTAGTGGCTAAAAATACATTTTATTGTATGACAGAACTTATATGAGAGCATTATTAGAATATTGTCCTACTAGTATTACTGTAGAATGTTAGACCTGAGAGGAAACTTACACATCCTCTCCAAGCCCCTCAGTTTTCAGATAATGAAATTGAAGCCCAGAGAGTTTAAGTAACAATACAGAGTCCCTGATGGTTTTTAGCATGGGGAAGTATCTAGCGATATTATCCTGTGCTTACAGAGTACTTTTGAATGAATTTGATGATAGAGATATTAATTTTTAAAATCACATACAAATGATAAAGCATATGGGTTGAATCATTCCTAGAGTTAATTCCTATGGTCTGCTTCTGTTGAAGAAAAGATAAACAATTATATTAAAAATCCCCTAATGGAGACAAAAATACTGTGCATTTTGCCTTTTTTCTTTTTGAATAGGTGGATATTCAAAATAACCTTGTGAAGTTAAATATATGCATAGTGAAGGTCATAATTCAGGCCACCCGCCGCTCTCTAATAATTAAAGTACGACTCTAGGCCATAGGGGTGGTGGCAGTTGTTGCATTATGGGGCCAGAAAGCCCCTGAATGGCCTTTCTTCTTCCTTATGCAGCTTCTTATCCAATGGGAGAGTAGTGGCTCAAGGCTCCTGGGCTGCTGCAAGAGTTGAGGTAAGGGCAGTGACTGAAGCTCCTAATATTATATGGCCTGGCTTTTTCTTCATATGTTATCCTTAACTTAGGCAAACATATAATTAACTTATTCAACATGAGGAAATTTAATTAAATTTTTACTAAAATAATGCTGGCCATTTTTCCATTATGTAATTACCAAATGATGAAATGGTAGAATAGGTTAACATGCACATTTCTTCCATTCCTTTCACTGTAGTATTAGGTTGCTGTGACAAGTATATTGCTTTAACACAAAAAAATTAATGGGGAAGGAAAGAAATATTTTCTAGTAAACAACTGTAAATCAATTATTGGTGTATTTAAACATATTATTACATAAACTATACATAAATATGTATATAAAGGTAGCTTTCAACCACAATGGATTGTCAAGATTTGAAGGCATGAAAAGTAATTTAAGGTTTAGAGTCAGGTGGAAATCTAAAAATGTGAATATGATGTTTAGTTTTTTACCTAATAGAGAGAACTTAGTAGTCTAACTGTATTTAGAGACTTATTTTTAAAAGTCCCTGAAGCACATTTTATTAGGATTATTATAGGAAACTAGTGATATGTTATCATAATGAAATATTTAGTCATGTAAAAGCATGTTTCTGACCTCTTATGTAAAGTGCTGTTGACTGATCTATTGAATATCAAAGCCTTTAAGACATAAAAAAACTAGAAAAAAAGAAATTCAAAGAAAGAATTTTTCACTGTTTTAAATTGTGCTTTAAAAAACATTATGGAGAAAGAAAGCCAGAAAAACAAACAGACAAACACATTAGCCAAAAATGTGGACATCAAATTAGATTTTGTATTTTTTAAAGTAGTAGAACTGTTGTATAACAAGGAAGATAATTGGTGAGAGTGGCACCTTATCTGGCTTTGCCTAATATGTAACTGCGTGCTCTAGTGGAATATAATTTATGATGAAATCAACTATAACCTTATAACTCAGTTATTTAAATTACTCTTAGGGACTGATAATGTCTTCATAGGATGAGGGAGCAGTTTACAGTTAGTGGCTCTCATTCTACTTGTGAAGAATTATCTGAATGTGCACTTCTGTGAGTTGAAAAGATTCTTTCAGGCCACTTATTTACTATTTACTAAAGACTAAGTGAGGCATTTCAAAGTACCAATAGATGCCTAAGTGACCAGAAAGGAAACTTTAATGCTGAAAACATCTTCCAGAATGTTCTGAAAGTATACTGAATTATTCCCAAACTTCATTATTTAGCAAATTTGTGCTTAATGAGATATAACAGTGGTAATACATGTTATTGTTAGAATAATAAATGTCACGGATGGTTATTAGTTTAAACTAGTCTTGAGCATTAAGAACTGTATGATGCCCATAAGAGAACTCCAAACATTCCTTTAACCTGGTATTAAATTAGAGATCCATAGAATTTTCCATCCCAGGGAATAATAAATATTTCATATCTTTTCTAAACAGCATGTGGGGAAATTGGGTTTCTAGAAGTCCTTTTTAATAATTTTTATGTACCACCTTCCTGTCTCCCATAATGACAGAAGTGTTACTTTGAGTTTTGAAAATGTAAATACCTTCATGGCTGAGAGATGGTGACCCATAAATGAGGCATGGAGTTTTCTACTACATTTGGCTAAGCTAACTCACCACAGTAGTGCCTTTCTTTCAGTATTCTACTCTCAAGGGAAAGAGTCAGAGACACTCTAAAGGCTACTGCAACATTTCTGGATGCAAATAACAGTTTGTCCTCACACTATTGCACTGATTCAGCCATTTTTGTCATGACTTTAGAAGTATGAAAGACCTACCAAATTGAAGACGTTGGCAGAAACCAAAAGAACACATGGGTTATTCTGTTCGTTGCATTTGGGGGGAATGTCGTGGGAGTTACTAAATACACAGAAGAGTGGTAAAAGGAAGAAGGAATATTGAGCAGTAGAACAGGTGGCTGAGATGCCTCCAGCCATGAGATTCTAGAGAGGTGAGAAGAAGCAAACCTAAGTCCTTTGGGATTTTTAAGCCATTGTGAGATTTATATAATGGGAACATCAAATATTAAGTATTTAGGGAGGTAAGTAAAGCCATGTAGACTTGATACCTGATTTTAAATTTTTTAGATTATTTTAAAATTAGGTGGTTACACATAGTACTTTTTAAAAAGCTTTCTTCTGTTTTTATGATAGCGATGTTCTTTATTCTTAAGGCAAGCTAGTAAAGGTAGTAAAACACTGGCTTCTCCTTCATTCACATTTAATTATCTGGTAGATTTAATACTTTGTTATTTTATGTATCTCTTTTAAAACGTATATTATTTGGGTTTTTTTTTTTTCTGTTTTAAGCACAAGTTCATGGGTCGTGTAGCAAATATTAATTTCTTCTTTTAGTTTTATGGCCCTGATTGTTCAACAATATTTGTCCGATGTACTTTTTAGGTTTTGGGTAAAAACTGAGAGTATTATAGTTTAAAATTTGTGTTTTCCAAGCTGTAAAGTAGTTAAAAAAGAAATCTATTTATTAACAATTTCTTAAGAAAAGTAATAAAGGTATTATTAATAGTTGTTATTTGAAACTTTAGGAAGTAAAACTAACCTTTGGCGAAAAGCAAATTATAATCTTCCTTTAATTAAAAGGAAAAATAAGAAAAGATGAATGTTAAATATAATTTTGAAAATTTAATATACAAAATTGCCACACTAGAAGTAATTATTTTTTAAATCTTTCCTTTAAAATAAATCATAAAAAATAAAGTAAAATAAATCATATAAGTATGATTCTTATGGTTCATTACAGAAAAGAAGATCAAATCGACAAATTAAAAGGAAAAAATATGCAGAAGATGCAGAAGGGAAACAATCTGAAGAAGAGGTTAAAAGCTCCATGAAAATAAAAAAGAATTCAGCTCCTTTACCTGGTGAACAGCCTTTACAGTTATTTGTGGTAAGACAGATTTTGGATTATGACTGTAAAACATTTTAAACCAATATAAATTTTTTAATATTTGCATTATCTTTCCTCCTAAAATTTGCTCCAACTTTTCTTCCTGCATTCCATATTGTGTCAATAGAACCATTAATTATTCATATCAGAAACCTAGGGATTTGTTCTCTCTTTTTTTATCTTTACTTCTTCTTTGAATTTTTTTAGCACATTTTTTATCTCCTTAATATATATTTCTAAAATTCCTCCAAACTCTATCCTTTTTGCAGAATATTTCTAAGTTATAAGCCTAATCATAGTACTTTCTACTGAAAACTCCAATGGTATCCTAAATCTTACAAGCTAACCATTTTAGCACATGTCCTTCTACTTCTCTACAAACACTCAGTCCTCTGGTTTTATGAATGTAGTTGCCTAAATGCCATGTTTTGACACCTTTATGTCTTTGCATACGCATTGTGCATATGCACAGTTCTTTTCATCTCCCTTATCAGGATTGTAAACCAAACACTCATCTGTTAGCTGAGTTACATGACACTTTGAATAAGTACTTATCTTCTCTTTGCCTGGGCTTCTTAATCTGAGAAAGGAGATGATAATAGTACCTACCTTACAGTGTAGTGGCAAAGATTAAATTAGTTAATATACGTAAAGTGCTTAGAATAATATCTGACACATTGAAAAGCACAATTATGTTTGCTGTGATGACGAGGACAGTAACAATTGATTTTTGTATTCCTGACATTTAACACGGTGCCTGGCATATGTGTTAAGTAAATGTTTGTTGAAATTCAGTGTATTCATAAACATACAAAGTGGCAATTAAACGAATTTTCAGAATATATCACCATATTTTTTTTCCTGCCTCTCATAGGAGAATCCGAGTGAAGAAGATGCTGCAATTGTGGACAAAATACTATCTTCTAGAATTATAAAAAAGGAAGTAAGTAATGATACATTACATTTTATATTTTATATTCCTCACCCCAATTTTAAAAGTCATAATTATTTAATTTATTTTCTTAGATATCACCTGGAGTGATGATTGATACAGAAGAATTTTTTGTAAAATACAAGAATTAGTAAGTATTTAAGTTAGAAAAATAATAGAAAGATATGATTTAAATATGAATTCATATACTTAAGTATATTAAGTTAAATATTGATTTTATTGTATCTGCATTTTAAAATATTATTTGTTAGCTCAAGAACTTAAAAAATCATTAAAAAGTGAGAAGACTTTGAAAACCTTTCATGTTAAAATTGAATTTTTTTCAAAAAACATTGTTTACATCAAAATGCAGGAATATTATAAATTATGTCCTTACAAATTATAGACATTATTCATTATGTTTATATCATTGAACTTTTCAGGTTTTATTCAACTTTTTCTTACACTTTGGTGAAAGAAAATGTTTTAATTAAAATTACATTGATTTCAAAACAAGTTAGTTTTCTGATCATGACAAAACTATTATAATGAAGAAATAAATGATAAATCGCATCTTGTTATCCTTACAATTCAGTTTAACCTGTTTCTATATGGCAAATTGCAGACCTTTAGACTACAATCTTTTTAGGATATAGTGATTACAGTGGCTTTATTTTAGTAATTATATGGAGTCTATTGACATTAAATGAAATGATGAACTACCTGTTTGTAAAGTTGAAGATAATATTTTGTTTTAGATACCATGATTAAAAATAAATCTAAAAAAATCAAAACATGGTTCTCTATATCATTCTAATATATTGCTTTTATAAAAATTTTAGCTCCTATCTTCACTGTGAGTGGGCCACAGAACAGCAGCTTCTGAAAGATAAAAGGATCCAGCAGAAAATCAAACGATTCAAATTGAGACAAGCACAAAGAGCACATTTTTTTGCAGATGTAAGGAAAAAAAAAAAAGAATATTATGTGTGAACTCTGAGCACCTGTAGTACATTATGTATCACAAATTTAAGTATTATTCATTTTAATTCTTAGGCTTCCACTTTTGATATTTGAATACAAATGCTACCTACATACAGTAATTTTTCTTCCTTCAGACTTAGCTTGGAAAATAGCTAAAACAGGAACACTAATAATGAATGGTAGATAACTCTTGTATTTTTAAATTAGCATGTATTTAATACTTTTTAGAGTTGAATGTGAGTGTGTCAATATCTTAAAGTATTCTGTTAGCAGATTTCCTCAAGAAAGGAAATGGTAACATAGGAAATACTTGGGAAATAAGATTTTTCAGTAATTGAAATATATTGCTTATTTTCTATATGTTATGTGTGTACAATAACAGACATCATTGGAAAAATTCATTAACCTTTCCAGGCCTCACTAAAAATCTGATGTCCTTTCTTGCTCTAATTTTTTTTCTTTTTTCTTCTAATAGACTTTTTTAAAGAACAGTTTTAGATTCATCTACATTTTTTTAACTTTTTATTTGAAAAAATTTTAGAGTTTTTATTTTGAACACTAAAGTTGCAGAAATAGTACAACAAATTCCCATATATATTTTAACCAGATCCCCTAAATATTACTATTTTACCATGTTTGCTTTATCATTCACATTGATTCTCCCTGTCTCTGTGCACCCCTCTCTTTCTGCCTCTGCCTCTCTCCCATGCACATGTATTTTTTTCTAAATCATTTGAAAGTTGTCTCAACTTCTGTATTTTCTATAAACATCTTTCTTATATAATAATAGTATAATTAACATTGGTGTAGTATTATTATCTATAAACGTTCATATTTCACTAACTGTTCCACTGGTATTTTTATAACAAAAAAAAATGTGTGTGTGTGCTTAGTCTCGTCCAGAATTGAATCCTGCAGCACATAATGTATTTAGTTATCATGTCTCCCTTAATCTTTCTGTTTTTCATTACTTGGACTTTTTTTTTAAGTATATATAGGTGGTTTATTTTGTAGCATATCTTTCATTTTGGGGTTATCTGATGTTTCCTCAGCTCTAGGTCATTCACTTTTTAAAAGAACATCACAGAAATGTTGCAATATGCTTCTCAGTGAATCACATCAGGAGGTACATAATACCTATTTGCCCCATTACTGGTGGTGTTAACTTTAATCACTAGATTGTGGTGGTGTCTGGCATATTTTTCCACCATGAAGCTACTATTATTTCTTCATAATTATAAAAATCTACTTCACAAATCTGATGATTTTAACCACCTATAATATCAGTTTATGGATGCTGGAAGGTTCTCAAAATTTTCTCCCCTTCTCACTCTGATATAGAAGTTTCTGATGAGCTGAAGATTTTAGAAGTACTTAACTAATAATCTTTTGGTTTTTCATGAAGATTTGTTTTTCTCATGTGACTCAGGTACAACATAAATTGGAGCTGTGCAGATTTTCTTAGGCAACCTTATTACCATTCTAATGTTGGACAGTACTCTTTGTTACCAAGTGTGTCCTGTACCTGGGGATGATAATACTGCTCAGAAAAGGTTTAAGATAGTGAAGAGAACTAAAGGCACAGCCATGGAATACTACAAAATTTAGAGGTTAACAGGAGGAGGGGCAGCAATTCTTGGACCTGATGAAAATAGCAAGAGAAAGGTATAGAGGTTCCCTTTGGGAAATTTTTAAAGAACACATCTTCTAGAGTAACTCAGATGTCTGGAATACCTTATTTTTTGGTGCTCTTTAGTTAATTTTATTATATATAACATGGTGATTCATAATACAGACAGATATCCTAGATATCTTTTGAAAATTAAAATAGAAGTATTCCATTTTTGGAAATTTAATTTAAATCAAACAAGTGTTCTATAGAGAAGAGCTAGTAAATTTGTCTTTATTTCACTTTCATCTTTCCATTTCTTTGCCAAATATTAACTTACTTTTTAATTTCAGATGGAAGAAGAACCATTTAACCCAGACTACGTTGAAGTAGACAGAGTGTTAGAAGTCTCTTTTTGTGAAGATAAAGATACTGGTGAGGTAAATATTTGGTAGAAATATTTTTTTAAGTAATGAAAACCCAAAACCTTACAAGTATTAAAACGTTATTTTTTTAAAGTTAATGACCTAAAAACACTTTAAAAAGTTCATTCATTTTTATTGATGTAGGTGAATATATTTAAACTATTTCTAGGGATTCTCAGATTACACTGTTTTACTATTTTTCAAAATAGTAAAATGAAAAAAAATTTTTTACAGCCTGTTATTTACTACTTAGTCAAGTGGTGCTCATTACCATATGAAGATAGCACTTGGGAACTAAAAGAAGACGTAGATCTTGCAAAAATAGAAGAGTTTGAACAATTGCAAGCTTCACGGCCTGACACAAGACATTTGGTAAGAATATGTCTTAGCATCATAAAATCTTTGCACTTCTTTATTCAACAGGTTTAGTGTGATTTTTGAATTTTTAATTTAGTGTTTGGTATACAATTAATGCTCTAGTTTTAGAATTACTACATAGTATCATACGATGTTAATTTAACTATTCCTCTTTAGTGGATATTCCAGTTTTAAACAATACTACATTGAACATTGAGCTCTTGAACAAGTTTCTGTAAGATAAATCAGAAGTGTAATTGCTTAGTCAGAACATATGTGCATTTAAAAATTTGATAAGTATTTCCTTCTAAATTGTCTTCCAGAAAAGTTGCAAATTCTTCTACCTCATCTTGCTCAGCTTTGAGCAGAGCTATTAATTCTCTGTCAAAGAAAAATCCTTATTATACCCCCCTTTTCCTTGTTTTCTGTAAACCAGTTATTCATCAGTAAATCTACTTTCATAGTAACTTTATTTTTAGGAAAACCTTTTGTATAGAATATTGTTAAAGGTCTACATAAATTAAGTACACTGATTTCTTACTTATATTTGTGTTTCTTCCCTGTTTAAAAGAAACAAACAAAAATTTGTCAGTTATTGATTTTTCTAATTACAAAGACTATAGAATTCTAGAAGGCTATGACAAGTTGTGATATTTTAATAATTATATAATTTTTTGCTTTCATTTCTTTAAAACATAGGATTATTTTCTTGTGAGTCAGGTTTTGGGAGCCAACCAAAAGAAATTCACATTGAAGTGACATATTATGAAAATATTTTGGCCATTCCTCTTTCAAATATAATTTGGTCATAGAAATTTCTTATTTCTCTAAAGAGGAAATTTGTACATGAAAAAACAAGAACAGATCACTTTTGGATCAGCATCAGAGTAAGGAAGGCTGCCATGAAAAATGTGGAAATGTGGTGTAAGACAAGGAAATTAATTAATTGTTCCATGGAAGAAATCATATTGTTTTTATAATAATTTTTTTTCTGGTCATCTTATTTTTCTGGTCTTCTTAATTTGTCTCTCAATAATATCCATAATCTATTACCAAGAGAGCAGCAGCTCACCTCCATTCCTTTCGACTTCTAAGTGCCTTTCCTTGAACCAGGAAACAAAAGTGTTAACTAATTCAAGGAGGAGTAGTCCAAGGGATATTATGAAAGGGAAAGATTTGGATGGGGTAGGGGGGAGGTTGGGCGGGGACCATGCTTCAGTGGTAGTGTGATCTCTAGCTTCATCAAGTTAGCTATTTCTTTAGATCAGTGGTTCTCAGTCAGAGGTGCTTACGAGAAGCACTTTAGCAACTTTTCAAAAATTAGACATGCCTGGTCTCTATGTCCTGGCTCCAGAATCAGAATATCTTGAGAGTGGACCTCAGGTATGTGTGTTTTTAAAAAGACAGTTTTGATGCATATGAGTGGGAAGAACCACTGCCTTAGATATATAATGTAGTCCTTGGTAAAGGGGACTCAGCCAATAGAATTAATCCCATTAATTAATGTAAAATCAGTTTGACAACAGTGCTAGTTTATCAAAGTCAAATAATGTAGAAAGTAAGGATTTTTTTTTTTTTTGCCAGTCTGTTATTACTAAATAAAATGACATAAAACATGTAAAATATTTTTAGAAATTCTGGAAATGAGATTTCTTCCTGACCCAAACTAAGGAAATAGTAGTTTGTATTGCTGAAAAGAAAATTATGGAGAATATTACATGATGTGGAAATTATTTTAAACAATAATTAAATATTGTATGTTTTTAAGTTAATCAGCTACCATTTAAGAAATTTTTTTAGTAAATCCTAATTGTATTAAGTAGCAGCAGACTTTAGTAATCAGTTCTATTTTCAGTATATACTGATAGCCTATTTTGTTTTTCATTCACAATTACCATATACTAACCCAGATCATCCTCTAATTTTTAAAAGTATAATTTTGTTGATTATAGCAGTATAATCATTTAAAAGCAGAAGACAGTAGGAAACCTTTCTCAGAAACTTATTCTACTGAGACCTAGACCCTAGTAATTTGGGGCTAGGATAATGTTATTTCTCTTCCTATCCAGCAGTCTTCAGAAAGCTTATGTCTTAGTTGTCCAGAATAAATTCATGACAGAGCTTTTTATTGCTGAGGAAGAAAGCGGGTTTGAATAAATACTACATATGTAGATGAATAAGTGTGTTTTTCACATACAGTGTTATGCTTCTAGATTTTTGAAAGAGATATTTTGTATCATGAATATCAAAAGTGGTATAGAGATTATGATGGATTTAAAATATATGAGAAAATATGATATATATTATTCCTTGAAATCACTGCCTCTGCACTAGGCCCTGGAAGATAGCCTGTTGAGTCCACATGAGCCATTTAAGGACTGTTTCTCATTTCCCTAAAGCCTTGTGTGTCTCATGGATTTAAGCCCTGTTGACTTTCAGAGCCAGGGGATTTGTCTCTCAGGTGTAGGTCTAAAAAGTTGAGGTGCCAGGTGTAGGATTTAAACCCTTTTCTCATTTGGGAGAAGTTCAGGGTTGTGAGTTTCTCCTGATTGTGGGATTGGGTTTATGGCGAGATTATGTCTCAGCCTCTCCTATCTGTTTCAGTGTAGGTTTTTTCTCATTTGCCCGTCACGTAGGAATCACTTAGCTAGTTCTAGTGTTGCTTTCAGAAGAAATTGTTCTATATATACCTGTGGATTCAGTGTGTCTGTGAGAGAAGGGTGAGTTCACCATCTTGAACCAGGCCCAGCTAATGCATCTTTGTATATTGAGTTTGAAGCGATTTTTGAAGTGTACAGTTTGCTAAATTTTGACATATGAAACTATCATCATAATTGAAATAATAAACTATACATCACTCCCAGAATTTTTCTCCTGCCCCTTTGTAATCCCTCCGTCCCAAAACTTCCTTCCCTCATGCCCATTCCCCACCCCCAGGCAACTTTATGTCACTATCCAATATTTTAAATTTTATATAAAGAGACAGTGTATGCTCTTTTTGAGTGGCTTTTATGCAGCATTATTGTTTTGAGGTTCATGTCATTGCATGTATCAATAATTCGTTCCTTTTTATTATTGAATTGTATTCTGTTGTGATGTAGTATCCCACAATTTATGTATTCATTCACTATTTGTATTGACTATTAGAAATTGAGCTGCTCTGAACATTAGTATACAGGTCTTTGTCTAGGCATGTCATTTCTTTTGAGGAAGCACCTGTAAGTTAAATGGCTGGCTAATATGTGTATATTTAACTTTTTAAAATTGGTCTCAACATACTATATTTCTGCCGGCAGTGAATAAGATTTCTAGCTGCTTCACATCCTTGGCAACACTTGGTATGGTCAGTGTTTTTAATCTTAGCAATTCTAATATATGTGTAATGGTAGAACATTGTGGTTTGAATTTGCATTTCCTAATGATTAATGATGTTGAACATCTTTTCATGTACTTGTTTGCCATTAGTATGTCTTCTTTAATAACATACCTATTCAGATATTTTGCCTATTTTTTATTGGCTTCTTTGTTTTCTTATTATTGAGCTTTAAGAATTTTTGAGCTTTAGAGGGTGAATATAGCTTAGTGGTAGAGCACATGCATAGCATGCATGAGGTCCTAGGGTCAGTCCCCGCTACTGCCATTGAAAAAAAAAAAGGATTATTAAGCTTTAAGAATTGTTTATATATTATTTAAAAAAAAGTCCTTTATCAGTATATGATTTGCAAATGTTTTTTCCAGATCTTTTCATTATCTTAATAATGTCTTTCTACAAGCAGAAATTATAATTTCAGTGAAATTCAGCTTATCTGTCTTTTCCTTTTGGATCCTACTTTTGCTGTTTTATCTAAGAAATCTTTGCATAATCCAAGATCACAAAGATTTTTCTCCTATTTTTTTTCCAGAAGTTTTTATAGTTCTAGGTAACATTTAAGTCTGTGATCCATTTTGAGTTAATTTTTTGTTATAGTACAATATATGGATCAAAGTTCATTTTTTGCTCATGGGTATGCAGTTGTTCTAGCACCATTTTTCAGTAAAACTATACTGAATTGCCTTTCCAACTTTGTCAAAAATTAGGTGACTTAATACATACGAGTATTTCTGAACTGATCTGTTTATATCAGTTCCACACAATCTTGATTCTATAACTTTTACCATAAATCTTGCAGTTGGTCAGTATAAATCCTCCAACTTAATTCTTCATTTTCAAAGTTATGTTGAGCATTTTTGGTCCTTTGCATTCCATATGGTTTTAGAACCAGCATGTCAGTTTCTACAAAAGCATTGCTGAGATTTTGCTTGGATTATGTTGACTCTGTTGGTCAGTTTGGGAAGAATTAATAATGTAGAGTCTTTTAATCCATGAATATGATATATATTTCCATTTATTTAGGTCTTTTCCTTCTTTTTTGAATCATATTTATCTTTTTTTAAATTGAAATATAGTTTGTAAAATTATTTGGGTCTTGAAATTCTCTCAGCAATGTTTATAGTTTTAGATATACTAGTCATATATAACTTTTGTCAGATATATTCCTAAATATTTCATATTTGGATACTAGTATAAGACATTTATATTATTATACTTATTATATTATTGTATTTATTTGTATTTATAATTGTTTCTACAATATAGCATACAGTTTTCTGTATATTGATCTTCTGTCATGCAACTTGGTAAAATCACTTCTTACTTCATCTTTTTTCTGCATTCCACAGGATTTTCCATATAGACAAATCATGACTTATATGAATTAAGAAAATTTTACTTCCTCCTTTCCAATCTTAATAACGTATTTCCTTTTCTTGCTTGATTGTTCCTGTTAGAACGTATAGTACAGTGTTGAATAGAAGTGATGACAATAGACATCCTTGCCTTTTTCTGATAGAGAAAGCATTCAGTTTTTAACCATAAAGTATGATGTTAGCTTTGACTTTTTCATAGATGCACCATATCAAATTGAGAGTGTTCCCCTTTATTCAAAATTTAATGAGTTTTTATAAGGAATAGATAATTGATGTTTCAAATCCCTTTTATCCATCTATTGAAATGATCACATTTTTGCTTTTTAGTCTGTTGGTCAACATTAATTAATTTTCACATTTAATCCACCTTCCATACCTAGGAGAAACCCCATTTAGTCATGCTGTATTAGCTTTTTTATATATTGTTAGATTCCATTTGCTAAAATTTTGTTATGAATTTTTCATCTCTGTTCATGAGAAATATTGGACTGTATGTAGTTTTCTTGTAATGTCTTTATCTGATTTTAGTATCACAGTTTCATAGAATGAGTTGAGATGTATGCCTTCTTCAGTTTTCTGGAAGTGTGTGTAGAATTTATTTGATTTTTAGATATTTGTAAAATTTCATCATCATAATGCCATATAATATTACTCTTTTGTGACTATTTTAAAAACAGTGCTTTTACCAAGTATGAGATGTATGGACAATCAAAAAACAAAATACATTATTCATTCTTTGTTTTTCAACAAAGGATCGTCCTCCTTCTAATATCTGGAAAAAAATTGATCAATCCAGGGATTATAAAAATGGCAATCAACTCAGGGAATATCAACTGGAAGGACTCAACTGGCTCTTGTTCAATTGGTACAATAGGTATGTAGTATATATTAACAAAAAAAGTTTAGCGTGTTTTTTAATATATGTTCCAAAACACAGATATTCCTACATTGTTACTGTCATGGAGTCTTCATTATTGAAAATGTAGTTACCTCAGGAAGATATGCAAATGATAATTTAGGACTTTGACTATAGTTACTTCCTTTAAATGTGTACCAGTCAGAATAGAAGGAAGTTAATGTGTTGATTAGTAATTAAATTTGAGATACCTTTCTTAACATCATAAAACATCAGCTATGTTATAGAATGTTTTTCAGCTTATTCTACTGAATGCTGATAATTGAATCTAATTAGTAAGATGTGAGCAATTACATCTATAAGAATTAGATGGGTCTGTAATATAAGGCTTCAAAGAAGCATATTGTCAATAACTGATAAGGAACAGAATACGAAACGTACGAACCTAGTAGTGAACTAATTCCCTTTTATTATTTTCTAAGTTGTTCAGAATGCTTTTTGGAATATTATCTCATGGATTTTTTTTTTTTTTTTAGAGTGATGGAAAATTAATTGCAAAAGAAGTAAAAATTGTTACTGTGATAGAGAAGGAATTCTGATAGCATATACAAAAGAGTAAATGAAGGCACTATTATTAGTAGTAATAGCAAAATTTTATGACACTTATTCAAAATCATTTTTCTGTGTTTCTACTTCTCACATGATTCTTCTGAGTTGTTACACTTAGTAATGGTGAGTCATGAGACTCAGATGGAGTTAGGGGAACCTGTTGTCACATGCAGTGCTCTTTCCCCTGGTTTATATTTTCTAAATGTAACTATTTTTCCCAAGAAAATCTTCCTTGGTGAAATAGTTAACAAAATTTTATGTTAATTATCTATCTTATCAGTACCCTTTCCCATTGTTTGTTTTAAACTTACACCACTTTCCTCAAGTACTTTATCTCAACCCTACCCTCTTCTCTCTATATGTATGACTGCTTCATAGAGAAGCCTAGGGCCAGTAGGTGAATTCATTCAGATTCTTGCCTGCGCTCACACCTGAGCCTACAAATGTATCTCCATCCTCTTTCCTCATATCAGAAGTTCAAAGGTCCCTCCCCAGGACCAAGACTAATGCTACCACCTCAACTCTTTACAAGCATATCTCATCCAGTCTTCTCAGAACCTCACTTCGATCAGTTATCATCCTTCTCTGTTATACTTTCAAGCTATCTGATATGATGCCTTCAGTCTGTGGACAAATTTGGGTTTAACCTATTTATAATATAAAAAAAAAAGAAAAGGGTAAACCTTGTCTTGGCTCTGTTTTTCCTTCTAGCTACCCTGATCCCTCTTTGTAACTTCCTAGGCAAATACCTAGGAAAAGTAGCCTGCATGAACTCGTCCCATTTTCTCATCACCAATTCTCTTTAAACCTGTTGTTTGAATGTTGATTCTGTATCATCTCTGAAGCTTAGTTTTCCAATCCACAAGTTATTTTTCAGCCCTCCTTTGCTGTCTTTGCTGCATTGGATAGTAGTTGCTACTCCTTTCATCCTTAAAATTTTCCCCCATTCTCACTTCCAGCAGCTTCCACAGTGTGACTCTCCTAGCTTTCCAGTATGCCTCTGTAACTGTCCTTTCAATAGTCTTTGCTGGTTCTTCTTCCTCTGTCTACCCTTTCCATGTTGTTTTTTCTTTCCCATGGTTCTGTTTTTTGCTCTCTTCTCATATTATGTTTGTTCTCCCAAAACCAAACTCTACACCCTCCCATGTCTTTACTTACCAGTAACATCTCTAAAGCCTTCAAGTCCAAACCCTTATTTATTTCTGCTTCTTGCTACCTTAATGTCTATCTCAATGGTTTTTTAAACACAACAGATTCCAAATTAACCTTATCATTTCCTGTTTCCTCCATACTAGACTTATTCTTCTTCCATATTTTACATCTTGGTTAAGAATAACACAGCTTAGTCACCCAGACTGAAATCTGTCATCCTTCACTCCATAATATCTGGTTGGTGACTAGGTCCAAATCCCTCTAACTTAACAAGTAATTTTAGAAGCAGTTTTCTTCTCTTGATCCCTCCTACGTTAGTCCAAACATCTGATTCTTTCCTGCATTATTGTGATACTTTGCCAGTTACTGTTCCAACTTCAAGTCACCTCATCTTCTAATATTCACAGTAGCACCAGAGTAAACTTCAAGTACAAACCTAACCTCATCAATTTTCTTTAAAAATTTTCAGTGACTCCCACTGTGTAATAGAAGGATGTCTAACTTTTATTTATGACCCCTGCCTATCTCAGTAATATATTAAACAATATTAAACACCTTATGTCCTCCCAGTTGATCATGTTCTTTATACTTCTGCTCTGCCCTCTGGCAAAATCCTGCTCATTACTGACCTCCTCTCTGAAGGCAGTCTTCTCTCGTTTATTCTAGCCAGAGTTGATGCTTGCTCTTCTAAGCTTCCATTATAAACTTAATACTGATGATTCTTAACTGGCCTTTTTCATAATCATTTGTGGAACTTATTTTAAAAATTACAGTTGCTTTTATCCTACTCTGTACACATTGAATCAGAATGTGTAGGGGAAGGCCCTGGGTATCTGTTTCTTTCAAGTTTCATAGGCTGTCCTAATACACAGCCAAAGTTGAAAACCAGTTTTTTTTTTAATTGAAGTACAGTCGATTTACAATGTTGTGTTAATTTCTGATGTACAGCATAGTGATTCAGTTGTACATATATATATTCCTTTTCATATTCTTTTTTCATTATAGGCTATTACAAGAAAACCAGTTCTTCATTTGTGCTTCTGTAATAGCACATTGCATGGCTATTTATTTATTTATTTATTCACATGTCTGCTTTTCTAATAGGCCCAGGAAGGCAGGGAACATGTTCTATTTCTTTTGTACCGCATTTCCTCATACTGTTCCTGAGATATAGAATGCTTCCTCAATAAGTAATATATTTAGTTTGCCTTTCTCTTGCCATTTCATTCTTTTAAGAAAACCAAATATTTAACATGTGGTACCTTTATTTTGGAGCTACAAAAACCTATTATAGTTTCCCCTTTGCAGGATTATAATAAAATTATAATCTTTAGCCAAATCTGCACTTCAGCAACTTTTATATTTTTGTAAATGCAAGTATTTTAACTTGATCTCTGATTACTTTTGTATATTTATCTTTTAAAACATCATAGTATACAGAAAAACCCAAATATACATGGATAATATATTTGTTTATTTCAGACGAAACTGCATTTTAGCAGATGAAATGGGTCTTGGCAAAACCATTCAATCAATTACATTCCTCTACGAAATCCTTCTGACTGGTATAAGAGGACCTTTCCTGATTATTGCTCCACTTTCTACTATTGCAAACTGGGAGAGAGAATTTCGTACGTGGACTGATATTAATGTTGTGGTTTATCATGGGAGCCTGATTAGCAGACAGATGATACAGCAATATGAGATGTACTTCAGGGACTCACAGGTGTGTTATTGGTGATTTTGTTTGTTGTTTGAAAGGTCAGGTTGAAAACAATAAGCATTACATATTAATTACTTTCAAATGTATTACTTTAATTGCCTGCTAAGATCTTAGTTTGATTTTATTTATCATGTTTATTCTATAATAAATTTTGGTAGCCAAAGAGAAAAATGACAAAAGTAGCCAAGCTCATGCTCTGGTTCACTGTAAGGAAGTATGCTGACTTATACAAATATACAAATTTAATTTTATTCTTTGTTTTTCAACTAGAATGATTGTTGTACTAATTGTTTTCAAATACACATGAAATTTATTTTTAAAATAATGACTGTCTCTTACCATCCTATAGTTTTTTCCCCTCCATTTTTAAAATTTACGTCTTAAATGAACACCGTGGGTTTGAATCCCCATTGAGATGAAACCATAGGTTCTCTTATGTGTTCAATGGATTTTAATATTAGACTTTTTTTTTTTAATTTGGCTTGTTTACTTTGCGTATTGATACAAGATTACCTCTGTATCTTTCTCCCCTTTGGAGTGGTTATTTAATTACTTTGGTATTTTGATGGTTTTCTTCTCCTCTGTATCTTAGAGGCACATTTCCTATTTTACTTTGGGCACTCACTCTTTAGGAAAGAATTACCTGTTTTTCTGCTAAAAACACACATCATAAAATTGATATAACATTATGAGAAAGAATTCCCTAGCAGAAAGTAAAGACTAGAAACATGAAGGGCCACATTGCAGTTATGAGTGGCAGTATGACTCTTCTTAGGTAAAAACTTTTATCAAGAAATAAGAAACTAAATTAATTAAAACACAGTTCACACAAAATTGAACTTTTTCATTGGAAAAGGTTATGGCACTCTGCCTCAGTATAGCTCCTTAACATTTTATTTTCTTTCATTTACTCTTCTGTTTTGTACGGAGCATTATAACATATGGCCAAGGTCATGGGGATGTGATAAAGGTTAAAGTAAGATAAAGTGCGTGGACTTCTACTTTCGCCTTCTGATTATAACTGATTTTCTATCTATTTAAGGCTGTAAATCAATAAAATTGATTAATTTTATTTCTTCTTCATTTCCCTTCTAATTCTATGGTTGAAACAATTACACTTCTATGAAATTAAGCATCTGTGTAATCCTTTTATTCTTCAGTTCTATTGAAAATTATCACCTTTGCACCTTTGGTGCTTACGATACTTTATTTTGGTTATAGTTTGATTTCCTTCCACAGTGTTTTATTATTCTTAATTGTACATTTGTAGAATTTTAGAGCTATATGAATTTTAGTTTATATATAAACTGTGAAGTCCAATCTTATTTTTCAGAAGTACCATTAAAATATTGGAAGTTTAAGAGATTTTTAATGTATGTTTCATTTTAATTTGGTATAAATGTGATAGCCAGAAAGTTGAAACTTTCCTGATGTATTGTAAACTGAATAGTATATATTAATACATCACATTTTTATGGTAAATGTTATACATTCTAGAAGAATGTTATGTGATGGGTTTAAAATTTGAAAAGATAAAGATATCTCATATGATGAGATAAATAGATCTGTGCTTTAAATATGGAAATGACTTTCAGAGTTAACTCTTTCAGATATATTTTAATATAAATTAATTAAATATTTAACTTCTGCTTTTCCATTTATTAAATAGCTTGAAATTCCAGTAATAGTAAAATTATACTGTGATTTTCTGAATTGCCTTGGAAAAAGTAGCAGGTAATAGCACTAATATCTGTAAAGATATATTGAGTATTTACCATGTGCCAGGCAGTATGCTAAATGGTTTACAAGTAGTATTTCATTTAATCTTTGTAATATCAAGATTGTAAATAGGTAAAAATATTATCCTCATTTATAAATGAGGAAACTGAGGTAAAGAGAAGTTACATGGTTTCCCCCAAAATCACAGAGCAAAACTGGGATTAATAAACTCAAGGCAATTAGATTCAAGAGCCCTTGTTCTTCAATACTATGATGTCACCTTAACCAAATGCATTGTATCGCAGGTTTTTAGAGCTGTATAAATACCATAGACTTGTACTTTATACTTATTTTAATAATACTCGACTGGAGCTATTGTTTGGCTTGGTGGCCAATGTATGTAATTGTTATGAATTGTTCTCAAATTAATGTGATTAAGTTAATAGAAATTAAAATCCTAAATCAGATCACATGATCTTTCTTAACCCTTAATTTCTCCTAATCCCTAATAGTTTATAGTCTTCAATCCCATTTAAGCATTCTCTTCACTTGGATTCCAGGACTTTATACTGTCCTATATCAGTACCTATTCCTTCTGAGCCCCCCTTCACTGATTCTTTCTTATCTTCCCATATTTAAACTTGGGGTGACCCAGGGCTCAGTCTATAGACTTTTATATGCATACTCATTCCATCAGAGATTTCATTCAGTCACATAACTTAAGTACCATCTATACTGCTAGAAACTCCAAAATTTTCATCTCCAACTCTAACCTCTTTCCTAAATTCCCGGGTCATATACAAATGCCTAGTCAATTACTCCACTTGAATATCTAATAAACATCTCAAACATAACATATCCAAAACCCAAATCCTGCATTTACTCATTGTAGTAAATAGCAACACCAACTTCTAGTTGTTCCAGCCAAAAAGTTCAGTCAAACTTGAATTCTCTCTTTATCTCACTCCACTCCTATCCATTTAGCAAATCCTCTTGGGTCTACCTTCAAATTAAATCCAGAACTGAGCCCTTCTCATGACCTCCATTGATGATCTCTTGCCTGGATTACTATGATAGCCTCTTAACTGGTTTCTGTGATCCTGTCCTTGGCCTTTTTCAGACTATTTTTGCCACAGTAGACAAAAGAACTCTTTAAAAATGTGTATCAAGTCATGACACTTTTTGCCTCAAAACCCTCCAATAGCTTCTTGCCCCATAGTGAGATCCAGAGTCCTTACCGCAGCTTTCAAGGCCCTGTATAGCCTCATCCCCTCCACTCTCACTGGATTTCAACCATTCTGGCTTTCTTGCTATTGTTTGAATATTGCCAAAGATAATCCCAAATTACAGCCTTCACACATACTACTACTGCCAAGAATGCTTTCTCATCCAGATCTCTAGATGTTAACATGGCTTCCTCCCTCATCTTCAGGACTTTGCTCAATGTTACTTCTTAGTAATGGCCTCTCAGCCACTCTAAATAAAATTGGAATGGTTACTTCCAACCCCATACTTCCACATCCCTGTTTTAATTTAGTCTATGGCCTTTATTACTTTTTAACTTGGGGTTTTTAATTTGGGTTTTTTTCCCCCTTAATGGCTGTGTCCTATGTTTGAGTCATTGGAATGTAAGTTTCACTTGGATATTTTTTTTGGTCTATCTTATTTACTACTTTATCTCCAGTGACTAGAACAGAGTGTAGCCCGTAGACAATAAATATTCACTGAATAAATGACATGAGTGGCTAATTTTGGTTTTAACTACTTATTTGCAATTGTATATGTGGACTCATGGATGTAAGTAATAAACATTAGTACTGAAATTTCATTGGCTAGATTTTGTAATGGCCATTTCTTTTTAGACCCAACATTGTTATTATAACTCGTAAAAATTATGAAATGTTTTATCAAGGAATACTATTTGGATATAATTATAAATTGTATAATTGTGCTGGCATAATTTTTAACAGCATTCTTGAAAACACAGAAATCCAATACAGTTTTAAAGCTAAAATGCTTCAAGCATTTTAAGAGAGTGTCTGTTCATATATAAAATTTTCACTGGAAAATATTTTATAGCAGATCTCATTAAATGATTTTTATGCTATTTGACAAGAATTAAAAATTGTGATCAAGACATTCTAGCAAATTATTGTGTTTGGTAATAAATTTCTAGGGGCGTATCATTCGAGGAGCTTACAGATTCCAAGCCATCATCACCACTTTTGAAATGATTCTTGGAGGCTGTGGAGAGCTTAATGCAATTGAATGGCGATGTGTGATTATTGATGAAGCACATAGGTTAAAAAATAAAAATTGCAAACTTCTAGAAGGTCTGAAACTCATGAATCTGGTAAGTAACTTAGCATCATTTTTATGACTTAATTCCATTTCTTAGCTACATGGTAAAAAGTCAGGTCAGAGAGCTAAGGCTGAAAAGGTATTCCTTTTTTTATCTTAAAGTACAGATATATCTCATTTCTCTGTAATGATTAAGATTATTTTGCTTTAATTAATTAGCAAGGGGAAAAAATCTCATCTATTTTCTAAGACTTAAAGTTTTTAGTTCTTTCCTCCAAAAAGCTTTGGTAATTGGCTTTTAGAATTAAAAGAGAGAGAAAGAAACCTCTATAGAGTGTTGAAAAGAAGATAAAACCGTAAGTCTTAAGACATAAATTCCTCAATAAAAATCCCTTTCACCAAAGTTATAATATTATTCAGATCTTTTGTGATAGAGGGATAAAGTTTCTACACAATTCTGCATACTTAGCATATATCTGTTAAAATTAATAAATAAGATTTTTGAAAATCATTTTACTGTGTGTTTTCAAATCAAATTTTTTTAACATTTTGATTTAATTAACATCACATAATTAGTCCATGGGCACTTGAACAAATGACTCAAAAATATAGAACTACATACAGTAAAACACTGTAAGCGCTCCTTTTTACTCTTCATCCGTGCTTACCCCTACTCTTCCACTCCTTGCTCCAGTATTTACAAATTGGTATTGATCTGTGTAGACCATTTACTAATATATTCATACATGTGCAGACATACAGATATATATCTAAATATCTAGCTTAGGAATTTAGAGGTATTGTGAAATCAAATTTTAAATGATACTTTGTACTTTTATCATTAAAAATATTTTTATTTTTTTCTGTTACTATTATGTTTAATTTTAATGCAGGTTTAGTTTAGATGCATATTCCAATCAGCCCTTAACATTGTTGGATTATAGCATTAATGATTTAAGAATGTGTGTGAAAAGTTAGATGATGATCAGCCAAATTACAAAGAATGAGTACTATTTTGTACATAAATTACCATACCAAGAATGGTTGAGTATCAAAAAAAACAATAATAATAACCTCTTTGTTCTTTAGAAAGTGTTTCTTTGAGAAAACCTAAAATATGCTTCTTAATTATTTAGAACTTTCCCTTTAAAACCATCAATAGGTAAAAATTAATAGCAGACAAAGTATTAAGAGAATGATACAGAGTTTTTTAAAAAAGGGATTAAGAAAGTAAATTAATGAAGATATATGGGTAGAGATGTATTTTGAGTTGACTCTTGAAAATTTTGGTCAGAAAAATACTTGCTTTTCAAATACTGCAACAAGTGATAACCTACATCAGCTTTCACCTAATTTTAGTACTTTGGTGTTTGTTTGACATGAATACCATAGCACATGTTACTGACGTTTTTCTTGCTTTATGTAGGAACACAAGGTGCTTTTGACTGGCACACCTCTCCAAAATACAGTTGAAGAACTGTTCAGTCTTCTTCACTTTCTAGAACCCTTAAGGTTTCCTTCTGAATCGACATTTATGCAAGAATTTGGGGATCTGAAAACAGAGGAACAGGTATCCTGTTGGTCTTTATAAATAAGTACATCAAATCTCTTATCATTGTAATTATATGTATGTATGCTACATATATTTTCATCATTTTTTATGCAGGTGCAAAAACTTCAGGCCATCCTGAAACCAATGATGTTGAGACGATTGAAAGAAGATGTGGAAAAGAAGTTGGCACCTAAAGAAGAAACCATCATTGAAGTAGAACTGACTAACATTCAAAAGAAATACTACCGGGCTATTTTGGAGAAGAACTTTTCGTTTTTATCTAAAGGAGCAGGGCAGACTAATGTCCCTAACTTGGTCAATACCATGATGGAGCTCAGGAAGTGCTGTAATCACCCATATCTTATCAAAGGTAGCTAAACAGGATTGCAGACAAATACTTTTCTTTTAACAAATACTCACGAACAAAATAACAGCACAACTGCAGCTGTACTGGCTATTACAAGGAAAGGCAGTGATCCTATAACTCTTCTCTCTGGTGCTCTGAGAGATTACAAATGTTTCAGAATCAGGGACAGTGTGAACTACTTCATTACAGTGTCTCAGATTAGCATCACCAGGTTACAAAAGCAGGAGTTGTTGTGTTCAGTCTAACTTGGCCTATAGTTCCTCCTCCCGCTTAATCTTTCTTATGTACAAGACACAAAGCCCATCTTTGAGCCTCCGAATTTACATTTTTTTCCTGGTTTCTTTTCAGTCCAGGTGCCCTGGTTAGTGTCTTTCAGTTTTTGTGCTCTAATAGCATTACTTTCTAATGTCTTGTCAGGTTTTCTACTAGTGGTCTCTCTGTACATTTGGGTCTTTTCATTTATTCCTGGGAATATACTCCTATTTTATCCAAGACAAATCATTTCTTAGCTCAGTAACTAACTCACTTGCAATCCTGGTACTCTTTAATCGCTATACGGGCTAGGGGAAGGCAGAGAGCCTTTAATTCTGACCTAGACTCTGAAAGAACTATAATCAAAGTTACACTTGACTTCCCTTCTCATTTTTTTTTTTTTTTCGTTCTTGCTTTCATGGCCAGCAGGATGCTCATAAACATACCCAGGTTAATTATCATCACCTTTCAGTGATGATCACTGTTATGTTGGTGTTTAAATACTAGGTGTTCATTTAAAAATACATGTTTACTCATCTAGGTTAGAACCACGTTTTCATTAAGTATTTTCCTAATAGCATTTGTTAAACATTTAGTTAAGATAAATTTATATAAGACAGTATGCCAGGTTTCGTGGGAGATAAAAATTGCTTAAGACACTGTCCATATCCTCAGTGGAACTACAGGCTGGTTGGTGGGGATTTCGCCACAAACATAAATAATTTGAACAACAGTAATGTACCTACCATCAGAAAATTTTAATGTGTTTCAGAAACAGACAAGCACTGTTTTAAAAAGAAAACAATTGGGAGTTATTCTTGTATTTTTTTTGATAGGTGCTGAGGAGAAAATACTTGGGGAATTTAGAGATACATATAATCCAGCTGCTTCTGATTTTCATCTTCAAGCAATGATCCAGTCTGCTGGCAAATTGGTTCTTATTGATAAACTGCTTCCCAAAATGAAAGCAGGAGGTCACAAAGTGCTCATCTTCTCTCAGATGGTACGCTGCCTTGATATCCTAGAGGACTATCTTATACATAAAAGGTAAGGCATTCAAACATCCATTGAATTATACTATGAATTATGCTAAGTATATGTTATCAAGGTTTTTGCAGCACTGTACTGTAACCCAGCTTTTCTGACATCTTCTTAAGATCGATGAGAATCCATTTAAATCTACGCGTAAAGATTCTTTAGGATGATGTGTTAGATGTTTTCCTAACCTGTATATGTTGCAGTAGTAGGCAGGGGTAAGGTGACTGATTAAGAAAACTTTGCAAATTGACAGGTATTTGTTGACATACAAATGGGTTTATTAGTGTACATTTTACTTGATTGTAAACCTTGTAGTAGTGACATTTTAAGTGGATTTATAACCATTGTTAAAATTAAAGAAAATGATTCAAGATCCTTTTCTGACTTTTTCATTGTTATAATTAGAACCTGCACTTGCTGTACTTTGACTCTTATTGTACACTGTATAAGACTTGCTCATGCTTTAATCTTTTCTGATTTGTTTAATGTAGGCTTTTGTTTTGGGTTTTTTTTTTTTTTGTGGGTTTTTTTGGTATGTAACAGTAAGATAGTCTTAAATAATGTCTAATCAGTATTTAGATAAATAGGATATTTATCATAGGATATTTATCAGAGCATTAGTGACCCAATTAGATATTAACACATTAATATAAGAGAATCTGAAGATTCAGCTGTAGATTTTAGTTCACTGTATTTTGATCTTACTGAAAAGTAAAGATCTGTCTATCCTAGTTTATACTATCAAAGATTTTATAGTTTATTTTTATTTTTCATTTTATCTGTTTCCACTGTTAGTGTTCCTTTCCTTTAATCTTATTCCAAAATGTGTATTATTCTCAATCTTATAAATAAGAGAATTAAATTATAATAATTCTAAAAATAGCCATTCTTTCCTTTTCTTGATGTCTTTACATGAAGAACTTTATAAGATAAAGATAAATTTGAATTAGGTTGAATTTCATGGAAAACCTCAGATTTCCTTAATGTCAAAAGTAACATTATTGGAAGTCATACCCCTGTTTTACAGGTACTAGAGATAACAGTGCAGCTGCTGCTGAGACTCCAGTAAATTGTAGGTGGAAAAAAATATCTTGAACCAGAGAGATGTGGCAGATGTTAGTGTATTCCTCTTCTAGTTCCTAAATTTTTATGTATTTGATTTTTATTAATGTTTAACAATTTCTGAGTTTTATGTTAAATGAGGAAGGATGAAAGAAGTTAAAAGTTAATTGCTTGGCAGTAATGACTATGAAGAATTAGCATTATAGTTTGCCCTTAATAGATAATAGTTTACAAGCAGGTGTATCAGTTGAGAGAATTATATGATTGAGATAGAGAGAAATGTTTGTAGGCTTCTTGTATAGAGTTTTATGAAAGTCTGCTTCTTGCCAAAAAAAAAAAAGTTATTTGTTATATGAGATCAGTAAGTATATTCATTGTAAAGGTATGTTACCTACACATTCAGGAATGCAGAGATTTTGTAACTTCATATTACTGTGTGTTTCCTATTTAGCACCAATGCTGAAAAGTATAAAACCATAGAAACTAGTTGGAGTAATATTGCTTCTTCATTTTATGGTAAATGTAATGTTGCAGGAAAACTGATAAATATGTGTCTGTCACATTTGATAGAATTTCTTCATTTTCATTATGTTCATCTATCTAAGTTTATTGCACTTCATTTGATAGATATTTATATGAGCGAATTGATGGAAGAGTCAGAGGGAACCTTCGACAAGCTGCTATAGATAGATTCAGTAAACCTGATTCAGATCGATTTGTCTTTCTTCTGTGTACCCGAGCTGGTGGGTTGGGCATCAACTTAACTGCAGCTGACACTTGTATAATTTTTGATTCTGATTGGAATCCTCAAAATGACCTTCAGGTAAATAAATTCCTTGGCTAAGATAATTTTTTTTAATTCCCGTAACTATCTTTGATAATTCACTTGGTTTATTTTCATATGGACAAACTAACGTGTATGTTTCCCTAAGAAATTTTATCTGTGCCAAATAAAATAGATGAAATTATTTTTATTTTAATTTAATGACATTAAAATATAATAAAACATACTTATTTAGATTATGTATCATACCAACTTCTAGAAAAGGTTTACCTATTTGAATACAGTATTTAATTGTTTAAAGTATATATTATGTAGATTTGAGATAGGCCTAAGCTATAAGAATAACCTATTTGTAGTAATTAAAATTTCAGAATTTTACTTCCTTTAATAAGTACTTGATTATCCTAATTTCATCTTCTCAGTTGTCATATAATACAGTATGCATAGAATTGAGACAACAGACTATGCCTTTTTATGCAGAAAATTAATGCATACATATAAATTAAGACTATACTTGGACTTCATAGAAACATAGAAATATTAATGAGTGATCAGAGTGAGTCAGAGTTTGAAGGTGTGTTATCTAGGAAGGGTATGAGAAGAGAACAAAGTATAAGAGAAATTCTTCTTTTATTGTTCATGGTAGTATTAGTTGTACTGCAACTGATAGGGATATATTATTACTTTAAATAGATATGACACCAAATATAGTGAATTGTTCTTGAGAATATACCTGGCTTGCTTAATAAAAGATAAAGTTTTAACCTCTCATTTGTATAATCTATTTTAGAATTTACCAGACAAATTTCAAGTGTAGTAGGAACTTGAGATAAAATATGAAGTTCTAAATGTAATCTCTGATTTTCCTGCTTCCAAAATGTCTACATATTAGATGATTAGTTCTTTCTGTGTTTAAATAAAATTTAGGTCTCCAGAGTTAATCACCTTAGGTTTTTACCTGCCTCAAAATTATGCAGCTTAACTAAATGTATTGAAAAGATCATTGATAATGTGGTGGAAAAAAATTTAGAAATTTAATATTAAAGTTCAAAACCAACAGCTAAAATAATCTGTTCCTAGAATTTATATTCCTGTCAAAAATTGTATTAATGACACTCTCTTTAAAAAATAATTTTTCACAGATTTATAGTCTCTAAAATATAACTTTAAATTTTAACTTATTGCTGATTGTGGAATCATTCCTCATCTTGGTAAGCTTTACCTTCATTTCTAGAGAAAGGTTATATGTAATTCAGTAGCAAGATTGTCTAAAAATTCTTACACATACTTTTATATTCCATCAAGACAATTTAGTGTACAGACTCACAGACATAGAATACAGACTTGTGGTTGCCAGTGGGGAGAGGTGTGGGTAGGGACAGACTGGTAGTTTGAGATTTATAGATACTGACAGGTATATATAGAATAGATAAACAAGTTTATACTGTATAGCACAGGGAAATATAGTCAAGATCTTGTAGTAGTACACAGTGAAAAAGAATATGAAAACGAATATATGTATGTTCATGTGTGACTTAAAAACTGTGCTGTACACCAGAAATTGACACAACATTGTAAACTGACTATAGCTCAATTTAAAAGAAGGATAGTTTAACGTGTAATGCCTTTTGTGCTATTTTGTAAAATAAACTGAATCTGTAACTTTTCATTTTTTATAGGCCCAAGCCCGTTGCCACAGAATCGGTCAGAATAAAGCAGTTAAGGTCTACCGACTAGTAACTCGTAACTCATATGAGAGAGAGATGTTTGACCGAGCCAGTCTGAAACTGGGTCTAGATAAGGCTGTGTTACAGAGCATGAGTGGAAGAGAAAGTAATGTTGGTGGTGTATGTATATTTTCTTCTTCACTTGGAGCTTTTCTGCTTCGGTTTGCATTAATTTTAACCTCAGGTCATGTCATTGAACTTTGATCCATACTGAACACTAATTAGATGCTTCTATGTAAGGAGGAATTTCAGAATAGAACTACATTTAGTTAATACTTTTTGAATCCTTTTCTTCTGTGTAGTAGCTTCAATGATTGTGAATTCCAAGATGTGTTTTCAAAGTAGAAATTCTTGCTTTTAGGCTGTTTGTATCATGGCATAGCAAATTAGAATTTGTGAATTTTCCTGCATTTTTTTCTATAAACAGTTTTTCAAAATAAATTTTTAGGGCCAAACTACTAGCATTGGCTTTATCTTGTTATAAATGATGTTTTGGGCCTACCTGCCCCTCAGAATTATTACCTTATTTGTATCTTGTGCTTTATCACAGCTATTGAACCCTAGTACTAAAATGAACCTTGAGAAGTTACTTGCCCCATAGGCTTTGTTTTAACTGAAGCCAGTTTAGGCAAATGGCAAATCTTATTTTCAAGATAGCAAAGAGTCAACAGCTTCAATGCATTCTTTCAGAGAATTCTCTCAGGTACATCCCAAGCCCTGAATGCAATTTAAGCATAACTTCTCTGTTCTTTGACATTCTTTAGGAATACTTTCTCATTCTATGAACTTTAAAAAAAAAATGTTACCAAAATGTTTTCTCTTAGATTCAACAGCTTTCCAAAAAGGAAATAGAAGATCTGCTTCGAAGAGGTGCTTATGGTGCCATTATGGAAGAAGAAGATGAGGGCTCTAAATTCTGTGAAGAAGATATCGATCAGATTTTACTACGTCGTACAAAAACCATTACAATTGAGTCAGAAGGACGTGGGTCAACATTTGCCAAGGTAACGCTGAGTAGTGGTACTTTATAAGTATACCAGCAATGTTCTCTATTAAAAAAATTTTAGTTGTCTCTTTACTAATTATTTGCAGAGCTTCTATTTAATGTTTAAATAAACTGAATTTCTCAAAAGAAGTAGGTAATAGATTCTTTTCCTTCATTTTTTCTGATCTCTCATACCAAATTTCACATGTACTTTTCTGATCCTAGTGAAATAGAGTAAGAGTAATAACTAGAAATAGTTATAAGTGTTAATTAGAGTAGAACATTTGAAATCAGATTTATCAGTTAAAGAGCTTATAGCAAAAATATAAATAATATAGTGTAGAAGGTTAAATCATCTTACGTTAACTTATAATAATTTAAACTACTTAAAGGAGAGAGAGGATTTCTATTATCATTTTAAATATTTAAATCAAATTTGGGGAGAGCAAAATGAAATTTGTGTTTTGAAAGGAAATATTGATAACTGCCTATCTATCTATCCTATCTGGGAAAAACACTTTAAAAGTTTCCTAACTGCATTTATATTCCTTTTTTTCCAACAGCGATATGGTAAACCTATATGTTGCATTCTTCTGAAGAGTTTTTTAATTACAGTATTCTGTCCCATGTGCACTGATTCATTCAGGTTTTCTCCTTTCCACTTTAATTTCTTTCTACATTTCCTTCCTTTATCCCCTCTTCACTTCCAACCCAGAAGTCTTTCTTTTTTTTTTTTTTTTTTTTTTTTCCTGAAGTCTTTCTTGATCTTTATGGAGGAAAAGACTGTCTTACAGCAGGTAGTCCAAGTGCTACACCAAAAGTAATGATAGCAGTTTTCATATGAAAACTTTTTATTCAGCAGACTAATGAAATCTTGTGTCAGGTACTTTAGTAAGTGATGGGAATACTAAAGTGAAAGAATTATAGTCACTGAAAAAAGTAAAGGAGAAAATGATTAACTGTCCATAAAATAGGAGAGCAGAGAATCAGGAAAGCCTTTACAGAGAAAATAACATTTGAGCTGAGTCTTTAAGGAAGTTTGAATTTCATTGTGTTACAAAAAGAGAAAGCCACAGAAATGAGCCATGTGTTACTAAACTACAAGAAAGATTTAAAGAAATATGACATAGACATTTATGGATGCACAGTGTAAATTAAATGGAGATAGAAATGAAGGTTAGAGGTTGGACCCAAATTGTGAAGGGCTCGAAAAAAATTCCATTTTGAGGAATTTGAACTTGATCCTGAGGCAGTTTTAAAGCTTTTAAATCCCTTCAAGCAGAAAATGGACATAATGTGATCTGGTTTAGAAACTTAACTCTTAATAGCAGTGTAGAGAATGAGATTGGAATGAGAAGGGCTAGAGGCGTAGAGACCAGATAAGAAGTGTACATAGGCTGTGGTGATAGATGAGCTAGGATAGTGGGGATCCACTTGAATTAACAAGAACTGATGACCAGTTACAAATTTGTGGAAGGAGGTGTCAGAAATGACTTGAAGGTGGTTGTCTGTCTCAAGGAGGGTCATGGTATCATTAAGTAAGACAGAGAATGCAGGAGAAGGAAGTTTGTATGAAGAAAATAAAATATTCGAGCTGTTATATTTGTGCCATTTACAGAACACCTGGGTGGAGATGTCCAGGGGAGTTGTCTAGGATACAGATACAGATTTGGGAGTTACTAGAGAAAAAAAGCAGAAGAAAGTAGTATTGTGGAAACAAAAGGAATATTGCAGAAGTAAAGTATAAAGCTGAGAACTAAAATTAGTCATGATTTTTTTTTAATAGAGGCATATGCTTTCTCATTTATAATGTTAATAATAATAATCATGGAAAGTCAAAACACCAGGGTTTGAAATCTGACTCATAAGCTTAGTGACCTTGGACAGTTAACCTTTATGAGTCTTTTCTTGTCCTTATAAAAGACAGCATAATATTCATGCTTGGCCTTTCCTACTTTATTATAAAGTGTTACTTGAGCATTATTTTACTCAGGTATGCTCTAATCATAACCAGATGTACTCTAAGAATGTGAAATACTTTAGACGTAAATATTTGTTTTAAACCCTCAGACCAGGGAACAATTACTACTTTTGAAAAGAGAGCTTATTGAAAAGCTACCACTATAGCTGAGGAGCAGAGAGTTTGCCTGTACTTGTCTTACAATTTTTTTCATTTCCATAATTGTTTGGGAATGTCATATAGTAGGCGTTTGGCATAGTGAGATAGGGCACCACTGTATAATGGCACCAAAGGAAAAAAGTTGATAGTATTTTATACTTTTCCCTGGAATTTCCAAAAACTTCAGCTATACACAGTTGTTTTCAGTGGTTTGGATAAATGTAATTCAATCCATGTCTCTTTGCATTATCAAAGAGTTTCTGGTAAGAAGCTGTATATATATGGAGCAGGGTGTATAATAAGACTAATTAGACCTAGTACATATCCATTAATTAGACTCATTATTGGTAACTTCATTTATAAGTGTTTATATCCACTAAACCTTGTTTTAAGAGATTTTCATAAAGGCAGTTAGGTAGATCCTAGAAACAGAAAAGTTTCTGATCTGATTTTAAATTTGGTGTAGAACAAAAGGCTTTGAATTGCTTAATTTACAAAAACAAAATAGTATGAGTCAAGCTTCAGATAGATTGCTTATTTGTAAGGGCCTCTGTGGCACCTAAGACCTTTCTGCTACTTTCTGAAGAGGAAGATGGACTTCACCATTTTAAAGTCTTCCCTTGCAAATAATAAAGAAATTTAGTGATTGAAGGAATACATTTTAAGAAAAATATCTTGGGGGAACTAGGATATTAAGATTTAACATTTGAAAGTAGTTAGTAAACCTGTACTTGATGGCATCCTCCACAGCAGGCATTTCATTTCTTTAGGCATTAATCCATTGTTAGAAACCTTAAGAATTTTGTAAGTCATCTTGAAAGTAGGTTATATGTCAGCTACCAAGAGCATCTGGAATTATTTAAAATATTTAAATTTTTATTTGAAAAGTGAATTTATTATTTTTCTTAAAATCTTTTAAAGCCATTTAATTGTGACATATAGTTTCTTCCGGGCAAATTATTTTAATTATTAACAGTTACCTGGTAGCTGAATAAAAGTGATTATCCACTGTAACACAGAGTTTTTTAAGGTAAGCAACCATAAAGTAATATGTTTCAAAAATCTAGTTGTTTCCTTTTAGTGACTTTCCATATTCAATGGTTTCTCTAGAGACATATATCAGTGACACTGTAAGACAGAATAAAACACTGTGAACTTCAGTGAACTTTTCATTATTCTTGAAAATTGATGAGTATATTAATGAAGATTTTAAAGTATGGATATCATATGTACTCAGGAGAAATTCGTTTCTGAATTAACAAAATGAAGTCCCCTCATAGTTTAGGAATATATAGTTTAGGAATGACATCTGTTACTCAATATTCATTCATACCATGTTGACGAATTTTCATCACATACTTACTTTTATGCAGGTGATGATGGCTATCTACTTTTCATATTATCAAACTAGTTAGCCTTTACTCTTTTAATTTGATTATAAGTTTTTATAACATGTGGTTTATAATTAAAAGGTGTCTCACTGTGTTTTCTGTTGCCACTGTAACAAATTTATTCTCTTATCATTCTGGCTGTCAGAATGAGTCCAAAATGAGTCTTACGGGCTAAAATCAAGGTGACAGTAGGACTGGTTCCTTCTGGAGGTTCCAGGAGAGAATCTCTTTCTTATCTCTTCCAACTTTTAAGACTGCCTGCATTTCTTGGCTTATGACCATGTTACACATTATTGCAATCTCTCCTTCTGTTGTTAGTCTTTTGTTCTTCTGTAGTGAAATCAACTCTTTCCTCTTATAAGGACAGTTGTGATTGCATTTAAGGCCTTTCTGCATAATACAGGCTAATCTCCACATTTTAAGATCCTTAATTTAAACACATCTGCCAAGCCCCTTTTGCCATGTAAACTAACATTCCCAAGGTTCCAGGAATTAGGACCTAGATATCTCTGAGAACTGTTATTCAGCCTACCACATTCACCATTTCAAAGAAATAAAAAATTGCTATTTTCAATAGTTTCACAATATTAAAGCTATAGTTTACAGCAAGCAAAAAAGGAATTTAAATTCATTTCATTAAAGCATTTATTTCTGTCACTTCTGTTTCATAAATATGCCAGTAAGATGCATATTTTTAAACATTTATAATATTTAAATACTTGCTAGATATAAGCATCTTAATAACCCAATCTCAAGAATGTTTGATGGAATGAATATATTTATTACTTGGTAAATACTATCACGAGCAGTCATTGTAAAGTTCAACAAGAAGCACTTAGCTCTACACTGGAAATTGACATAATGTTGTAAAATGACTATAACTCAACAAAAAAAATGTAAAAAAAAAAAAGAAGCACTTAAGATTTAAATTTTGTTCCTACTTATTCTTTAGATGTTTCATTAAGATTCAAACTATAAATATAGACACAATAATGTCATGAAACCTGTGTACTTATCATCCAATTTCAACAGTTATCAACTCATGCTAAATTTGTTTTATCACTACCCTACCCGTCTATCATACTATTTTAAAGCAAACCCCAGACATTATATCATCAGCTCTACAAATGTTTCTGTATATATATCTAGAGATTTCTTTAACACAACCACAATACTATTATCACATTTAAAAATAAAATTAACAATAATTCCTTGATATCATTAAATTTTCAGTGTTCAAACTTCCAGTTGTCTTGAATATCATAAATGGCATGTTGCTTGTAACAGTTTTATTATCTTTTTTATGTGTAATTTTCTGCATTTTAAAGTTATATCAAAATGGGTTCTTTAATGAAGCTTTTTATCATTTGATGATTATATCCCAGATAATTAGGCATTACCCTGCAGCCATTTACCAATTATATTCTTCTTTGAAAATCATTTTATGTGACTGTATTCTTCCATTTATTCTAATAAGAGTTTAGCATGCATTTTTTCAGGCCCTTTTCTTAAAGCATCGTAAATCTTCACTGCTTATTCCATTTTTATAAAGTACTTTGATAATTTTTCTTTGAAGCCACGTTTTTAAGAACTTAAGTTGCAAATAATTGTTATTTATGAGTTACAGTGTTGAACTGTAGTATATAAATTTTTTTCCACCTAAAAGATTGTATAATTTCTATAATATTTAAGAAAATAAATCATTTATATTTTCTTTTATTCCTCTGTAATTTCTTACATTTTTACAATTATGCATTATTTATGTTGTAAGGAAAAGAGTTTTATAAATAAAGATAGCCAGTGGTTCATTTTTCTTTATTTCTCGTATCATTTCATCATATCATGTATTGTATTTTCTTTAGGAGACGTATCTATGTAAAAATGTGATGGAAGTAAAGTAAGAGAGCACCAGAAAATGAACTATACAGGGCAAATGAAATTCTTATTACCTAATTTTTTAATATTTTGTATAGTATTTCTAGAAAGCATGTATCTCTGTCCTCTGTGATTTTTTGACCAAAAAGATTTGATCCTTGCTTATCAAGAGTTTAAGACTTAAGCAACAGTAATAACTTAATTAATTCTGCCCCTAAAACTCAAGCATTGGCATTTAGCCCTTGGTCTTAAGCAGATGCTGTGCTATGTTTCAGACCACTGCATTTGAAACATCCTTTGAGTGTATGCGTATGTATGCTGAATTCAAATTCTATCCACAGTAAATATGAGATTAGGTTTTAGATATACTTTGGTAGATTTTTCCTCTAAGCTTCAAAACATTTTGAAAAACTCCCATTATATATTTCAGGCAAGTTTTGTGGCATCTGGAAACAGAACAGATATTTCCTTAGATGACCCCAACTTCTGGCAAAAATGGGCGAAAAAGGCAGAAATAGATATAGATGCCATCAGTGGTAGAGTAAGTATTTCTTTCCCTTTTGAAAAAATGACCTTTTGGAATACTTTGGTAATATTATAATATCTTAAAGCATTCAACTATGTACTTACTTAAATAAATTTATTTGCATAAATTAATTGATACAGGGTCGTAGAATGATGACATGTTGAGTCAGGCACTGCTTCAGTTTAATTCTTCTGATACCTGTCATGATAGGTTATAATACCGGGAAAGTATAATTTTGGGTATTATTTGTGTTAAAATTATGTGTTTTTTAATTTTTAAGATGTTTTCAATTAATAATTCCTTTTATTTTGCTCCTTAACCTTGTTTTATTTTTATTTATTTATTTATTTATTTTTTGGTGTCAGATCCCATTAATGATGATGCAGTCAAATATAAAAGGAGAAAAACAGCAATAAAAAAAAGTATTTTTAAACTTTTTTTTTTAATAATGTCCTTTGGAGCTAAGGAAAAAGGGCCAAAAAGCTAACATAGGATTCAAAGAACTGATAATAACAGAACTGTTCATTTCATGAGATACCTATCTAGTAATTTATAGGAATTAATGTTTGGGAGCCTTACCTGCTATCAAAATAACTGCTACATGATTAAAAGAATTTTGTATTGAGCATTGATGCACGGGATCTAATTTAATAGATGACCTTTTAAAATGTAAAACTTTACAATTAAATAATAATCATCATTATTTAATATATTTTGGAAATATGTATAGTTCTATATAAAGCAAATAAGTAAATTTGAAAAGATATTTCTAAAAATATTATTTGCATATGGCATGTTTATATGCCTAAAAAGGCAATGGAATCTGCAGACCACTGTTAAGTTAAATGAGATTATTGAATTAACTACATGAAGGATAAATATGCCATTAGCCTTCTTAAATATCACCACTAACAGGAATAGAAAAATATAATGGAAGAGGAAAACTAGTTAACAGTAGGAAAATAAACATTTATAACATTTAGGGTATCTACTGAAAGATGTATATGATTTCAGTTAAATCAATTACCAAACTTAATTGGGAGATTTGTCAATTGGAAAGAAAAAACTACATACTTTAAACATTTTAAGAGTTCATTTATAAACATTGAAGTACAACCCAAATCAACATATAACCAGACAAAATCTAAAATTCCCCTGGAAGTCTTACTGACTTTCTTTGTACCCATCTTGTATCATAAAATATTACATCCTGAATACCATTTGTTTGTTTATGCATTAATCTGATCCTCAGGACTTTGAATTTCTCATGAGCAGGAAGCTGTCTTATTCACAGCTGAACCACAGCCCACAACATGGTGCCTGACTTAAAAGAAATTATTCAATGAAGGTGAAAACATGTCAACTTAAGTTGTTTTGAATAAATTAAATAGCTTTGAACATAGTGAGGGCCATACATTTATTACCTTGCTTGTGGTATATTAGTATAACTCTTTTGGGAAGCACAGAAACATGTTTCTAGATCCTAAGATAATTACATCTTTTGACCAATATTTCTGTTTCTAGATATTTCACTTCTTTTGGAATTATCTTTAGGATAAACTTAGATCACAAAGACTTACTTTAGCTTTATGTGTTTTAAAAATTAAAAACAATCTAAATTAAATTGTGAAATAAGTATGTAAAGAAAATTATGATACATAAATTCAGTTTAAAAATAAAATGCGTGGTTATTGAAGAAACACAGTACAATAACTTTCACATTAATATAAAGCCACATACCTAATTCTGTTTATAACTGTAATGTTACAACATTTCATTCATATATATATATATATATATATTTATATATACATATTTATATATATTTATATATTTATATAAATAAGGGTTTTAAAGAAGTGAAAAAATTTTTAATGGATTTGGTACATTGGTGGAATTGTTAGCAATTTCATTTCTCTGGCTTTCTATAATTACTTTATTATTTGTACAACTTGAAAGGTAAAAATGTAAAATATTATTATAAACAAACTAGTAAAAGGACCTTCAAGTAATAGCTATTCAATTTTACAGAACAGCTTGGTTATTGATACTCCAAGAATTAGGAAGCAAACAAGACCCTTTAGCGCCACAAAAGATGAATTGGCTGAATTATCTGAAGCTGAAAGTGAAGGAGATGAAAAACCCAAACTCCGGAGACCTTGTGAGCGTTCAAATGGCTATGGAAGAACTGAATGCTTTAGAGTAGAGAAAAATCTGCTAGTTTATGGGTAAAGTATTATTTTTAATGTTTACTGTTAGTAGTCTTGTATGTAAATTTGCAGAAAACATACACTGTATTCTAGTATATTTTTAATCTTATTAGAATCAATAAAATGTATTTTAAGTACCCTGCATTTGTATATTTAACATATTTAATAGTAGAATGAGAAGATATCCTTAAATTTTATAATTATAAATGTATCACTAATATCAAACTCCTTGTTGTTCTCAGATTTACATACTCAGTAACACAAAATGGATAATGTTTTTATCCATTGTTGAATAAAATGTACTAGAAATTACTGTACCATGGCTCTACAATTTACTCATGGGGGAAAAAACTTTATTGGGTAAATCCTGTTAATGACAAAATATGTTTTTTGCAGTTTTACTCATGAGTAATGTTTTTCTCTAGAATTTGACTCAATATTAATGTAAACACACCTTTTTTTTAACTAGATGGGGCCGATGGAGAGAGATTCTATCACATGGCCGTTTTAAAAGGCAGCTAAATGAGCATGATGTAGAAATAATTTGCCGAGCGCTATTAGCATATTGCCTTGTTCATTATCGAGGAGATGAGAAAATTAAAGGCTTCATATGGGATCTCATTACTCCAACCGAAGATGGGCAGACACGAGAGCTACAAAATCATCTAGGTAAGAACGTTCTTTTATTTTCTTTTTCAATTTATTTTAAGTTGTATAAGTAACACTTAACGTAGTACCCTATAAAATATTGAAGCATTACAAATACTGGTAAAGAACCCTTAACCTTCACCCTCAAGTCAAGTTCCAGCTTGGAAAATACCAGTGTTATTAGTTTGGTTGAGTTTTATATATTGTTATCAAACATGTATTGGTTTGCAAGTTGTTGACCCAGTAATATGTCTTTGAGGTTATCCCATCTGTATTCTTGTAGCTCTGTCTCATTTTTTAAACTCCTGCTTAGTTGTCCTTGTATGGATATTTATTAAGTCATTTAGCATCTCCTTTAATGATGGGCATTTAGGATATTTCCAATTTTAGACAGTTAAAAAACAAGTTTCAGTGAAGATCCTTGTACATTCCTCCTAGTACACGTGACTAACTCTTCCACTAAAGTAAATATCAAGAAATGGAATTGTTAAGGTACAGTGTATATGTGTCTTTAGTACCTGAAATGTGGCCTATGTATTAAAAGCATCAGCATCTCCCAGGAGCTTCTTAGAAGTGCAGAATCTTAGGCCTCAGACTTAATAATCAGAAACTACCTTTTAAAAAGTTCCTCAGCAATTAGTATATATTTAAAGTTTGGAAAACAGTGATATACATTTAAAATTTTTATAAATATTTTAATTTGCTATCAGATATGACTGTGGCCATTTATAGTCCTATCAGGTATATACAAGTACCTTTTTCTCCATAGCCTTGCTAACAGAACATTCTTTTTTGCATAAAATAATCGAATTTTTTTTTTAAAAAGATTACTATGCCCTTAAATTTGTGTTAAAATTGTGTTCTATTTAATCAACAAATACTTGTTAAAGTGCCTGCTATGTGCTTCTTGTGCAAAGTACAGAGAAGATGAGAAGGAACAACACAGACAACATCCCTGAGCTCATCGTGAACCTTACATTTTGGTCAGGTAGAGAGACATACTAAGAAAGTAGATAAATTACTGAAATAATTCAGATTATGATGAGTACTGTGAAGTAAATAAACTAAGCACTGAGCTTGAGAACAACAGAAAGCACATATTTTAGATTAGGGTGGTCATTGGAGGCCTGTCTTAATAGGAAGCAATGAGATTATTAATGTGAAGAGCTGGCTTCTGATAAAGATGGAAGATTAACACAAATATAGTTTCATTCCTCCTTGAAACCCCACTTATATGTCAATAGAGAGAAAAAAATTAAGCATTAAGCTTGATAAATTCTACAGGTAAAAGCCTAGTTTCTTCAGCAATAAATAGTGGGAAGGGAAGAAATGGAGAGGGTATCTATAAACCAGTGATTCACAACCAGAGATGATTTCATGCCACAGTCCTGCTCCCACCCTGAGCTGTTACAACTTTGAAGATGTTAAGGGCATCTAGTGGGTAGAGGCCATGAGTGTACAGACAGCCCCTCACTATGAAAAACTGCACCTCAAAATACCAGTGGTGCCAAGATTGAAAACCCTGCTATAACCTTAAAGAGACTTAAGAGTTCTCAACCCGTTGCTGTGTGTGGACCTTAATTTGGATCATGATTAAAACAAACAACCCAGGGGAAATTTTTTGTTATCTTTATTAGATAATTGTAAATTCAAATACCAAGTGTTAAGGAAGTATTATTGCATTTCTTAGGGCTGATAATGGTATTGTAGTTATTTTTTTAAGAAGGCCTTATCTTTTGCATACATTAAAAGATACATTTATTAATGAAATGATTGTTTTAGATTTATTTCTAAATAGTATCGGAGGTTGGGGATGAACAGGATATAGATGAAGTAAAATTGGCCATGTATTTGATAATTATTGAAGTTGGATGATAGGACATAGTAGTCCACCACATTATTCCATCTATTTTTGTATATGCTTAATTTTGTAATTTAAAAATAAAAAAATAAATAGGGATAAACCCTTAAAAGTGCAGAGAATGGGAAATGAATTTGGGAACCTGGAAGCATTAGATTAATAACTAACTTAACCAACCAGAGAAAGGCTGGATCTTAGGTCAGCAGGAGGAAAAGGCAAAAACCAACTGATGTGATTCACAGATTACCCAAAAGTTTCAGGAGTTTGTGACATCAGTAACCTCTGAAAATGGGTGTAAAGGACAGAGGCTTTGATTAAAAGTTGTTTAAGAGGATGTCAGAGCCCTAAATACCTTCTTCAACTCCATGCAGCCACAGTGAAGACTGAATGAAAGTTTATTGTCTGGGAAAGATAAAACAGTCTCTGTGTGGCATTGGTATTTGCAGCATGGAGCTACTAAGTGGGTATTAAATGAGTGTGTATACTGGATAATATCATACTCAAGGAAGAAAATTAAGGACTTTTCTTTGGTGAATCCTAAAGATAATGATGGGAAAAAGCCAACCAGATTACCCTTCAAAGAGTTAACAGTGACCTCTACCCATTCAGACTACCTGTGAACTTTTCTGTCATTCTTAATATAAGCAAATAACCAAGGGTATCAGACATCTGAAGAAAGTCTCCAACATGAGAGACCAAAAACAAACCGTTAAAATGAACTTGTAGGAAACAAAGGCTATGAAAGAAGGCAACTTTTTTTAAACTATCATATTAATATCTGCAGAGACACTTCAAATATACTATGATTTTGAAAGAAGAATAAAGTGCTGTAGAAACAAAGCACAAACAGACCTCTTTTAAATTACAAATTAACATGTAGCAAAAATGAAAAATAACAAGATTATAAATGATGAATATAAGAAAATTGTGTTAGGGAAAAGTTTAAAAATATAAACATCTCCATATTTATTAGGAAAATTTCAATATGTATATTTTTTAAAATGCACTATTTAATTTCCAAACCAACAAGGGTAAATAGGACTAGAATACAGAACGTTGTTAACATAAAATAAATACACGTTAAGGTGGAAACATTAATTGAGATGAAAAAGGGACACTACATAATAATAAAAAAGACCAATCCATAAAAGAAGATATAACAAATATGAACCTGTATGCACTGAACAAAAGTCTCAAAGTATAAAAGCAAAACCCACCAAAAACTTAAGGAAAAATGGGACAAATCTACATAGTGCTTCTAGTTGACATTGTGATCATTCCTAGCTAGAAGAATATGACAGATAAAAGATATATGAGATAAGAATTGAGATTTGAAAGGAAGAATCAAAACTGCATTATTCGTAATTATGAAAAATTGTAAGTGAAACAACACAAGCATCACTGAAGGCAATATAGTCATAGTATAGACGTTTACGTAGCAGTTAAAATGGATGAATTAGAGCCTCTATGAATCAGCAAGTATAAATCTCAAAAAAAAAGTAATAAGTAAGTTGCAGAATTATACTTACAATATAATGTTTGAAAACTTAAATGCTAAATATTTCCCCAACACACGAGTATAAACATGCATGAAATGAAAAACAAATTCAAGATAGTGACTATCTCTAGGGAGGAGGGAAGGAATTGGACTTTAACTATTAGACTTCCTTTAGTAAAAAACTGACCGAATATGGAATATGTTAAGATTAAGAGTTGGAATAGTTTTTATATTTTTGACATATTTCACAACAAAAATGTCAAAGAAATAAAATGAATTTAGTTCTCTTAAACAGGAACCCACAAAACCTAATCCATGTTATTAGTAACAGTCAGTTCTGAAAATCAGGAGGCCACACAATTTTTTTTTTTTAATAACTAAAGAAGCAAAAAGTAAAGCAGAGGGACAGGTTTGATCTTTCAGTTTTTACATTTGGGGAAAAAATGTATTTTGAAACAAAAAAAGGTAATCAGAATGATTAATTTGAGATAGAGAATTGCTGGGTGTTTTGGGGGAAATTGTGTTAATGTGTGTATAGCTATCATGAGGACTTACCTTGTGATTAGGTTAGCGTTGTTACCGTTAATATTTCAAAGATCTCTGCACAGACCTGAAAGTTTCCAGAAATATCCTGCATTGAAAATACGTTGCAAATGAAGATCCTTGTACAAATTATCACTGGTTTCATGTGTCCTTATTTTAACAGGCCTGTCAGCTCCTGTACCTAGAGGTCGAAAAGGGAAGAAAGTAAAGACACAAACAAGCTCATTTGATATACAGAAAGCAGAATGGCTTCGTAAATACAATCCTGAGCAGCTGCTTCAAGATGAAGGCTACAAAAAGCATATAAAACACCACTGTAATAAGTAGGTAGTAGGGTATTTTTAACACAACTTGTTGCAAGTTTACTTTTCTGAATTTATTAACAATCTTAAAGCATGCTGATTTTGAGTACAGAGACAGTGTGGTCTAGGATCAATCCTAATCTTAATCTTACAGGGTATCCTTCAGCAAATCTTGCTACCTCTTGTGTCACTGTTTTCATCAACAGAGAAAGAAATAAAACTGGCCTCCAAATGATCTCATTATATCTTACTTGGATATTAAATAATGATGATTGTGAAGATTTTGGAGAAACCTATTTTATATATATGGTAGTAATGAGATTTATTTAATCAGAAGTAATTATTTCATTATAAAAATTCTGTATACAAATTCTTTTTTAATTTTAACTCCATGGATGAATTTTCTTCAATGATTAATATCTTTGTGTCTTTTGATTTCTTTTCCCTCATTTTTAGAGTTTTGCTTCGTGTAAGAATGCTGTATTATCTAAAACAAGAAGTCATTGGAAATGAGTGTCAGAAAGTATTTGATGGAGTTGATGCGAGGTAAATTAAATAACATGTTTATATTTATTTTTCAGTAACATGATGAGGCAAAAATTAAATGACCAGACAATTGTATATTAAATGGCTCCATATTCAATGAAATTCACAGGAAGAAAAATCTACCTAAATTAGATTAACCCTTGCCAATTTGTAGCCTTTTCTCAATTAATCTCATCTTTTGCCCTGTCACTGAAAGTTATAACATAATAAGAATAATAACATCAACATTAGTAGTAGCTTCCTGCCACCAAATCTAAAACTTAATCTTCTTCCCTCTTACTACAGTGTGAAAGGTTTTATGGTGACTTTTCCATCCACATGTGATCCATCCAGAACCCTAATCTCTCAGTTCCTTGACCTTATCTACAAGCATTTTTTTTTTCTACCACAGCCACACATCCACACAGTCATATACTTAATCTTGCCATCACCAATAAAAGTATTACCTCTTCAATCTGGATTTTGACCATCACTTACCTCCAGCTCATTTAACTTGGGTACTTTTCACTAATTCTCTAACTTCAACATAATGTCCCCACATCTTACTGCTCACTATCCATCACCACTTTCATGCCCCACTTTTTTCATTATTAAACTGCATTCTGTAGTCCAGCACTATACTAACTAAAATTCTTTGCCTGCCTCAGTTCTTCATAAGGGGCACAACCCCAAGTCACAATGAACTCAAATACCCATTTACTTTTTGCCTATACCAAAGTAGTTGAACATTTCTGAAGAAAATCAAGCAAAGTCTGCTGAATGACTCACTTCAAGTGTATGATTATTGATCTAAAATGAGATTAAACACAGTCTGTTTAACCACCACTACCAGTAAATTCACTTTCCTGCTCTTTAAGAAGACCATTCCATGCATCTCTCCTCAAACCATCTTCCCATCCTACCAGCATCAGATGACTCTGCTGTGTATTTCATGGAGAAGATGCAGTCAGATAAGGGGTACCTTGAGTTCTGTTTGTCGTATGTGTCCCCCTATTTATTCCTTCCCTCAGGATGTAGTAGAAATCTTCCTCCTCCCAAGAGCAACCCTTGTGCTTGGAACTCCTCTTACCTTTTAGGGACTTTACTCCTGTAGTAATCACCTTTCTTTCCTGAATCATCATTTTCCCCCTCCCTACTGAACCATTCTCATGGCATATGTACATTCCTTAATATCATTCACTTAAAAAAGAAAAGAAACCCTGTAACATACATACACCCTACTTATTACTCCATTTCTCTGCTCCCACTCACAAAAATAGCTGTTTGTGTTGACTGTCTCTACTTCTTTACCTTGTGTTTTCTCTTCTAAATTAATTTTTATTATTCCAGTTAATCTTTCATCCCCACTCTCTTACTGATGACCTACAATGTGACCAGTCTCTAAACTTCTCTCTTCTTGAAATGATGTCTTCAGTAGGTATCTGTGCTGCTGTACCCACCTGATTGTCCTTTTTTCCTCACTCGTCTTTCCATTTTCCTTTGCTAACTCTTCTTACTCTAATAGATCTCTAAATATTGAGTTGACCCCTGGCTGTGTCCTCAGCTTTCTTTCTTGTCTGTACTTCCTTCTTAGGTAAACTCATGTAGCCTCATCATAACAAATACGATCTATACACACGATTTTCTATTTTACGTATTCATCGCAAACCTCTCCCCTGAGTACTAAACTCTGAATTAGCTGCCTCCGAACGTTTCCACTTGAAAATCTAATTATCTCAAACTTCCCCTTCATCTCCCAAATCTTCTGGCTTCCAATTCCTTCCTCCCCACCTTCCCATGTACAGGCCTTCTCCATTGTAGTAAATTTACCACCCAGTTGCTCTGATATCATTCTTGATTTCTCTCTTCCCCTCGGACCCTATAGAAGACCCATTAGCTTGACAAAATGTATGACAAATCTGAGCACTTTTCACTATCTCCTCTGCTAATCCATGCCACCATTATCTCATGGTTAGACTTCTGCAGTGACCTCCTAATTGGGTCTCTTTGCCTCCTCTTTTGCCTCTCTACAGTCTGACTTTCACACAGCAGCAGAGTGATCTTTCTAAAGCAAAAATCAGGCCATGACACTCCCCTTCTTAAAACCTTGCAAATGCTTCTCATTTCTCTCAGTATAAGATCCAGTCCTACTTGCCCTGCATAGCTCTGTGACCTCCTTCTCCCCTCTGTCCTTCTCCCACAGTCCTCTAGTCACACCAGTGTTTCTATTCCTTCAGCATGTCAGGCGATCTCAACTCAGGTTTCACCTCCTCCGATAGGCCTTCCCTGCCTACCCTCGCTAAAGCAGAACACCAGTCACTCACTATTACTTAACCTTATTTGATCTCATTCATGATACCTATTACTATTAAAAATTATATTTATTTTTAAATTTTCTTTCTCCTCTCATTACAATTTAAGCTGCTTGAAGGTGAAGTATGCTGGCTGTCTTATTGATCATTGTACTCCCAGCCTCTAGAAATAGTAACTGCCCAGTAAATATTTGTTGACTAATTGGCTCCTCTTTTCCCTTGGTCTGACTGGATTTGATCCCCTTGTAATTTCCCAGGAACTGCTGTCTGTGAATTATTCTCATTCATTAATCTCTCCCTCTCTGGCTTCTCATTGGATTTTAACACATCTCCCTCAACACACACACACACACACACACACACACACACACACCCCATTTTTGGACCCCATTCTCTTCAGACTACCGTATTATTTACTCTCCTTGATTTCAGAGCCAAACTTCATTTAAGAAGTATCTGAGAAAAACACCATATGATATCACTCATATGTAGAATCTAAAAAACAAAGAAAGACAGTCTGAATTCATCTATAAAACAGAAACAGACTCGCAGACATATGAACAATCTTACATTACTAGGGAGAGGGGGTAGGAAGGGATAAATTTGGGAGTTTGAGATTTACAAATGTTAGCCACTGTATATAAAAATAAATGTTTTTTAAAAGTTTCCACCATTAAAAAAATTTGCTGTCCCATTTTTTTTTTCTCTTCTCCCCGTTCACTGTACATTGTACTGCAGTTCAGCTTCTACCCCTCACTCCACTATCTACTTTAAGAAGTTCTTCATCCACATTGCTGCTAAATTTCATGGATATATCATAGCATTTATCTTACTTTACCTTTTGTGACAACCTCCTTCTTCTTAGAAGGCTTCTGTGATACCATTCTCCTGTAGATTTTCTTTTTAGCTTTCTGCTTACCACTTTTCCTTTTCGGGCTTTGCTTCCACCTGTCTCTAATATGTCCTCACTTGGCCATCTCTTCTTGTCCATTTTCTTGGGTGTTCTCATCTCTTCCACAGCATCAATTTTTATTTCTGTACTGGTGACGTCCAAATCTATCTCCAGCCCACTTCTCTTCTGAACTTCAGATCCACATTTCTCAAATGTACCATAGTTACTAATACTTCCAAACTTTTGCATTCTTGCTGAAACATTCTTTTTCCCCCTTTCCTCCATATTCCACCGCTTATTGCTCAGCCGACATCGACTCAGCGTCCCTGTCCTCTCAAGGCTGGTTTAAGCACATACCCAGAGTACCCTGTCACAGCACTCATCACAAGTTTGCAGGTACCTCTTCACAAAGACAGAGGTGTAACTGTCTTATTATTGCCATTACTGGCATATAGAGAATACTGTTAAAATCTATTTTGAATGAATGTTCCAGCCTGGAGAAGTTAAAGGAGGCTTTATGCAAGAGATAGCACGTGAACTAATCTCTAAAACCAGAAATCAACAACAAGAGTACATGCACCTTGTTATATTTCTTCTCCAGCAGTTAATGAACACTTAACATGCATGTGGCACTTATGTTTAAACCATGAGGTAAATACTGAGTGCCTTTTACTCTTTACAAGCAGGAAAACCTTCCACCTCAGATAACAATCACAATGTTTTGAGCTTAGGGTGCCACCTGATGGTTGGTAAGGGGAACTACAGTATCTGACCCACTTAATTTTTTCCTCTTGGGGATCCTACCTCCAGGGTTCATTCCCCTTTCGTTTATATTTCAGTGCTTTTGCTTTGTTTAATCCTGGCCAGGAATGCAATCAAAAATATCTTCTTTTACTATATTTTTCCTCATCTATTTTTCAAAGTTTGCCATATCACAGGAAAATCACTCTTCCTTTCTTTTTCTGCACTAAAACTAAAAAAATTTGTGATTGTGACCCCTTTTTTAAGCAAAATAAGATTTAATGAGGTGTTCATTTAAAGTCCTGAAAGTTTTCTTTCTGTCTTCTGGCAAAAAAAACTTAATAAAAATAAAAGTAATATTTGTTTCCATTTTTTAATGTTTTATTATAAAATTTGTAAATCTTTCTTTTTCATTACCAATGTCTTTTATTTCAGCTATGTTAGTGGTTAAATATTGGGTTCTTGTGGACTAGCCCAGGAACATACTGACCATTTATCATTTTATATCTATATGAAAATTTATTTTGAGTTCCCAGTGACAACCAACTTACAAATGAACTGTTGCCCCATGACTTTTTTCAGTCCTTCTATACGTGGCATCTTCTCCTTTTTAGAGATGTTATGTGTGTTACTTGCAGAATGTTTCTGGGAAAATAATAATTTCAAGTGAGAAGCAAAGTAAAAGAAAATTAAATTTATAAAATTACAGGTGCTGTAGTTGTTTCTTACTAATGAAAACCACCAAATTACCAAAGCACTATGGATTTATCATTTTAATTTAGTGCCTTATTGTCATTTTGTGGCATGGTATTTATATACAGCATAAAAATAGCACTTTGAGTGTTTTAATCAAATTACGAATCAAAAGCTTGCATTTTCCTTTACCTGTAGACAGTGCTTAATTTTTCCATGTGATTTTCCTAGCAGTAGTGGTCTAGAAGAGATGTAACTTATTTTACAGTCTAGAGCAATTCATTTGCCTTTTTAGGGCCTCAGTCTCCTCATATACAAAATGAAATATTTGAACCAGATGATTTTTGCCAAGCTGTTTGCTGACATAAGTATCTACTTTCTGATAAAGCCCTTTGCTTGTATCTCAAAGAAATCAATGAAAAGAATATGATAAGAGTAAAGTAAATGGGTTGAAACTTACTTTTTGTATTGTGATTAAGAATATTAATTCATTTTATGGTATCTTTGTTGTTATTGTGCAATTTTGTAATTTTAATTGGTGGTAATGTGGAAAACTTAAAAAAAACAATTAAATAGAATTTCTTTTTCTTAAAAACCACAATTTTTTTTTTGAAGCTATATAAAATTTCACCTCCCCTTAGACTTGTTTATGATAACTCATAAAGTCGTATCATGGTTTTTTTTAAGTGACATTGATGTTTGGGTCCCAGAACCAGACCACTCAGAAGTTCCTGCTGAATGGTGGGATTTTGATGCTGATAAGTCACTCCTTATTGGAGTTTTTAAGCATGGTAAGTGAGAAGTAAGGTAGGTAGAGTCTTCTATGTATAGTGTAATTCAGCTGCTCGGTTTATGGATTTCCACTTACAGCTTTATTCCAGTAACACCCATGTTATTATATACATCATATAAAGCATACACTCCTAAACTATGTCTACCAGTCACTACATTTCCTCATGAAGGGTGGCATATGTGACCTGTCCCTTCTATATATAAATGTCACATAACTTCCCCTCTTAGGAAGAGCTTTTATGTGAAATATATTGTGTATGATCAGTTTTTCCTCCTTTTTTAACTAATAAATTTAATCTAGATTTTTAAATATACATATTGCCAGACCATGTAAGGTTTATGTTAATTTCTAGAAAAATGTTTAGCCTATATAATTTTAATATACAGTCCCTTTAGTCCAGGAGCGTCTTCCATCCTAAATATGAAGAATATTTATATTTATATTTTTTCTCCTTTTTACCCTTTTAACTTTCATAATTGGTGGTCTCTCCAGGTTATGAAAAATATAACACTATCCGAGCAGACCCAGCATTATGCTTTTTGGAAAGAGTGGGAAAACCTGATGAGAAAGCAGTTGCTGCAGAACAGAGGGCGAATGATTATATGGATGGGTACGTGCATTTCAGAGTCATGAGTTCTCCATATATCTCTGTCAACATCAGCATATTCTATGGCAGTGATGTTTATGTTTAAATAATGTAGTAGTAAGAAAATTGGAGTTTACAATCCAAAGGAGCTAATGATACTCTAATAAGTTAGCACTTATGCAACAGACTATGATCAAGGAAGAAACTGGACCTTCCTCACCACATTCTTTTGATGAGTTGTTCTTCATTTTTCCATACTTAATGGTCATGGCAATTGAGACCATAAAATTTTAGGGGCATAAGAGGAAAGAGAAAGCTAAGAATATTACAATTGAAGAGAAATATGATACTGTTCATTATACCTATTATAAGGCCTTTATTACCTTTCTTTTCTTATCAAAAGTGAAAAGTAAGAGACTATAATAAGGTTGATAATATCACATAAGTGAACTTGAGAGTAAGAGTAAATTAGAACTAGCTTTCTTCTGACTTGCCATACAATAGCCTTCATACTATTGGACTTGTACTTGGTCCCCTGGCTAAAGAACAGAAACTTCAGTCTGTCTTTGAAACACACTAAAAAATCCTTCCAACAATACCTCATTTGTCTGTCCTGCCTAGAGAAATTTTAAGTTTAGTACATTAATTATAGCATTTGTTGGTATTTAACAGGGATGTGGAAGATCCAGAATACAAACCTGCCCCAGCTCTCTTTAAAGACGATATAGAGGTATGCTTTGGATCATATTCTTAAATCTTCAATTCTAGTTATCCATGTTTTCTTTTGTTTGCATTTTCCTTTTTGTGTTTTTCCCTCATATGTTTTTGTTATGCCTAATTCCCCAGAAGATTATCTAAGTTAGTGATCAACTTAGGTTGAAAGACATCACAAATAACCTTTCAGAAAGAATTTGCTTGATCTCTCCTTCTAGACAAGCTGGAGGCTGGTATGGACATATGGATAAAATGGTGCTTGCCAACATGCAACACTACTAGGAACCAAAGGAACAGTGTTCAAGGGCAAAATCCCAAAGCAGGGTGAGAGCTAGATACTAGAGGTACACGGCAACAGATAGAAGCTATACCTACATAAAGCGGTTTGAAATTGATGATGGAGCCTAGAGGAATTCTGAGCTGCTATAGAAAGTCAAAAGAAAGAAGAGTTGGATCAAAATACAGAAAATAATCTGTTGGGTTAGGGAAATATTAAAAGAGGTGAGGAATTTCTATAATATTTGTGAGAGCATGGTTAAAGACTAGACAATGCTATGGCAGTCAGGTAGCGTTTGCTGGTCTTGGTTGCCAAAGGACTTGGTTATTGATGCCCCTGTGAGGACGAGAGGTGAGGCTTAGGTGTATAGCAGTGAGAACTGAAATCCAGTGAAGTCAGAACCCTGAAGAAGCTGCCTGAACTACAGGAGCTGGGCACTGAGGAGAAAGGGTAGTACTTTCTGCCAAACAGCACAGGGAAACAAGTAAATTTATCTCAGCATGGGCTCTGGGTAGGGAGAAAATTGTTTCCTCTGAGAATTCATAGCCAGAGGCCTACCTTCTCTTGAAGGTTATGGTTTGAATTCTTTTACTTACTCTGCACGGTCCAGGAACCCTTAAGCCAAAAATGTAATATAAAGAGAGGTCCCAGGCTGGTAATACCCTCAAGGTTCCTGGTAGAAACAAAGAAAAAGAACTGTTAGAAGAAACAACTTCAATTTAGATTACACAAGATAAAGACCTCCATAAAATGAGGTCAAAATCTCAGAATTTTAAATATATGAAGAATAATTTACCATGAGTAAATGTTAGCAAATACAACAGAGGAAAAGATTAGATCCCTAAGAACTTCTGATAATAGCTCTCTTGAAATTGAAAATAAATACATTTTTAAATGATTAAAGACATTAAAGAAAGAACCAAGAACAAAAGAAAGACAAGATATGATTTTAAAAGACTAACGACATATGAAAAAGAATTATATTAACTTTGGAAGTGGAAAATACTGTCATTGAAATTTAGAACTCAACAAATGGGTTAAACATTCTGTTGGAGAAACAGATTGGACACAGCTCATGAGAGAAGAAATTATTTAGAAAATAGAGAGCGGACATTATCCATAATATAGTATGATGAAACAGTTGGGGCTAATCAGGAGAGAGAAAACACATAGTAATTTGAACAGGGAAAATTTAATGTAAAGAATTATTGACTGTTATGGGGGATTGAAATAATGAGAGATGGACTAGTAGGAAGTAAAGAGAACTCTTAAGAATATAGGGATAGCCATTACTCCTAAGGCTGAGATACAGCACAAAACGAAGGGCCTTGTCCCCATCAGGGTTGAGATCCTGACCTTTTGGGGAGGGTGTGGCCATAGCTCACTAGGTAGTAGAAGTGTTGCTATGTTGCCACACCTGAGCAACTTCATGGAAATCCACCCTCTCAGCTTGCCAAAGAAGCTTTTCCTGGAGAAGTGTCTCACTGGAGGCATTCCATTACAAAACCACCCAGAGGGGAGGTTGCTCAGGGGAAGTTGCTGGCCAAGAGGTGCTAAAGAAGCTGCCTGAACTGCAGGAGCTGGGCACTGAGGACCCTGCATGTGCCGTGGGGGCTGAGAATGGAGAAACTCACAGGAACCAGGAAGAAAAACCTATTTCTTCTCTGGCTCCTACTACTGACAAAGCTTAACACCACTCTGGCTGGCCCAGAAAAAATAAAGAGCCCAGATCTGTTTTTTCTTAGAACTAGCAAAAGGTATGAGAGGGAGTATATTTAGAGCTGAGAGGCAACAAATAAAAAAGCAGTACAATGAAATAAAAAGCTTTTTAGATAAAAAAATTATAGCATGATAATGTCTGGCATGTGGGTAATAGGCATTCCAGAGGGAGAGACTAGAGAGCATAAGGGAGAAGCCCTGTTTTACGGGTTATCAGCTAAGAATTCTTCAGACTTGATGAAATACATGAATCGTCAGATTCAAAAAGTAAAGTGAATCTTGGCAGGAATAAATGCGACTAAATCCACTTCAAGAAACACCTGGTGAAGTACAGACATACCAAACAAAGAGAAGATTTCAAAAGCAACTAGAGATAAAAGACCCACCTATAAAGGAATGATGATAGTTCTAACTTTGGGCTTTTCTAAAACAGCAGTTGAAACTAGTAGTCACTGGGATAAAATCACCAAAGTTATGAGTATGTTATTTACAGTAACGTTGGGATACCTAATTGGAGATGCTCTGTTGACAGATAAAAATAAGATAATATAACACAAGCAGAGTGTTCAAGGCAGAAAAAGAAAACATTTGCAGGTTATCTAATAACCAAATATGAGAAAGAATAAATTATGAAACTTGGTATATGTAAACAAACAAAAATAAATCAATTGTAAATAAAACCTGAGGCGTATTTGCAGTTAGAGGAAGGATAGGGAAAAAGAAACTGACCTAAAAGTAATCACAGAAGAGAAAATAATTTCAATAGATAATTACTGGTCTGAAGTGTCAGTAGCAATAGACTAGTGTGAAAGGGAAAGAATTGAGAACAAGAAATTAAAATTTTTATTTTTGGCAAATTAATAATTAAAAATTCTAAGAGAAAAAAATAAATCTTGGGGATGGGAAGGGATAAATTGGGAGTTCGAGATTTGCAGATACTAACTACTATATATAAAATAGTAAACAAGTTTATACTATGTAGCACAGAGAACTATATTCAATATCTTGTAATCTATAATGAAAAAGAATATGAAAATGAAAATATGTGTATATATGTATGACTGAATTATTATACTGTGCACCAGAAATTGACACAACACTGTGAACTGACTTACTTCGATTAAAAAAAGGAATGTATCATAAATTCTGACTAACAAAATGAAAAAAAGAAAATTCTAAGAGAAATTTTTTTTTAATTCTGTTTACAGTTGTATTCAAAAAAGAATAAAATACCTGGAAATAAACTTAACCAAAGAGGTGAAAGACCTGTATATTGAAAACTATAAAATATTAGTTAAAGAAATTGAAAAAGACACAAATATTCTGTGCTTATAGATTGGAAGAATTAATATTGTTAAAGTGTCCATACTACCCAAAACATTCTACAGCTTCAAGGCAATCTCTATCAAAATTCCAATGGTATTTTTCACAGAAATAGAACCCCAGAATTCTAAAATGTGAATGGAACCACGGAAGACCCCAAATAGCCAAAATAATCTTGAGAGAGAAGAACAAAGGTGGAGGCATTACACTCCTTGATTTCAAAATATTTTACCTGTAGTAATTAAAACAGTATGGTATTGGCATTAAAAATGACACATGGATCATGGGAACAGAATAGAGAAAGCCACACATACATGTTTAATTTACAACAAAGGAGCCAAGAATATACGAGGAAAGAGTTTCTTAATGTTGGGAAAATTGGACAGCCAGAACTAAAAGGATGAAACTAAACCTCTATCTTACAGCATACACAAAAATCAACTCAAAATCGATGAAAGACATAGGATCTGAAACCATAGCACTCCTAGAAGAAAACATAGGTGGTAAGCTCATTGACATATGTCCTGCTGATGATTTTTTAAATGTGACATCAAAAGCAAAAATAAGCAAGTGGAACTACATCAGAGAACTTCTGTTCAGCAAAGGAAACCATCCACAAAATGAAAAGGCAGCCTACTGAATGGGAGAAAATATTTGCAAATTATATATCTGATAAGGGGCTAATATCCAAAATATATAAATAACTCATACAACTCAGTAGCAAAAAACCAAACAATCTGATTAAAATGTGAGTAGGCTTCTTTTTAAAGAAGGTGTATAGATGGCCAACAGGTCATGAAAAGACTCTACATCATTAATCATCAGGGAAATGACATTCAAAACCACAATGATATGTCACCTCACATCTTTTAGAATAACTATTATCAAAAAGACTAGAAATAACAAGTATTAGCTAGAATGTGGAGAAAAGAGAACCCTTGTGCATTGTTGGTGGGAATGTCAATTGGTGCAACCACTATGGAAAACAATATGGAGGTTCCTCAAAAAATTAAAAATAGAACTGTCATATCATCCAGCAATCAAACTTATGGGTATTTATCCAAAGACAATGAAAACAGTAATTTATTAGAAAAGATACATACACCACCATCACATGTTACTTGAAGCATTATTTATAATAGCCAAGATATAGAAAAAAACCTAAGTGTCCATCACTGGATAGATGGATAAAAAGATTGTGAGATACATATGTATGCATATAATGCACTATTATTCAGCCTTTAAAAGAATGAAATCTTGCCATTTGCAGCAATATGAATGAACCTTGAGAGCATCATTCTAAGTGAAATAAGTCAGACAGAAGGACAAATGCTGTGTGATCTCTCTTATATGTGGAATCTAAAAAAAAATTTTTTTTAACTTCATAGAGAACAGATTGTGGTTGCCAGAGGCAGTGGGTGGCAGTGGGGTGGGAGAAATGAGTGAAGTGTTTTTGGTTTTGGATTTTTTACCTTAAATAAATTGAATTTTTAAAATTCTTTTGCAAAAGGAAGTCCTCTATTAATAAAGAAGATTGATTCTCTTATCATATCTTGACCCAGTTACCCTGTGACAAATTTCTGTGTTCTTTTAAAAGGATGATGTTTCCTCACCTGGAGATCTTGTTATAGCAGATGGAGGTAAATAGCATTTATTTCTTTACTTAGTGTTATTGTAAATTAACATTAACATGATACCATGAAATCAGTAAATTAATACATTTCTATAATATTTCAAGTGTGTGTGAAATTTTTATTGAAGACAGTTATAGTCATTATAAAACGTACTAGTTGACTGTAAATTTAACAGTAGGTTTAGTTTATTATTATTTTTAAAAGATTATTTTAGTAAAACTATGCAGTGACTCACTGAATGTTTATAGAATAGAAGCTTTGATGATTTTATGACTTGATTATTAAACTGGTATGTGAGCTTTTACCATTAAATGGACCGTTAGTGTTAATTTAATAATCCATTTAACTTCTCATTTGTTAATATGCACACTGGGAACCATTCTTTTATCGCTTAATTTCTACAAAGATTTTCTGTACAGGCTTTTGCTTCACTTCATTCTGATATCAAGGTAGAACCATACTGTCACTAGAGTGCACTCATTCCTAGTGGCATTCACCGGGAGTAGTGCCTCACCTTCCTGTAGGTCTACTAGGAATAAAGGAATCGTTTGTTTTTTGTTTTTTGTTTTTTAGCATGAATGATTACCACTTGATTATGGTGTATATATGACTGTAATATTACACCTTGGAAATAGAGAGTTAGATCTTACACTTTATTAGGTAAATGAAAGCGTAAAAGTTACCACATTGTCATATTGAATTTTTTTAAATATATGTGCCTTCATAATAACTTTTTAAATGTTTTCATTCTAATTAAATTGAGATAAATTTAGTTCGGAAGGTTTCAATTAGAAGAGTTTACAGTATTCAACTTCTCATGAATTTCAGTTTGACTTTTAATTTTTTTAAGTTAAGGCATTGAGTATTTGTCTGCCAGTAAGATGTGTTAGACCTGGAAATCCAAGAGTTGTGTTTTCTGTGCAAATGAAGTTCTCTATAAATATATAACATTGTGGTTCTTTAGTCCACTGTGACCTATTTACTTTGAGCTTGCTCTTAATGTTTGTTGTAATGCTTTTAGAGCTATAGTTAAAACTTTTTTATGATAAGAGATTTGTTTTTTGTTTTTCACATTAGATTGAGAGAAAAAAATTGAGGAAATTTTGCTGTTTTTTGGGAGCTTTATGGCAGTATCTGTTTAGTTTTTTGTTTTGGTTTGGTTTTTAGTTTTGGGGTTGTTTTTTTTTTAATTGACATGAATTTCTTTAAATGTAGATGGTCAACTGATGGAGGGTGATAAAATTTATTGGCCTACTCAGTCAGCTTTAACCACACGTTTGAGGCGGCTCATCACTGCGTATCAGCGTACTAATAAAAACAGACAGATCCAGCAAATACAGCCTACTTTCTCAGTGCCTGCCAGTGTAATGCAGCCTCTTTATGAAGAAGCCACTCTTAATCCCAAAATGGCAGCCAAGATAGAAAGACAGCAGAGGTAAGGCAATAGCACTAAATTTTTAATACATATTATCTAAATACAGTGTACTGTCTGTTAGAGTACGATTATCTCACTGTGAAAAACATACATAGGTAGAGACGTTGGTCGATACAAAGTGCTTTGTGTACATATACACCTGTGCAGAAATATATAGTCACAAATATGTGTGTATACAAATATGGTTAAACTAACATAATTATTGCATTTTATAGTTACTAGTCATACTTTATATTTAATCATTCTTTTGTCATGTTTTTTAATAGTGAGGTATGGGGGGAAATGAAGGTACAAACTCAAGAATTAAATTACTAGTGAAACGTATGCGTAGATTATGTGAAATAAATTCCATTGTATCCTATTATGACATTAATGAAATATAAGAATCTAAGAAAAGAAGTTTATCTATGCTTTATACAGAGGCATAAACTTAAAACTTCTGCTGTCAAAGGGAAACGAATAGTAGCAAAACTTCTTGCAAGAGACTTTGTTAGGAAGACAGGCAACCTTCTCTCATCCTGAAAGTTTTAACTTCTTAAAAAGGATAGAATACATAGAAAAGAATAAGAAAGTCTAGCAGTAACCTGGCCTCCTTATTAAATTTGGATCTTTGGGTGTTTTTTGAAAGATAAGTCATTGCTCTTTTGTTTCATTTGCAACACATTCATTGTAACCAGAATTTAGTTAGTCTGAAACTTAAGATTTTAGCTATCCTAGATGTAATCTTCAAATACTACTACCTACGTGAATATACTGTTTCAGTTATCTAACCCACCTCAAAATATAGTGACATAAAATAGCATCAGTTTTTTGTTTCTCATGATTCTTTGGGTTGTCTAGGTGGTTCTTCTGCTTCCCATGATACTGGCTGGAGTGTGAGAATGGCTGGAAGTTTGAGAATGGCCTTCCTCACATGGCTGGCCGTTGGTGCTGACTGCCCAATGGGAGCTCAGACTCTAAGGGAGAGCATTCCAAGTGGCAAAGGCAGAAGCTGCAGATTTCTTAAGGCCCAGCCTCAGCAGTTACAAAGTGTCACTTCTGTCACTTACTGCTGGTCAAAAAAAGTCACAGGGCCAAGAGTTAAGGGAAAGGGAAATAGGTTGCATCTCTCAAAGGGAAGAGTGGCAAAGAATTTGTGGCCATCTTTACCATATACGTTTATTTTCCCTCGGTCTGGCAGATCTGGATAATTTTCCTAAAGTATTAGTTTATATGATATTCAGTGGCTCCTAATTTACTATAGGCATAAAGTCTAAGTTCTTAAGCCGCAACTCAAGAGCCTCTTCAGTTTAGGCTTCAGCATGCGTTTCATTTTATTCACTAAATTTATTCACTACTTTTCCCTCAGCCTGAATGTCCCATTTCGTCTTGACTCAGTACCCTCCTTAGGTTGTTCATGTCACCTGGAATACCCTTCTTCCTGCTCTTTAGTCCATACCTAGCCCTACTACTCCTTCAGAGTTTGACGCATGTCCTTATCCTCTATTAGTTTTTTTCTCAACCAGACTAGCTCACAGTATTCTGTTTTCTGCAGTCATATAGCACTTACCTAAATAAAACTACTCATTTTCAAAATTAAAAAAGATACTGTAATGACATTCATCTTTTCCTTTCCATGTCTTATCTTTCTAAGTTGTAAATTCTTTGAAGGTGGGTGTCAGTGTTTTGTGTGCCCTCTGTAATCTTTGAATTTATCCTTTGTTTTTATTCCTACTTTTATCACCCAGGTGCAAGGTTCATATACCTGATTGGTTTCCCAGACTGACTATTTTTACATCATCATTAATCTTCTTAATGTATCATTCTGATAAAAATGGCCTGTTAAGGTTTTTCAAGGGTCTTTTTCATACGCTTTTTCTCATTTACACAACAAAAACTGATTGCTAACCAGGAAAAGTTTCCATAGATAGACTTTATTTGCAGATCTATGGTGCTCAAGGATATTACCCTCTTAAAGTATCTTCAGGAGCTTTCAACTGAATGGAGGCTAGTTTTATTCAGGCATTTAGAGCCTTTCACAATCTGACCCCAAGCCTATCTCCCTCTGTCCCCAATATGAGCCATCTCCTTTTCATTGTGGAATAGTCATCATCCCTGAACATGTATGTTACTTCCTATTTTGCTTATTCTGTGCTCTTTTTCTAGTTCCCTCCCTTATCTTACCCTTGTTCCGTATTAAATGCCACTTACTCGGTGATGCCTTTCTTGATCACTCAAGTTTGAACCGATCCTTACTTCTTCTGTGCTTTCCTAAACTTGTTGGTTTCTGTAACACGTGCAACTATACAATACTACCTTATACTGTACATAAGTTTGATATGTTTTGTCTTTTCCTTGAAGGTAGGATCATCATGTCTTACACAATCTTGTATCCCATGCATATTTTTTTCACACAGTAAATATGCAAAAAACTATTACTGTCTGAAGGAAAAGAAACATAGTTGGATAGATGAGTCAACCACCATTTAAAAACGTGTTTACAAGGCAGTAACCCTGGATTTAATCCTTGAAAGTGTTAGGTACTTGAAATATTTTAAATTTTTATTATAGCCATTATATTCAGCATTAATAAATATTTATTTCTGTGACAAATGTGGCTTCCTCTTTAATTTGATTCAAAATAGGTGGACAAGAAGAGAAGAAGCTGACTTTTATAGAGTTGTATCTACATTTGGAGTGGTATTTGATCCTGACAGAGGCCAGTTTGATTGGACAAAATTTAGAGCTATGGCTAGGCTACATAAGAAAACTGATGATAGTCTGGAGAAATATTTGTATGCATTCATGTCTATGTGTCGGAGGGTTTGTCGTCTTCCTTCCAAAGAAGGTATGTATAAAGTTTCTTTTTTTCCTTGTTTCATTCAAAAACGCAAAATTAGTAAAAGAAATTTCAAACTCTTATTTCGATACTAGTTTAATGTGTTACCGATTTTTATGAATTGTAAGTAAATTCTGCTTAAAGATCCCCTATTCTTTAATTCTGTTATTGAAGTAAGATCTGAGGGGAGGAGGGGAAGTGTATAGCTCAATAGTAGAGTGCATGCTTAGCATGCACGAGGTCTTGGGTTCAGTTAAAATTAATTATTAAAAATAAATAAATAAATGTAATTACCTCCCCCATCCCCCCCAAAAGAAACAAAAGAAATGAGATTGAAAGAGAATAAAGGTACACATTGAATTTTGAGAAAATAGTAAGTGTTTTTATTTAGAATTAGATTTATGGTTGTGGGAGGCTGAAGGTAAAGGATAGCTTTGGTTAAACAGAACTAATTTATATTTTTAGTCCGTCTCATAGGAACTGTGTTAGAGGGCTTATTTACACAAATCATTTTGCAAGGAATGAGGTATCCACTCAAAAGACGTCTTGAAGAGTTTCAGTAGGGAAAAAAAACCAGGGCCTTCAAAAAACAAAACAAAACAAAACAAAAACAACTAATCAGAGCTGCTAAAGCTCAGCTAAGGAACGGTTCTGGGGTGAATTCATTGTTTTTGAAGCCCATACAGAGAGTTTCCTTAAAGTATCTCTCACTCTTCCTCCCCTAATGTTAAAATCTTACATGACCCAGGAAATTAACATTAGTACAGTACCAGTAACTAAACTAAATATCTGTTCAAATCTTACCAGTTTTTCCACGGATGTCCTTTTTTGTTCTAGGAGCCCACGTTGTATTTGGCTTTTCTTTCTCCTTAGCCTCCTGCAATCTGTAACAGTGTCTCAGTTTTGGTTTTGGGGGGATTTCTGTTTGTTTGGGGTTTTGGGTTTTTTGTCTTCAATGACCTTGATATCTTCAGTCAGTTTTAACCATTAAATCCCTCAATTTGGATTTGTCTTGTGTTTTCACATGACTGGATTGAGGTTATGCATGTTTGGCAAGAGTACCACAGAAATGATGTTGTGGCCTTCTCAGAACGTAATATCATGGGATTCATGATGTCAGTATGTCTTATTACTGATGATGCTGCCCTTAATTGTTTGGTTTAGGTAGTTTATGCTGCATTTCTCCAGTGTAAAATTGTTATCGTTTCCCTAGAGTTAACAGATATCTTGAGAAGATACTTTGAGATCACACAAATTCTTTCTCCTCAAACTTTCACCTGTTAGTTTTTTGTAGATCTTATCTCCAGCAGTTTTTACTATGGATTCTACTGCAAGGAAGAGCTGTTCCTTTTCCCTAGTCTGCTTAATTATTTATTCATATTAGTATGAACTCATGGGGTTTTTTTAATTCTGTAGGTTATAATCCAATACTGTCAGTATTCATTTTGATGTTCACATTGTTTGAAATTTGGCCATTAGGAACTCCTTCAAGTGGTGTATACATTATTTCAACAAGCTTCTGTCTTTTTCTGAGTAATTCCTAACTGCCAGTATCTCTCTCACAAAGATATGACCTCATCAAAAGGAATATAGTATGATCTGATGTTGAAACTGAACTATCTCAGGCTAGAATTTCATACAGTGTTTAACAATTATTCCTTTATTTCCCTAAAATTTTGAGAAAACCTTTGGTGTCCCTGTGAGTTCACTGAAACGCGCTGAGTTACCTCCTGCAGTTAAGGATATATGAACTTAGGTTTGTTTAGGGGGCATTATTTAACAGTTTTCATTTGTATTTATAAGTGAGTTTGAGTGTTCTTCTCTTTGATAGTATGACATAGCTCTTAGGGAATTTCTTAAAAGTAACTTCCTAGTTATAAAACGTACTCCCAAAATAATCTTAATGTTTTACTTAACTTTCTGTAGATCCAATGTTATATATTGTATTTTAACATAATTTTTAGCACTTCATTTTTTTATTAAAGTATAGTTGATTTGCAATGTAGTACTTCTTTTTAAAACTTACATTTCTTCTCATTTAAAAATGTTAAATTATACAATGATACTGAGTAGAGGTATGTTTTAGAAGTTGCATTATTTGTTTTCAATGTATAATGAAGTATTTTTGAGGATAATGTTTCTGCTCTTGTTTCAATGTAGAATTGGTGGATCCAAATATTTTTATCCAGCCAATCACAGAAGAACGTGCTTCTAGGACTTTGTATCGCATCGAACTTCTAAGGAAAGTAAGGGAACAGGCCCTCCGACATCCACAGCTGTTTGAACGCTTGAAGCTTTGCCATCCAAATCCAGACTTACCAGTTTGGTGGGAATGTGGCCCTCATGATAGGGACTTGCTCATTGGAGCTGCTAAACACGGGGTGAGCCGAACAGACTATCACATTCTTCGTGACCCTGAACTCTCATTTATGGCAGCTCAAAGGAACTACAGTCAAAGTAAGATGGCTCATTCGAGGACTTCTACCCCACTTTTACAGCAATACCAAGTAGCACTTTCTGCTTCTCCTCTTACCTCTCTACCTAGGCTCCTAGATCCTAAAGGTATTATTTTAGAGGATATGAAAGTTAAAAGTGAAAACCTTAAAGAGGAGCCTCAGTCTTCTGAAGAGGAATCTATGTCTTCTGAGGAATCCAGGACACTAATAAAGTCTGAGCCTGTGAGTCCAAAGAATGGTGTTTTACCCCAGGCTCCTGGAGACCAGAAATCTGGTGGAAAAAGTGAAACAGACAGACGCATGGTTGCAGCCAGAACAGAACCTCTAACTCCAAACCCAGCTTCTAAGAAACAGCGAGTCCACAAAAGAGGATCAGAGTCTAGTTCTGATTCTGACTCTGATTCTGAGAGATCATCCTGTTCTTCCAGATCGTCTTCTTCCTCATCTTCCTCCTCCTCTTGTTCCCGCTCTCGATCAGGCTCTAGCTCTTCTTCTTCCTCCTCTTGTTCTTCAGCATCATCTTCATCCTCATCCTCGTCCTCCTCTTCCTCATCATCCTCTTCATCTTCGTCAGAAGAAAGTGACAGTGAAGAAGAGGAAGTCCAAAAGCGAGGTATATGCATAAAGTGCTTACTCCTTTAAGACAACATTCCAAGGGAAAATGAATGGATTCAGATAATTTAAGCATTTTTAAAATTGTTAGCTTAAATTTTATGTGTACAAATTTTTCTCAGATCAGGACTGTTGAAAAGGCAACTAGATTACTGTTTCATACTCTCTATTCATTCACAGTGCCAATTGGGTTAGTCAGGCAGAGGATTAGAGACTTTATGCCACAATTTTATGTCTTTGTGATTGCCTTAAATTTAGTGTTTTGTTTTTCCTGAAACAAGTTGATCAGTGAACAAATAAAGGTTATATTCTGTAACAGCTGCCAGTCAGACTTATAAGAGTATCATAAGCCCTAGTTGGCCTTATTCAGAAAGATCTAAGATGGGAACCACAGCTTGTCAGTAGAGTAATGTTAGGTGGTCCTCCTCTGCAAATGTCCTACCAGCAGTCCAGCAGTTCAGGAGCAAGAAAGTGAGTCAAAATCAGGTGGGCACAGGAGCCACTCTAGTACCCACAGGAGCAAGAGTCCCCTATAAAAACTCCAAAGGCATGACTTTCTGGGTTACAAGGGGCATGCCCGATTATGAGGGTCCCCTCCTTATAGAATTACGTACTTGTGTCTTCCCAGTCCAGATATAGTTTATCAGTCAGGAGTTTATGTATTTCCAGGGAAACAGAATTTAGAGAATTAACCAAGGGTCAGATTTTCATGCAGAAAGGGATGTTTTCTTAACCCTTTGTCCTTAAACTCCTTAAAGCCACTTATTATGCTTTTTTGTTTTAACTTTTTAAATAATGAGTTCTTTATTCTAGATGAATGTTTTTTTTACTTCTAACTTTTCATTTTCAAATATATCTGAATAATTATATGAAATTTGAAGATTATATGTAAAATTGTGTTACGCCATCTTTTTGAAGCAGTTATAATTATTCTTAGCAGAAGGTGCCCCTCATGTGAAAGCCTATGATGAAGAAAGTGTTGCATCACTGAGCACTACCCAGGATGAGACCCAGGATAGTTTCCAGATGAACAATGGGACACCAGAGTCCGCTTACATCCTGCAAGGTGGATACATGCTGGCAGCTTCATATTGGCCAAAGGTAAATGAATAATTTCTTGCTGGAATAGGCCATTTTTTGAGTATTTTTCTGTATCACTTTAATGATAGAAATTCATATTATGTAGGGAAAAAATGATCACTATAAAATGTAGTATGACATTTGGTATTGGCATTAAAAGTATCAAATATTACTATCAAGTAAATTAGGTCTCCTTAAATGTATATGTTTCTCAACATAACCTTAGAATATTTAGAGGAAAAGATAATGAATACTTAAGTTCACATACAAGTTAATATTCAAGTGCTTTTATAAGTCCTTTTAAGTGAGTCTCCTTGAAGAAATTTACCATAGCCAGTTGTGACCTAGAAAAAAACTTCTTTGAAGTACATGTACATGCAGTGGTAGAAGTTCAGATAGTATTAGTACAGTTCTTCTTCCAGTATGTGACCAGACTAGTAGAAGAGTACTTAGGCTTGAGGAGTGAGGTTGGGAAATGGGGGAGTGGAGAACTCTCTACTCTTCAGTATTCTTCTGAGTTGTTTGAAATCTTTACAAGGAACCGCTATTGCTCTTGCAATTATAAAAACAAAAGAATAGAAAAATATCTTTATCATATAATATTTTTGAATTTCACAAATGGGAATTTGTATGGAGTTATAATATGAACATGAGAATATGTATGCATACCAAATACACAAATGGTGTTAAATCCCCAAAATTCTGGCTTAATTACTAAAATTACCCTTTGTTGTTCATACTTTCCCAGGATCGTGTGATGATCAACCGGTTGGACAGTATTTGTCAAACAGTTCTGAAAGGGAAGTGGCCTTCAGCTAGAAGAAGTTACGATGCCAACACAGTGGCTTCTTTCTATACCACAAAACTGCTGGACAGCTCTGGTGCAGCTTCAGAATACAGCGAGCCCAGCGTTCCCACTCCTCCAGGTGCTGGTGTTAAAGAAGAACACGATCAGTCAGCACAGATGTCAAAGGTGAAGAAGCATGTACGAGAAAAGGAGTTTACAGTGAAAATCAAAGACGTATGTTTATTTTTATTGCCCTGGGACCTGATTGCGATTGCGGTGTGCAGCATGCTTTTCCTGCAAATGGCTGCCTGCTCTTACTCTTACTTCCTTCACACACTTGTTTTCTGGTATTTGGATTGTTTTCTTTTTGATATCCAGGTTGTTAAACTTGAATATTCTACTAGAGGGATCATCATTAAATATGTTTTCTCTACCTATACTTCTGAAAATAGTCCTTCTGCTGATCAAGATGCTTTCTTAAACAGTCTGACAGTTTCTTATTGTTTTGGTTCTTTTATATAATACTCAAATGGTATGTCAGTGTACTTTCTGTTTTAAACATTTAGCATGCGCTATTATCAGTAACATTTCATTTTTCAGTATGATTTTTGAAGGTAAATTGATTACTCAGTGTCTAAAACATGGATAATGTCCTCTAAAATGTCATGTGAATAATGTACACAGAGACATATGTCCAAAGCTGAAAGGGTTACAATGTACTAGTAACATGAAAAGCTTTGTTTTGCTCAGATAAGTGTATATAGTACCTGGATTTTTTTTTTCATTTAAGATAGAAATTTTAATATTTAATATTCATTATAAAAATTGATTAAATGTTTTTCTCCAATTGATTTATGAATAAGAAGAGAACTTGATTAATGTTCCAGGGTTTTTAACCTCACTTTTTCTAAGTAAGAAATTTCTCTTGATATACTGCAATGAGATTTTTTTTAATTGTTTCTTTCTTAATAATGGTGTTTATTTAACAGGAAGGTGGTTTGAAGTTGACATTTCAGAAGCAAGGGCTTGCTCAGAGAAGGCCATTGGACAGTGAGGATGGAGCCCTGGGGCAACAGCAGTACCTCACTCGACTCCGAGAGCTTCAAGGTGCGTCAGAGACCAGCCTCGCCAGTTTTCCAAAATCCATGCCAGTATCAGGTGAATATGCTAGTGACCATTGTCTCAACATGAAATATTCCGTCATTTACAAGTCCTCTTTTGCTTTCTCATGGGATACTTTCAAAAACAAGATTGTTACTACTTTAAAAAAAAAAACCTCTTACTATTGGAAACTTAATTATCACGAAATTCCTTCTTATTTGGAAGCAAATTTTGCCCCCAATTGGTACTTCTCAATGATTATCTATCTTTAAAGGCAGCACAAAATTAACCTATTCTTATGTCTGCATGATAATCTTATCTTTTGAAAACAATTATCATATCTCCCCTTGGGACTATATCTTGTTCTAACATTTTGACAAAATTGGAATCAAGAAGTATTAAATACTGAATTGATGTCATGTGTTGTGTGCTCTGTAGGCACTGAGGAATTCATCCATAAGAAGTTGTTTTGTTTTGTTTATGTTGATCTAATTGTACTTTAATTTGTTCATGTCCCTCTTAAAGTATGCTGCCAATAATTGAGGGTTTTACTTAAGAGTGACTGAGTCTTAAAATGTGTGGCACAACCTATTAATCTTAAAAAATGCAAATTCTCAAGTGAAGTAGATGAATGACTGGAGTTTCCTTTATACCTCCCATATACATAAGGCCGAGGACTTTATTTCAGTGTTCTATTAAATCCAGTTGCCATACAGCACTTGCAAACATTTTGAGACCTCTGTGTGTGGGCAGAGTGTCTGACATTCCTAAAACTGAGGGAAATAATGCTTTATTATAGGTGTTAAGTTGATCGCTATTTCCAGTTGCTGCTATTACAACATTTTAATTATAAATTATAATTAAATTATAAATTAGAGTCATCAGCCTTACTTTGGTCTTTTATGGATTTTTTAACTATTCAGTGGAATTCTCCAATTAATGGACTTTTAGGCATGTATAAATGAGCCATACTTTTCTTACTGAAGTATAAATCCACCAAGTTGCACTTTACAATGACAGTGTTGTATTAAGGAGCTTTTTTTTTTCTTCTGAGAAAATAGGAATAGATGGGGAAGATAAGCTGTCAGGTTTTTGCCCAGCCTAAGTGGGGTTTAACAGTACTGCTGCATGTACCTCGGTAACTCCACTATAAAATGGGTTTGATACTTTTTTTATCTGAACATTTTATTGCTATTGCATCTGAAGATTCTACAGCCTTTGACTATAAGTAATTATTTGGTAAATAATACTGTTTTAATAGTATCAACAGTAATTGTAACAATAATTTGCAGCTATAGAAAATACCAAAAAGTCTCAAACATTAAAACTACATAAGCGTTATTTAAGCATTATATCTCATCTATCTTAATAATTGCAAATGGGAAATCTAGCACTGTCTTCGTACATTGACCCTTAGGAAGTCTGTCGACATTTTAGAACCTTACTTTTTTGTTTGTGAAATGAAGGGTTGGGGTCAGGGAAGAGGTAGCATTGTTAAGTGGATTAGATAATATATGTAAAATGGCCAGTATGGAACTTGACACGTACTTAGATGCTAACGAGATGTTAAAATTAAGTTTTAGAGATTGATGCTGAACAAATTCTATTCTAGTTCCTCATATTCCAAAGCCTAAGCCCTTTTTATGTTTATATGGGTACCCCCTGAATTTTATTTAAAAACTTTGAGTAAAAGATACATCATACAATGTAAATTAATTAATGAAAGACAGTAAAATAGCATAAATTATAACAAGAGAACAAAACTAAAGAGCCTATTCCAGAAACCACCTGGAATAGTAAACAAAGGATGGTAGAGCCAGACAGCCTGGAGTTGAATTCTGTCACTTACTAGCTGTTGTGACATTGGGCCAGTGACGTGATGTTTCTGATCGCATTTATAAAGTGGGCTTAGCCGGGAGGATATAGCTCAGTGGTAGAGCATGTGCTTAGCATGTACAAGGTCCTAGGTTCAATCCCCAGTGCCTCCATTAACAGTCAATCAATCAATCAATCAATCCTAATTCCCCCCTCCAAAAAATAAAGTGGGCTTAATACCTTTACTTGTTTTGTTTTTGATAATTCAAGAAAACATTTATAAAACCTTAATTCAGTTTCTGTCACCTAGTAGGCACTTAGTAGAAAGAAGCTATTTTTAATATTGTTATAATTACATCTAAGATAAAGACAACATAGGCTTTATAGAGTAGAGTAGGTTAAATTTTCCATTTTGAATTCTAGCTTTAAAAAATCAGTAATGTTTATAAAAATCACTTTCAGAAATAAGTCTGGGTAGCTGGGTATTTTGTTGTTGTTTTGCTGCTTTAAATAAAAAAAGAAGTCCAGGTAGTATATAGTTGTCCAGATAGATTGTGTTTATAATAAAATAGCCAAATAGGTTTTGTTTATAAATGTATGCTTTGGTGTGTATACTGATGTTTTTTCATAGACAGTTAGTTACATTAAGTAACTTACATAGCACTGAGATAACAGTAAAGGGAAAGTAAAAGAAACATAAGACAGTCTCTGCCTTTCTGTAGCTTGGTAGACTAGAACTACATGTTAAAATATTAGATAATGCATTAAAAACAAGATGATATGTCTTGCGACAAAGAGCATTATAGTTAATAACTTTTGGAAGAGAAGTGACTGCTGTCTAGAAACTTAGGCAGAGTCCTGCGGAAGAGGCAGAACTGAACAGAATTTATAAAAGGAAAATTAAATAATGATCTTTCTGGAAATGACATTGAGAGAGAATCAGGGAGTAGCATGAACCAGGGACTTGATGTCAGGAAAATAATATGGTTTGGGGATAAGACTGACCTAGCTACTGTGTAAATTCTTACTAGACAGATATGTGTATAAAATCAGAGCCTGCTTAGGAAAGGTGAATCTAAATTATGGACAACATCAAAATTTGAGCTGGGACAGGGATTGGAGTTCTTAGTCATGCAGGAATGAGGTTGATGTAAGGCATTTCATTCATACTTGAATAGGAAGCCATGTGAAGTTCTTATGAAACAGAATAGTATTTTTAAAAGTAGTACTTTAGGAAACTTACTCTGTTATTACAGTTAAACTATACTGAAAGTATTTTTAAATCATATTTATAATATTTTGTTAATCTGATTATAATGAAATAATGAAAGCTTTTTTATGTAATGTTATGTCATTTGTAAGTGCTTTCATATGCAAAAATGGTTTTTAATCATTTAGTTATTCTTTACCATATGAATTAAGGTACTTTTTGAAACTGAGATGTGAGGAGAATGACTTCCATAAGGTTCCACAGCCAGGCAAAAGGAAATGTCTTTCAGGGATACACAGCACTTGCTCAAAAAATTCTCCTTGAATGGTTGAAAATGCATTTCTTGCTACAAACTGAATCATTTTAAGCAAACATCTCAGTCTTAATAATATTTTCTTTTATAAGAGTACTCTAGATTTATGTACTCTTTAAGGACAGGAACTGTATCTTATTCATCTTTGAGTCATCATAGTGCTTGTACATAGCTGTTTGATAAATATGTATTTATGAGAGGGATGACTGAATGCATGAAACTGTTTCATTCATACCTCTTAAAACATACATTTTTTACTGAGTGCCTACTGAAATGAGGAGTGAGAAAGGTCAATTTAATTTGGCAAGAAACAGTGGTGATCGTAAAGAAAATACCCTAAGTAGGCTAGTATGGGATAGACTATTGGAAATTGAGGAATGAGTTCATCGTGAGGAAGGAGGGCAGTAGAGACCGACTTTTCAGAAGTTTTGAAGGTTATGAAAAAGCTGAAAGAGGTTTATTTTTTGTTTGAGTTGGGCCATGTTTTTAAGTTAAGAAGAATCTAATGTAGAATGAGATATTTTGGCACAAAAAACCAATGATAGATGATAAAACAAGCTTTTAGAAAAAGTAGGAATTAATGGGTTCAGATAAAGGGGACAGGTTTGTCTTGTACATAAGAAAGGCATGGTTCTTCATGTAAAGGGGGAAGGAAGAAGAGATGTATGAATATCAAGGGGAAAATATTGAGGAGACAAATCAAAACTTGAAAGAGGCCTAGATTACAATTCTTCTAGTTTTTGAATGAGAAATGGGGCAGTATTTTTAATTCAAGAATTGCTTGGTTTAGGATATGGAAAATAAGAACTAAAATACCTATATATTCAGAAAAGTGATTACTTTTAATTTAAGAACTAGATTTGTATCACTCTTTTGCTTTTTTAATTTGTTAGGTACTCCCATTCAATCAACCCTTGGTGCCAATGGAGTTATATTAGACAACCAGCCTATTGTCAAAAAAAGGCGGGGAAGGAGGAAGAATGTAGAAGGTGTTGACATCCTCTTTTTTAACAGAAATAAACCACCTAATAATGTAAGTAAAGTAATGTTTAAAAACTATTGACCCTTGAGTCCAAAATTCAATCCTAGTAAATTCACACGTTGCTGTTTTGTGAATGTTTTATGGAATAAATAAAGATAACTAGGACATTAGGAGTATGCTGTATAGTTTTCGATTGTATCTCAGCAGTCCACACTGGCGAAGATTCATGAATATTTTAAACTTGAAAGATTTAGCAGAGTTTTGAACAACTTTTTTTTCTCTTCAAGAAGAATTCCTTCAGTGGACCAAAGTCAGAATTCTGATAAAGTACAGAAATAAAATTTTCATTTGGTGTTTTTCTACAGGTTACTTTAGGCTTAACCACCTCACAGATTTCTGCAGGGATAAATCCAACACTATCCTATACTCAACCTCAAGGAATTCCTGATACAGAAAGTCCAGTTCCAGTTATTAATCTTAAAGATGGGACAAGACTTGCAGGCGATGATGCACCGAAGAGAAAGGATTTGGAAAAATGGCTTAAGGAGCACCCAGGTTATGTGGAAGATTTAGGAGCTTTTATTCCTGTAGGTGATACCTTACAGATCTTGGTATATTTTGTTTCTGTTAGTCATCAAACCTATAATGATGAAGCATAAATTCTCACCCACTTACACTAAATATGTGTTCTGCCCAAGATTTAGGAAAATTAGTAGGGAAAAAATGACCATCTTTCCCATGATACTATACAATATAATTTTTCATTTTTCCATTCCATATTCAACAAGTGTTTAGATAATAAAAATCATTTCTCATATACAGAGTACTAAGTTGGACCCAATGAAGTTTGTAAAGGCATACAACTTCCAGTCCTTTCCCTCAAGAAGTTAATTTTAAAATAATAAAAAATAATCATAGTAAACATTTATTGAGACTTAGCTGTGTGCCTGGCATTATATTTAGCACTTAGCATGCATTATCTCATTAAACACCCTCCAACTTTATCAGAATGGCATTATTAAAACTTTATTGATAAAGAAATAGAAACACTGAAATTTTAAGTAAATAGTGCAACCCTGTAACTTCTTAACATATTAGAAAATAACATCATTTATTCAGTCAGCAAATTTTTATTGAGTGACTACTGTGTGCTAGTTATGATTTTGAGGGACTTAGGATAAAACAGTGAGTAGTATAAAGTTCTTGCCCTCAAGGCAATTAACTATGTAGTCTCTGAGGATTCTCATACCTTTCTCTTACCACTGCAAATCTTTATTTATTTTTTTTTTAAGCTCATAGCCATTCATTATTTTCACTGCAAATAAACCTTTTATCATAATGTTGTAAGATTTTAAGGCATTTTTACAAGCAGCATTTGTTGCAGTAAAGAATACAAGGTAATGATTGGTATGATTTCCCAAGGACATTTTACATTAATGGTGTCTTGGATCTGACACTCTAATCTGGTGTCTCTACAACTAAATAATTATAACATGGTATATATACTATACCAGTGGTACATATGAAGTGCCTTGGAAGCAGATAAAAGAATAACTTCTCTGCCCAGGCAGAGTAAAGTATCTGGAGAATGGTAGAAAGAAAACAGAGCTGACATATGACTGGTGGGTGATAAAATAATAAGTAGGTATTTGACCAGGTTCACACAGGAGGAGGATATTCTAGGCATTATAGAACAATTATGAGGAGAGCTAAAACAGGATAGGACTTCAGGGTATGTTCATAAAACAGTGACTCATCTGATATTCCAGATTATGTGAGGGAGCAAGTGGAATAATAGTAATTGGATAGAAAATGTGAATTCCATCCAGCCTGTGATGGGACTGGTATGCCATGCTGAAGAGTTTGAGTTTTAGTCTCTTGGAATTTCTAATTGCTTGGAAATGACTGCAAACATCAAGCCCTGCTTTGTTAACAGTTGTTAACAGAGGTGAGCAGCATGGAATGATGGAAAGAGTTTTTATTGCCACATATTGCCACTTGCTAGCTGCATGACCTTGAGGAAGATAGCCTCTGTGAGCCTTGATTCCCATTTGTAAAATAAGCATAACATCTTTGAGTTTCGTGAGGATTAAGTGAGAAGAGATAAGAAAGTCCATTAGTGAGATGAGAAATGAAAGCCACTAGCACAAAAACAGTGTCCAAGCACTGAGAAAATCTGATGTTTCAGGTGCAATTCATCAGGAGAAAACATAAAGAGGAAACTGCTCCAGCATTATTGGTAACTTCTTCAAATAACACTCTGGGAATACAGCGATCTTTGAGGGCATTTAGGGAAAGAATTAGCAATGTCCTCCTCATTTCAGGAGCCTACTTTCATAGAGAATAATATTGATCATTATGATGGCCTCGAATAATTGTTTAAATATGTAATTTGAGGAAAAGATTTATGCAACACCAAAAAGTCTTATTCAACATTTTTATTATTACATGTAAAAATATTTAAATGTTTTTGAAGTGTAACTAAAGGGTAAATTCTTCAATATTATATATATATATATATATATGTTATATATTGAAGGTATGTGATATAGTATATATAAGATCTGTATCTTCAATATATAGTAAACAGTTGATCCTTGAACAATGTAGGGGTTAGAGGTGTAGATGCACACCATCCCCCCACAGCTGAAAATTTGAGTGTAACTTTACAGTTGGCCCTCCATGTCCTCGGTTCCACTTCCTCAGATTCAACCAACCGTGGATCATATAGTACTGTAGTGTGTATTTATTGAAAAAAAAATCCACATGTAAGTGGACTTGTACAGTTCAAACCCATGTAGTTCCAGGCTCAACTGTATTATATAATATATATCTTATATAGTACATATATCTTCAATTTTATAGGACTAAATTACATAGATCAGCTTGTTTGTACTGTTTATACAGTTAAAGATTATAAAACTATTTTCTTGTCTATATATTTTAGCGAATGCAGCTCCATGAGGGGAGACCCAAACAAAAAAGGCATCGTTGCAGAAATCCCAATAAACTAGATGTTAATAGTCTGACTGGGGAAGAACGTGTTCAGCTGATTAACAGAAGAAATGCCAGAAAGGTATTTATATATTTGTTGTTAATTTTTCGTGTTGATTCACCGTTTCAGATCTCTAGAACACTATTTCATTATGCAGTATTTCTTAACAGACCTGGAAATGGGTTAAATCTGGTAGATTTATGGGAAAAGACATGGACTACAATTTTATACAGTCTAGTTTCAAATCCCAATATTTTGGCTAAGCTGTTGAATGAAATACACAGTCACTTTACACGTCTGTGCATAAGCAGTAGCACTGCACAGGGGCACTATATCTGAGTGATTCTTAAGCAGTGATTCTCAAGAGGGGGCAACTTTGTCTTCCAGGGGACATTTGGCAATGTCTGGAGACATATTGGGTAGTCACAACTCTGGAGTAGGGAGGTGGGTGTTGGGGAGGTGCTGAACAGGGGAAGGATGCTATTGGCATCTCGTGGGTAGAGGCCTGGAATGCTGCTGAACTCTCCTTTCAGCACCCAGGACAACCCTCACAACACCAATCCAAAATGTCTGTAGTGCAAAGGTTGAGAAACCCTGTTGAAAGGGGACACTATTCTCATCATATCCATCATAGATTTACCTGTTTATCATGTAATTTTCCATCATTCGGCCATAAAGTGTTCTGTCAAAATCGGCATACATAATTTTGGATAGATGGAAATAAAATGTCTTCAACAAAGGTACCTTATTGACTAATGGGTACCCCTGTGCTATCTTCTCTCTTTTTCTTCCTTTTTTAAAAAATTATATAATTATTTTTGTGAGAAGGAGGTCATTAGGTCCATTGATTTATTTATTATTAGTTTTTAGTTTTCTTTTTTTTAATGGAGATACTGGGGATTGAACCCAGGATCTCATACATGCTAAGCATGTGCTCTACCACTGAGCTATACCCTCCTCTCTGTATCTTTTTGCTTTGTTGATTCATGAATGGTAAGAGTCAGGTTTTTCCAGAGTCTTAAATCTGAACCAAATGTTTGTTTCCCCAAATTGTTTCTGTTTTATATTTGGATTGGTATGTCTCTTTTACCTCACAAAGTAAATGGTAGAACACTTGTGGTGCCCTTTTGTAAGTTTATAGCTTTGACATTTTTATTCTGTTTTTTTAATTCTGATGAGCAAGCAACAAAATAAATAAATTAAAAATGGCCTCAGTGTAAGAATAGCAACTTTCTCATTGAGTTCCTTCACTCACAAATTAGATTACCCTAGGTCATGTTAATTCCCTAGTTCTGCTTTGCTATATGTTAAATGACCTCACTGCTAGTATAAAAATACATAAAATCATTTGAACTCCTCAGAAGAAATGCTGAAATTGGAAGAAAACTATTTTTATAATAACAATTATCTTAATATTATTGTATGCACTAACTCATTAAAATTGATACTAATTTTTTCCCCAATTTTGTAGAGATAACTGATTCATCTTTTGTTAGTACTTTAAAGTGATGTCATAAATGTATTTGGGCAAGAATAGTGACATATGAGTCACATTTTACTTAATTTTGTGCTTGCATAGATTTTCTTAAAAATCTTTGTACTCCACTTCATCTTATAACAAAAATTAGCATTTGTCTTAGTTTTAATGAAATGAAACAGTTTTTCATTTTTACTTGTAAAGTTTAATATTAAACACTCTAAATTTTATTTTTAATTGTTTTAACCTGATAAAAGTTCTATTCATTTCCCTTAGTTTGTAGAGTTCTTTATTGTTCTGAGTTTCTAGAGTACAGGCTTGAGGACTGATGAGTTACTAAGGAAAAGAATATGCCTGCTGAACCTCTATAAACCACACAGAGAGCCTCCAATTTAAATTGGAGCTTAATGAAGGGGATAATAAAAAAGGGATGGCAATAGAAACTTGAGAGACTAAGAAAAGACTAAAGGAAATACTAGATGAGAATACCTGTAGATGTAACTGTCCATATTAAATCCTGTCTATATCCTAACAAGATACAGTATGTATTTATTCATAAAGGTGTAGAAGAAGGAATTATTCAAGAAATTTCTTTAAATTCTAAAGGAACGTTAAATTGGCAGGTCCAGATCATTTAAAGTTAAATCATTTAAAAGGATATGTAACCTGTTGGGAGTGCTTTTTCCAGAGAACTGGGCTGTTCTTGCAGCTCAGCTTTCCATCTCCCTGCACAATGCTGGCAACAACATACTTCTGATTCAGCCCTTCCACTTAGCTGTAAAAATGCATTAATCAGAATGACCTGGCATCTTCCTAAGCAAGACTTTCAATGGGACCCAGTACGCTTCACTTCATCCAGAAGTTTTCTTGAGCATCTAAAAACAGATGGCTGAAGTATCCTTCCACACAGTCAGACTAGGCGCTAGCAGGAGAATAAAAACTCTTTCTACCCTCCAAAAAAAAAGTATTTTCATACTTTTAGGGTATCAGTTTACATAATAGATAAGCACCATGGGTTTTTGAGACCTGAGTTTGAAAGCCATAACACTTACTAGCTAGTTTTGGGCAACTTTTATAACTTCTCTGAGGCTTAGTTCCTTCATTTGAAAAGCAGAAATAATATATTTCAAAAGGCTGTAGTGAGTACTAAAATAAATTACATACTTAAAGTCTATAGCATAAGACTTGGCATATAATAGTAATACTTTTATTTATTACGTGCCAGACTCTATGTTAAAGTACTTGAATTATTTTGTCTTCATAAAACCCTATGAGGGAGGTATTACTGTTATCCCCATTTTGCAGATGAGAAAAATGAGCTCCAGAGAGATTTACTGATTTGCCTGAGTTCATGTAGTTGGTAAGTCTGACTCCAAAGAGTATACTCCAAAGAGTATACTCTTAACAAGGCTACACTGCCTATCCTGCATAGTAATCGCACAGTAAATTGTAGTTATTTTACTCCAGCAACCCTTCTTAAAACATTTAAAATTTACATTAGCACATGTTTATATAGTGTATTAGTAGTTCTTACAGGTTGTGGTAGTCTTTTTTAATGTAATAAAGATTGTCAGAGATGATTCACAGAATAAGGGTATTTTAAAGAAATAAACTCTGTACAGCAGAGAATAAAACCAAGAAGTATCTCCAAGGTTAATAGTACTTTTAAGTGTCTAAGAATCGGTTTTTCATTTATAGGTTGGAGGTGCATTTGCTCCCCCTTTGAAGGATTTATGTCGATTCCTGGAAGAAAATTCAGAATATGGAGTAGCTCCTGAATGGGGAGATGTTGTTAAGCAGTCTGTGAGTATTTCATAAATATTAATTCATACATCATTTTAAAAATTAGTTGCCATTTAAAGATATCTTAGATTAAATTTTAAGTTAAGAATTAACAAAATATTTCACAAACATGTGCCAGTGTTTTTAAGTTCATAATTTTTATTTTGCAGAATACGTTACAAATTTCTCAGATGCTTGTTGAGTTAGAATGCAGAATCAGTATATTACTGATCTGTGTTTAACTTCTAAGATACTATTTGAGCAATGCCACAACGAATATGGGGGAAAGCTATGTATATAAGGTTATTCATCATAATAGAGTAATAAAAAATTGGGAATATACTAATGGCCCATCAGTATATTGGAAAACTATGCAACTATTTTTAAAAATTGTATCTTAGAAGAACCTCTGAAGACAAGGGAGAAGCAAGTTCACAGTATCATTAAATGAGGTAGTAGTTAAGTTCTTGGAGTAGCAAAGCCTAACCCTGTGGTAAATGCTAAGTAAATAATAGCCCTTATGTCTACAGGTGTCCAAATGAAAAAGACAGGCAATAAACCCACATTCAGTATGATTTTTTTTTTTAATTTTAGAAAGGGAATTGAGAAGAATTGGAAAAACCTATATGTATGCACAAGGGGAAAATGGAAGCACACATCCTGAAACGTTAGCAATGGTTATCTTTGAACAGCGAAACTATGGATGATTTTTTTCTTTGTATTTTTTTTGTTGTCATGTTTTCTGCAGTGAACCCTTATGCTTTTGTAAGGAGAACAAATAAGTTGATCAGTTCAGAACAAAATTTAAAAATAGTCCCATGAGAGTCTTTTAAACCACTGTCTAGAGCTTCATTGTCACAAACAGTAGCCATCAGACACATGTGGCTATTGAGCACTTGAAATGTGGCTAGTCTAAATTAGGCTGCATTGTAAGTGTGAAATACTGATTTTGGATTTTGAAGATGTAGTTTAGAAAAAAGAATATAAAATAGCTCAATAATTTTCATAGATTATATTTTGAAATGTTAATATGTTTGTGTTGTTAAATAGACTATATTGCTAAAATTCATGTCATATATTTCTACTTTACCTTTTTATTGTGGCTACTAGAAAATTTTAAATTATATTATATATAGCTTACATTATTTCTTTCGGACAGTGGTGGTCTAGAGGTTCTAAACTCCTAAAACTTCTAAGAGTTTTTTTCTTTTTCTTTTCCTTTCTTTCTTTCTTTCTTTTTTTTTTTTTTTTTTAATAACTTCTGGAGTTTTGAGCCCCAGAAAATTATAGGAGAATTACAAGGAAATAGCATAGGTTGCTCTTCATTGTCCTGGACTAGGTGCTTCCCGGTCTACAGGTGCTATTGCTGTTCTGAGCCAAGTGACTTTTTTCCCCTTGTTGAGTATCTTTTTCAGCTTGGCTTTGTCTCCTTTATTCCCAATGTGATAGTCAGGAGTCATATGAAGCATCTCATTTTAACCTTTACTTACTTCTTCTTTCCTTATTGGTCTTCCGGATTAGAAGAGGGGTACTTCTTTAGTCTTTTAGAGCAATTGGTGAGGGCAGCCCTCATGAAAAAAAATCTCTTTGGATCTTCTGTTTTCCAGAACTGTTCTACAGACTTATGCCTCACATTTTTAAAGAGGGCCAGAGGCCACTTTCTTCTCTCATGATAAAATGAGAAGTGGAAGAGCGTTTCAAGCCACTTCTTACAATATGACAAAATCAGATTATCTCTGTCATGACTGGTTATGTTTTATTAATACAGAATAAGTTGATGAGTAATTGCCTATTTTAATAGCTTATTTGTATTGCAAGTTAATAGCTATTGATTTTATTTTAAAATAGCTGTTATTGATGGATTTTTTCTTTTAGGGATTTCTCCCAGAAAGCATGTATGAACGTATTCTCACTGGTCCCGTTGTGAGAGAGGAAGTAAGCAGGCGAGGGAGACGGCCTAAAAGTGGAATTGCGAAGGCCACAGCAGCAGCAGCGGCTGCAACTGCCACCAGTATTTCAGGCAATCCTTTGTTAGCCAATGGATTACTTCCAGGTGTGGATCTCCCAACTCTTCAGGCCTTACAACAGAACCTACAAAACCTGCAGTCGCTGCAAGTAACCGCAGGGCTGATGGGAATGCCTGCCGGCCTTTCTTCTGGAGGAGAAGCTAAAAACGTGGCCGCCATGTTCCCCATGCTGCTGTCAGGAATGACAGGATTGCCAAATCTGTTGGGCATGGGGGGACTCCTGACAAAGCCTACAGAATCTGGAACAGAAGAAAAAAAGGGAAATGACTCTAAGGAGCTAGAAGGAAAAAAAGAAAGGACAGAGAGCCAAAATTCAGAAAATGGTGGAGAAAACTCTGTGTCAAGTTCTCCTTCAACATCCTCTACTGCTGCATTAAATACAGCTGCAGCTGCCAACCCGTTAGCTCTTAACCCACTATTACTATCTAATATACTTTATCCAGGGATGCTTCTCACTCCAGGCCTTAATCTTCATATTCCAACTTTGTCCCAGTCCAATACTTTTGATGTACAGAAAAACAAAAACAGTGACTTAGGCTCGTCTAAGTCTGTAAAAGTAAAGGAAGAAGATTCCAGAGTTAGAGATCAGGAAGACAAAGGGGGAACTGAACCAAGTCCTCTCAATGAAAACAGCACAGATGAGGGTTCAGAGAAAGCCGATGCTTCATCTGGATCTGATAGTACATCATCATCATCCGAGGATTCAGATTCTAGTAATGAAGACTGATTCCCAGACTGCACTTAAATTATGAACTGATTTTGGATTTTTTTTCTTTAATTATTAATTGTAAATATCCCAGTGTTGAGTGCATCAATAACTTACTGACAGAACATTTCAGTTATTTGTTTAGAAGTACAAACTGCTTTCAGAGACATTTTGCATGTAATATTTCTTAAGATTCATAAGTTTCTGAACTCGTATGTACTATCAGATACATAAAGGTGTAAAATTACAACAAAAGGCATTATAATTTTGTTGGGGTTTAATTTTATGAAAATTATGCTCAATAAGAGTTGTATATTTAATATATTTGCAGTGAACACAGAATACTTTATGCATATTACTGATTTAATTTGAATATAGTTTTACAGCCTCCTTGACACCTATAATTTACAGATCAAAACTCAGCAATAATTTGGGCAGCTAATGAATGTCATGAAAGCTGTAGAATCTACATCACCATCCATTGCTTTAATTACATGAAAATGCTCTAGTGTTGTGATGCACTGCTGATGTTTCCAATTCAGGTACAAGTGTGTTTTAAAGAAGAAATAAGTTTCCCAATCAGCCAATTTAACTGGCTACCTGTTACCTCAGCTGAGTTAGTTTAGGAAGTTTACATTCGTTTCTAATTCTATACTTGTTTTCAGGGGTTTTTTAAATACATCCTATATATCATGTTAATCTGGCAAGAAATATGACTTGCTTTTTGCTGAGCTTAACTCTAAAGTCAGTAAAATTAAGTCATAAAAATCCTGTGTCATGTGACTTTGGCACCCTCCAGACATACTTAGTTTTAACTTTTCAAAGTTTGGCCTCCTATTAGAAATAATTATGTCTCAGATGAGTAATGTCTGTTTTCCAGGGTTCAGAAAAGGCAAACTCATGAAATGCCACTGAAAAGAACTTTCAACACAGCATACTTCATGTAAAAGAAATTGTTTGTTTGCTTTATTTGTGTAGATTTCTATTTGTGTTTTATGTCATGGAAATATTCCAAAATTAACAGATAATAATGGTAAAGTAATATGCAGATAGTCTCAATTCATTTTGAGTTTTTAGGTGTAAGCAGACTAAATGTTGCCCAGAATCAGTGTTGGGTTATCAGTTTATATTTAATATACTGAGTTGCCCATTTTGAAAATGCACTTTGAATAATCTCAAAAATATATACATTATTCCTGTAAACCACAAAAAATGAAGCCCAAGGCTTCTGATCAATTTCTTAGAACCCTTTACCATGTAAAACTTGTCTACTAATTGATTTGTGATACAATTTCTCCTGCTAAAGTTGCTATTATTCTGACAAGGTAGAGGTCCAGGTTCACCTTCATATGCATTTAAAACAATTAGAACTGAATTGGACATAAAATATCATTTACATCCTAAGGAGAGATAAGCATTAGTGTTTTTCTGGTGCTTGAGTAAGTCAGTGATCAAGTTTGCTAGGGGATACATTTAGGAGGGAAAAGTACCTCACTTCTCTCCCACAGAAAAAAATAACTTTCAGTATGTTTTGATAGAACTCTGTTGCTTTGTCATGAATTAAGCAATTATATTGGATTTTCCGAGATCTTTACCAGTAAATTATGTTTCTGTATGTAAAATAACTAACCCCTTATTAGAGAGACAGTGTTATATGTATTTACAAAATTACAAAAGTTCCATTGGGATTGTATTAATTTTTGTATTTTTCCAAAATAGTACTTTGAATTGATAGTCCTTTATGCAATGTCTTAGCAATAGTCACTATAATGCCCATCCAGGAGAAGTGGGTAGTAATTCTTCATCATGAAAATGATATATTACATACTTAGTATCTTCCCTCTGCAGTATTGCACTTTTGTTTCACTAGAACACACCTATGAGATAGCCAAAGTTTTTCAAACACAGTTAACTTAGTTTGCTGGTGGAATATTTCAACACCATCTGTATTTCCCTTCTCCCTCTAGTTCTACCCACATGATCTTCACTCCTTTCTGTCTCCAATTTGAAATAAAAGGGGGGTGGGGGTGGGAAGCGCTAGATCTTGTCACTAAAATCTAATTTATATCAAATTTATGAGATGAAGTATTTTCCTAATTATGATCAAATGAATTTGGTTAACATCTTAGTGATTCTCTTTCTATGTAATAAGGCAATTGCAGTTTTCTAAGCATTAAAGCTAATATTAACCTTAAACATTCTCTTGGGTTTCAAGATACTTCTATCTAGTACTGACTGGGAAAAAGTTGTCCAGCCATCAGCTTAAAAAAAAAACATGCAAACATGGTTGTGTAAAGTTAAGGGTTATAAGAAGACAAAAAAAAAAAAATCAGTAGAATTACATAATACTAAAGTTGCAGTTGAAAGGATATCCAAGTATGTGTTGGTAGTTACTAAAAGAATTATAGCTGTTATTGCCTTGTATTTATAGCCCTTGTTTCAGGTTTCATGATTCAAGTCTTAGTCCAATTTTTCTTTTGGACATTTGCAATATTTACCAGTTGTGTTTTGTGTAGTCTGAATTTGCTTTCTGTAGTTGAGCAAACGTCTTAAAAAGTCATTTGTAATTTATTAAATTACTTTCTATGATGTTCTATAGAGCAAATGGAAGTTTAATTATTTTTTATTAAACATATTCTTTGACTACCCATGATGTCAGCCTCTGTACATGACAATACTTTTTAATTTTTATATATAATTTATCTTACTCCAGTTATGAAAGAAACTATAGTCATAAATCTTTAAAAGGAAAGTATGCTTTGGAAGAATTTTTAAAAGACAGAAATTGGCTATAATTATATCCACAGTATCATTGTTTCCTTAAGTTTTCTTACCCTGGACCTTTAAAAAATTCAGAAAGATACAGAGATATACCTAACCTCTTAAAGAAGTCCATTTTGGAGATCAGTAATGATTTTTTTCCCTTGGTCTTAAGAGTCTTTCCTAATTCATCACTATTATTTATTGTTCTTTGTAAATATGAAAGAAATTTGTTTTCCTCAAATTACAAAAGTGAAACACTGGAGTCTCATCATATACTCATTTAACTTGAACACATTCAACTCTACTGTCATATTTTAGACGACATTTTCTCTTTTTTTAAACACAAGCCAGCTGCTTCACCTGGTGTTCACTCGAAGGATTGCTACCATGTTCCACTACTGGAGGAAGAATTGGGTGTGTTGGATGTTTTTGAGAAAAGATACACTATGAAATGATGTATTCTGTATATTTGGAGCTGTAGGAGGGAAAAGTGGAGGGGGAGTAATTTTTGATTACAAATAATGTTCACCTCATACCTCAATTTAGAACTTAATCTCTATATGAATGCAACTCCAGTACATAAGCTATTTTAAATGCAGAAAAAAAAATCTTTAAATCATCTATATACCCTCCCTGAGATACCGTTCATGTAGACATCCAATCTTTTAATATGTATGTTATATACTTACAGTGGGTTGAATATTGTCTCACAAAAATTCATGTCAACCCAGGACCTCAAAATGTGACCTTATTTGGAAAGAGGGTCTCGGCGGGTATTAGTTAAGATGCAGTCATTTTAGATTGTGGTAGGCCCTAAGTCTAGGGACTTAAAAGAAGAGGAGGGGACATAAGAAACACGGAGAAGAGAGTCACTGGGCAATATGCAGAGGCTGGCATGATGCAGCTAGAAGCCAAGGAACACCAAGGATTACCAGCAACTGCCAGAAGCTAGGAGAGAAGCATAAAGCAGATTCTCCTCCAGAGCCTCCAGAAGGAACCAACTTGCCAACACCTTGATTTTGGACTTCTGGCCTGAATTGTAAGAGAATACATTTCTGTTGTTTTAAGCAACCCTGTTTGGGGTAATTTGTTACGGCAGCATTAGGAAACTAATACATTTTCATCTTAAATCAGTATTATATGGGGCATAATATTTGCTGTTTAAACCTTTAATATACTGGCCTCTACGTCAATAAGTATCCTGCAGTGTGATTTTTAATACATACATTGGCTCATACGGATGTAATTTATTTAACCAAGAACCTAAAAATGGACAGTTGCCTTTGTATTTGCATTTTTGCATCCACCTCTAATGATTTCCTTAATCCCAAGAAGTGAAAATATTTCTGTTTTTAAGGCTTTTGATGTGTGCTGCCAAGTCCACAGTGATGCCATTATTAGCAATTTATACTACTATTAGCAGCATACATTTTGTGCATGCTCGTTTACTCCAAATCCTTACCAATACTGTGTATTGTCTTTTGAAATAATCTTTGCCTTTACTAACAGGCGAAAATAACATCTCTTTTTTAATTGAAGTATAGTTGGTAAACAATATTATGTAAGTTACAATATATGTGTACAATATGGTGATTCACAATTTTTAAAGATTATACTCCACTTATAATTGTGACATACTGACTATATTCCCCATGTTGTACAATACACCCTTGTAGCTTAATTTATACATAATAATTTGTTCCTCTTACTCCCCTGCCCCCTTATTGCCCTTCCTGCTTTCCCCCTCCACACTGTAACCACTAGTTCTCTGTATCTTTGAGTCAGCTTGCTTCTTGTTAAATTCACTAGTTTGTCGTATTTTTTAGGTTTCATGTATAAGTAATATCATATAGCATTTGTCTTTGACTTACTTCACTTAGCATAATGCCCTCCAAGTCTATCCATGTTGCTGCAAATGACAAAATTTCATTATATTTTATGGCTGAGTAGTAAATCCACAGTACATATATACCACATCTTAGCTTCTTAATGAATTTTTAAATTGTTGTTCCTTTTTCTTAGTAAAAAATAAGACAGCATATTGTAGAAAATCATGGAGTAGGGGTGGGGGAAGGGAGGGAAAGCACAAAGAAAATAAAAAACCCATAATGTTGAACACTCAGAGATAAATGTTAACCTTTGGGTCTTTTTTTTTTTTTTTGCATACATATATTGTGTATTATTTTAACGAGAGTGGAGTTAAACTATACATACCACTTTGTAAACTTTTCTCATTTACTATATCATAGTAATCCTTCCATGTCATTAAAGAATCTTTCACAACATTTTTAAGGGCTTTCTCATTCTATATAGTTATAGATACATCATAATTTGTTTGATACCCAATTTTTGAGCATTTAGATATTTTTCAGTTTGGGGCTATTTAAAAAATAAAGTGTTTATGTTAAATCATTGCATACACTTATGATTTTTTTGAAATAATCTTTGCCTTTACTAACGAAATAATCCTTGCCTACTTTTTTTTTTTTATTGAGTTACAGTCTGTTTACAATGTTGTATCAATTTCTGGTGTACAGCACAGTTTTCCAGTCATACATGAATATATTCGTTTTCATATTCTTTTTCACCGTGAGCTACTACAAGATCTTGACTATATTTCCCTGTGCTATACAGTATAAACTTCTTTATCTATTCTATATATACCTGTCAGTATCTATAAATCTTGAACTTCCAGTCTGTCCCTGCCCACATCTTTGCCTACTTTAGAATAAATACCTAGGCATGAAATGGTTATGTTCAAATTTTAAAACCAGTTGGATTATATTATTTTACACCCCAACAGCAGAGTGAAAACTACTTCCTTCCATATGTCTCCTTAGCAATACTGGGTATTACAACTTTTTAAAAATCTTTGTCTATTTGATAGATAAAAAATAGACTTTAAGTTTATTTTGGTAACATATAAGATAGGAATCTTAATTTGAATTTTTCCTAAGAGCTATGCAGTGTCCCAGCATCATTCAGTATATAAACTCTCCACTGACTTGACATGCCTGCATTGGTCACAATCTACATAATTCATACATGTGTATGTATATATGATTACTTAGATCATTATCATAGATATACATGATATGTAAGGAGTAACCATAAGAAAACTGGAGTAGCTATACTAATAAAAGGGACACAGACTTTAGAATAAACCAAAAAATGTAACTAGAAATAAAGTAGAACATTTTATAATAATAGAAGTATCAATCTATCAAGAAAATGTAATAATTTATAGACATATGTGCACCTAACACCAGGCCTATGAAATACATATAGCAAAAACTAACAAATTGAAAGGAAAATACACCATTCAACAATAATAGTTGCAGACTAATAGCTCACTTTCAATAATAGAACAAGCAGGCAAAGGATTAACAAGTAAACAAATTTGAACAACACTATAAATCAACTAGACCTAAGAAACATCTACTAGATACCACCCAACAATAGCAGAATACACATTCTTTTTTTTTTAATTGACGTACAGTCAATTACGATGTGTCAATTTCTGGTGTACAGCACAGTATTCCAGTCATGCATATACATACATATATTCGTTTCTGTATTTTTCATTAAAGTTTATTACAAGATATTGAACATAGTTCCCTGTGCTGTACAGAAGAAACTTTTAAAAATCTACATTTATATATAGTGGCAAACATTTGTAAATCTCAAACTACCAAATGTATCCCCTCCCACCAACTTTCCCCGGTAACCGTAAGATTGTTTACTATGTCTGCGAATCTGCGTCTATTTTGTAAATGAGTTCATAGTGTCATTTTTTTTTTTTTAGATTCCACATATGAATGATATCATATGATATTTTTCTTTCTCTTTCTGGCTTACTTCACTTAGAATGACAATCTCTAGGTCCATCCATGTTGCTGCAAATGGCATGATTTTATTCTTTTTATGGCTGAGTAGTATTCCATTGTATAAATATACCACAGCTTCTTTATCCAGTCATCTGTTGATGGACATTTAGTTTGCTTCCATATCTTGGCTACCATATATAGTGCTGTTACGAACATTGGGGTGCATGTATCTTTTCAAATTAGAGTTCCCTCTGGATATATACCCAGAAGTGGGATTGCTGGATCATATTGTAAGTCTATTTTTAGTTTTTTGAAGAATCTCCATACTGTTTTCCATAATGGCTGCATCAAACTACATTCCCACCAGCAGTGTAGAAGGGTTCCCTTTTCTCCACACTCTTTCCAGCATTTATCGTTAATGGACTTTGGAATGATGGCCATTCTGGCTGGTGTGAGGTGATACCTCATTGTAGTTTTGATTTGCATTTCTCTAATAATTAGTGATAAGAGCATTTTTTTATGTGCCTATTGGCCATTTGTATTTCTTCACTGGAGAACTGCTTGTTTAGGTCCTCTGCCCATTTTTTGATTGAATTGGTTGGTTTTTGTTTTGCTGTTATTAAGTTGTGTGAGCTGTTTATATATTCTGGAAATTAAGCCTTTGTCAGTCTTATCATTTGTAAATATTTTCTCCCATTCCGTAGGTTGTCGTTTTGTTTTGCTTATGGTTTCCTTTGCCATGCAAAAGCTTGTAAGTTTAATTAGGTCCCATTTGTTTATTTTTGCTCTTATTTCCATTGCCTGGGTAGACTGCCCTAGGAGAGCATTGCTAAGATTTATGTCAGAGAATGCTTTACCTATGTTTTCTTCTAGGAGATTTATCATGTCTTGTCTTATATTTAAGTCTTTAAGCCATTTTGAGTTTATTTTTCTGTATGGAGTGAGGGATAGTTCTAACTTCATTGATTTACATGCTGCTATCCAGTTTTCCCAACACCACTTGCTGAAAAGACTGTCTTTTCTCCATTGTATATTTTTGCCTCCTTTGTTGAAGATTAATTGACCAGAGGTCTGTGGATTTATTTCTGGGCTCTCTAGTCTGTTTCATTGATCCATATTTCTGTTTTTATGCCAACACCATGCTGTTTTGATTACTGAAGCTCTGTAGTATTGTCTGAAGTCTGGGAAGGCTATTCCTCCAGCTTCATTCTTTTTCTTCCATATGGCTTTGGCAATTCTAGGTCTTTTGTGATTCCATATAAATTTTAGGATTGTTTGTTCTAGTTCTGTTAAAAAAAAAATGTCCTGGGTAATTTGATAGGGATGGCATTAAATCTGTAAATTGCCTTGGGCAATATGACCATTTTAACAATACTGATTCTTCCAATCCAATAACATGGGATATCTTTCCACTTCTTTAAGTCCTCTTTAATTTCCTTAATCAGTGTTTTGTAGTTCTCCATGTATAAGTCTTTCACCTCCTTGGTCAGATTTATTCCTAAGTATTTTATTGTTTTGGATGTAATTTTAAAATTACATCTTTATTTTCTTTAGAATACACATTCTTAAAGCACACAAGGACCATTCTCCAGGTACCCACTTGGCAGGTAATAAAACAAGTCTCAAATTTAAAGATTGAATCATACAAAGTATATTCTCCAACCATAATGGAATGAAATTAGAAATCAGTAACAAAGCTTGGATTCAGAGATATGTGGAAATTAAACAACATATTTTTAAATAACCAATGAGTCAAAGAAGAAATCTCAAAGGAAATTAGAAAATATTTTTAGATGAATGAACAAACACATAATATACCAAAACATAAGAGAGACAGTCAAAGAGTACACAGAGGGAAATTTATAGCTGTAAATGTCAAAATTAAGGGGCAAAAAAATCATAAATCAACCTAAATTTCCAGTTTAAGAAACTAGGAAAAGATCAGACTAAACCCAAGGCAAGAGGTAAACAAATAAAATTGGAGCATCATTACTGAAATAGAAAATAGGAAAAACTAATAAAACCAAAAGGTAGTTCTTTTAAAAGATCAACAAAATTGACAAACCTAACTAGATGGATCAACAAAGAAAGAAGACTCAAATTCCTAGAATCAAAAATAAAAGAAGGCGTCATTTCTACCAACATTACAGAAATAAAAATAATCATAAGAGAATGTTATGAATAACTGTATGTTAGTAACTTAGATAACCTAGATGAAATGGGTGAATTTCAAGAAAAACACAAATTAGTGAAACTGAGTCAAGAAGAAATAGAAACTATATTAAAATAAAGAGCATAATAAAGAGATTGAATTACTAATTTAAAAAAACTATATATAATATAATCCCGAGACCAGGTGCCTTCACTGAGGTGGGGAACACCTATTCATCGCATACTTTTCCAAAAATGAAAAAGGAAACATTTTTCAACTTGTTTGTTGAGGCCAGTATTCTCCTGATACCAAAACTAGATAAAGACATTGTAAGAAAATCACCAACCAATATCCCTTATGAATACAAATGCTAAACTTCTCAACAAATTGCTAACAAACTGAATCCAGCAGCATGTGAGAGGTATTATACACCATGACAAGTTGGTTTTATCTCAGGAATGCAAGGTTGGTTCAACATACAAGAAATAATTAATGTACTGTTAGAGGAAAAAAGGGGGGAAAACATGGGTATTCCAATAGATGCAGAAAAGACACTTTACAAAATCCAACACCATTTCTTGTTTGTTTTAAAAAGGTAGAGATAAAACACAATTACCTCAGCTTAGCAAAGGTCATCTATGAAAAACCTACAACTAACATCGTACATAATGGTTAAAGAGTGAATATTTTCTCCTCAGGGAAGACAAGTGTGTCCGCTGTTACATTTATTCAACACTGTTCTGCAAATTCTATCCAGAGAAATGAGACAAGAAAAACAACAACAACAACAACAACAACAACAACAACAACAAAAGCATCTAGCTAGAAATAAAACTATCTCTATTTTCAGGTGACATAATGTTATATAAAGAAAATACTAAGGACTCCATGAAACAAACAAAATTAAATTAAAAAGACCTATTAGAATCAATAAACAGGTTCATCAAGGTTGCAGGATACAAGATCAATATAGAAAAATCAACTGTATTTCTATAAACAAGCAAGAACAATGAGTAATTGAAATTAAGAAAAGAATTCCATTCATGTCAGCACCATATGGAATAAAATACTTAGGAATAAATTTAACAAAAAGTACAAAACATACAAAATTGTAAAAAAAAAAAAAATACACTGAAAACTACAAAACATTGTTGAAAGAAATTAAAGACCTAAATAAATGGCAAGTTTTCCCAAATACAGATTTGATGCAGTCCCTATGAGAGTCTCAGCTGGCTGCTTTGCAGAAATCTTCAGTTGAATCCTAAAGTTCATATAGAAATGCAAGCACCCAGCATAGCTGAAACAATTTTTAAAAAGAAGAACTAAGAGGACCCATATTTCCTGATTTCAAAACTTACCAAAGAGCTGCAATAATGAAGAGTGTGGTACAGGAATTAGAATAGACATATGGATCAATGAAACAGAAATGAGAGTTCAGAAATAAATTCTTATTAATAAAACATTGTAAATCGACTATGTTTCAATTAAAAAAAAAGAAATAAACCCGTTTTTAAACTTATGATCAGTAAACTTTTGAAAAGTGTACCAAGATAATTCAGTCAGGAAGGGATATTCAGAACAACTGAATATATATATATAAAAGAATAAAGTTGTATCCTCTCCCTATTCCATACATAAAAACTAACTCAGAATAGAATGTAGATCTAAATGTAAGAGATAAAAGAATAAAACTCTTAGAAGAAAACATAGGAATAAATCTTTGTGAACTTAATTTAGGCAAAAACTTTTTAGACACAACACCAAAAGCACCAGCAACAACAAAAAAAAATAATTTGGACGTCATCAAAATTAAAGTCTTTAGTTCTTCAAAGGATACCATCAAGAAAGTGAAAAGAAAAACCACAGAACTGGGAAAATATTTGCAAATCATATATCTGATAAAGAAATTCTATCAGAATATGTAAAGAACTCTTACAATTCAATGATAGAGACAAAAACCCATTTGTGAAATGGACATGAGGTTTGAAAAAACATTTCTCCAAAGAATATATACAAATGGCCAATAAGCACATGAAAAGATGCTCAATATTATCAGCCATCAACTAAATACAGATCAAAACCAAAGAGATAATACATCATACTCCTCAGAATGGCCAGAATCAAAAAGACAGACAATAAAGTGTTAGCAAAAATGTGGAGAAATTAGAACTGTCCTACATTGCCGGAGGGTGCAGCCACTTGGAACGCTGTTTTGCAGTTCCTTGTGGTATTGCCTTATGACTCAGCAATTCTATTCCTAGTTATATACCCAAAGAAATGAAAACACACAAAAACTTAGAAACAAATATTCATATTAGTGTTATTCACAATAGCCCTAAAATATAAACAGCCCATATGTCCATCAACTGATGAATGGATAAATAAAATGCAATATACCCATATAACAGAATATTATTCAGCACTAAAAAGTATGAAGACTGATAAATGCTGCAACATGGATAAACCTTGAAAACGTTATGCTAAGTGAAAGGAACTAGTCACAAAGACCACATACTGTATGACTCTATTTACATGAAATGTTGAATGGGCAAATCTATATAGAAAGTAAATTAGTAATTGCCTAGGGCTAAGGGCATTGGACAGCTAATGATGAAAATGTTCTAAGCGGATTTTGGCTTGTTGCATAACTGTGAATATGCTAAAAAAAAAACCCACTGAATTGTATACTTTAAATGGGTGAATTTTTGGTATGTGGATTATATCTCAATAAAGCTGTTTTTAAAAACTGACAGAAAGTAAAATGTACAAACACAATGTAAAATCTTTAAATTTTTAACCTTAATAAGTGCCATCTTGTCCTGCTACTGGAGCTGTGGAATTCCAGATGGGGAAACTTCTGCCCCCTCCACCTACCCCTTTTGCTGATCCATGAGACTCAGATTAGCTAGCAGCTCATGCTGCTAAGGGCAGTCCCTGGGGACCAAGAGAAAAAGCAAGGATTCTGGGACCTCTTTTCCTCTTCTGTGCATTCACTTCCAAGGCTTCATTCAGTTTTTGATGTTAGATCCATCTATATGAGACTCTGAAATTTATGTCTCAGCCCTGACCTACACCTAAACTCTAAATTAGTGTTTCTAATTGGCTACATGACTTCTCCACTTGGATGTCCAAAAGACACCTCAAATTTAGCATGTCCAAAGCCAGACTCTCATTATTTCCCTCCATATTTTTAGTTGCTCAGACCTAACACCTTTGTCATTCTGGAACCTCCTCTTTCCCCCCTCCAAATCCTGTTAGTTCTGTATCCCCATTTTCATGATGCTTTCCCGACAAAGAGCACACTCTGATCACCCCATTTTCTAGATTATTGGTGTACTGAACAAACATGCATACATTTACATTCTCACAAATTCCACTAAATTGTAGTAAAGGGAATTTTTAAATGACATATTCTTTTTCATTACAGGCTATTACAAGATATCAAATATAGTTCCCTGTGCTATACAGCAGGACCTTGTTGTTTATCTATTTTATAGATAGTAGTTAGTATCAGAAAATTTTACAGGTACCTGGGCACCTTCTCACTGTGTGCCCACATGGCCCTTCCTTGGTGCACAAGTGTGGCCTTCTTAATAAGGCCACCATTCCTATTGGATTAAGGTCCCACACTTATGATCTCATTTAATCATAATTACCTAATAAAAGTCCTATCTCCAAATACAATCATTGGGGGTTAGGGCCTCAATATATGAACTTGCTGGGTGAGGGTGGGGTGTGTGGGTGGGGATGACACAAACATTCAGTCCATAACTCACTGCTAGATGTTTACCCGAGTAACAGTAACATGTGTCATACAGAAACATATAGGTAAATGTTATGGTAGCTTTTCTCATAATTACCAAAAACTGGAAACAACCAAGATTTCTTCAACTGGTGAATGGATAAATAAACATTGGCACAATGAATAAACATTTGCACAATGGAGTGCTACTTACCAATAAAAAGGACTGCACTACTGACACATGCAACAACTTGGATGAATCTGTAGAGTATTATGCTAAGTTGAAAGAAGTCAGACTCAAAGGCTATGTATTGTATGTATATATTTATATGACGCTTTGGAAACAGGCAGTTACGGAGACAGAAAACTGATCAGTGGTTGCCAGGGGCTATATGAGGAGGAGTTTACTACAAAGGGACATAGGAAACATTTAGGGTGACGGAAATGTTCTGTATCTTGGTTGTGGTGGACATGACTGTATGTATTTGTCAAAAATCATAGAACCGTACATTTAAAAGAGTGAATTTTACTGCATGCAAATTATACCTCCATGAATCTGACCTAAAAGAATAAACAGAGGAATACTTGAAAAAATTCATTTGTATGTTGATTTTTGCTGAAAGGAAAAACTATTAAAGAGATTAATAAGGGAATTCCAAGCACAAAATATATTAGGATAAAATTTTGTTGGGATAGTAGAAAAAGGAATGATGTAAAATGTCTGATTGTTAAAGAGAATTTGTTTTTAATGTTGAGTATCTTTTCATGTGCTTGTTATTGGGCATTTGTATTACTTCTTTGGAGAAATGTCCATTCAAATTCTTTGTTTGGTATGTATGTATGTATGTATGTATGTATTTATTTATTTATTTCTGTAACAGAGGCACTGGGGATTGAACCCAGGACCTTGTGCACACCAAGCATGTGCTATACCCCTGACTCCCCATTCATGTATTTTTTAAATGGATGATAGTGAGTATTTGCTATGCTATTTAGGGTCCGTTGGCTGTATTTCAAGTTGAGTAACAGTTTTATTTTTTGAAGTTTGTAGTTACATGCTGGATATTTTGCTCCTTTGCATCCTTTGCTCCTGATCAAACTTTTAATGAAAACTTTTAGATGCCAACTTTAAAATATGCTAGAAGCTAATTATTTTTGGTGGACATGACCAAAAACTTTGAAGACCACTGTGTTTTATCATATAAAATGTTTATGTGAAGTTTCACAGTAAAGTCATATATTTTAGGGTCATAGAAATAATGTAAAGGTAAAATTTACTTTTAGATGACTGCTATTTATGGTCTTACATTCTAGGAGGAGAAGGAGATAGGGAAATAAATGTTTGGTAAGCGTAGTCTAGAAATCTAATTTCAAGTCTATTCTTAATAATTTGCTCAAAAGCTATGTCCAAGTCAGTTCATCTCCTTTATCAAAAGTGGTTCTTTTTTGAAGGAATGTTAACGTTAACTATTACGTAATTTTAGCTTTTCAAGGTTAAAAAAATTAATCTACTGGTGAGACTAGTGGAGGCATAAAAAATTACCAAGAAAAAATTCAATTATTAAGTAATTTTTTTCTTTCATGATAATTGATAGATACATGTTTTATACTTAATATGTGTTTGATTATGTATTGCTGCATAACAAGCCATCCTACAACTGCATGACTTGAAACAGTAATAATCATTTCTTCTGCTCACAGATCTGCAGCTGGGCAAGGACCAATGGAAGATTCATCTCTGCTCCACACAGCGTTAGTTGGGACAGCTTGACTGGAGGCTGGAGAATCTGCTTCCAAACTGGCTCATTCAACATGTCTGGGGCTGCGGGCCAGGGGCCGCAGGTCCTACGTGCATGGTGAGAATGGGAGAACTCTCATCCAAAGCCCTGTCCTAAGAGATGCTCAAACTTTAGCATGGCTTCTAGTAGCATACGCCTTTGCCCTATGATGACTCCAGCCCCCTATTAAAATGCCTGCCTGAGAAAGCTCAATGCTGCCAGAATTTACAGTTTGTTCTAGCCAGCTTTTTGGATTTTTTTTTTTTTTTTTTTTTTTTGGATTCACAGTTGGTTGAATCTGCGGATACGCAATCTGCGTATAGTGAGGGCAACTTGCTTATACTGAGGGCCGACTGTATCTCCTACAAATCTGGAGTATCATTACCAATGACCTGAAAGCCCTTCCTTTGAAATTTAATCATCAGGAAGGAACGGGCCTCTGTTTCCCAGTCTCTGCGGGAGAATAGAATCCTAACTTCAACAAATTGCCAGCCAGCAGGCACAGCTGGACTAATCACATTTACACTCATCAACCTCTCCTAATTCTTTGCTGGAGCTCTGCTCTCTCCCATCCCTATTCTTTCATTCTCCCTTTAAATTTCCAATTACCTCTGCAAAAATCAGAACAGAGCTCAGCTCTTTCCCCTACTGTCGGTAGTGACAATAAAATCTGTTTTCATCCCTTTAATGACACCCGGCTTTGTTTATCTTTGACAATAGGCTTTTCTAAGACACCTGGGCTTCCTCACAGTAGAGTGGCTGGATTCTAATGGTCAGTGAAGACAAAGCAAAGTGATCCCACGGCAAAAAAAAAAAAAAAAAAAAAGAGCAATGCCTTATGGCACCTCGCACATGAAAATGTTTTATACCATAACCACTTATAAATCAAAGAGGATTGGAAATAAAGTGATTCATATAGACTTGAAAAGAGAAAGCAAAATAAAAATAAAGGAATAAAGTTAAGCCAATTGCAGGACTGAGAATAGTACAAATATGTCACTTATAGTGAACTTCATTCGCCCTATGGGGTAAAATTCCTACCTAAAAAAATAATCCAATAATTATTTGAACGTCTCATATAAAATTAAAGCATAAGGAAGAACTAGAAATTAGGAGCGGCGCCGAAATTTAGGCAAATTCACGCCCTTATTAGTATCTTCATTTTTTAGATAAGAACACGCAAGTGATGAGTATTATTTTGGGGGACACCTTGTACACTAAACCTTCAGAAGTCAATGTCTCCGGTTTGTTTTCTCTTCAGCACAGCCCTGCTTAATGGTGTCCCGATGAGGAGGTATTAGAAACGTAGAGAAGTCGCTTTTATTTCAGCCCGAGGAAGACTACAAAAAGAGCTGATTTTTAGTATACTGTTTGACCCCCGTGGGCCTCCGGCCTGGACTACATTTCCCAGCAGGCCGTGCTGGGAACTACGGGTGCCGACGGGAGGTCCAGCGCCGTTGGCGACGGCGCAGTCGCCGTGCGGGCGGCCGACCGGCGGGCGCTTCGCGGTTTGAATGGCTGCGGGCCCGGGCCCTCACCTCACCTGAGGACCCGCCGGCCAGGTGTGTGCTATGCCGTCGGGAGGCGACCAGTCGCCGCCGCCCCCGCCTCCCCCTCCGGCGGCGGCGGCGGCCTCGGACGAGGAGGAGGAAGACGACGGCGAGGCGGAGGATGCCGCGCAGCCGGCCCGGTCGCCGGCCCCTCAAACCCAGCAGCGGTTCGACGAGCTGTGCAGCCGCCTGAACATGGACGAGGCGGCGCGGGCCGAGGCCTGGGACAGCTACCGGAGCATGAGCGAGAGCTACACGCTGGAGGTGCGCCCAGGGGAGGAGACGAGCGGCTGTTGGGGCCTAGTGGTCGCGCCCTGCCGCGGGGAGTGGGGCCCCTTCTAACCCCCGCCCGGCGTCCCGCGGGCACCCCTCGGGCGGCCCTGGCTCTCTGGGTCCCCAGCCTGGAGTGCAGAGGGAATCCTCTCTGCGCAGCTTCGTCCCAGAAACCTGGCTTTTGAAAAGCCAGCGACCCTGAAAGTGAATTCGATCTCTCTGCTCTTCCCTCTTGGGTTCCGAAGAGGGACTAGCTCTTGCCCTAAAGTAGCACCGCGAGGCTGAGGTTGGGCTGGGGTCTGATTACAAAAATACAACCGCCTTGTTGGCAGAATGAACAGGTGCAATTGTCAAGACCGTACCCAGCGAGGTGAGAGGACTTGCCTGTGTTCGCACGGAAATTAACACGACTTTAGCGCCTCCGTTTCCAGGCTTCTTCAGTTCGAAATTGCCTTTGTCCAGGCATTGCATCCGTTTGAGTAAATGCGTTGTTAGGTTTCGGGCTGCGTGTGTGTTTGTGTAAACAAAGACGAATCTTCCCCCAGAGCAAATGAAATGGGCTTTCTGCCTACCTGGATATAGACATGCATTTCTTACTAGGGAGTCAGGACTGCGACAACCTTGAGGACCTATTGGTCACCCAAGACGATGCACAGGACTCTTACAGTCGCTGTGATCTAGACATGTTTTTGTCCCTTTCTTCGGACGGGGCTTCCAGATGAGAAAAATGGCCATTCTAGCCAGTGAGGCTCAACTCTGTAGGCACCTCCCCCTTATGGGCCAATGGGAAGTGACACGGAAGTCTGGATTGTTTATCCTCTGTTTGACTGCCGTGCGTGTGGTATTTAAACAGGATGCCGTATGATTTTCTTAAGTTGTTTTTAGAGTTTGTGGAGAGTGGAGCGAATAGGCTCGGGATGTTTTAAGGCCTAACAGAAGTGTTATTTAACTACAGTAGGATGTTTTTGCCTATATGTCACTCACTAAGATAATTTTTTTTATTCTGGTATTAATAGAATTTTAATCCCCTTTCTTTCTCCCCATTGTTACCTCTATAGGGGGAAAAATACTAGTATTATAGTGGCTTTAGAACTTGACCGATCTTGATGACTTCGAGCAATTTACTTAACCACTCCAAACTCAATTTGGTGATATGTAAATTTGAGATATTTTTACCTACCTTACAGAGCTGTTCGGAATGGTTAAATAAGGTGATGTGTGGTTTCTGGCGTACAGATCACTCGTATACACAGTGCTTTAGAGTTTACAAAGCTCTTTCACATACTTAGGTGATCTGACTGAATAGGCCATGTTCCTGTTTATTTCCCAGTGGTTCCTGTGGTGAGACGAAGAGGACTTTTTTGAGGGGGGAGGGGGGCGGTAATTATGTTTTATTTATTTATTTTTCAATGGAGGTACCAAGGATTGAACCCAGGACCTTGTGCATGCTAAGCACATGCTCTACCACTGAGTTATACCCGCCCCAGTTGAGAAGGACTCTTTTTTGGTGATGGGCGTAAGTGCCTCCAAATAAGGTCTTATTTTACCCTCAGGATAACCCTGAAATTAGAACAAGCATTATCACCACACAGCTGAGGTATTTCAACTCACAGAGGTTAAGTGGTATGAAGCCCAGTATTGTATAAGCAAGTGATGTAACAAATGGTTAGTAAATTATTTTTGAAAATACATGTTTGATTACTCAATTTGTTAAAGTCTTTGATCTCAGATTCTTTACCCAGTAAATGAATGAGCATTTATTCATTTACCAAATATTTTCTGATCGCCTGTTCTTTGCCAGACACTGTAGTGTAGGTGCTGGGATGGAGCAGTGCACAAAGCATTAAAGTCTCCACCCTTGTGGAACTAGTGGTCAGGTATGCTGTGAGATAATATGGGGTGTCAGCCTCATGGGCGTGTACAATAGAAAATAAAGCTCCTATGATATTTAATAGAGAATACTGGTTAGAGAATTTTATCTCTTGATTTCTTGTATTTTCTGTGCTTTATACTTGTGACTCAACTCTCACAGCCCTTAGATAAGAAAATTGAGCCTCTGCAACTGTTGAGTAATTTACCCAAGTGATCTACTCCCTTGCTGGGACTTCCAAGGTCTGTGTCCTAAGAGAGACATTAAATCTGTATTGCCTTTTATGATCTTGAAAGTTACATAACATCACTTTCACCTGTGCTGCTGGTTGAGACAGTTCAAAGTGAGAGAACACAAACTCCTACCTCTCAGTGGAAGAATGCCATGGTCACATTGTAAGAAGAGCACATGGGACAGAGCCATCACTGAAAATACCGTTTCCCACAAGCATTTAAATAACACTTTCAATTTAAACAGGAATTTTTAATATTGAAATATCTATAGCTCACCAGCTAAAAATCCATTTTCTTTTATTTTACAGGGAAATGATCTTCATTGGTTAGCATGTGCCTTATATGTGGCTTGCAGAAAATCTGTGCCAACTGTAAGCAAAGGAACAGTTGAAGGAAACTATGTATCTTTAACTAGAATCCTGAGATGTTCAGAGCAGAGGTAATTATGCTGGAGTTTGTGAAATAGAATGTGACTAATATAAAAGCTCATAAATCATAGTGACAGTAAGAAACCTCTTTGTTGGTCATTTTCTGAGCATTTGTACCTATGGAGTGCTAAATTTAGATCTAGGTCATGGTTTTCCTTTACCACATCTAAGTTAGTATCCATTATATTTTATTTCTTTGATGAAAAATATTTAGCTTTTAATGTATTAAGCACTTGTATTAAGAGTTTACTATTAAAGATTATGACTTGTCATTGTGTAATATAGGGAGAATTCTAAATAGGATACTCTAGATTGAAAAGGTAAATAAAATATGATATTAAACTTAGAACTACATGCATGGGACTTGTATCTTATATAAAGAACATATAAATACTCAGTTTCCTGTTTGGGAGATAAGCAACACTATTATAATCAATTATAGACAGGGTCAAATAATATTTTAAAGAGGACACAGAAGTTGCTTTTTCAATCTGTTGTGTAAATGAATTGATTACATTTATTATTTGTATCTTTTGGGTTAATTTTCTCATGGCTTATTAAAGATTGGTGGAAAAAGGATATTTGGCATTTCAGGGGAAATACCACTGTCAAAATTTATGGACGTACTGGTTTAAAAAAATAACTTACTATTTAAATAGTTAACAAGAAATGTAATCTTTTAGCTGTAGTCTGTTTATTAACCTTGAACTCAATCCTGAGTTATATTTAGGCCTAAGAACAAGAGGCAGTGCATAAAGAGTTGAACACCTGGGCTGTAAACCTGCAGAAGTGGAATTAAATAAGGTGTAAAAGTATAATTATGAAAAATGGAGTTAGAGTAATCCAGTTAAGTGACAGACAAGGAACTTTAGAAGCAAAGGTCGAATTATGGAATCATTGTTATAAACTGTAGTAAACTAAACTTATCTAATATTTTAATGCAAGTAATATCCCAGTCTTCAGTTTTATTTCCATTTCAAAAACTCAATTTTTTAAAAAAATCTTTACCTATGGATTCAGATTATTTACTTTCCTGCCATAATGGACTAAATGGATTAAAAACAAAGAGCAGATTGGGAGAAGATATTTATAATGTAACAAAAGATCAATATCCAGAATTATAAAAAGAACTACTAACCAGTAGTTAAGTAATTGACAAACAGCTACTAAAAAGTATGATTTCACGAAGGCCTAAACTCACATAGCTAATAGATGCAGGCAAAGATGTTCAATCTCATTAGTAATCAAGGAAATTCAAAGTAAAATTAAGATAATATTTCATTCTCATCAGACTGGGGAAACGTGAAGTCTGATAGTACCCAGTTTGGTTATTATGTAGGGAAATGGGAACTCTGTATTGCTGGTATACATTGGAGAGGGCGTAAATTGGCATAGTCACTTAAGTGGGAAATTTGGCAGTATCTAGTAAAGTTGAAGATGCATATTCTCTGACTCAGGAATTCTACTAATTGGTGGTAGTTCCTAAAGAAACAGTAATATACATGTACAAGAATGTGTTCATTACAGCATTTTTTTGTTATAATGAAAAATTAGACACCTTAATTTCCATTGGTTGGGGAATTAATGCACAAAAGTTAGTTCATATGAAGGAATGTTTTTAGTAATTAAAATGAATGAATTAGATCTACATATATGAACATTAATCTCATAAACATTATTGAATGAGAAAGCAAGTTGTAGAATGCCAGTTATAATATTATATCATTTATAAAATTTTAAAACCACATATACAAAAGATACTACTAACTCTTTATGGGTACATATGTAACCATATAGTAAGTATAAAAACATGAATGGGAAGGATTCAGACTGACTTTAGAAGGTTGGTTATCTTTGGGGAATAAGAGTCGGAAATGGAATTGGGGGAGAGTACAAATGGGAAGTTCGGCTATTTCTGTAGAATCTGAAGCCAACAAGGCAACATTTATTTGATAGGTTAATATTTGTTAAATCTGACAATTGGTACATGAATGTTGGTTATGTTTTCTGGTTAATTATTTATTTTGTATTATTACATATTTTATAATTTTAAAAAACCTCCCTGTAATCTCAGAAAAAGAGACTAGGAAATTAGGTTTGGAAGATCAGAGAAATAAGCCAGTCTGTGAGAGTAAGCTGGTCAGAGGCATGAGTTGTGATTTTATATCATTGTCTAAAAGTAATATAATTTAAAGAGTTGATTTTGATTTACTCTTAATTATCTATATTTGTATATTTAACCTTTGCATTAATTACAAAAAAAATCTAATTTTTTATTTTTAATATCAGCTTAATTGAATTTTTTAACAAGATGAAGAAGTGGGAAGACATGGCAAATCTACCCCCACATTTCAGAGAACGTACTGAGAGATTAGAGAGAAACTTCACTGTTTCTGCTGTAATTTTTAAGAAATATGAACCCATTTTTCAGGACATTTTTAAGTATCCTCAAGAGGAACAGCCCCGGCAACAAAGAGGAAGAAAACAGCGGTATGTTTTTATATGTGTTAAGCAGGAACACACATTTGTCTGTCTGTGCTACAGTTTTGATCCTGTAGCTTGTGTCCCTCCCCTAAGTTTGTTTTGCTTGTCGTAAGAAACAAATGTGATTTCATAAATAATCTTTTTGTCCAATAGGTTTCTTTTAATAATAATTTCTTTTCATTGTATGTTAGCTCTGAAGAATTTGGCTTCTTTCATGTTGCATAATGTGTGAAAACTTTGTTTATAATAAATTTTCTTTTTTCATTTAAGCAACCAAAAATGCAAAAGTCAGACCTTCCTTAGATATTCTCACCAATTAGCCACCTTGGGTATAGAATTTGACTACTTAATTTTCTATTATTGACTATATTGACTATTTCTGTTATTTTCTGCATGTCATAGTACATATAGACTATTTCTTTATTTGACTCTTAAGTCTAGCTGAATAGTAACAAATCCCCCTGAAAAGGCTGTTCTGTCTATTTTGATGTTTACAACCAATTCAAAGTAGAGAAACTGGATTGAGGGGAGAATAGTGGAACTGTAATGGTTATGAAATTGTGCTTCTGATCTTGTCTGCAAAGTCTGTAAACTTACTCTGGCTCAATGTTTTCCATCTCTCCTAGTAGATATGGGCGATTATGGGATGCAGATTCTCTACCTTTGTCATAAAAGTTTTTACATAAAGTAGAAATGGAAATTTGTTCTTAAAGTAGAACTAGAAAAATGTTGACAAGAAAAGTAGAGGAAAGGGAATTACTATAGTTGAAAGAATAATGTTTTCTTCTCTTTTAATATAAAACTTTTCCAAATTGTAAAGGATGTTTACACTAAGTGAACAGCTTTAAAAAATAAAACAATGTAACTGACAATACTTTAATAAAAAAGAATGCAAAAAAAAAAAGAAAAACAAAAAAATAAAACAGTGTACATTTTTTTGTAGTTGAGCCCCTGATATAGAAGCAGCTGGTTTAGTGTGCTTGCAGTTTTGGGAATTGTCTATTTATAATTAAGTATTCTAAAGTTTGGATAGAAGTTGTTTTTGAGTCTAGGTGAGGCTGATATGATCATTTATAGAAAGACTTCTTTCTTTGGAGTGTTATAGAAAATAATTTCAGATTGTATTTGCATTGATGTTTATTAGGGTGCATATACTACTTAATTCTAATTAAGAAAATTATAAGATAACTTTAAAAATTTTATATTTGTATCACTATCATTTTTTAAAAACTTTATGGTAATTTCTTAAAAATTTTTTTTTAATTGAAGTGTGGTTAACTTATGGTGTGTTAGCTTCTGGTGTACAGTATAGTGATTTAGTTATGTGTGTATGTATGTTCTTTTTTATGTTCTTTTTCATTATTGGTTATTACAAGATATTGAATATAGTTCCTTGTGCTATACAGTAGGACCTTGTTTATTTTATATATAGTAGTTTGTATCTGCTAATCCCAAACCCCTAATTTATCCCTCCCCCTTCACCTTGTGTACTTTTTATTAGTACTTTTGGCTAATACCAGTGATAATAATGTACACCATTTACTGAACATTTATTATTGGGCAGGGACTCTTCTAAGACTTAAACTTGTATTACTTCAGTTAGTCGCTATGACAGCTTTACGAGGTTGATACTGTTATTACAGGTGGGGGAAATAAGCCCTTGAGAGGCTAAGGAATTTGGCCGAGGTCGTACAGTTTAGTAAGTGTGGAGCTCTTGCTGAAACTTAGGTAGTCTGCCTACGCAGCCTGCCCGCAGAATGTGCTTCACCACGACTCAGTACTGCATCTCACACACTAGTCTTTCAGAATTTGTCACTGAGTACTTATCGAGAGCTTACTGTATGAACTACTTTGTTAGGTACTAAGTAGGACACAAATATTAAAAAGAAAACAAACCGAAAAAACCCCAAATCCACAGTCACTGTTTTTTGAGAGCTTATAGTAAGTATAGTCAGGGAGAGGTATGTATAAATGCAAAAGATAATAGAAATGTAGGACTTATGAGCCAATTAGGTAAGATTCCATGGAATAAGTAGAAATAGGTCTGAACAGTGGGTAGGATTTTGATGGTGAAGTTGGAGATATAGATAGCCTTCTATGCAGAGGACAAAGTATGAAGACACCAAAATAGAAAAACAAGAGGAAATTTGGTTAGGTGGGTTAAGTTTGTTCTAGAGTTCTCAAGTCATATATAGAGCCAGTTTTTAGAGTGGCTTGAGTGGTTTTTTTTCTTCTAGTTTTATTGAGATATAATTGACATACGGCACTATAGAAGTTTAATGTGTACAGCATAATGATTTGACTGACATGCATCATGAAATGATTACCACAGTAAGTTTAGTGAATGTCCATCATCTCATATAAAAATACAAAATTAAAGAAATAGAAAAAAATTTTTCTTTGTGATCAGAACTCATTTGATATACTCTCTTAACAACTTTCATATATAACATACAGCAGTGTTAATTATGTTTACCATGTTGTACATTATATTGCTAGTACTTATTTATCTTATAACTGGAAGTTAGAGTGGCTTGATGGTTAAGCTAAAAAGTTTGACTTTTATCTTAGTAGGTATCAAAACTGGATAGTTTATCATGTGCCTATGGTGGGAAGGCTACTTTTTAAGGCAGAGCACTGACATTTAATTCTTGCCGTGAACTGGTGAATTAAGTACAATATTAGAATGATTTTTTAGCAGGTGAAGAGACTAAGGCACATGGAGAGCAAGTATACTAAGCTGATGACAATGTGGGAATAAACCCGTCTTCAGATTCTTCTCTTCAAAGCACTTTGTTAGAATAATACTACTGAGATGTGAGGCCAACAGATGTCTTAGCTAAATGTTGGCAGAGGTTTTGGTAGAAAAGCCACGTTTAAAACAGACCTGAAACTCCATTTAGCTGACAACTTAGCAAAATACAACAGATACTCTTATTTTTTTCCACCTTCCTCCTCTCTACAACAGGCACTCTTAATGGCAGAAGTATAAGGAATTATAGGAATCCCAGAATTTACAATAGAAAGTCCTTTTGTGACTTGACATAATCTGGAATGTCTTTAGGGAGGGAGAGTTTACAGTTCATCAGCTATAATAGAGGAGAAAAAGTTGAGGACATACCTGACTGCTTATATGGGTCTTAAACCTGCATTAGCCTTGTTGATATCATCAAAAGAACTATTGTTACTCGTTTTATTTTTCTGCCTTACCTATCTTGACCAGGAAAAGCTTTTATAGTTCTTCAGAATTTTCTTCTAAGATGAGTGCTTTCCCTTGCTCCCAGCCATTTCCTTACCAGTACTTGGCTGAGCAGAATTTCCTGCACATTTTCCACATGAAGTGAATCTGCTGTCACTCCCCTCAACTGTGGGTTTTGTTTCTCACCTAATTTACAGTCATTTGTGATGTCTTTTTCTGATTCTTCTGTTATCTCATGACTTTTTTCTTCCCCAAAGGCGACAGCCCTGTACCGTGTCTGAAGTTTTCCATTTTTGTTGGGTGCTTTTTATATATGCAAAAGGTAAGAAAAGAGTAATATTTATTTAGATATTAGTTTATTTCAAAGTTCAGGTACTACTTTTGTCAACCTGAAATATGTATCAGGAAAAGATTCTCACTGAAAAATTTCTCAAGGGTTTTAATCCCAGACTCTTAATTTTTCAGTTATTGCCTTTTCATAAGAGTCTTTTGAATTTCTTTACAATATTCCAAACTTTTTTTTATTAAATGGAAAATCCTTTAATTTTGTTCTTACCCAACATCTTTTCCAGGTGTATTATCTCTGAATTACGGACTGCAAACATGTTAGTGTGTCTGTGCTTATCTCCTGGGCTGTATTTTTCACGAGACATGTCTTACTTAGTTGAGTGGGACTGATCATTCTCAAGAGTGGTTCAGTTTACTTTTTACATCTTGTTCAGATAAAAATGCTTGATCAAATGCCTTTACATACAGTTTATTTTCTCTCCCTTCTCTTCTCATTTAACGTGCCCAACATCTTCATTTAGTGAAATATGCTTTTATTATTATTATCGTCCTCTCTGTATTTCTGTGTAGAAATGATTCTTAGTAACTTAAAGAAGAAAAGAAATTACGGTTACATTAGTTACATAGCTTTTTTCTTGACTGTGTAGAATGCCTTTGCTGTTAAGATAGCCTAATAAAGTTCATAATTGAAATCAAATAATCATAGAGCTGGAAAGTGTTTCATAAATATAAGAGATTCTCGTTATTAGATCAACTAGCCCAACTTACTTACTTTTAAGGAGTAAGTAATGGAGACCCAGAAACTAGCAACTAGAAACAGATCTAGGGTTTGAATCCAGGTCTAGCTGTGGTTTCATGCTGGATATGAAGGCTCTCCAGCAGGAACATGTCACTCCATCGGTGTCAGAGTTTGTCTCATTGCAGCTGGTCCTTTCTAGTTAGTTAGGTTAGAGCTTATCCTTCCTTCCTTTTCTTGATTGAAAAGAAAAACCTTTCTTTTGTCAAAAATAAGCTCTCATTTATTTTTGCTTTCCATTACACTGGGTGTTTCTTCAGTGGAAATGAAGGTGGTGTGATCAGTGGCATGAAATATGGAAAGACTTAAGAGCATGTAGACTGTTTTTGTGGTGGTTACACTTTCTGCCACTTGGTTTACTGTGTCTGCTATTATATATGATATTAATCTTGTCAGTAGATTATGGACAGGTGTATCTGACTTTGGGGATTTTTATCTGTTTCATGTCTTTCATGGTGTATGTGTACTTGGGAGTAAGTATTTGGTACTATATAAATTATTAGAAAAGAATTGTCCTTATTTAGGCTTTGGTCTCACTTGACCAGCTGGAGTGGTATATTTTTTGTCTCTGCAGCTTACTCAGTGTTTGAGTTTTACCTCACTATTATTAATCCAGTCTGTAGTTGTGTGATCTGAAGAGCTCTTGTCTGCTCACAATCCAGCACTATGATCTTTTATGATTCACTAGGATCTTTTCTATTAAAGTAATTTAGTTGGTTTTATTCAGTTCTTGATTTCGTTATTTGGGGGGAAGTGTACTCTTTTTTAGCCACCTTTTTCATGACTTTGCAACAGTGGGCATCCCAGATTACCTCGTTCCTGATAAATAAGCTAACTTTTGCCTGCTATCTCTGTTGGCTTCTTATGGCAAGTACAGATCAGCGACAAGTTTGGGCTTGTCTTCATGAAGGACCCTGAATGTGGCCTGAAGACCATTAGGTGCCACTTCTGTTTTGCTTGAGATCCCGAGTCTTAATTCCTGATAAATAGCCAACTCTTGAGGTTAAACAGGTTATCTTTGATTGAAAGATAAAATATCTCACACAGATTTATTCCTAAAGTCAGGAATAGAAATGTAAAGTATATCAATTTGGGAGAGTACTGGAGTTTAAATTAGATTCTGGTCTTTAGGGGCATTTCAGCTTTTTGTTAAAGTTACTGTGCTGCCGTTTTTTTCCTTCTGTGGCAAGTACACACCAGTGACAAGTTTAGGCTTGTCAGTGTGATGGGCTTTGTGGCTTGAAACTGGTAAGTACCACTTCCTGTTTCACATTTGAGGAATTGGGTATATTTTAATATTAAGCGTCTTTATAGCAGAACCAAGCAAGTTCATTTAGTTATATCAGTGCAAAATTTGACCTATTTATTTGCCTCTGGCAATGGAAGAATGTTTTTTTCTCTTTAATCCATTCAAATTGATTTGTTGAATGTTTCCATCTATACAAAAAAAAATTATTATTTATCCTGATATGCTGAGGTAAGTGGTAATTTTCTTTAGGGGAAAGAAGAGAAAAAAGCCTGCTACAAAGTGTGAGTGCATGTGTGCGTGCATGTGTGCATTGGGTAGACATTTAGTGTGAAAATGTCAGGGTTTAGAAATAATGCTTCAGGTATATGTTGGCTATTTAAATTGAATTCATCTGATGTTATAAGAATGTAAAATCAATATGAAGCATATACATACTGTATGAGTATGTAATGAAATAAAGGATATATTTGAAGATATTAAAAAATCTAGAAATATTTCTTAGTTTCTAAGAATAATAAAACTCTTTAACCACCTGTAAAAATTGCTTTCACTGTTAGCATAAAACCAGCACTGCAGACAGGACAAGTTTCTGTAGGTTTAAGTTTGGGTTTCTTTTTTCTTTGTTACCAAACATCAGCAATTATTCCTGGGATGTTAGCTGCAGAACCAAAATATCTTTAGTTGTGGTCCTGTTGCATTAATTTATATGAACTTGTATTAATATGTCAAAAAGTATTTAAAATATTACAGTTAGAAGTCTGATGATAGTTCTTGGTCTATTTAGAATACCTACATGAAAAAATAATTATATGAATCATTTTTTCAGCTTTTCCCATCTAAGTATTTCTATCAGTTTTCTTGGCTAAAGTATTTTCGTACAAAACAATTTCTTACAGTTTGAGATAATTTATGAAATTGTTTGTGTTCAGAATTTTCAAAAGAAAAACCAATGGTGATAAAATTTTGGCATTTAGTAAATGCTTCTTTAATGAATATTGAGTGAATGAATGGCATTTTTAGTGAAGTTTTGGTTTTCATTAAACTCTTAGAAATTAAACTATAAGGGTAATATTTAAAAATGTAAATTTCCTAAAGCAATTTATGTAGCTCTTGAGTCAGCTTTGTATACTGTTGTATATTGTCATTGTAATTAAAGAAAGAAATTATTTTAAAAAATACTGTAAAGTCTATGCAAATTTAATTCTACTTGTTTATAATCCTGTAGGTAATTTCCCCATGATTAGTGATGATTTAGTTAATTCTTATCATCTTCTGCTGTGTGCTTTGGACTTAGTTTATGGAAATGCCCTTCAGTGTTCCAATCGTAAAGAACTTGTGAACCCTAATTTTAAAGGTAAGTTTGTAATGAAGGACTAACGGACAGCTCACATTTCTACATATGTTTATTCTTGGGAGTTGTATATATCTAGCATCAAGGAGCAGAAGTGCTCTGAAAATCATCATCATAGTTATCAGAGTACTAATAATTAGGAGTTGAGCTCTCTGTTACAATATTTATGGGAAAAGCTATTGCAAATGTCACAGAGTTTAAAGTGTTAGATGACAGTATTAGAAGTTTCTGAAATATATACTCAACAAGAAGAAAAACTTTAGAAACCTGGAGTAGCAAAGATGACATTAAAACTGACAATGATTTTTAACATTGGCAAGTTTCATGCTTGACACACAGTAGGAAGTCAAAGCAGATTTATTGACAGAGTCTTCGTTTCACATCTGTTCTACAGAAGAGGAGTAACTTTCTAAAATAAGTAGAACTTTAAACTAAAAGATGTGTGGAAATGAAGATTATTTTGGCAATGTATTTAATAGGTTTTAAGGTATATAATTTCTATGAATGATATATAGTAAGAGACTGAATTATGATTTACAAAGCAAATATTGAAAAGTATTTATAGAGCTAATATATAATGCTGCTGCTATTTAAATAATACTATGGTAGGATTCTGAGAGATTGTCAGTTTCAGGGTAGTTACAGTTAGAATTTCAGCTTGCCTCACTCTCAAGGTAGATTTCTTTTTAATATATTTTTATTGAAGTATAGTCAGTTTATAGTGTTACATCAATTTCTGGCATACAGCATAATACTTCAGTCATACAGGAACATATATATATATTCATTTTCTTATTTCTTTTAACCATAAGTTACTACAAGATACTGAATATAGTTCCCTGTGCTGTAGAGTATGAACTTCTTGTTTATCAACGTAGATTTTTAAAGTTAGTGGAGTTAGTTACTTCAGTTGCTCCTGGTTTGGTAAATTTAGTGTTCTTCATATTCTGTCCTTTCTTTTATTTCTGTCCTAGCTGTTTGTTTATTTGTTTGTTTGAAGTATAGTTGATATACAGTGTTGTGTTAGTCTCTGGTGTACAGGATGGTGATTCAGTTATGCGCATACACACACACATATATAGATGTATGTATTTTTCATATTCTTTTTCATTTTAAGTTACTACAAGATTTTGAATATAGTTCCCTGTGCTATAAAGTAGACCTTGTCCTAATTCTCTTTATGTTTCTATACAGCTACTTCCCTTCAGTTTTCCCCTCTTTTATGTATTTTTTTTCCCTTGCATTGAGTCTAGGGCAAGAATAGCTGTAAATTAGTATGATAAATACATCTAATATAGTTAAATAAAAATATATCAAGAGTATGTATTTGAACAATAATTTTTTTCAAAGTGGTATTTTTTATTTGAATGTAAGTCTTATTGGCAAATTTATATTTTATTTTTGTCCTTTTTAGATCTTGTAACAATATACTAAATTACTTGTTTAATTTTTCTTTTTTAACCATCTCCAGATAGGTAATTGAGTAACTGAAATCTATTGACTAGTGATACTCTTCACCTCTATTTGCTGTTTTTTAAGCATACTTAAATAGAGTCAAATTAGGCCCTTACACTCTATTTCCTGTACACTCAGATGCTAACTCGTATGCTGATTAGACTATTATTTATATTTTAGTTTATTCCATGTTAGCTTATTAAATGCTACCTGATATCTCTGTTCTGTGATTCTATCCATCATAGGCCTATCTGAAGATTTTCATGCTAAGGATTCTAAACCTTCCTCTGACCCACCTTGTGTCATTGAGAAACTCTGTTCCTTACATGATGGCCTAGTTTTGGAAGCAAAGGGAATAAAGGAACATTTCTGGAAACCCTATATTAGGAAACTTTATGAAAAAAAGGTGTGTAAACAGTAAATAAGTAATGTGAAAATATTTTCTGGGCAAGGATTTAATTTAATATGATGACTTAAAAATCTTTTCTTTCATCATAGCTCCTTAAGGGAAAAGAAGAAAATCTTACTGGTTTTTTAGAACCTGGGAATTTCGGGGAGAGTTTGTGAGTACTTCTGTTATAAAAGTGTCTTAATACTTTAAATTGTGTGTTTAGGAAACTTGAGTTTCATATTTTTATTGTTTCTAACCTGGAAATTTAGAATATGTTTTGTGGGAGAATATGGAAAAGTAATAAAAAGTTTTATCAACTGTTACTCCAAGTACTTGTTTTTGAATTTATTGAAAATTGTATGGCTGCTCTTTAAAGCTTTAATAGTTAAGCTTTTGGATCATAATTATTGAAATAAAGAAGTGCTTTTGGAACTACACAGGTGAAAAATGATGATGTGAAAGTACTGCGGTCTTCAAAGGTGCCCCGAGCAGCTAGGAACGATAATTAAGCTTCTCACCAGAAGCTGCACCCACCGGGCAGCTAAGCACAGGGTACCTGCCCTGAAGTACTGCCAGCAAAATATACTTACTGTACAGTGGATGAGCACAGTGAAACAAGCTTGTATCTTTATACTCTTCAGTTTTTACAGTTAACAGTGATCCCACTAAAATTTAACTTTCACAAAATTATTAGAACATTTAATAAATAACTTTTAATAAAAAGAAACAATTAAGTAGCCTAAAACAACTAATGGGGCAGTTTTGTGAGTATACATTTTGCCTATTTTTTTTTCCTATAGTAAAGCCATCAATAAGGCCTATGAGGAGTATGTTTTATCTGTTGGAAACTTAGATGAACGGATTTTTCTTGGAGAGGATGCTGAAGAGGAAATTGGGACTCTCTCAAGGTGTCTGAACACTGGTTCAGGAACAGAGACTGCTGAAAGGGTGCAGATGAAAAACATCTTGCAGCAGCACTTTGACAAGGTGAGTTGAGCCGTGCCGGAGGAATACAAATACAGAATCAGACAGGCCAGAGGCTCTCTTTTATTTTAATAATTGTGTGTTTATGTGCGTTTTACTTGCTTCCAGTACAAAAAAGAAAATTCACATCCTGCTTATCTTAATTGAAAAAGTTATCTCTCTGTTTACTGTTTTAATTTTTGTTGACATCAGTTTTCCAAGTTTTTGGTTAGATCTAAGAAAAAATATAAATGTAAGTGAATGTGTCATTCTGATAATTGTTGGTTTTGAAAAGATGAACCAGTAATAAGCAGCCTTTACTAGGCATTTAGAAAATGTTGATTGATCTGAGTTGGTGCCTTCATCCAAGAGACTAGAGAAACTGAGGATCTGTAGTCTTTAAGAAAAATTCCGTTAAACTGAGTTTCAGGATTATGTGTTATTTCATGCAGACACTTGGGAAGATGGAGGCTAAGAGTTTCTTTACTTTCACATGGTATTCCCAGAAAATAAGCAACTTCTGACAGGTGCTTCCAGAGGCAGTGTGGATAATTCCAGTGGGTAGCTCACCTGTAAGACCCGACTTAAGACTAGTTGGCTTATTCATTCAACACATATTCTTAAGGTATTCTATAAGCCAGATTGTGTCCTGGACACAGGGGTTACATCAGTGAACAAAACAGCTATGAATATCCTATTTAATATTCTAGTGTGGGGAGATGGACAATAGGTAACCAAACAAGTAACTATATAGTATATCAGATGATGATACATGAAGGAAAATAAAATAAAGTAGTAGAACAAGGTGTTGGGGAAGGAAGAATGGGTGGGCCTTGGACTATTGAGTGTAGATAGGTGGCTGGAAAAAGTGTCTCTGAGGAAGTAATATTAACAGACCTAAAGGCAGTGAGGAAGCAAGTCACACAAACAGCTGGGAAATGTATTTGAATCTCAGACAACAGCAAATGCAAAGCTATGAGGTAGGAATTTGACTGGTTTTTTGGAAGAACATTGAGAGAGAACACGAGTGTGGTAGGAATTGAGTGAGTGAGGGAAAACAGTGATTAAGAAGTAAGGGGAGAGGGAGACAGAAAGGACAGGCAGACCATATAGGGCTTTGGAAGCCATGGTGAAGATTTTTGCTTTTGCTCTGATAGGGAACAGTGACTGACATAATCTGATTTACATTTTTAAAGGTCTTGTAGAGAGGTGGGATGGGGGCAAGGATGGAAGTAAGGGAATTAAGAGGCTATTGCAGTGATTCTGGTGATAGTTCATGGTAGCTTGGATCAGAGAAATGGTTGTATATGGGCTGTATTTGAGAGATAGCACTCACAGGATTTACTCACAGGCTTGGATCTAGGGAGTGAAAGAAAGAAAACAGTGATGACTCCAGTTGGGTAAATGGTATAAAAGCTTAAGTCCTTACGGATGCCTGTAAGGTCTTCAGTGGTCTGACCCTGCTACCTCTCTGAATTCATCTCCTATCACTCTCCTCCTCACCCATTCCACTCATGCCACGTGAACCTCCTTTTTCATTCTTTAGGTATGCCAATCATACTCCCAACTCAGAGCCTTTGCCCCTGCTGTTTCCTCAGCCTAGAGCTGAGGAAGATACTCAAGATACTCATGTGGTTTACCTCCTCACTTCATTCAGGGCTCCCATAACCTGCCTACTGTATAAAATAATAACCATCAACATCCTCCCCTGCCCTCAGGACTTCCTTTCTCCTTTACTCTGAAATTAATGTTCCTGTTAGTGTTTATCACTGTCTGACCGTAGGTAGAAAAGAAAGAGTTGTTTGTCTGAAGATAGACAGACAGACAGACAGACAGACAGTCAGATAGAAAGGAGAGAAAGAGGAAGAGAAGGAAGGATGGAAGGATTGTTTATTATCTGTCTCCCTGCAGTAGAATATAAGCTTCATGAGGTCTGTGACTATTGCTATATTCAGTGCTTAGCACATGGTAGGCATTTAATAAATATTTATTATGGACATTTTTTGAGCAGGGAAGAACAGGTTTGAAGGGGAAAAAATCAAGACTTAGGGTTATGAGCACGTCAAGTGTGAGATGTCTGTTAGATATACTAGTAGAGAAACTGAGTAGGCAGTTTAGAGGTACAAGATTGGAGTTCACAGCAGAGATAAGAGTTGTGTATATATATTCTGGAGTCATTAGGATACGAATGGCTTTTAAAGCCATGGAATGAAGAGAGGTTACCTAGTAGTATAAGCTGATAGAGAATAAAAGAGGTCTAATGAGTTAAAGAAAGACTCTTCTTGATCAGAGTGCACAGGAAGCTTTAAGCCAAGAACTGAAACAGAGCTACCAGAAAGCCCCATGCAACCCTTGAGGACTGCAGGCAGGAAGTTGTCTGTGGTTGTCATACCTCGGTTCCTCTGTGGAAGCGCCGCTACCTGTGGGCAGTGTGGTGAGTTGCTGCTGGCGGCTGTTGCTCGCCCTCCTGCAAGGCAGTGGTTCATGTTCAGGTGGTTGTAAGAAAAGCTGTCAAGTGCAGGGGAGATCTTGTGAGTGTGGTTAATCTACCTAGATCATCTTATAGATCTAAAAAAATCATAGAATTAATTTCTTTGAAACAAAGTGAAAGTCTCTGCTCTACTCTTGTTTAAGACACAGAGAAAGCATATAGATTTATTTCTGTATGGTGAATTTCTGTATCTCATGAAACTTGAGTAATTCTGTTGCCAGGTGAAAATTTTACTAGGTGTTTTACAGCTGTCTCTAGAATAAGTAAATTTAATACACAGGGAAATCTAGTTTATCTTGAATATTAAAAAAAAACTCTTAAGCTCTCTTAACCTTTCGGAGTTTGTTGGAAAAATTAGAAAAGATATTGTATTAGCATATGTATTCATGCTTAAATTCTTTGACATTAAGTCGTATCTTTCTCCTATTTGTGTTCAAGAATTTGACTTAAACTTATTTCCCTGAAGATCTGTCTGCTTTAGGGGGAAAAAAACTGATAGATTCTAGTAACTAAAGGTAAAGGAGAGGCAAGAGGACTGAAGAAGGCTATTCTGCATCAGGTTGTATTCTGCATCTAGGATTGCTTGCTTTATCCTTTCTCTGAAGCAAATTTGATTATTTGGATGGGCTTTTGTTAAGTCATGGATTTCGTTTGGGCCAGATTTAATTTACAGCTCTCTTTGTCAATCTTTGAGTACTTACAAAATTAGCAGTAGATGGGAGCTTGTTTCTCAGAGATAGCCTTGATATTTTAATGCTTATTTTTGCCTCTAAGCTTAAGTTTTGAATGAGGAATCATAGGGGACTGTGCCTTATCGTAAAGATCTAACTTTTAAGAGACAGACTTCTTAGTTGGCTAAAGTATAGATTGTCCTTTCACACATTTTCATGTGGATAGTGGTGGCTCTTATGTTTGGTGGTATTATGTTTAAATTCCAAGAATGGTGACATTTGAATCACTAATATTTATTGTTAATGTAAAGATAAAGTCTGATTGGTCTGAATTCCCATTTGTGAAGTAATTGAAAGTCTTTCTGACCTAAAATAATATTCTTTTTCCCCCTCTTTAGTCTAAAGCACTTAGAATCTCCACACCACTTACTGGTGTGAGGTACATTAAGGACAACAGCCCTTGTGTGACTCCAGTTTCTACAGCGACTCATAGCTTGAGTCGTCTTCACACCATGCTAACAGGCCTCAGGAATGCACCAAGTGAGAAACTGGAACAGATTCTAAGGTTAGTTTGAGCCCTTCTTTCCTACTAAGACTTGATTGTTGACCATTTTTCAATTTTCTATTTTAATTTTTCAACATTAGTGCCTTTAATCCACCCATTAATCATTTTATGTCAATTACATGCTCAGTTCTGTCATTAGTCCTTAGAGGACATAACAATATAAAACATATGAATAGAATGTTTGATTCTTTTTTCTTAGTATCTTAATCTGTTTGGGTTGCTATAACAGAATATGGTAGACTGGGTGGCTTATGAACAATAGAAATTCACTTCTTACAGTTCTAGAGGCTATAAGATCAAGGTGCCAACAGACTCAGTGTCTGGTGAGGACTGCTTCTTGGTCTATAAACAGCTGCCTTCTTGCTGTGTCCTTACACAGCAGAAGAAGGCAAGGGAGCTCTTTAGGATTTCCTTTATAAGCTCTCATCCCATTCATGAGGGCTCCACCTTCATGACCTCTATACACCATCACATTCGGGATTACGTTTCAACATATGAATTTGGGGCAGGGGGTGAGGAGGAGGGCAACACAAACATTCAGTCCACAACACTCAGACTTTTCTTAATATAGTAGAAGAAACAGTAACTAATAACACTAGACACTGTAGCACCAAACAATCTATTACCAACTGTTTAAGATTTCAAAGAAGGGGGCATCTGTAAAAATGGACGTTGTCAGAGGACTTCATGAAGAGGGTTGGACCTGAGCAGATTTCTGAAGGGTAGGTCAGATTTGAAAAGTTAGCCAACTGGGATTCATAACCAACGTAAAGCTGCTGTAGCTTTTGTAAGTTCTATAAAACACCCTTGTCCTAAAAAAGGAAGGCCTTTAGTTCCTTTGAACTGCCTGAGACTGGTAGGAGTATCAGTGAGCTTTAGTGAAAAGCTGAATTTCATTACATGTGCATAATTTTTGGCAAATTTATTTGACAAAATTATCTCCAAGGTAGTTTCCTAAAAGCTTATGGTTCAATGACATAGACCCTGTGGGAGCCCACTTTATTTCTGGTGGTCTGGTATGAGAAGGCCCTGTAGTTCCCCACTCACAGCTAGGTTCGTTAAATACCAAGGCTGACTCGTCCTCATGACGTCTACTTTATTCATAAACTGGATTGTGATTGACGCCCAGCAGGCCTTGTCTGTGTAGCCTCTTCCTGAGTTGTATTTTTCAGATGGAACTTGTTTACCTAGAATTCAAAAGCATTTTATACATGCATTTCAGAAGCTTGTCTTAACCTCTGTATCTTCCAGATCTCTTTACAATCTCTAACTAGGCATAGCAGCTTCTTTCATCTTAAATATTAATATTAGGGATAAATATTACCAGTAGATACTGGGTAAAAACAAAGTATATTGTTTTTGTAACCTGTGTATATGTTCATAAATAAAATTCTGCTTGCATAAGATATTCAGTAGCCATCTCTAGCAGAATTATAATTGACTTTTATTTTCTTTATAATATTTTAAATTGCTATATTTTTACAGTGAATGTGTTTATGATCAAGATAAAAACATAGTTGTTACAAAAGCCTACATGGTGATAATTTGTCTTATGCTTCTGCATTAAACATATATTGCCTTTCTAGATTAAAAAAAAAGAGATAATCTTCATTTTGGAGGAAAAAAAATGTAGAATGCCAGTAATTATTTATATGAGTTTATTGTAGTATAGATGATATACCCCTTCATTCTATTTTCTTCCAGGAGTTCTTAATCAGAGTTATACTGCCTTCTGGGGAGACAGTTGAGGGTAGTTTAGTTTGTCACCAGTGACTGCAGATGTATAGGGTAGGCGGGGATCAGTCACATATCAGATGGGCACCGGTCAAAGCTGCTAAACTTAACTGCAGTAAAAGGTACAGCTCCATGCAAGAGATACTTTTTTCATTCAAATGGTAGTACTAACACCTTTTTTATAAGGAATTGTGGGATCTCCTGGATTAATTGAGAAGTGTATCATTTCTGTTCAAAGTATTTTATATTTATAGGTTACTAAAATTACAGAGTTGTAAACAGTTTATCACTTTGTGACTCTTTAAATCAGATAATTTCTTCTTATTTTTTAGGACATGTTCCAGAAATCCAACCCAAGCTATTGCCAACAGATTGAAAGAAATGTATGAAATATATACTCAACATTCCCAGCCAGATGAGGATTTCAGTAATTGTGCTAAAGGTTAAGGCTTAATACTGTCTATATTGTTTTCATCTTTGAAATTTAACTAGGGGAAACTGAGTCAGAAATATGAAAAAAAATTTGTGACTTTAGACTGAGTGCTGGAATATGGACGTCCAATTTTTCTGTCAACCAAGTCATTCCTGGGCCATTCTCAGTAGGAGAGAAATTTTAGACTAATAATCTTGATTATATTGGACTTCCGGCACTTTTTTTTCCTCAACATCTTTAGTTTTTATTTGTAGACTGGATAGTAAGTATAGAACTATAGTGATTCTTCAGAATATTAAGAATGAATGCAGAAGATACAGCTGTTCCATGCCCAGACTCGTTCAGTGTCATGCAGTATGAGCACTAAGTACAAGCAGAACAGTAAACCAGTTACATACCTCTTAGCACAGTGCTCTGTTCAAAATACAAAAAAAAGAAAAAGATTTGAATCTTGATGGAATACTATTACAGTTTTCTATGTGAAAATTTCACTTCACAATTGTAGAAAACTCTCAGTGTTCCTATGAAGAATATTAAGAAACCTTAGTGGTAATTGGGAGAGCATTGTAGGAAGTGCATATATATAAAATGTTGGGTTGGTTTTTAAATTTTGTTCTGTGGATAGGGGGTGAGATGGATCCTCATTTTCCATAGTATTTTCTTTGCATGTGATTTTTGTGTTTTTTCTTATTTATGCAGAAATTGCCAGCAAACATTTTCGTTTTGCAGAGATGCTTTATTATAAAGTATTAGAATCTGTTATTGAGCAGGAGCAAAAAAGGCTGGGAGACATGGATTTATCTGTGAGTAAATAACCAATGTATTGAGCAGCACAATAAAATGTAGTTTCCTTTCAGCTCTACACACTAAAAAACAAACAAAAAAAACAGCCATTATTGAAGAAATAATGTATGGCTTTAGGGGAATAAGATTGGCATCTAAGGAAACTTGGGTTCCTCTTACATCCATTCCCTCACTTAGCGTTTCTCATTGCAGCAGGCTATGTATTATAATTTCTGTGGGTAGTAAGACTCTGTAGTCAAGGATTAAAACATTCAGACTTAACCTTAATTGAGGTTTTTAAATAACATTAAGAGTTTTAATTCAAGCCTTATATAGAATAAATTGAGTATTGACAATGTAGGGCTTCAACATAAATATTCAACCACTAATCTTTGGCAAAAATAATTATTCTTCTTAGATTGTACAAGTGGTATTTACTTTTTTTATGTTAAACTGGTTTTTCAAAATTTTTATTGAAGTATAGTTGGTTTTCAATGTTGTGTTAGTTTCTGGTGTACAGCATACTGATACATATATATCTTCTTTTCATATTCTTTTTCATTATAGGTTATCACAAAATACTGAATATAGTTCCCTGTACTATATGACCTTGTTGTTTATTTTATGTATAATAGTTTGTATTGCTAATCTCAAACTCCTAATTTATCCTTTCCCCTCTTTCCTCTTTGATAACCATAAATTTGTTTTCTATGTCTGTGAGTCTATTTCTGTTTTATAAATAAGGTCATTTGTATCATTTTTTTAGATTCCATGTGTAAGTGATATCATATGATTCTTGTCTTTCTCTGTCTGACTTACTTCACTTAGTATGATAATCTTTAGGTCTATCCATGTTGCTACAAATGACATTATGTCATTTCTTTTTATGACTGAGTATTCCACTGTATACTACAACTTATTTATCCAATCATCTGTTGCTGGACATTTAGGTTGCTTCCCTGTCTTGACTATTGTAAATAGTGTTGCTATGAACATTGGGGTACATGTATCTTATCTTTCGAATTAGAGTTTTCTCCAGGTATATGCCTAGGAGAGGGATTGCTGAATCATATGGTAAATCTATTGTTAGTTTTTTAAGAAATCTTCATACTGTTTTCTGTAGTGGCTGCACCAAATTACATTCCCACCAACAGTGTAGGAGGGTTCCCTTTTCTCCACATCCTCTTCAGCATTTATTGTTTGTGGACTTTTGTTTGTTTGGTTTTGGTTTTTTGGGGGGGATAATTAGGTTTGTTTGTTTATTTAATGGAGGTACTGGGGATTGAACCCAGGGCCTTGTGCATGCTAAGCACATGCTTAGCCACTGAGCTATACCCTCCCCCCTTGTTTGTGGACTTTTTAATGATGACCATTCTGACTGGTATGAGGTGATACTTCATGGTAGTTTTAATTTGCATTTCTCTGATAATTAACGATATTGAGCATCTTTTCATGTGCCTGTTGGCTGCCAGTATGTCTTCATTGGAGAAATGTCTGTTTAGGTCTTCTGCCCATTTTTGGATTGGGTTGTTTGTTTTTTTGTTATTGAGTTGTATGAGCTGTTTGTTTATTCTGGAAGTTAAGCCCTCATCACTCGTATGGTTTGCAAATATTTTCTCCCATTCTGTAGGTTGTCTTTTGATTTTGTTACTGGTTTCCTTGCTGTGCAAAAGCTTATAAGTTTAATTAGGTACCATTTGTTTATTTTTGCTTTTATTTCTGTTGCCTTGGTAGACTGTGAATATTATTTACTTTTAATGACATCAATAAAAATAAATTTTTTAAATTAATTTTTAAATAACATTTTAGAGAAAATTGACCAATAATTATTCTAACTTCTTGTAACTATTTACACTTCTTTTTTTCTGTATGAAGATATGGCTGTATACTCAGCCATAAAAAGAACAAAATTCTTCCATTTGCAGCAACATGAATAGATCTAGAGAATATAATGCTTAGTGAAATAAATCAGACAGAGAAAGACAAATGCTATTTGATATCACTTACATATGGAATCAGAAAAATATGTAAAACAGAAACAGACTCCCAGATGTAGAAAATAAACTTGTGGTTGCCAAAGGGGAGAGGAAAGTAGGGAGGGACAAATTAGGAATATGGGATTAATAGACACAAACTATGTATAAAATAGATAAACAACAAGGATATCTTGTATTGCATAGGGAATTATAGCTATTGTCTTGTAATAACTTATAGTGGAGTATAATCTACCAAATTACTGAGTTACTAGTCTATACACCTGGAACTAATATAATATTGTAAATCAACTGAACTTCAATAAAAAAAATATGGCTGTATGTGGTTGTAGGAATTTAAAAGGCTGTTTTAGGACAATTTTTTAATTTTGAAACATATACAGAAGGGTGAATAAAACATCGCTTCAGTTTAGGGGCAAAAAAGAGTATATGAAAATTTCTGAATACTCACCTAAGAAACTTATTTAAACATTTTCTTATTGTAATAAAATATAGATAGCATAAAACTTACATTTTAAGCATTTTTAAGTGCAGAATTCAATGGCATTAATAAGTACATTCACAATTTTGTGCATCCCTCATCACTAGCCATCTTCAGAACTTTTTCATCATCCCAAGCTGGAAGTCTATTCCCATTAAACAATGACTCTTTATTCAGCCCTCCTTTCAGCCCCTGGTAACCTCTATTCTACTTTCTGTCTCTATGAATTTACCTATTTTAGGTACCTCATGTAATCATACAATTTTTGTTCTTTTGTGTCTGGCTTATTTCACTTAGCATGAAGTTTTCAGGGTTCATCCATGTTGTAGCATGTATCAGAATTTCATTCCTTTTTAAGGCTGAATAATATTCATTTTATTTACATATATACATATACACATATACATATATATACTACATTTTGTTTTGAATATTGTTCCCTGTGCTGTACAGTAGGTCCTTGCTAGTTATCTATTTTATATATAGTATTATGTATCTGTTAATCCTATACTCCTAATTTATCCCCGCCTCCTCCCTTTCCCCTTTGGTAACCATAACTTTTCTGTGTCTGTGAGTCTGTCTCTGTTTTGCAAATAAGGTAATTTGTATCAGTTTTTTAGATTACATATATAAGTGATATCATATGATATTTGTCTTTCTCTGTCTGACTCAATTCATAGTATAATAATCTCTAGGTCTATCCATGTTGCTGCAAATGGCATTATTTCATTCTTTTTTATGGCTGAGTAGTATTTCATTTTACGTGTTACCACATCTTTATCTAGTCATCTTTTGATGAACATTTAGATTGCTTCCATGTTTTGTCTATAGAAAATAGTTACACTCCCCTTTTGACTAGTGATATTGACCATCTTTTCTTGTGTTTGTTGTCCCTTTTTGTATCTTCTTTGGAGAAAGATCTTTTCAAGTCCTTTACCCATTTTTGAATTGGGTTGTTTGCTTTTCTGTCATCAAATTGTAGGAGTTCTTTATATATTCTGGATATTAATCCCTTATCAGATACATGATTTGCAAATATTTTCTTCCATTCTGTGGATTGTCTTTTTATCTCATTATAGTGTCCTTTGATACACAGATGTTTTTAATTTTGATTTTAATTTTTATCTGCTTTTTCTCTTGTTACCTATGATTTTTGTGTCCAGGTAACTTCTTAACTGAAAAATAATACTTATGTTTATGAACATTAATAAGCAAAAAAAAACTCATCTGTGATTATGTCACCCCAAGATAAACACACTAACTTTTGGTCCATGACAGTCTGCCAGTCACCTGCCTTCCTCTGGCTATCTTTTTTATAACAGTGGCTTCTTACTATAAATACTGTTTTTGTAACATCTTTCCACATAATTATTCTTCTGAGCATCAGGATGTATGTATACTTTGGTTAGGGATATAATCTTTTTTATTAGCTATATTCACAATAGGTGAGATTTTTCAGAGTTCTTATATATTCAGCGTCTGTTTTTTGCTAAAAAAAAAAGTGGCTTATTTATAACATTAAGAAAAATTTTATAAGAAAATAAGCACATATTCTCACTAACTCAGAAAATAAGACTCATGGTATTTTTGTTTAACTTGGCTAGGTATGAAATGCCTTGTTAGAGTAGGCCAGTGTTTCTAAATGTTATAACTTTGTGCTTTCTAGGGCATTCTGGAACAAGATGCATTCCACAGATCACTTTTGGCGTGCTGTCTTGAGGTCGTCGCTTTTTCTTATAAGCCTCCTGGGAATTTTCCATTTATTACTGAAATATTTGATGTGCCACTTTATCATTTTTATAAGGTATTTTTAAAAATCTGATACTGATGAGGAAATTGTAGATGAGATCAACGTTCTGTCGTTAGCTATCTAATTCATTTTACTATATAAGTACATATCGTCTATTTTTAATTACACATTTAATAATTTCCTCTCTAAATGGGGAGCAGAGAAGAAACAGTCTTAAGAACTACATAAGTTCTTTTAATGTAGTATAAAGACCTATTTTGTGTAAAAAGTTTCATGTGATTCCTCCTTTTATCTGATAAAGGCTTTTAGAATACTTCCATTTTATGAGCTAAGATGGTTTTAGAAAAGTAGCAAACATATCACTAGGTAATCTTGATAGCAACCTTTTTTTTTATTTTATGGAAATTAAATGAAAGTGTCTTTCAGAAAGAATTAGACTTCTCTCCCACGTGTGATCAACAAGCGTTAAATCTGGTATTGTTTCCTTCTTGATATTGATTTAGTGTATGAGTTTGTCTTAATTCTCATACATAGTCGAAACTAATTTTTACAGTGGTGTAGATTAAATGTTCAGAGTTTTTAAATATGAAACTTTGAGTAATGTTTTTCAGTGTCAATAGACAGGCATGTTATTTAATTAAAAAATTTAGAAATGTATCATGATACAAAAGATTTTATATAATTCATACATGCAATGTAAATGATTATTTACAAAGACAATGAAAGGAAGAGCAGCTATTTCAAAATAGTACTGTTCTTTAAATTTGTAATTTTTGATAAATTGACTTTGTTGTTTCTATAAATATGTAAAAAAATTTTAAGTAAGTTTACACATTTTGCTTTTGCACTTAAACAATTTTCATGTAAAAAAGTTATTATTACTAAACAAACCAGGGCATTTTTGAAAATTTCAGGTGATAGAAGTATTCATTAGAGCAGAAGATGGTCTTTGTAGAGAGGTGGTAAAACATCTTAATCAAATTGAAGAACAGATCTTGGATCATTTGGCATGGAAACCAGAGTCTCCACTGTGGGACAGAATTAGAGACAATGAAAACAGAGTTCCTACATGCGAAGAGGTTTGTGAAAAGATCTTAACATCTTTCTGTGACAAAAGTATATCAATATCTAGTCTATTCATTATTCTCTTTCTCTGACTGCAGTTACACTTAGTATCTTCCTCATGAGTATGAGAGGGTAACAGCTGGGTTTGATATGGTACAATTACCCCTGTATCTAAGGGGGAACAAGAGTCAGACATAATCTGTGATTGCCCCAAGGTTTCACTGACAGTGTATTCAGTATTCTGTCTTGAGTTCCTAATCAAGTTCCTGTACCTTAGAATGGTTGATTGTCTAATTCTCCAAATTAGTAATGAAGGTTGATTTATATTTAGTATCCAGTCATTAGGTTTGAATTTTTTAAGCCTGCCAGAATTTTTTAACTTCAGTATGAAAGTGGAAAAGACAGCAGCTGATTTATTCTGGGTGGAATAACTGATGAGCCAAGATAGTTTTCTTTTTCCTTAGATTATTATTGTATTTCTAATTAAGATGCTGTTTTGAATAATGACATTCTGTGTGAACAATTCTTTATAGGTCATGCCCCCTCAGAACCTGGAAAGAGCAGATGAAATGTGTACTGCTGGCTCCCCTTTGACTCCCAGAAGGGTGAGTGAAGTTCGTGCTGATACTGGAGGACTTGGAAGAAGTAAGTCTAAAATACTAGGGGGAGTGTTTTGGGGCCCAGTATCTGGGGATTTAAATTCCATCTACAACTACAAGTGAAGTTAGTAGGGTATAGTGTACATTATAGTGTTACATGGATCACTTAAAAGTAATGCTTTTCATGAATGTTTAAGAACAGAGGAAAATGCATAAGACAAGTGTCTTTTAAAATAGAGTGTTGTATTAATGTGATTCCTAATTTTTAAGTGTATTTTTATCTTATAGAAAAGATACATACAAAAGGGTTGAAATGGAAAAACTGAACTATTAATAAGAATGATTATTGTTGGGTAATAGAATTCCAGGTGATTTCTGTAAATTTTTTAAGATGAATATGAGTTACTTTTAAAATCAGAAGGAACAGAAAAGCTTCTTAACGATGGAGTGTATGATCTAATGAGGTACAGATGAGCCAGTGAGGTAAGAGGACTGAATGGCCTGAGCATGTTTAGCTTTGACTCTTGTCAGTTGAGCTGTGCGACTCCAGTTAATATAATAGCATTGCTGGCCCTAAAATATAGGAAAGGAAAGTTTTGCTATTCTTCTGATTACATTTCAGGCAGCTCTTTATAACATCTGCCAGGTGCAAGGTTTAAGTTTACATACTTGAGATAAAACTACTTTTTAAAAAGCAGTTCTCTGCATCCCAAGAGTTCTAAATCCTTGGATGTCAATAGAAAGATATTCTTGTTTCTTGATCAGCGTTTTAATGTAATTGATAAGCACTGGCTGTAGAAGAAATATCAGTTTTAAAATCAGGAATCACTCTCTGTTCAGTGCATACTCAATGAATATGAATGATCTATATGAAAACCTCCTCATTTTTGAAAGAAGAGTCATATTGACTTAGTGGCTTAACTGTTTTTCTGCTTATCCACTCAGACCCATAGATCTGATAGCTGGTCTTTCTCAGTTCTATTTCTGCAGAGTTTTTCCTTCCCAAATCCATGGATTAGGACTTGACTTTAAACTGCATTTTTTTGTACTTACCACTTCTCCATTTTCATGAGGTCTCTTAATATTTTCTGAGATAATAATCAGAATGTATTCTTTCTAACACTGCATATTTGTTCCAGATATAAATATAGTAAATTTGTTTTTGTATCATTAGGAAATTGAAATGTTAAGCCACAGTCTGTCAGAACTACTCCTGTCAGTCCTCTTAGACCTCCCAACATACGTTTTCAATATTTAAATCCCACTGATGTGCAGTTTACAGCTGGACTTGGAAGAGGAAAAAGAATGCTTCTCGAAAATTCATACATTGGTGTGAATACTTAATAGACTAAGCTATAATGGTTAACAGAGTTTCTTGTTTGGGATGTTGAAAGTTTTAGAAATAGATAGTGGTGGTGGTTGCACATTGTGAATGTAAAGCCACTGAATTGCATACTTAAAAATGGTTAAAGTGGCAAGTTATATGTTGCATATATTTTACCACAGTAAAACAAAAACCTCATAATTGAATTGTACAGTTTAAGTGGGTTTTATATATATATATATATGAATCATATCTCAATAAAATTATTCTAAAAAATAAACTAAGATTAATTGAATCCAAAACATGTATCTCCATTCTTGCTGAAGAACATTATTGAGTTTTAGTAATTTTCTATATGTAAAAAATGACAAAGGTGAAAATTCATAAAATGGGGGAAACGCTCCCAGATGATACCATAGTAATAACAGGTCCATCGAGTCTTCTTATCAAGTAGTGGCTTCACAGTGAAGTCACATCTTACATGGGTGTTAGGCAGAAAGTAAATGTGGTAGAAAATAGAAAATTATTTAATTTGCCCCTAAATCATTAAGGTTCTGTGGTAGTGGAGAGCAAAGTCCAGTTTGATCTGGCAGAAGGTGGAGTGAAGTAGGGAGCACTGTGAGACAAAATAGAGAAAAATCCTCTAAGTATTGCTCTTAATAGTGTCAGTTGAATTTTCATTCAGTGAAAGTAGTTATGGTGTGACTCTTATAATTTTTGTTTTTAAATTATGAAGTATTTCAAACACTAATTAGTTGTGTACATAACAGCTTGGATAGAAGTCAGATCTGTCTCCTTGAGTTAACGTGTTTGTTTGGTTTATTTTTGACCCTAGGCATAGCATCTCCAACCACATTATACGATAGGTACAGCTCCCCGACAGCCAGCTCTACCAGGAGGAGGCTGTTTGTTGAGAATGATAGCCCCACTGATGGAGGGACACCTGGGCGCATTCCCCCACAGCCTCTGGTCAATGCCGTCTCTGTGCAGAATGTATCTGGGGAGGCTGTTTCTGTCACACCAGTTCCTGGACAGACTTTGGTCACCATGGCAACAGCCACTGTCACAGCCAACAATGGACAAACAGTGACCATTCCTGTGCAAGGTAAGGAAGGCAGAGTTGGATATTAAGTTCCATCTCTGTGGCATTTATTAGAAAGTTACCTGAGATTTGGCTGGAATGATGATATGAGACAAGATTGGAGAGGGGTGGTTTGGGACGGTGGAAATTGGAAACCTCTGCCTGGAGAATCATGTATTATCAACATCTTCTTTGTGCTTTTTTCCTTTGAAACAAACTTTAGGCATTGCCAATGAAAATGGAGGAATAACATTCTTCCCAGTCCAAGTCAATGTTGGGGGGCAGGCACAAGCTGTGACTGGCTCCATCCAGCCCCTCAGTGCTCAGGCCCTGGCTGGAAGTTTGAGCTCTCAACAGGTGACAGGAACGACCTTGCAAGTCCCTGGTCAGGTGGCCATTCAACAGATTTCCCCAGGTGGACAGCAGCAGAAACCAGGCCTGCCTTTAACCAGCGGCAGTATTAGACCCAGGAAGACCAGTTCTTTATCACTTTTCTTTAGAAAGGTAATTTTTCATGTACCCTTACCAGGTCTAGAGCTTGGGAAATATGAGAGATAAACAGAGTTTGAGATACTTTTATTTATCTACCAGGTTTACCACTTAGCAGGTGTTCGCCTTCGGGATCTTTGTGCTAAACTGGATATTTCAGATGAACTGAGGAAAAAAATCTGGACTTGTTTTGAATTCTCCATAATTCAGTGTCCTGAACTTATGATGGACAGACATCTGGACCAGTTGTTAATGTGTGCCATTTATGTGATGGCAAAGGTGAGTACCATTTGGAATATAAAAGGAAAAAGTAAAGATGCTGCTTTCTTATTCTCAGAACACATTTAACAGCTTTATTGAGATGTAATTCACATACCACCATATAACCTACTCGTTCAAAATGTACAACTTAGTGGATTTTGGTTTATTCATAAATACATGTGACATTCACCATAGTCAGTTTTAGAACATGGTATTCCATTGTATAAATATATATTTTGTTTATCCTTTCATCAGTTGATGGACGTTTAGATTATTTCCACTTTGGGAACATTTGTGTACAAGTTTTTGCATGGACATTTGTTTTTTGGGGAGGAGGCTAGTTGGGTTTATTTATTTATTTGTTTGTTTTTAACAGAGGTACTGGGGATTGAACCTAGGACCTTGTACATGCTAAGCATGACTCTACCACTGAGCTATACCCTCCCCCACTGCATCTTTTTATTTCTCTTCTGTATATTCCTAGGAGTGGACTGCTGGGTCACATTGTAAACTGTGTTTAACTATTTGAGGAACCGCTGATCTGTTTTCCAAAGTCACGGCACCATTTTACATTTCCACTGGTAGCATATGAGAGTCCTGATTTCTCCACATTCTCATCAACACTTTTTAACTCAACACTCATCAACTGACTTTTTAAAAATAATTTGAGGTGAAATTCACATAACATAAAATTACCCATTTAAAAACAAATGGTTCAGGTTTTGAAATTGGTAACTTTTGGTTTGTTTGGCTAGTCTAAATCTCTTGAAATTCTTTATGAATTTTAGAATCAGCTTGTCATTTCTGACTTTGTGTCACAAGGAAGTCAGGTCAGGTTCTGATAGGGATTGTTCTGTAGATCAGTTTGGGCAGTATTGCTGTCTTAACTGTATTTCACCTTCTGACCAGTGAACATAGGATTTTTTCCATTTATCTATGTCATCTTTAACTTCTTTCAACAATATTTTGCAGTTTTCATAGTATAACTTTTACACTTTTTTGTTAACTTTGTTTTCTTTTTGATGCTATTATAAATGCAGTTGTTTCATTTTTGATGTGTTCATTGCAAATGTATGGAAATACAATTGATTTTTATGTTTATCTCATATCCTATAACCTTGCCAAACTCATTTATTACTTCTAATTGAGTGGATTATTTAGGATTTTCCATGTACAAGATCATGTAATCTGCTTATAGACGTATTTGTTTTACTTCTTGCTTGTACTGGATGCCTTTAAATTTTTTTTTCATTTCTAATTACTCTGACTAGATCTCTGGTATTGTTGAATAAAAGTGTTGAGAGCAGAAATTCTTGCCTTGTTCTTGGTTTTAGGACGAAAGCAAAAGTAAAGTATGATATTAGCTGTGTTTTTTTTTTCATGGATGCTTTTATCAGGTTGAGGAAGTTCTCTCCTATTCCTAGTCTGTTGAGTGTATTTATCATGAAAAGGTGTTGGAAATAGATATGCTTTTTCTGCATCTTTTGAGATAATTGTGGGTTTTGTTTTTTATTCTATTGATATAGTGCATCACATTGATTGAATTTTCACACATACCATCCGTGCATTCTTGGTGTAAATCTCACTTGGTCATGGTATACAATTCTTTTTATATATTTCTAGGCTCAGTTTGCTATTATTTTGTTGAAGAATTTTGTCCTGCTCATAAAAGATATTGGTCTGTAGTTTTCTTGTAATGGCTTTTTCTGGTTTTGTTATCAGGGTAACATTGGACTCAATGCCTAGGGAAGTGTTCCTTTTTCTGTTTTTTGGAAGTTTGTGAGGAATTGGTATTAATTCTTCTTTAAATGTTTGGTAGAATTTAGCAGTAAAGCTCTTTGGGCCCTATGCTTTTCTTTGTGGGTAGTTTATTGATGAATAATTCTTTTTCTTGTTATGAGTCTATTTAGATTGTCTGTTTCTTCTAGAATCTGTTTTGGTAGTATGTCTTCCTCAAATTTTGTCTGTTTCCTCTGGGCTTTCTAATTTGTTGGCACACAGTTGTTTAAAATATTTTTTTAGTCATTTTTTTATTCTTTGTCAGTAGTAATTTGATAACCTTTTTATCTTGGCTACTCTTGCTGAAGGTTTGTCTACTTTGTTGATCTTGTCAAAGAGCCAGCATTTGGTTTCATTTATTATTAGATGCTCTAATCTTTATTACTTCCTTCTTTCTGCTTGCTTTAGGCTTAATTTTTGCTCTTCTCTGTAGTGTCTTAAGATGGATGGTTGAGTAATTAATCTTTCTTTCTTTTTACTATAGGCATTTAACAACTATAAATTTCCCTTTAACCACTGCTTTAGCTGCATCTCATAAGTTATGGTATGTTGTGTCTTCATTTTCACTCATGGCAGAGTATTTTCTCATTTCTCTTTTGATATGACTCATTGTTAGCTAGGTATGTTGTTTAATTTCCACAGTATCTGTGAGTTTCCCAAATTTGTTAATAATTTCTAGTTTCAATCCATTGTGATCAAAATTACACTTTGTATTACTTTAGTCCTTTTAAATTTATTGAAGCTTGTTTTCTAGCCTAGCATATGGTCTAACCTGGAGAACATTCACTGTGCACTTGAGAAGAATGTGTATTCTGTTATTGTTGGGTGGAGTATTCTGTAGATTATCTGTAAGGCCTAGTTGTTTAATGATGTTCAATTCCTCTGTTTCTTTACTGATCTTCTTTCTAGTTGATCTATCCATTATTGAAAGTGGGATATTGAACTCTAAATATTATTATTGAATTGTTTATTTCTGCTTTCATTTCTGTTAGTTTTTAATTCATGCATTTTGGTGTTCTGGTATTAGGTGAATGTGTGTTTTTAATTGTTAGTTTTTGATGCATTGGTGCTTTCATCATTATGAAACGTCCTTTTCGTCTCTAGTAACTTTTAGTTTTGTTTTAAAGTCTATTTAATGTGATATTTGTATAGTCATCCAGCTTTCCTGGGGTTGCTGTTTGCATGTTATATCTTCTTCCCCATCCTTTTCTTTTATATCCTTTTGTCTGTTTTAATCTACAGTGTGTCTCTTGTGGACAGAGTATAGTTGGATTTCATTTTCATCCAGTCTAAAAATTTCTGCCTTTTGATTGTATTGTTTAATCCATTCATATTTAACATTGTTGTTTTAACTGAATTTACGTCTGTTATTTTACTTTTTGTTTTTTATATATGTCTCATGTATTTTTGGTCCTCTATTGCTTTCATCTGCATTAGATGAATACTTTCTAATGCAGCATTTTGATTTCATTAATGACTTTTTAACTTTTTTTTCCTTAATGGTTTCTTTAGGGCTTACCATTTACATATTTTTTTCTTCTTGCTGTATTCTTTTTTTTTGCCCCACTTTTATTGAAAAATAATTGATGTATCACATTGTGTAAGTGTAAGGTGTACAATGTGATGGTTTGATACATGTATATATTGCATTATGATTACCACTATAGGTTAGTTAATGTCAATCACCCAACTACTTTTTCTTGGTAGTGAGTATATTTAAGATCAACTCTCTTAGCAGCTGTCAAGTATACAGTACAGTTTGTTAACTGTAGTCATCATGCTGTATATTAGATCCCCAGAACTTACTCATCTTATAACTGGAAGCTCGTATTCTCTGATCAACATCTCCCCCACTTCCTCATACATATACTAATTATGAAAAAAATCCATATATATTATGAAAAATATAGTTTTATGCAATTTTTAAAAAATTAGTTGTGAATAAACATGCATTTTATACTATCTTTACAATTACATAATTATCTTTACCAGTCCTCTTTGTTTTTTTGTTTATTTTGGTTTTTGTGTGTGGGGGGGTGGTATTTGAATTACTCTGTGGGGTCACTTTTAGTTTCAGGAACTTTCATTAGTATTTTCATGTAAGATGGTTCTGCCAGCAGTAGATTTCCTTTCTGTATGTTTTTCTGAGATTTTATTTCACTTTCACTAATGAAAGATAACTTTTCTGGATATTGGATTCCTAGTTATTACTTTGTTCAGTCTCGTAGCCTCCATAGTTACTAATGAGAAGTTAGTGGTTACTTTATTGGAGTTTCCTTGTAAGCAAAAAGTTGCTTTTCTCTTGATGCTTTCAAGATTTTCTCTTTGGCCTCCAGCATTTTTTTTTTAACTGTATGTCTGGGTATGGATCTCTTCACATTTATCCTACTTGGCATTCACTAAGATTTCTGGATGTGTAGATTAATATTTTAAAAATAAGTTTGGGAAGCTTTCAGTCTTTCTTTTTTTTTGCTTCTCTCCTCTCCTTCTGGTAACTATTTTGTGTATCTTGGTGTGTTTAATGGTGTGCTACATTTCGCTGAAGCTGTTAACTTTTCTTCACTTTTTTTCTCTGTTCTTTGGATTGCAGTCTCCATTTTCAAGTTGGCTAAATTTTTTTCTTTGCTAGTTCAAATCTACTCTTTCATTCCTCTGGTGAATTTTTTGCTACTGCAATTTTTTTTATTCCAGGTCTTCATTCAAAAACCATTTATTCCCTCTGTTGTTAGTGAATTTTAGTAGATTTTCTTGAATATATATTCATTTGTTGTATGCTTTTAGGACCATTGCAGATACTTTAAGTGGTTGTTTTTATATAATTTTCACCAGTTTCACAGGGGAGCACGTTCACAGAGCACCTCACAGAACTATGCTGGAAGTTAAATTCTCTCTCAAAATACTCTTGTTCTTTGCCAGGTCACAAAAGAAGACAAGTCCTTCCAGAATATTATGCGTTGTTATAGGACTCAGCCACAGGCCCGGAGCCAGGTAACTACAGTTTCCTCTCAGGGCTGAAAATAAAGGTTAAAATCTTTGATGAATACAAAAAGTTAACTTCAGTTGATTCTATGGCCTTTTCTCCAGAATAAACTAAGACTACTTTAAGCGAAACCTTTATTTTAATTTTATTTAATTATTGACAGACAGCTTCATATCCTGATTAGTTAAGCTCTCTTTTCCCCCAAAGGTAATAATGTGAAATATTTGATTCCTTCTTAATTCAGATAATCCCAAAATAGATTAGGAAGCTGTTTGGATTGTGTCACCTTGAATTCAGTCTGGTTGAGGAAACACAGTATTGTACATTTAACCAAGATAGCATAAAATGAAATCTTAAAACTCATTTTACCTTTAATGATATTCATGTATGTCATAGATGTAGGTGTATGTAAGATCTTTGTGTTTAACCTAGAATGACTTGATTTTATGGTTGGATACTATTACTGCTCTGCGGTATTATAGGCAGTATTTGGACGTTGAAGGCCCTGATGTAAATCCTGTGTTACTTAATAGATGTATCTATAACTTTCGCTCTATTTATTAACCTCCCCTGATTAGGACTATCACCATACGGAGTTGTGAGGATTAAGCATCATGTCAAGGTCATGCAGTCTAGGATGCACTCAATAAATACTAGTTTCTGTTCCTGTCTCATGATTTCTCTAAAGGTGTATAGAAGTGTTTTGATAAAAGGGAAAAGGAAAAGAAGAAATTCTGGCAGCAGTGATAGCAGAAGCCATCAGAATTCTCCAACAGAACTAAACAAAGACAGAAGTAAGTGTGATCTTTATGAACTCTTAAAAAGCAAAATTAGGACCTTCTCTCCTTTTTTTAGGCCTAGAAAACTAAGGATTACTAAATGAAATTACTGCTATAGAAACTATGAAAATATTTTATTGGCAAAATATTTGTTGGAAGAATAAACCTAATTCTAAATTTATAGCAAAGTTGTCTATCCTTTATCCCATGGCTTTGAGGCACATTGTGTACAACATTTTTTTCCTCCAGGGGAATTAGAGGTTAGAGAAGGCAGGAATTTGTTGACCTGAGTTCTAGAAAAATGTGACATGTCAACTGAAACCATGCTATGGAAATACCATCCCGAATTGATTTACACCACTTCATGCAGGGCTCGGGTCCTAGAAAACTTGGTGTAAATTAATGAAAACTACTCAGGAGGCCCTTGCTGCATGTAGAGCACGGTGATGAAGTTAGTACTTCATTCTTATCTGCACTTTGCTCCCTGGTATGAGGAACAGAGTGCCCATTTGCTGCCACTAAACAAGCAGAGCAGGTAGCTCTGTGCACCCTTGTCTTATTGGATTCTCTTTTTAAACACAGGGTGTACTTGCAGTCTTTCTGTTTAACACTCTTTGTCCCACGGTTGCAGCCAGCAGAGACTCCAGCCCTGTCATGAGGTCGAGCAGCACCCTGCCGGTTCCACAGCCGAGCAGTGCCCCTCCGACACCGACTCGCCTCACAGGTGCCAACAGCGACGTGGAAGAGGAGGAGAGGGGAGACCTCATTCAGTTCTACAACAACATCTACATAAAGCAGATTAAAACATTTGCCATGAAGTATTCACAGGCAAATGTAGTAAGTTCAGCGAGGACTATTTCATACTTTTTTCACTTGTGAGGAATGAGGAGTCACTTATGTTTAAGCTACTTCTTTGTAAACCAGTTTTACAAATAATTCTTTTGTTCAGTAAAACTAAGGAAGTCTCTAACAGAAATAATTTGCATAACCAGCATAATTTCTATTATTGTGAAGCATTAAACAAGAATAAGATGGTATTTGGATTCCCAACAAAGTATAGTAACACGAGACAAATTGCATGAGTTCAAATTGTCCAAAACTTGCCAGCTGTGGTGAGCTTGCAAGTTATTTAACTTTTTCTGTGCCTCTTGTTTCCTCTTAGAAAATGGGAATACATGTCCCTTGCTCAGAAAGCTTGTTGTGAGGATTGAATAGCATGATGTATTAAAAATGCTTTAAAAAGTGACTGGCACAAAGTCAGCACTTAAGTTTTGCTATTTGTGTGGTTTTCTTTAGGTTTAATTGTTGCTGTTGGGCCGTCACTGTCTACCATTCATTCCTAAAGCTGCTGGTTTATTACACCTCTTCACTCTTTGAATGAAAATAACCATTTTCAAAAAAAAGTACCTGGTTAGAAATCTTGTTTACCTTTCTTAGAAATACTGATTTTTTTTTTTTAACAGATGGATGCTCCTCCACTCTCCCCTTACCCATTTGTAAGAACAGGCTCTCCTCGCCGAATACAGTTGTCTCAAAATCATCCTGTCTACATTTCCCCACATAAAAATGAAACAATGCTTTCTCCTCGAGAAAAGATTTTCTACTACTTCAGCAACAGTCCTTCAAAGGTGAGCCTAATATAAATCTTGGCCTTTACTAACTTCAGAATGCTTAGGATTCTAGCAACAGGATTATCCAATTCAACATGAAAACAACCAACCAGTTTAGAAGTGGGCACAAGATTTGGAAACACTGCATCCATTACATGCCCATTAGAATGCTAAAATCTAAGAAAATGACAGTAACAAATCATAGAGATGATGTGGAGCAGTGGTAACTTTTATATATTGCTAGTAAGTACGCAAAGTGGTATCACAGAGCCATTGTACCTGGAAGACAGCTTAGTAGTTTCTTTTAAAGGATAACATATCTTTACCATATAGCGAGTAATCCCACTGCTGGGTATTTACCCAAGTGGAATGAAACTTAGGTTCTTACGGAAAATGTACATGAATGTTTCTAATGACTTTAGTCCTAATTGCCCAAAAGTGGAAAACCCACTTTAGCTGGTTAATGGATAAACAAACCTGTGGTACCCCCAGACAGGACTATTACTTTGCAGTAAAAAGGAACAAACTACTGATACACTCAGCAAAAAAGATGAATCTCAGGTGCATCAGTGCTTAAATGAAACACTAGATTCGGTAGACCACTTACTATATAATTCCACTTCCGTTGACATCCTGGAAAAGACAAAACTACAGGGACAAGGAACATCAGTGGTTACTTGGAAGTGGGTTAACTAGGAGTGAGGGAATTCTTCAGAATGAAGGAACTAGTTTATCTTTATTGTGGTGGTAACATGACTGTATGTGTCAAAGCATGCAGAACTGTCAGGCTTAAATGGGTGAATTGTAACTGTATGTAAACTTAACCTAACTTTTTCTGCACAAAACATTTTTTTAAGTGTCCAATTCAGTGGTTTTCAATCCTGCCTGTATATTATCACTACTTGGGGATGTTTCAAAAAAAAAAAAATCTAGCAAAGAATTGGGAATTTTTTCAGTAAATGACAGCAGTATTATTAGACTGTTGGAGAAAGACTTGCATCACAACTTAGTAGGTAATAGCTGAGATCAAGGAAGAATATTACAAAGCAAGAAGTACCTCAAGGTCCAGAACCAACCTATGATAACCTGACGTTTACACTACCATGAGAAAAGAAGTATCAGACACCACACAAGATCAAGTCAGATGATTAATCGTTAGTGACACTTGTCAGGACAGTTTCAGTGAATTGGTACAACTTGTTAATAAGTTACAATAATAGAGCTTATAGTAGTAAACAATTGGGAGGAAATAATATATTAGTAGGGGATTAAACTATGATTCAGATGTACCATAGAATATCATAGAGCAGTTAGAGAGATGGGATCCATATACACTGATATGAGAAGACCTAAGACATAATGTTAGCTGAACAAATATTCCAAATGGTACATAAAATGTACCATTTAAATATTTTTGAAACCTTACTTAATGCACATTACATTTCTAATGAGTGCATTCCTAGGAGAAGAGTAGACATCTACACAGTGGCCTGATTTGTTCAGGGAATGAATGATGATAGTAGGTGTCCCAAGGGACTAGGTGAGGCTAAGCAGTCTAGGTGTGTTCTGTATGAATTTGTTTGGAATAAGAATTTATTCATTTTTAAACTATCATATACATGTTGTATCAATTATGGTGTATAAAACTGCATACTGTATATAAATTATGCATAACATTAATGTACAATATTAATGTGCTATGTATATTAAGGTATACAATTATAGACTGCACAATATATACATCACATAATGATGTATACATTATATGCAAATAACATTTATACAATTAATGTATACAATTAACAATTTAAGGAATATTCAAGTAAATAAGAGACTAGAGATAGGAAGTGCAGACAGACTTAGGAAGGCAAGAGGGTAAAAGGGAGTCAGGAAAGCTTTCTTAAGATAGTTAAGATTTGAGAAGGTGCATATACTGATAATAGAAAACACTGGTGATTTTATTTAAAATCTCAGAAAAGTTTATTATTTTGAAATAATAAAATTAGTATAAATATGCCTAGGATTTGCTTTAAAACATTCTGGGGGATGAGGAAGTAATGAGGGTACAGATCCAATAAGACTGGCTGAAACTGCTGAAGTGGGATGTGAGGATTCACTGACTCTTCTACTTTCCCATGTATGTTTGAAATTTCCTATAATAATAAATGCATGTGAAATATCCTCAGTATGCTTTACATTAGGAAACAGGGACAATGACAGCAGCACAGGAAAAAAAACTTAACTACCAGAAAATAAACGTCATAACTGACTTTGGGGCTCTGGAGAGACTTCATGCTGATGGTACCTATAAATAGATCCAGTCTCTCTAGCACTCTGGCAATGTTTTTCTCAATCCGAGTTCCTCATGTGAACCACAGAACACAGAAAATAATTCGCCTGACTTTTCTCAGTTCTCCCAAGGATAATATATAACTAACTAGTACATTCTAGAATTACAGATCATACTAATAAATTACCTAATTAGATGCCTCAGGGAATTAAGGCTTCTCTTGTGAAATTCCATGGCTGCTAAAAAAAAAATGAGTAACACTCGACTGGGACAAAAAAGGGTATAATACTGTGTAAAATCATGCTATTTTTTAAAAAATGAAAATGGAGACGTATGGAATCGATTAAATATGGTATAGCAATGTGATGCTCTATTAACTGTTGTTAAAAAAAAATTTGTGACCTTTTTACATTGTGGAAAAGTGTACATCAAAATCACCTCTGGAGCTTGTTAAAAAAAAAATAGAACTATTCTGCCTCTAGCCCAGAAAATCATCAGTCTCAGCCAATTGAGACGTAAAATTGGAAGGATGTGAAATTTTACAGTTCTTTCTTTATAAAGATATTCCAGCTCTTCAAGGTAAACTGCTTAACTCATTTGAGGTTCTGTGACTTAAACAGAACTATGTGTATTACAGTTATAAAGTTTTTATATCTATCCTACCCGCCCCCCCAGAGACTGAGAGAAATTAACAGTATGATACGGACAGGAGAAACTCCAACCAAAAAGAGAGGGATTCTTTTGGAAGATGGAAGTGAATCACCTGCAAAAAGAATTTGCCCAGAAAATCATTCTGCCTTATTACGCCGTCTCCAAGATGTAGCTAATGACCGAGGTTCCCACTGAGGTTAGTCTGTTGTACTGAAACTGTCTCTTCACAAACTGTTTAGCAGCATCATTTAATGCATGCTAGATGATGGGGCTCTTTTCCTTAATCCTTCCAGTATCCTTAGGATATTTTTACTCATCCCAACTGCCTTTTTTCCTACCAGTCAGTGCTTGCCATCAAGAGTACTTAGAATCCAAACTTGGATTTTTTTTTTTTCACTCTTTGGCAAAGCTATTACAAGTATTGCAGAGAACAAAGCATACTCCAATAGGTGAATAAGAGGTCTCTGTTAACATGTTCCAGCAGAGGACCTGTTTTTCAACTCATTCCTACCTGTTTTGTGGTCACCTCTGGCCCTCATGAAAAGCAAAACAAAAACTAGGTATTTTGTCCTAAAACACTTGGTAGGAGTGTGAGATTTTTGCATTCCCAAAAGGTGACAAGGTAGAGCGCCCAGATTTGGAGGTCCTAGGTTATTAGTCCAAGTCTCCCGTTCCCTTTGTATAATTCTTCCCTCTCTCCCCCTTAGGTGTGGTGCAGTGTGTGAGTGAACTTGTATAAGAAGTGGCACTTTAGGGCTGTAAAAGGCATGATTTTGTAACCTAGATTTTGCTGTATATTTGCGACGGCACTTTCTACAATGTGAACTTTGAGTACAAAACTTCTAGGTTGAACTTAATTCAGTATCTTCTTCAATGCTTTTGTACTTTTTTAAAAACTGTTAAAGCTCCAATAGCTACCTTTTGGGTGTGTGTTTTAAATTCTCCAGTGTTTTGTTAATAGGGATCGGATGGCTAAGTAAAGATTTTAAATCAAGGTGAATTAAGGGGATTATTATGAAAAATTACGACCTCTTCCTTAGGAGGTAGTTATCCAAAAGACGTGTGTCTTTATTAAGGTGATATATTTTAAATCTTTGGATATGTTCCTGACAGTTAAATAAAAAAAAAAAAGCTTGGAGAATTTAGGTTTTTATTAGTACATAGTACCATTTATACAAATTAGAAAATGTTAATTTAACAGCTATTGAATTATCTATATATACCTTTATTAATCACTATTGTTCCAGCAGTTTTAAAGTTGAATGAATAATCTTATTAGGGAGAAAATTCAATTGTAAATTGAATCAGTATAAACAAAGTTACTAGGTAACTTCATATTGCTCTGAAAGAAATATGGAACTTACACTGTTCAATTAGAATAGTGTTCTGCAAAAATATTTATAAAACCTCTCAAGATACTTACTGCTACTGTAATTTTATATGAAAATAAGTGTATTTTTCAATAAAGCATTTATAAATTAATCTGTTTAGTTATATTGAGAAAAGGGTATTTAGTTTCCTGCATAAATGACAAAGAACAATCATTTATTGGTTTATTGTCTCTACAAAACACATTAGTCATTCATCATTTAAATATCTGACTTCAATAGAAACCATTTTAACACTTTTTCTCCCTCCTGCCATAAAAATACAGTAAGTAATTTGCTTTTTAAAAAAACTATGAACGAGTGTTCTGGTTTCCTCTCACCCACCTAATATGTACCTCAGTGACAGCAGTTCGTATATTAGTAACACAGTAGGCTGAGGCCTGAGGTTCAAGTGATCTTCCACTTAAAAGTGCTCATCAGCTATGGGAACTGTTCTCCATACCTGTCCTCCACATCCTAACGTATGTACGGCTGGAACCACTGATTCAGAAATCATTAGATAGCGCTGAACTCCGTCTACTTTATTAGTTTAAATGAATGCAACTTACCTTTAGCATTATATTCAGAAAAATACTTAAGCGTCAAGGTCCCCAGTAACTTGGAGCACTGAACTAGATAACCGCCCTAAAGCACTTCTGACAGAAGTAACGCATCACGTAAAGAGGTTTCCAAAACTCGCGGCTCAAACCCAAGCACTCACGGACGACACCGACATCAGTCACCGTTCACACTGTTTTACTCTGCAGGCAGTCCTCTGCCATCGGTCAGCTGTCACCAGCCCGAGTCCAGCAGGAAAGTGCACAGTGCACCAGAGTCACCGGCTCTTAAGTTGCTACTGTTTTCTCTTCTTTACTGAAAGGTTGTACCGAGCCAGGCTTTACCCAGGACAGGCCAGCAACGTGAACACTTTTATTGTGCTGTTCTTCAGGCTTCTTCTAGGCACAATGAAAAGCAGACATTAAAAAAATAACTGATGAGGAGATGTCAGCACTATACAGATTGGTTTCCCCAAAAGTTACCTGTATGTACTGAGCAGCCGCCAATGAAGACATTTTAGAAAGCAAACGAGTTAACTACTTCCAAAATGGTCATCTACTTACTTTCTGAGTCAGCATCTTCTCTCTGGCTTCATCATGTACAGAAGGATTCCACGGAGAAAAGCTTAAGGAAGAGAAAAACATTAACAAACTGCTCACTAAATCTGCTTAATGTCCATTTTTACAATTTTAAGCCAGTTCCCCTAACAAAACTTAACAGGGAACAGTTTTTAGTCAGTCGTCAATATGTAAGTTTTAGACATTCTCTGATTTTCTCACATAACCGTCCCTCACAAAGCACTTTACATGGGTTCGCTCCCAACACCTCTGGAGTCCTGTGAGGCACAGTGAAAGTAACCGCTCTGGGTCTCCAAAGCCCATCAGGAAAAGCCACCCAGTCTAACTGCAGAACCCAAGCTCCTGACCACTACACTGCGCTGCCCCACCAGCAGCATCGATGCTGCCAAAGAGCTAAATCACCAGCTCCTTACTTCTCAATACTCCTCTGCCCCTCTTCCCCGAGATAAAGTATCACAGTGCCCAACAAACCCGTCGTTCATACTGATCGCTTGCACACTGTTCATCTCCCTCCTTCCACCAATCTGTGCGCTGATGGGGTAAGGGAGTTTAAGAGGGGCTCCAGCTAAAACTGCCAGCTGGAAAGGAGTCCTGACATTTGAACGTGTGACATTAGGAAACCAAAGTCTCTAGGCTTGCTATTGGCACAACGTGTCAGTCCACGTAAAGCAGAAGTCAAGTTATAACCGAATTAGAAAGGTTGTAAGCTAACAGATTACACACTTTCCCTTTAAATCCCCTTTCTAAGGCCACCTGGAGAATGGAAGCACAGTGCTGCAAAGTGCAGTTTCTCTGGATAATCAGCACTCACCTAATTGCATACGGGTCATCTATTTTAGGCTGGTCAAATAAACGAGCAGTGCACACCTTAACACTGTCAACTACTTTACTTTTAAACAGCTGAACATCTTTTTCGTACCTGTTGTAAAAGTTTAAATCAAAAAGTTACCAATGTGATCTACTTCACTATCTTCAAATTCTTCTTAAATAACAAAGCAAAGTAACATACAGAACTGCAGCCTCTGGGTTTAGGGGGCTTGCTGTATCAATCTTGTAGAACACCCTCCTTGCGTACATCAGGACCTGCCAAATATGGTTATGGTTCCGCCTAAAGGGAAACATGACAGGGTTACTGAGGCTTCCTCTTGCTGGCTTATGTCACCAGAGGAAACACTTATTTACTAACCTCCATTTTGCAAATGCTCTCTTTACATCCAGTTCACCTGAGGTGGGATCCACGAGCGGGTGAAAGACCGGAATATCAAACACCAAGCGCTGGATTTAAAGAGAGACACATCCATTAATGGCAGCAATAGAGCTTGTCAGACCCACACAGAGAGCTGCAAAGGGGGCTTCAGGACAAGGCCGTCACGTTGCTTAAAGTCAAAGAGCTGCCTCAAGAGGACACTTAACTATTTTCAGTGTCTTCCTGTAAAACTAAGTGTTGCAGCGAAGCGGGGGAAAGTCACTCTCCCCTGCCACGGCACAGTCACCGCTCACACAGTAAGTGCTGCACTGAGCCTCAGCGCGCGTGCCGAGCAGAGAAGCCGGTAAAGCCAAGGGCAGAGGCCAGCACAGCCAGACGCAGCAAGGCATAAAAACCCCCGTGACAGGCTGCTGAGTAGGTAAGAGATTCTGGGAAACCGAAATCATAAACGCATTAGGTCAGGAAAAGAAGCAAGAAATCTTTAAAGCCTGTTAAGCCCTCCTCGCTGACCAAGAAATGAAGCCAGGCTGTGCCCCCTACTTACAGGGCAGTCACCATCTGGGTAGTTATCAGGGATGTAAACTGTAAACTTAAACACACCATCTTGATACAGTCCGTGCCGTATGAATATTACTCCAAACCACACTGTAGGAAAAAATATACACCGTTAATGGCTATGTTTGTGTCAGAGGAACCAAATGTGCTATAAAGTAAGTGAATCCTTCTTACTTAATGCAGATCGATAAGATGGCTGCACATAGACACCTGGTAACTTCTGTTTCACAACCAAGGTACTAAAACAGAAGCAGAACAGTGAGATTTGATGGATGGAAATGGAAATGACACATATAGACCAAACCGCCCACGTTCATTTTTTGCGAGGAGTCCCTCGAGGGGCAGCTGATGCCCTAACCAGACAGACGGAGCCATCACAACCTGTCACCTGGCCCTGACTGCTGCCCATTTACTGGCTTCCGAGCATTTGCTCACAGAGAAACATGGCCAAAAGCGGGCCCCAGATTAAGAAATTAAAACCAAACGGATACACAAAGAATCAAGTTTTCCTCCCAGAAATCAGTTTCCCTAAAACACACCATCTTGGAAACCAACCTGTAGGTAATGCTGGACATTAAATTTTAGGTCAATGAGAGTATGTATCAAATTACTGCCTTCGTGACTATGGACAATAGATCTCACCCACCCACATTCAAAAGCCATTTTAAAATACAATTTTAGGTAATTAAGACATCAGAATTCGATGGAACTACCCTCACGTGGGTGTCATTTCAAGTCTGAACACCAGTCCACGTGGCAGTGTTCTGGGTGAAGGCAGGCATCCGCGTGAGGCGCTCACACTCCTGAACTTGCCCCCAACTCGGACACCTGAACTCTGTGGGCCCTGGTGTGGGAAAACGGTGGTGCGGACACGAGGGAAGATGAGCACACTGACACGCAGGCTGCACTGGCCCTTCTGGGACCTGTCACCTGACAGCCATTCTTCTCTGTCCCTTGCAACCGGGTTATGACCCTTGTTAAGGAAGGCTGTGACTGGACCTTAAAAAGAACAGTGTTCACCGAGGGCCTTAAAACACATGAACCTACCAGTCCTCAGTCTTCTGAGAAGTAGCTTATTGGACCTGCGTCAGTTGCTTTTATTTATTACCTATTTGCTACCACACTTATTTTTAAAATCATTTTAGTTATTCCATTTTTAAGTCATTAAAATTCAGCATGTCAACAGCAGCATGGTTGGCAGATGTAACTACTGCAGTGAGGTTTGCCAGAAAGGCAATTTTGTATCCCAACACAGACAGCAGATTTAATGTCACAGAGGAAGGCTGTCCAACTCTGCCTGGCCAGACACAGGCCTCCATTATAAAGCCGAAGGGACGGCTGCTACTGGTTCACACCCAGCCATTTACACTGGGGCCTCAGACCCTCCAACGTGGCAGCATTAGTGCAGTGATGGAGGGCTTGAGGGTGCTTTTAAAATAACTTCATGTACAAAGGAATTCTTAAATGATTGAAGTTAAGAATTCTCCAAACTTTGTCCTTGTAACAAATTATCAAATCAAATGCCATCTGCACTTACTCACTATTTGAGCCCCTTTGGTGGCCAGGAGCTGGGTCATCACTAGGAGACTCTGCAGAAGTGCCCATCTCCTCACACTCTATTGATATGTGCAACTTTACTCTAATTTTTGACTTCTGTGACTAGTCAGGTTCTTCTTGACATGAAGCCCAAATCTTTATAACTTCCCTAGAATTGCCCGTCTGCCTCTGGGGGCCACACAGGAAAAGTCAAATTCCTTTTCTAATGACAGACCTTCAAACATATGAAGACAGCTTTAACAAGTACTTTCTAGGCTTTCTCTTCTCCAAGTCCATGGTCCCCATTCCTTCAGCTGTTGACTCCAAAAGTCTGGCTTCCTGACCTTTGCCTACAGGGACCGTCTCCTCCAGGGACCATCTCCTCAGTCTGTCAGGATGCCTCTGGTTGGGTCTGACCCAAGGAGGAACAATGATCACCCTCCCACTGTCCGCCCTCTACAACCACCTCTTCGGGAGGCGAACCCTCACCTCATATAAAGGGAGACCAAAACTAAGTTTCTGACCTACTGTGGATGCTTAGTAAATCTTAGTTTCTTTCTCCTCTTGCTCTCCAAAACAGACATGGAAAATTAAAGCACACATTGCCTTTAAATCTTATTTACCCAAGCTCTGAGTAAGAACCATCACTTGTAGAAGAGGGCGTTTATGTAACACCACTGAGGCCTTGGTTAAGAAAGGTGATACTACCAGCAACCGCTTCCATCGTCCTGTGCACACGAAGGCCAACGCCGGAGGGGGACGGGTTTGCGCTTTACGGGTAAATGGCTGCTGTGTACTACTGAGTCCATCAGAATAAATTTAATTCTTTACCTTTCAAGGGTCATTCAAAATGGAACCAAATAGTTTAGAACTCACAATTCTGCAAGAAGAGAGTATTCCAGGTAGAAAGGTCCGTAGGAAGCGTGAGTGCCATTTGTTGACTGTGTCGCTGGGGCAGGAGATGTAGGCTTAGTTATGGGCAAAGCATTTTTGGGAATGGAAGGCAGCTGTTTCTTTGGAGCAGTGCGTGGAGGACTGGTTTTCACGTCCCCTGTTAAAGTCTTCTCTTCACCATCAGATCGCTATTCAAGGTGGAAGTGGTGAGAACATTTGTTAGGATGATTCTTAAATCACAAGACTACATGTGATGTGCTCTTGGTCCTTGACTGAAAAGCGGGAATTACTCTTTCTAAGGACATTCTAGCACCATGAGCAAGATGGCCTGACAGTGCTTGAAGCAGGCAGGCCACTCTAAAGAGCGGGACAAAGCTGCTCCAAGACTAAACCGTTAGAAGATTCATCCATGCCCATTCATTCATCCATGACAATAAAGCCGATATTTACAGGATTTACATGAAACAGAAAGGAATGGTTTCTCCTGGCGGTCCCAGAAAGAGGGCAAGCGGTAACTGAGCAATTAGACAACTGTGCAAGACTAGAAAAAACCCCTGGCACTTACAGGTCAGGTGCTAAGTAGCTCAAAATAGGGTAGATGACCGAACTCAGTCACTACCTGATGTCATCACTTTGGTCAGAAACTAAGAATGAAGCTATTCTCTCACTTGCATGGGTCTGATTTTGATCTTGTCCCTAATGGATATGTTTCCACATGTGGACTATCACCAGAAAACTGTCATCCTTCATCAAAGACAAAGGTCTAAATGAGTCAGAGACTAAATTACCATCTCATGGCACTTTCTTGGCTCAGGTACAAAGGCCGTTTAATTAGCTGTATAAGGGGAGCGTATAACTCAGTGGTCGAGCACTTGCTTAGCATGCACAAGGCCCTGGGTTCAATTCCCAGCACCTCCATTAAATACACAAAAACCTAATTGCCTTCCCCCCAAAATTAAAAAAATTGAAAAAATAGCTGTATTAAACATGTACATAGTACTGTATACAGAAAAAAGTTGATTAATAGTGGTGTTCTCTTATAGGCAGAATTACAGGTTATATTCATTTTCTTTTTGTATTTTAAGTTTTCCTATAATGTATTATTTTTCTAAATAAAACAGGTATTTTATTTAGAAAAATTTAACCAGCTCTCTCAAGTCTGACCTGACCGTTTTGGACTGGCCTTTCCCAAGACTTTTCTAACCATGGAATCTTACAGTTTGTAGAAAAACTACTACAATAATGTGTCACAAATTTCATCATGTGTAAATATAACCTAAGTCAAAACAGAAACGTGATTAGCAGAATGATTTCTACTTGAGATGCGATTTCAGCCTCAGAAACTGACTTTAGTCAACAAAATAATTATTTCTCAAAAGTAAAACCTAAACTAGAAAAACAAGGCAATTTGTTAAGGCTATAGGCAACCCTGGTATGAATTCTTTTGGCTTCTATTCTGACACAAATGGGTTTCCCCACTGAACTTATCAACTATACCTACTTTGCGCACAGAGCTTGTAGACATGCTCCAGAAAGGGTTCATAACGTGTCCTCCAAACAAAGAAATTCTGTGGTCTGTGTCATCAACCTCTTTCGTCCACAGAATTCACTTTACCTTAAAATGAGATGGGAAAACAGAGAAACATACCAACACCAATGGTTACGACATCTGAAATAGTTAAGAACTAAACGTGAACCTCTAAATAGAAATACAGTATAACGTTATATAATATATGGTTATAAAAACCTAGAGGAAAAAAATCTTCAGAAACAGTTTCCTTCTATACTCCCTCCCTCTTCTGATTCCAGTTTCTTTCCCATCTTTAAATGCCGACAGGAATCTGTGTACTGAGTCCTTGGCCAGGATTCAGAATATTCAGTGACACAGTTCAGCTCTGGTGCCAGAAGTGCAGAAGATATGGACTATAACTGTTGCTATTAGCATAATATCTAGGCATCTGGCTGCTGGGAAAGCTGGGTTCAGAATGCACTGTGCCCTCATGCACAAAGGGTCTCTCACTGTTCCCAGGGATATGGGAATTAAAGATCCAAGGGGCTAATTTAAGAGTGTCTTACATGAGTTGTCTCAAGTACAGAATGATTCTCTCCAGCAAAACTGGTAGCCGAAGATACAGCAGATGAGAAAGGGCTAATGGGTCCTGTTGGGACCATCCACAAGAAACAACCTTTTTCAGCTGCTTCAAGTGTGGAAACAGCAGGATTAGGCCTTTAAGGAATTGCCAAGCAATATGTACGAATGCAACAGAGGAGTGCAAACAGACATTTCACAAACACAGATCTTCCACCAAAGTTTCATGAAGTGGATAAGAAAGCGTGTCTCAAAGGTCCCAAAATCAGTGGGTCACTTACTAAAAATACAAAGGACAAGGCAAAGGACAAGCAGCTAGCGGAGCTTTAAGAACAGCAGCTTGTCTGCTCTGTTGACTTCCCCCAGGCTCGGTCATGTTTAAAGCCGAGCTCCTCTAAATTCCTACGTGCACCAATCAAAAGGCTGAAGGTGAAGGGTGAAAACTTAAGCAACATTTTACAAAATTCTTAAGAAGCAAATCATTAGAGAAGCATGTACCAAATGTCCCTAATCAGCAACAATTTGCCAACGAGCCTCTGACATCCACAGGTGGATCCCATACCCTGCCAGCACCCATTACTGCTGCTCTGCTTTCCAAGATACAATGCCACCCAATAATTAAAGGGATGAGGATTCTGGTTCTTCCACTTACCTGATGACTTACATCTGATAAGTAGCAACTTATTCCTGAGAGCTCTTTACAAATCTGCCTTTAAAGGTGACTATGATACAGGTAAAAATGGTTGGGACATCAAAAATGTAAGCGAGGGGTGGGATATGCTCCTGTTTGGTGCAAATGAAACACTGGTTTTCAGATCCAGAGTAATGTGCAGCACTCGACTATCATCTAGGACAGAACTGATTTAACAGAGGACCCTATCCCCTCGGGATACAGTGCTCACCACAGTGTAAATTTACTGGGGTGGATCAGTAAGGTGCCTTCCTAGTCTAACACATAATGATTCTATGACTTTGTCTTTAAGAATCAAATAAAATCCCCAGTTTCCCCTGTCTTTAAGAAGGCGGTATTATCTACCGCTGCCTGTTTCCAGCAACATAATCCCCTGGAGAAATTGTAGCACACTTTTCAGAAGTAACTACACCATATAACAGATGTCTACTCTACCCAGGCAGAGTATAACATTTTCCAACAGGAGTGACATGGATGTTAGAAGACACGAGACACGTCCTAGTCATTCCGAAACAATTTTAGAATTTCTGCTGGTTTAGCCATACAAATAAGACATGATTGCCTTTCTTTATACCACACAGCTGAGAAGTCAGTATCCTGGCCCCGCACGAACGAGTCGCACCTGTCGTAAGCCAAAACTTGAAAGACGGGCGGTTCTTTCCTTCTATGTACCATAGTCCTCAAACAGGCATATCACCCTGAACAGCCTTAAATTCTATGTTAAGAGGAGACCAAGCTGGGCCCAAGGAGAAAGATGAAAACAGCCTCGGCCCCGGCTCTCTGGGGACACTCGAGACGGGCACCCTCGCCCGGGGGCGGAAACCCATCTCTGCGCACGCAGAGAATCTAGACAAACCTGTCTCGAGATGAGTACAAGGCAGAGGCCAAGTCCCGGCCTCGCAGCTAGCTCGACGCCGGCCCTGGGCCCGAGAGACCGTCCAGTGGGGGCTGAGGGCCTCGGACACCCGCCTCAACCTGGGAGCGGGGACGGAGTCGGGCGTGAGGACCGGGCCGGGGAGGGCGGGCCCGCCTCCCCTCCTCAGGCCGGCCCAGCCCGGCTCCCGGACAGCCTCCCGGCGCCAGGCCCTGGACCTCCCGGCGGCCGGCACAGCAGGTGCCTGCAAACGCGGACAGGTGCCCGGCTCCACCCCCATGTCCCAGCGAGGCCGCCGTCACTGCGGAGTCGAGAGCCCCCGGTAAGGCAGACAAATGCCGGGCCCGACGACGCCGGGGACCCGGTTTGAGGACTCCAAGGCCCTCAAGTACCTACCACCGGCCTGGCAGTGCACCTCACCTTGGTGTTTTCAATGCAGTGTTCCTAGCTGCCGAGCGCAGTCGCGGCCCCACAAGCATCTCTGGCCGCAGCGCCAACCCGGCCCCTGCCTACTCCCCGCCCCGCCCGGCCAGCTCTCAGCCTCGGCTCCGCCCCCCCCGGCCCCCGCCCCTGGGCCCTGCCGCTTCCGTCCAACTTCGCCGCGCCGAGTGGCTCCCATACCTGTCCGTCAAGAACGTTCTTCCGGGGGCGGTTGGAACGGCAGCACTAGGCTCTGCCAATCAAATCGGCTTTGGTTGGGTGGGGCAGCACTTGACCCTCCCCTTACGTAACAGCGCCGGGGCGAACTGTCAGTCACAGAGGTCTCGGCCCCGGGGGAGGGATGGGGCGGAAACAAGCACCTGGACATAAGTGGGCAGGGCTTCCGTCAGTCACCATGGAGACCCGCCCACAGATTTGTGCGTGACCGCCGCTGCCATTCAGAAAGGCTGTGACTGCGGCTTTTCCTAGCCTGGGTCAGGGCGGGGCCTGGCGCAGGACTGGAGTCCCGAGAGAGGAGCCTGACGGTAAGCCGCCGCCGCCGCCTCACCGCCCCGGTCCCCGCCCGCGCTCGTTCCTCCGTCCCTGGCGGCTCCAGGAGGCCTGAGACTGCCACGTCGGGCGCAGCCGGGTCCTGCCGGCCCGCAATGGGAGGAGCTGGGGCCGCTGTCAGGTTGGGAGAACCTGGAAGAACACTTGATGTAACATTGAGAAACGCCTGTTTCCTGTGTCAAAGAATGGAGGAGCGAATGGATACAGAGAATAGGCGCTCTCCTAAGTCATTCCTTGTCCCAGCTCTCATCCCTACAAGTTATCCTTTGGCCCGCTGCCAGAAGGGCTTTTTTTAAAGTGTACTTATCAGACCAGACATATACAATCCGAATCCGGGGGCGGTGAGTACCAGAAATTTATATTTGTCACAAGTTCCTCCGGTGATTCTGGTACTCATTGAAGTTTGAGAATCTTTCCCATGGTAACGTAGCTCCTGGTCCTCTGATTTTTTTTTTTAATTTATTCAGTTTTTATCTCACAAACCCTCATTTTAATTAGAACACCGTTACCAATCCAACTCTTTACTGCTCAAAAGCCAAACACGGGAGCAGTTTCAGACTGAATAAAATCTAACCTCCCTGATTTACAAGACACACCCTATGCTGGCCTCATTCCCATATTCCCGTCTCATTTCTCACGTTTCTTTCCAGCCTCGTTCTGTGACCGCTGCCCTTGGCTTTCACACCTCCAAGCTTTTTTTTTTTTTATACGACGGTGCCTCCTCTTGGGATGCCCCTCCAGTCTCCACCTAACTCAGTATCTTACACTCAGAAGAGGAGAAATATTCTCTAATCAGGTTGTTTGTTCAGTTTTTGGTTGCCTTTGAACATCTGGTAAAACGACCTCCTTGTTAAATGGCAGGCAGCCAAACACTCCTAATCCCCAGGGTTGGTTCTGAAATCCAGCTTCCTCCTCTAGCTGAAAACATTCCTCAGCCACTTCCTTTTGTCCACTTTGAATACACTTAGGAATGTTGTGATGTCCTTAATATTATTAGTCTCAGTCGGTATAAAGAAAAGAGGAGGAGGAAATCCTTTCTCCTGGCCGCAAGTGGTCTCCCTTGGCACCTCTCTGACCCAATCCCTCCCAGCCTTCTTGGCAGTCTCCTCATCCTCTCCTGAAGTTTTTTCTGATCTCACCCTCTGCTCTCCTTCTTGGCAATCTCATCCTTTCCCTAAGCTTCACCAGGGACTCACATACATTTCTCCAGCTCAGATCTCTCCACGGAGCTTCAGGTACATTTATGCAACTGCCCTTTTGGCAATGGATGCTTCAGACACTTGTCAGATCCTTGTGGCTGCGCATGTCAGAAAACCCAACTCAAACAGGCTATCATAGCAGGGGGATTTGTCTCCAGCGGTGGGGCAGGTTCCAGGGGTGGCACTCCGGACCTCAAACGTGGCTTTCCCTCCAGTCCCTGGCATTGCACTGTCAGGCTGCTGCCATTCCAGACACACCCCATGGGACAGTGTCTAGCAAAAGCAAAAGGATCCTTTTCTTCCAAGGATCTCTTCAAAAGCAAGAATACCTTTCCCAGAAGCTCTCCAGAAGCAATGCTCACGTTTCAACAACCAGAAACTAGTTACTGGGTCTCTGCCCACAAGGAAACCAATCAAAGGCAAGTGGCATGAGTCTGCCATGACTGACAAGGGCTCAGCAAGATTTACCCTGGATCCCTGGACTTCAGGCAGAGGAATAACATGATTGGATTTATATCTTGAAAAGAACACTTTGCATGCACCCCAATGTTCATAGCAGCACTATTTACAATAGCCAAGACATGGAAACAACCTAAATGTCCATCGACAGATGACTGGATAAAGAAGTTGTGTATTTATACAATGGAATACTACTCAGTCATAAAAAGTAATAAAATGCCATTTGCAGCAACATGGAACAAACTGGAGATTGTCATTCTAAGTGAAATAAACCAGAAAGAGAAAGAAAAATACCATATGATATGATTTATATGTGGAATCTATTAAAAAAAAAAAGACAAATGGGCTTATTTACAAAACAGAAACAGACTCACAATCATGAAAAACAAACTTATGGTTACCAAGGGGAAAGGGGGTGGGAAGGGATAAATTGGGAGTTTGAGATTTGCAGATACTAGCTAATATATATAAAATAGATAAACAACAAGTTTATACTGTATAGCGCAGGGAACTATATTCAATATCTTGTAGTAACCTATAGTGAAAAAATATGAAAATGAATATATGTATGTTCATGTATGACTGAAGCATTGTGCTGTACACCAGAAATTAACACAACATTGTAAACTGACTATACTTCAATCAAAATATATATACAAAAAAAAAAAAAAAGGAAAGAAAAGGCCACTTTGTTTGGAGAACAGATTGTAGGGCCAACAGAGTATTTGGGAAACCACTGCGGTGGTTTGGCAAGAGATGATTACATAAGCTTGATGGTGGAGATGGAGAAGTGAATGAGTTCAGATGTTTAAGAGGTGGAATGGACAGGACTTGGCCATGGATTAGATGTGAGGGGTAAAGGGCTGAAGACAAGGGAAGAATCATGGATGAAGTCTAGATTTTGGCTTGAGCTACTGGAGGAATGGTGAGGCCATTCACTGAGATGAGAAACAGTAAAGCACACTCTTTGCAGGGTTTGGGGGATAGGGAAATAGTTCTGTTTCGACTAGGCCATGTTTGGGGTGTTTCTGTAGGTACTGCTGTTCATGTGCCTGATAACCATTTCCCCCTTCTTCATTGCTAACAGAGCCTTGAGTTTTGTTAAGGAGTCCCGCCCTTCAGGGGTGCCCTGCTGCTCTTGGGACAAAGACTAAACTCCTTACCGTGACCATGGGCCCAGCATGCAGGGCCAATGCCTGTCCAGCCCCACGGACCTCAGGCTTCAGCCACTCGCATTCTCTTTAATTCTTTGGATGTGTGATGCTCTCCCACTCAGCCCCACCACAAAAGGGGGGCCTTTGCTTTGGATGTTCCCTTTGCCTGGACTTTCTGTCTCCCCCTACACAGATCTCTGCTCAAACACCACTTCCTCAGGACAATTTTCTGTCCATTTAGGAGGTGACATTAGTACCTCTCTCTGTACTATACAGTAATTCCACGAGGCAGGAACCATGTCTGTTTCCATTTTCCTGGTCTTCCCAGCGTCCAGTCCAATGCCTGGGTGTAGTAGGTATGCAGTAAATACTTGACAAATGAAAGACAGAAGCAACTAAAGTATATTTAAAACACCTACCAACCTGCACACCCCCAGCTCTGTACCAAGAAAGTAGCTGATTGTGAAAATGAGGATGTTACATTCAAAGGGAAATGAGGAGGCAGCCTTGAGGTACCATTTCTTTAAGACTAAAATGTAAAATACTAAGAAAAAACATCCCACTAAACCTTAACCTTACCTAGAAAACATTTTCTGTCACTCATATTACATTCATTATTCTAAGTTTTTGGAGTATCTGATACTTGTGTCAAAAGATGAATTCTTTTTGCATCAGGACATAGGGGATCTATATGAGTGTTCAGGACTCCTGCTCATGTTCTAATCAGCAAAATATTCACGGACTCCATTCTCCTTTTGGTCTCTGGGAAATTAACTGTACAAAGCAGTTTAGATCACTGATCTACTACTAAAGGAAGGCCTGAACAGCCTTTCCTTCCGGAAGCGGCCAAGTGATGGTGAGTTGAAATGTGTATGTGTTTCATTCACGGGCACACACACGAGCTAGAATTTTAAGCTCAATCCATTTGCCTCCTAAATCCTTTTGTGAAAGGTAGATTCCTACATAGTGTGGCATGTGTTCCACTGATTACATCTATTGTTAAGGATACACAGCTAGGCATTTATTTTAATACATCAGAGAAAAAAGCAACAACACATCCCCACCATGACTTTCTGGACAGTCATGTTTAGGATGAGACCACAGTAAGCATTTGATTTTTTTTTTAAGGTGAATGGGTTTAAAGGAGGATATTCAGTAAGTAATCATTCTGTAGTTAATAATGATCCTCAGATCTGGCAGAAATCACGAATTTTTGGCAATGATTAAAGTTTGAGGAGCTCTGCTTTAGAGGAGGATGTGCCTTTTAGCCTTTCTACAACCTCACCGATCACTATAATTCTTGTTTATAACATCACAAATGTGCTTCCAGTTTTGGTTTGCATCACATTTTCTTCCCTGACCTAGTTCCTGTAACTCCTGACTCTTGAGTAAACTAGTGAGTGAATGGTTGGATGATTGGATAGATAGATGAAAGGAGGAATTTTACAGAATATAACACTTCAAGTCCTAATCAGAGTCGCTGGTGGACCACTGTGAGAATTTATGCCTAAAGGAAAAGCAGCCAATATACAACACTGCAGCTCATAGAGGGGCCAGCAGAGAATTGATCTTTTATGACCAAACAGCACTTTGAACATCCATGACGCTGCAAAAAGCCACCCACTCTCTTAGCGTGCTGCTCACTCTTCCACCAGCCACAAGAGCTATCTTCTCTTTTATTGGCATTCTTTGCAAAATCACCTCACTCTGTGGTTTCAAAGCATTTGGAAAGATGGGAATGGCTTAAGGTTAGTTTTAGCTAGACTGGCAGGTGCAGTAAAGAAAACCAAAGGGAGAAAAAGCAATATTCATCCATTTGATAAATAATTCAGGGTCTGCTGTGGGCAGGGCACTATTCCTGACATAGACACCTTACTTTCTTACAATAGGTGAATAGTGATTCATGAAAGACACGGAGTTCCATAATAGCCTATAAGGAAAAAGAATGTGAAAAGGAATAAATATATATGGATATATATGTATAATTGAATCATCATGCTCTATACCAGAAATTAACACAACGTTTAAAAATTTTAAAAACATTTTTAAAAGGCAAGGAGTTCCAGTGATTTTGAGAGTCTGCACCCTAAGCAAATGATACTGTCACCATCATTTATTCCAACTTTTTATTATGAAAATCTTCAGTCATATAGAACAGAAGAGTACAATGACCATCCTTCCACTCACCACACAGATTTAACAATGGTTAATGGTGGAATGATTTCAATTTGTTTCCCTCTTCCTGTCTAATTTTTTTCTTCCTGAATCATTTAAAAGTAAGTTGCAGAGAGAGATTAAGACGGTGGAGTAGGAGGATGTGGAACTCACCTCCCCCCATGAACACAGCAAAAAGACATCCACATGTGGAGCAATTCTCACCAAAAACGAACTGGAGACTGGCAGAAAGATGCTTGTATAATCAAGGCTGTAAGAAAGAGCCACCCGGAATCAGGTAGAAAGGGAAGAGATGTGACCAGGTCAGGACCTGTGCCCTTAGGAGGGGTCTCAGAAGAGGAGGGGGATTTCATGGGCAGAGATACTCCCTGGGAAGTAAGCAGATTGGCCACACCAGCCCTGGGAGGTCTGACACCAGAAACTCCCTTTGGCTGGCTGGAAAGCTGGTGGGACTAACAGGGGGGCTGCAGGAAGCCTGGACCCCACCCATGAGGAGCTGGTACAAGCTTGCTTACTCCCAAAACAGGGCAGAGAGGGCAGATTGAAACTGCCTGGGATGCTGATGCGTTTCTTGCAGCCAACATGGTGGCACACGTCCCAGCCCACGCCAGCCCTGTCTGCTCTGTAACACAGCTCTATACTACAGTGAGGGCTGCAGTGGCCAAGAGGAGAGCTCAGCTGTGAGGGACAAAGATGGCTCAGATCTGGAGTGCCTTCTGAGTGGGGCAGGGGCAGCCATTATGGGTGCTCATGGAGGCAGCACATCAGAAGCCATCAGGCACCCTGACTATCACCAGGGCCACCAGAGCCTGCACCCAGACCTACGCCAAGCACAGCACCAGCCCCTCTTGCTCCAGCACTGCTCCCGTTTGGACCAGGGAGCCAGTGCTGGGATGGGGTGGGGACCACACACTTAAAGGGAAGGGAGCCAGCTTAGACCTGACCCTCAGAGCTTCTGCTCCAGCAACTTGGCACTTGCCCCCAACTCCAAAAGGGTGGTGCTGGCCACTGAGCAGAGGAGCCCCGGCCCCTCCATCTTCACCCTACCTACTACCAAGGTAAGAGCTGCCAGCACATCCTGGGGAAAGATGACTCATGCTCACGTCAGATCCAGCTCTCCCACCATAGCCACTGGGCACATGCAAACTGTAAAGGGCCACTTCCACACAAGGACAGACCTTCAAGACTGCCATAGGTAACTGTTTCACCTAGTGTCGTAGAGACAGAGAAAGTTAAGCAAAATGGAAAGACAGGGGAATTTGCTTCAACTGAAAGAACAAGAGAAAAACCCCCCAAAAACTAATGAAATAGAAATATATAATTTATCAGATAAACGGTTCAAAGCATAAGTAATAAAGATGCTAACTGAATTAGGGAAAAGGATAGATACAGTCAGAATTTTAGCAAAGAACTAGAAAATATTAAAAAAGAATCAGAATGAAAGAATACAGTAACTGGAAAAAAAAAAAACAAACACCACCATCACCATTAGAAGGAATTAACAGCAGACTAGGCGATCCAGAAAAGCACACATGATCTGGAAGATAGAGTAATGGAAATAAACCAATCAGAACAACAAAAAGAAAAACACATTTTAAAAATGACAAAAGTTTAAATGACAACAGTTTATCAAGTGTACTAACATTGCATTATAGAGGTCCCAGGAGAAGAGAGAAAGGGGTCAAAAATATACTTGATAAAATTATGGCTGAAAATTTTCCAAACCTGAAGAAGGAAACAGATATCCAGGAAGCACAGAGGGTCCTGAATAAGATAAACCCAAACACAGCCACACCAAGACATATCATAATTAAAATGGCAAAAATTAAAGGTAAAGAGAATTCTAAAGGCAACAAGAGAACAACAGTCATATATGAGGGAACCCCTACATAGAGCTATAAATGACTTTTCTGCAGCGACTTTGCGGGGATATATTCGAAGTGCCAGTTAAAAATCCTGAAACCTAAGACACTCTACCTAGCAAGATCATCACTTAGAACTGAAGGAGCGATAAACAACTTCTCAGACCAGTAAAAACTAGAAGAGTTCATCAATACTAAAGCTACCCTGAAAGAAATCTTAAAGGTTCTTCTCTAAGTGGAAAAGGAGCGGCTATAACAAGAAGTATCTATAGGAAAGGAAAAACCCACCAGTAAGGGGAAATATGCAGTAAAGATCAACCCCTTAAATAAGCTAGTACAAAGACTGAAAGACAAATAATTGTAACGTCAACTCTAACTACAATAATCAGTAAAGGGATAAGTGTGAAGATGCAAAATACGACATCAAAAACACAAAATGTGGGGGAAGGGAGTAAAAATGTAGATTTTTAAAAGAATGTGCTTGAATTTAAAAGACTACCAGTTTAAAACAAGTAGATATAATTTTAGGTCAATAGGAACCCCATGGTAACCCCAAATGAAAAACCTAAGAGAGATACACAAACATTAAAGAGAAAGTAACACATACCACTAAGAAAATCATCAGGCCACAAGGGAAGAAACTAGAAGAAGAAAAGAACAGAGAAGAACTATAAAAACAGCCAGAAAACAAGTAAGAAAATGGGTAATAAGTACATACCTAACAGTAATCACTTAAGTGTCAATGGAATAAATGCTCCAATCAAAAGACAGGGTGGCTGATCGGACTAAAAAGCCAAGACCCATCTATGTGCTGCTTACAGAGAGACTCACTTCAGAGCTAAAGACACACACACTGAAAGAGAGGGGATGGAAAAAGACATTTTATGCAAACAGAAATAAGACCATGGGGACAGCAATACACAGACAAAATGGGCTTTAAAACAGAGATGGTCATTATATAATGATAAATGAATAAATACAAGAAGAGGATATAACATTCATCAACAAACATGCACCTAATACAGGAGCACCTAAATATATAAAGCAAACATTAACAGTCATAAAGGGAGAAATTGACAGTAATGCAAAAAAGTAGGGGACTTTAACATTCCACTTACATCAATGGACAGATGATTCAGACAAAGACAATATGGACACAGTGGTCTTAAATGAAACATTAGACCAATTGGACTTCATAGACATCTACAGGACATTCCATCCCCAAACAGCAGAACACACATCCTTTTCACGGGAACATGGAATTTTCTGCAGGAGAGATCTCATACTAAGCCACAAAATGAGTCTCAACAAATTTAAGAGGATAGAAATTATATCAGCATTTTTTCTGACCACAATAGTAAGAAACTAGACATCAATTACAGGAAGAAAAATGAGAAAAACACAAACATGTGGAGACGAAATGACTAAACAACATGCTATTACAAAAAAAAAAAAAAGTCAATGAAGAAATCAAAGGGGAAATCAGAAAATACCCAAATGAAATGAAATAAATGAGAAATGAATGAATGAATGACTGACAAATGAAGATGGGAACACAACTTTTCAAAATCTGTGGGATGCAACAAACACAGTTCTAAGAGGAAAGTTTATAGCAGGCCTACCTCAGGAAACAAGAAAAATCTCAAACAACTTAATCTACCATCTCAAGAATTAGGAAAAGAAAAACAAACAAATCCCAAAGTCAGCAGAAGGAAACAACAAAGATCAGAGAGGAAATACACAGAGGTCCCTCCCTCCCCTCAAAGACAGTAGAAACGATCAGTGACACCAAGAGCTGATGTTTCAAAAAGATAAACAAAAACGATAAACTGGTAGCCAGGCTCATCAAGAAGAAAAGAGAGAGGACCGAAATAAACAAAATAAGAAAGAGGAGAAATAACAACCAATATCACAAAGGTACAAAAAAGTCATGAGAATACTATGAACAGTTATATGCCAACAAATTGGGCAACCTGAAAGAAATGGAAAAATTTCCAGAAATATAGTCTTCTAAGACTTAATCAGGAAGAAATAGACAATCTGAACAAACCAATCAGTAGTAATGAAACTGAATTTGTAATTTAAAAAACTCGCAGCAAACAGAAGTCTGCAACTGGACAATTTCATAGAGTAATTCTACCAAACATATTAAGAAGAGTTAATATTACCATATGACCCAGCAATTCCACTCCTGGGTATATAGTTGAAGAAAATGAAACCACTAATTTGAAAAGATACATATATGCCAATGTTCACAGCAGCATTATTTACAATAGCCAAGACATAGAAGCAACCCAAATGCCCATCAACAGATGGATGGATAAAGAAGATATGGTATTCATATGCAGTGGAATATTACTCAGCCATAAAAAAGAATGAAATTCTGCCACTTGCAATGGTGCAGATGGATCTAGGGGGTATTATGCTTAGTGAAATACATATGACAGAGAAAGACAAATACTGTATGATATCACTTATATGCGGAACCTAAGAAATAAAACAAATGAATGAATATCACAAAACAGAAACAGACTCACAGATCTAGAGACCAAACTAATGGTTACCACAGGGGAGAGGGAAGTTTGGGAGGGGGTGCAAAATAAGGGGATGGGATTAAGAGATACAAACTACTATGTATAAAATAAAGAACAAGGATATACTGCACAGCACAGAGAAATACATCCATTACTTTGTATTAAGTTTAAGTGGAGTATAATCTATAAAAATGTTGAATAACTTTGTTGTGCACCTGAAACTTTTATATTATAAATCAATTATACTTCAATTAAACAAAAAAGTTATGATCATCATGAACTACAGTCCAAGATACCTCAGCATGTATCTCCTAAGGTCTAGGACATTCCCTTACATACCTACCAAGCCACAATCACACTTGAGAAAATGCTCTGAATTCCTAGTCTCATTGAAAGATCTAATTCTTACACATCATAAAAAAGCTTTTATAGTTATTATTTTCCTAAGCCAGGATCCAGTCAAGATTCATTCATTACATTTGGTTGTTATGTCTCTTTAGTCTTTATTACAGAACAATCCTTTCCCCTGCCCCACTAATGTGGACCATTTGAACACATTCTTGTGATGTTGTTTAGCTTGATCCTCTGTCCCTGTGTTTCTTGGATACAGTAAGTTCTGAACACTTGATTGGATTCGGCATTTCTGGTAGGAGTAATTTGTGGGGGAGGAGCTTATTTTGACTCTTTGGACTGTTGGATTAGAATTGCATCTTAATGATTATGCATGAACAATTAAAGCAGAAATATTGTCTGCGCTGACACAAGGTCCTTGAGTCTCTGGCACTGTGAAGAGTAGTAAATTTCGAAGTTTCCAGCTGGATAGTTTGGCCATTCCTACTCCCCACTGATTTACTGTCAATGACTCTGTTCTCACAAATGACAAACCATAAATTAGACTCACTATTGTGGTCACTTGCTGGCTACTTGATGCCAGTTAAGTGGAATCCAGTTGAAAAAGAAACTGAACGTGGTTCAGAAGACACTAGGTGGCGAAGGGTGGTTGCTGTACTAGCAAATGTTAGTAAGGGGAAGCAGGGAGGTCTTACGGACGATGTTCATGCATTTCACACTTGAACATTTTGCTACATTCCACCAAGCCCCTGCTTCAAGTCCCCGCTAACGGGTACAATGTAAACCTTAAGAACACTCACTTATTGCTCTTTCTCTGATGTGACAAGGTAGCAAACATTCCTTCATGTGGAGAAATGAGAAAATAAAGACTTCTTGGAGGAATTCTAAAGCCCGGTGCACTGCTGCTTTCTTTGGGGATGTGACTCTAAAGAAAGCTGGCCGCACAGACCATGACCTGTATACCCTAATGGGCTCGTGTGAATGTACTTGTATTTCCCCCAGTACCAGGCAGCAGTTTCTCCTGACACCATTTAAATGGCCCTTCCCTTTCAATTACACTAGCTGGCAAACCTTGCCCTGCTGGGCTGATGCAGCTCCAAGCCCCCGAAGGCGCTGGGTGAGCAAATAACCCAAGGGGAGTCGACCTTAACGCTTCCTGTTGGAGGGTCGAGTGCCCTCTGGTGGGCAATGGGAAGAATGCATGCAGCAAAGCAGGAATGAATTGACCTAAGGATGTTGTTCATAGAGAATATCATATGTACATTTTTAACAAACCCGTGCTCTTTAAATCCTGTGCCTATTTCTGTGTTCCTGAAAAAATTCACAGCTAAGAGAGTTATATTTCCCTTACACAAAGTGCTAATTGTCTCAAGCAGGGAAGCACCGCCAGCAGAGGGGTTCAACTATTCAGAGACATGTTTACTGAACATTTCCTCTAAGGTGCCTTTAAACACCCTGTAAGTGTCATGAAGCCATTCCCCAGGGCTGCCCCCACCCACCAAGAAAGTTCATGCCTTTGACCCCCAGCGTCTCCTCATTGGTATTTCTGCACTTGGCTTGATCCTTCTACGACCAACTCCTCCCACCGCCATCAAAACCAGAACTTGGACTCTACATTTCCTAAAACGTGAATGAGTAATGAAAGTTTAACCCTTCACACTCTAGGACCCAATGGACGAAACTAAAGAGATGAAACGTAACCCCGAGCACAGAGAGGGATTCTACCTTCCATTGGAGATGGTCTGGGGAATGAGGGGAGGCGGGGGTGGGGTGGGGCAGGATGAGAAGGTGGTCTCTGCATCGCCTCCCCAGGGCTCCACACTCAGCGGCTAGAGGGCTAGAGGGCTGCAACATTGCCTAGGAAAGCGCCAGCCCCAAATATACCCACGTGTCTAAGGACGAGGTTGACTCACCTGGGTGCAGTATCTCTGACCAAGTTTGTGTTTGGGTGGCAACGCGGGGGCAGAGGTGTCCCCAGGGAGGTGCAGCACCCCAGGTGATACGAGTCACTCAAGAGTTAGGCCATCACCCGAGAGGACAAGTATTTACATGAATCACTGACGGAGGAAAAGCTGCTCTGGTTGTACTGGTCTGGTGGTATCTGCAGGCTCCTTCCAGAAAGTAGGTTAAGCCGGATGAGGAGCCCTCGGAGTCAGCTGGGGAAGTCCCAGCTTCCCAGGGGGTCTGGGAGAAAACCCGCAGCCCCAAACCGGTGAAGGACACAGACCAATCTCTGGGTAAATGAAGAAGGGCCGCAGCTGTTGGGATGGATAAAGACCGGCTGGAACCAGCTGAAACCAAGGTGGCTCCGAGAATCGGCTGGTCATGACCTTTAGCTCCTGACACCCTCAGTGTAACAGTAAAAATCACTCCCCTTTATGTCAGGACAGTTCTGAGAAAGACCATAAAAGGCCAGAAAATCAGCAGTGGCACAATTCCTGGGAAATCCCCACCCTTTCCTGAAATAGCAAGAATATCCCTCCCACTCATTAGCCTGTGAAATGAGACAAATCATAAAACCTGGGACCCCCTGCCCTAGGCTGCTCTCACTTTCTGCCTGTGGAATGTGTGTCTATTTTACTTTTTTTTTTTTTTTTAATGATGGTACTGGGATTGAACCCAGGACCTCCTGTGTGCTGAGAATGCACTCTACCACTGAGCGACATCCTCCCCCTGGAATGTGTTTCTCTAAACTTGCTTTTCCCTTTACTATGGCTCCCTCTTGAGTTCTTTCCGGCTCAAAGCCAAGGACCCTCACTTGGCAGTCCATCGTAAGGACTCCGGCAGGTCCCAGGATGTGACATGTCCCTCTTCTGCAACAAAAGGAGTCTTCCTACCTCAAAGCACAGCGTGGGGTGCGGCGGGAGGCCTCCCCTTCCCCGTCCCTGCTAAGAGCCACAGAGACTTAACACTTAGCCACTTGTGCCAAGTGCAGCTCTTTGGGCACTCAGCTGAGTAGAGGGCGTGTTCTATTGCTTCTTGACCAGAAATAACACAATAGCTCTCAGCGGTGAGATGCAAAGTCTCACACACACAGAGAGGAAGGCAAACAAAGACTTAGGCCAAAAAAAAGAAAAAAGAAAAAAGCCAAAAAAACAGGATAATCCGTACATCATTCATATGCCCCCACCATGACCTCTGACCTCTCACCTGGATGACACCACCAGCCTCCCCGCTGGGCTCTGGCTTCCCCTGCCTCCTCTCAGTCTGTTCTCAACATCACAGGTAGAGTGAGCACGTTAAGCCTCAAGTCAGGCCACATCACTCTGCTGAAACCCGCCAGTGATTTCCCATCTCTTGTAGACTAAAGGCCTAAGAGATCCTGCCTCATCTAGCTGCTGCCACCCATTCACCTGTCCCCACCTCCTTCCCTGGCCAGCCTCACCCCCTAGTACATCTCCCCTCTTCACCCCACCCCAGCCTTGATGGACTGTGCTGTTCCTGGAACATTCCAGGCATGTGCCTGCCTCAGGGCCTTTGCACTTGCTGTTTCCCCTCTACCTGGAATGCTCTTCCCCCAAATATTCATACAGTTCACTCTCTAACCACTTCAATTTTCCCCCCATCCATATATGGTATTTATTACATTGTGGGCTTTCAGTGCTGATACAGGGAGAATGGTACAGCTAGTTATCTTGTTCTTAAACGTTATCAAGAGTTGTGCTAAAATCTGCCCACTCTCAGCTGATACAAAAATACTACAGGTACAAAAGTATAATTATTTTTGCAGTGCTAGATTTCCCTTTATGATGATAAAATGCTTAGCCAGCCAAGACATAATTGTGAGTGACTGGATTTCTGTTTTTCAGTGCAAGATTCATTATACTGGGGAACTAGAAGATGGTATATTAAAAGTAAAATTTCCATGAACACATATGGAGGAAATGTCATTCTCTGATTTGTTTTTTCTTTATAGGACATGGTTTCCCTTTTTAAAAGAATCACTCTAGTTTAGAAATGTGCCCTGTTCATATTTAAGTGCTACAGAAATGTTTTTACTATAGTGCAAGCTCTGGAAAGGAAGGGATTTCTGAGAGTAACTGGCATAGAGTAGGCACGTAATAAAAACTTGTCAATTAACTAAAAAAAATTTAAAAATCACTTCACTGAGGTATGATCAACACTTAAAAAGCTGTACATATTTAATGTGCACAACTTGATGAGTTTGGAGGTAAGTGTACATCTGTGAATCCATCACCACAATACAAATTTTATACCTAAAAATATATTGTATCATTAACTGTGGACTGTATTGTGCAGTAGATCTCTAGGACTTATTCATCTTGAATAACTGAAACTTTGTACCCTTTGACCAACACCGCCTTACTCCCCCTCTGCCAGCCCCTGGTAAATATCAGATTCTAAGAATTTGACTATCTTAGACTCGTAATATTGTGGTATCGTGTGGTGTTTGCTCTTCTGTGTCTGGCTTATTTCACTTAGCACAATGTCTTCTAGGTTCATCCATGTTGTTGCAAATGGCAGGATTTCCTTCTTTTATGGCTGAATTGTATTTAAATACGTATGGCTCCATTGTATTTAAATACCATATTTTCTTTACTCATTCACCTGTCACCAGGCATTTAAATTTCTTCTGAGTCTTGGCTATTGTGTATAATGCTCCAGTGAACATGGCAGTGCAGGTATCTCTTTGAGATTCTGATTTCAATTCCTTTGGACCTCTACCCAGAAGTGGGATTGCTGGACCATCTTTTGAGGAACCTCTGTATTGTTTTCTGTAGTGGCTGCACCAATTTACTGGTGCCTCGGGGAGGCCCCCGTCCACCAGGGTCTGCTGGCTGGGTAGGTCACCGCTCTTCTGTCTGCTTATACGGGAGATGGCTGATGGCGTGTTGTGACGAGGGAGCATGAAGCAGATGGATTTCTGCACAAGACAGTGGTACAGTAAGGCCCTGGGTGGCCCCAGGTTTGGTTTGATGGCCACAGGGACCGTGCGAGGATGTTTCGCTGACAGCCAGCACGTCTGCTCGTCCCCTCCCTTTTGCTAACTACACACCTAGGAAGTCCACCCAACAGCGGAGGGAAGGGCAGGGTCCGCGCATCAAAGGAGCAGCCCCGCCTGAAAAAGGATGACACACACTCTGGCTCCGGGGAGAGACAGGCCAAGGGTCAGGAACGACTTCTGCATTATTTAGGCCAGGTTGTGGCTTCGGCTGGGTGGTGCCAAGGGTTATTAACTTTGCAGCTTGAACTCCTGCAGAGTGGGGACTCTAGGCCCAGGGGTGCTTCCTGGCACACCCGCGCTGGCAGGAGCCTGGCCGAGTTGGAGCCATGCTTCCCATTCTTCCATGGTCACGCCCTTTGTGAAAGCGCACACAGCCACCTATATCCTCACGTGTCATTTGTATTATTTTCCAAGACACGCTGCATCTTATTCGTGTTTCTTCACCCAACCCATCGTTCCGGGGCAACAACCGGACACCTGACAACGTGGTCACTTGCCTGAGGGTTCCCAGAGAAAAGTGTTTCTACAACTTAAAGTCTTTCTGCTCCTGAGAAAGAGAAGAATAACCTCAGGCTACAGGAAAGGGGGGCGGGGTGGGTGGTGGTTGTGGCGTTGTGGTCAAGAAGTCCACTTCCAATCATGGGCTGGCCATGATTGCTACGATCAGCTGGGACGCGGGTCCCATCTCTTGCAGGAAGAGCCTCGGCTTCCCACACTGTGAAGCCAGGAGATTGGTTTCAATTCCTTCGCCCCTTCCAGCTCTCAACTTGTCAGTGTTAAAGATCTCCAGTTAGAAAGGTCTTTAGAGATAACATAGTGCGATCCTCTGATTTTGCAAAAGAAATGGAGACCTAGGAAGGGGAAGTGAGGTTCACCATCTCATAGCTAGTCAGCTGCACGTGTGGTGGTGTGGGGGCCTGGGTGTGCGTGCACGTGTGCATGTGTGTGTGCAGGGAAGGGTCAGAGGGGGCGGGAGGTGGAAAGCCCAGCGCAGAGAAAACATCTCTTTCCCTGCACAGACCACCCCAGAGATTTCCCTGACTTTACAGATGGAACTGAAGATAAATGGATTAGCCAGGTGAATAAAACTGTATTAAAAACTATCTGAAAAATCAATTTGAGAGAGAAGATTTGGGAAAATAAAATATGATCAACTGTGTCAGGTAGCTGGAATAAATCGATGCCTGCAAGCCTGGTAAACAATTTCTGATCTACGGCCCCCATGATCTCCTCACTGGTGATAGTTACCTCAGTAATTGGACCGTGGGATGAGGCCAGGCCAGAATGAAAGGCATTAAAAATGATGTTTCTTCAAGTGAAAATTAATTTATTTGCTGACCAACAAAGACCAAAGTAATTTCAGGATTTTAAGGATGGTGAGACATCGTAAGATTGTTTACACCTTTCACCCCCTCCTTCAATTAGACGTAGAACTCGCATGGAAATGAAAAAGAAATGGAAAAACCTCTCCATCCCCATGCGTGATATTCCAAGCACCTGGGGCAAAGGGCTAATGTTTAGAGGAGCGTCTGACAGCTCTGGGAGCAGGGGTGGGGGTGGGGGTGGGCAGCATTTCACACCTGGCGACACTGAACCAGTGTCCCTGCATGTGGCAGGAGGGAAATCAATATGGCAAGTCAGAAAGGGCGTTCTCTCCTGCTCTGGACTTTCTCTGCACAGTAGTTGAAGATAAGTCACTTTTGGGCCCTGGAATGAATCAGCCTACAAAAAAAAAAAAGAAAGAAAGAAAGAAAGAAAGAAAGAAAGAAAGAAAGAAATCCACTGTCGAAATAAAATTAAGACCTAAGGCTTTGGTGTGCACCTTAGCAGAAAAAGAAGATGGGATCTAAGAAGGAAATGCCGAGGAGTGATACTGTTGGCCCTGAAGGTGGTGCAGGCAGGTTTCAAAAAACCCAAAAGGTCCACACAGCAGCCAGAATAATCTCCTTGATGTGATTCCAAGCATCTCATTCTCCAGCTTAAACCTGTGCTGTGCTACACAAACTACAACACATGAAATAGATAAACAGCAAGGTCTTGCTGTAGAGCACAGGGAACTACATTTAGAACCTTGTAATAACCTACAATGAAAAAGAATATGAAAAGGAATATATATATGTGTATAACTGAATCACTCTGCGGTACACAAGACACTAACACAATATTGTAAACCAACTATACTTCAATTAAAAAAAAAGACAAACCCCCAAAATGCCAGTGGTGTGCAGGAGCACCCTCGTCCCAGCCCACAATGTTTCATTTTGTAAAATGCCCTATAATGTGTGAGCAGAATACTTTCAGTAAAATAAACCCTGAGACACAAAGAGCCACCATTTTCACCCAGCGGATGGTCTTTGGTGCACGGCCCCGGGTTCGGTGACCTCACTCTAGCAGTAGAGACTGGTTATGTTGGGAGCGTTTCCACCACTGAAATCCACCGACACTGCAAATCAGCCCCCACGCCCAGCCGACGGCTGCATGTTTACTAGCACATCATTGCTTAAAACCTTCCTTATGCTTTAAACTGCCACCAAAGACAACCCAATCCTTCAGGGTGGCCTCAGGGCTGACCTCTCCATCATCAGTTGGTGTTTCTCCCCCTTTCGCCTACTCTGCACCAGCCCACGTGCCTTACACCAGCTCCTCTCTGCTCCCTTGGAGAGCCTGTCCCTCCTGCCTAGGGAGCTCCTATCCCAGACGCTGGCGTGACTGTCTTCCTTCTCCTTCAGGCCTTCGCTAAGATGTCACCTCCCCAGCGGCCTCCTCTGACCTCCTCCTCTTCACGCACTGTTACGGCATCCTATTTTATTTTCTCCACAGGGTTCACTACTCCCTGAAATCCTCATTTGTTTGCTTGGTTGTCATCAGGCCCCTGCTAGGACATAAGCTTCCTGGAGAGTGATGGTTCTAACTTTGCCCTTTCCTCAGAGTCCAGCCCAGGGCCTGGCACAGCCCAGGCTCTCAGCCAATAGCGGCTGAGTTGAATGAATGAATTAATGAATGAAGAGCACAGCACCTCAGACACCACCGTGGACCAGACACCCCTTTGGGGGAAGCATGGCTCCTCCATTTCTGTTCTGGAAGCAAATAATTTCAGGAACACTCCCACTTCCAGTCACTACAACTCTTGAGGGAGTAAGTTTCTTAATTTATTTCCTCCTGGGCAGAGGGGCCCAGAATAGCTTAGGCTGTTGGAAGAGGCCAAGCCAAGAAAAAGGCATCAGATACAGACTTTGCTCATGTAATTCATCTGCTGAGCGCCATTTCTGGCTGCCGTGCTGAGAGGCACGGGCAATCCCACCTGTAATAAGACAAATGCAAATGCAAATGCAAAACTCCATTTTTAAAAACTCTAACATTGGCGAGGATCAAATAACTGGGTTACAGACTGGGTTGGAAAATGTTTCAAAATAGACACTCTCATGTATGGCTTGTGGGAGCTTAGACTGGTACCACCTTTGGCAATATCTATTTCAAAATCCAAATGCACGTGCCCTTTGACCTAACAGTTTTACATCCAGGAAGTTATCCAACAGATTTACGTTCACATGGGTGCACAATTCCAAGTGCACGAGGTTATTAGTTGTGGCAAAAGATTGGAAACAACGTAAAAGTCCCTCACTGACGGCCCAGTTAAGCAAATGACATTACCCCTGGAAAATGAAATACGACAGAAACAAAAAAGAATGAGGAAGTTCTTTATGTGCTAATGTGGAACAATCTTCAGGATATAGTAAATGAAGACCCGCAGGCCTATGAGACCATGTGTGTAAAAACGGGCAAAGGGACAAGTGTGGATACAGACAGACACACAGATGCTCACATATGCGGAGAGCCTCTCTGAAAGGATGTATGAGAAACTGGGGCCTTGGCTGACTCTGGGTCAGAGTCAAGTGGACAAGGGTAAGAGGAACAATTTTCGAGCTTGGGATCTGCAGATACTAACTACTATTTACAAAATAAATAATCCACAAGGTCCTACCATATAGCACAGGGAACTATATTCAGTAATCTTGTAATAGCTTAAAGCAAAAAAGAATGTGGACAGGAATATATATATACACATACATACACACACATACATATATACACGTATAAATGAATCACTTTGCTGTACGCCAGAAATTAACACATTGTAAACCAACTATACTTCAATTAACAAAAAAAGTTTAAGCTATAGATTTGACACCAGAACAATTAAAAGATAGAAAGCCCTGGATTTCAGTCATGTTAATAAGTCAACAGAGGTTTCACACCCAACTTTCCTCCCTGTAAAAGATGAACCAGATGTGGAACAATCTTCTTTGCTGGTTTCTCCAGGTGTCCTTGGCCTCAGGTCCAGGACCTCTTCTCTTTCCTTCTACACCCACTTGCTTAGTGACCCCATCCGGCTGACACACTGAAGGCTCCCAATCTGAGTCTCCAGCCTGGACCTCTTGCTTGAACTCCAGACTCCCATCACCAACTGCTTCCGTTAAATTGTACACTTTAATGGGAGGGTGGTATGGTATGTGAATTACAGCTCAATAAATGTATTTAAAAATAGAAAGGTTGGTGGCACATCCATGGAAGATTCACAATACACCACTGTGACTTGCCCACCAAAAACCACAGCCTGAAGGCATGCTCAGGCAGGAAGGTGGGGCTGGACTATGGGGCAGGGTGGGAGCGAGGAGGGTGGGGGTGATGGATGAGAAGTTCCCTTGATGACCCCCACTAGGATCTGTGAGAAGCACACCAGCCCCTTTGGCACACCACAGGAGGGAAGGATGGGGAAACAGAGACACTGGCAGCATCCTCCCCTGCAGGGCGACCCCCTCACCCCCCAGCCCCTCCACAGCAACCGTGGTGGCTCTGTCTTCCACAAACGTGCTTCTGTCTCATAAACTCAGGTTAGCACCCAAGACAAAATGTGTGCATTTAGACTTAAGGCCCTTTTAATATGAGAGATTAGGGGGATCAGCTGAGAGGAGAGGGAGGAGGGTACAAAGGCTCCTTCTCTCCTTGCAGGCGGGCTTGAAGCCTGAGGACGGGCATCAGAGTGGCTGGGGGGCCCAGCTTAGCCAGGACTGATGTGAGGTCGGGACCTACTGGGTCTATGTCCAAGCACGGATGCTTTTCAACGAAGAGCAGAGAAAGGGTGTTGGAGTCCTGGGCCTCAGACCTTCAAGTGTTACTGACTGAGGCCATGGCACGCGCTCTCCTTGGGGCTCATCTACACCTGGCTTCCTTGAACACTGGACCTTCTTGGAGGGCAAAGAAAGCCTGGGTCCTGGGTGGCAGCCCAGGAAGAAGACCTTGGTCCCAGAGCTGCAGCTGGTGGCTGCCTTTCTCCCAGCACCGCCTTGCCCTGGGGCCTCCTCCTGGCACACCTCCTTCTTTTGCTCCCCTTGGGCTAGACCTGGTGCTTCCAGAGCCTTCATCATCGCAGCCGCCTTACATCTCCGACTCTTCATTTTTTTATCAGCAGGACAGATATGCTGCTTTTCCCAGGTGGCGTCTTCACCACCGTTTAATGAGCAGATTCACAAGAAGCACCAACCATAGGGGCTCAAGGAGCCCTTGGCCTTGTCAGGCTGCTGTGGGAACTTCGCTCCCACCTAAACATTATACTGGGCATGAGCACCTGCAGAGGGGAATGTGGTCCTGGAGATGAGAGCCGCCCATGCGACGGGGCTCTAACTAAGTCAATAAAGCTGCCCAGTGCTTGTTTTGTGCTCCATGAAAATGGTGTCCTTTGTGGGAATACCAATGCATAGGCACAAGCAACTTGAAATCTAACGTTGCTTTCTCCCCTGCCACAGCCTGGCAGAGCCCTGGCTCCCGGGCGGGGAACAGGGCAACCCCCAGCCCAACATCAAGTCACTCCATGACTTTGGCAGGGGGCGTCTTCCTTGTAAGCCTCCCTCGGCCAGCCACCGGGTCCCCAATGCGTCCCTCCAGCAAGGGGCTCCCGCTCAGGGCAGATGCCCAGGGGACTTGGAGTGAAGTCCCAGGCTCCACTCTGCCTAGACACCCCTCTCTCTATACATGCCCAAATGGGTGTCTGGCCACCACCGAGGCGATCAGGGAGTACTAAGGCTGTGCGCTTCCCTTTCCAACCCAAATAATCACCGGGAGCCCCTTTGATTTGCAAGGAGATCGGGGCTTCTTAATGCACTTGCTGTCAGGCCGGCCCTTTGAACAAGCTCACTCCATAATTTAGAGTTTGAATCTCGTTTTAAATGGCAGTTAAAAATTGTATGTGGCAGTTCACAATGAAATTTGGCTTGACAGCTTGGACATAAAACTAAAAATAAATGACTTCACATCCAAATAATAAGTAATAACAATGTTAGCCTGCATAAGAATAGCAGGGCTGGATTCAAATACAATATTAATTTTAGGAATATGAGTGACTGGGGAGAGACAGAGGCAAAGAAACAAATCCTTCATATAGCAATCGTCTGCTCTTATCCCCCAGGCAACGGGCTGCCTTTCACCTCCGCGGCACAGCAATTATGTGGTGTAATGGAGGCAGCGCAAATAAGCAGAAAGATTTTATTAAACCAAATGAGCAAATCATCTGCGTATTATTGCGATTTGATTGACACTGACAAGTGTCGAGCAGACGCGGATGTGAATATGATAAAGAAGCTTGCAGCAAAGCTCTCGATAATGTAACTCTTGATAAAGTTGCCCGGCCACCCTCTCTAAGTAAATAAAGGGGCGAGGAATATGACGCATATTAATTCTCCCAGTTTGCAGCCGACAGGAGGACGAGAGGGGGGGAAAAGTTGCACTGGGTTCAGCGTATGGCATTTTCTATGAATACCAAAATTGCATTCATGATTCGCATAGACTTTATGATAATATATTAATATTAAAACTAAAGGTCATTCCACATAACAGTTAAGCTGCCTGAGCTTCAACCTTTATACCAATAACAGAATCTGGAAAGTAAGTGAGAGATATTTGAATACTCTAAAAAAAAAATTTTTTTTTTATTTGGGAGGATTGCCGGCTAACATTAGCTCAGGTGGCCCCTCACCCACCTGCCTTCTCCGGGGACAATTAAAGGGCTACCCGGAGGATGGCTGCATCTGAGACAGCTGGTGCTGCCGGGGAGGAGAGGTGATTAATTGCCACAGGCCTTCGGGCTCTCGCACTCAGCCGCGTTTCACTAATGATTCCCTTATGAGCTGGGGGTGCCCGCTGCCACCGTCGGGGCTCCACGGAGTCAGCACAAAACTTTAGTCGGCTGCTCAGGGCGCCTGGAGCCAACGGCCCGGCATGAGGCAGGCTCTGTCGAGGACGATTTATGGGAGACCTGCCTGGAGGCAGGGGGCTGGCCGACATGACCTGGGAAGCACCCTCCAGGGGCTAGTGTGCTCTGATTCTGTCAGCCAGGCTGGTTCTGGCAAGAGCATCCTGGCTGGCTGGGTGCATGGACGGACTCTGAAGTTCTCCTCCAGGAGAAGAAAATGGACAACTCCTAAATGAAGGGGCTGTCCTCATGGGGTAGAGAGCCATTTCCATAAAGTAAGCTAAACAAACTGTTTTCCAGAGAAGGGAATGTTTGTTGCTGGGAGGTTTAGCTTGTTCTCGGTCACGTGGGCAGGTGCACAGGTCTGGTCGGCGAAGACAGGAGGACAGAGACCCTGATGGCCCAACCTCACCGGCAGCTTGAAATTGGTCACTGTTGGGAGTGTTTCCACCACAAAAACTGGCAAATGCTGTACACCGGGGCTCCCCCTCCACCAGCCAGTTTGCAGGCGTTTCAGCTGTGCTCCACTAGCTGACTCAGGGCAACAGACGAGGGCGCTTTCCCTTCCCCCGAGAAGCTGGGTTGTTGCCATGTTTACTGGCTCAGATGGGCACAGAACACAGTTTCTTTTTTTGTAGAAAATCCATCTGGGGTCTTCTTGAATCCCCATTTGGTGCAAAGCAAGAGGTGGGGAAAAGACTAGATTAAACCCCTCCAAACATGACAATTCTAAAAACTTCTCTAGATGATTTTCTGCCTCTTTTGAGTAATTAGTTCAAGCTCCCTGGCTTCTTCGTCTTCCACCGAACCAGCGGGCTCCTCTCCCAGGCGGCGCTTGAGTGAATGGCAGGGGCTATGATAGGAGTCCCAAGTGCTTCTCTGAAAGGGTCTTTTCCCTTGACCATTGGCTCCTGTTCACCTGGCTGGCATTTGAAAAAACTTCATTGAAGTGTAGTTGATTTACAGTGTTAGGTTCAGGTGTACAGCAAAATGATTCAGTTACACGTATACGTACCGATATATTTTCTTTCCAGATTCTTTTCCGTTACAAGTTTTTACAAGAAACTGAATATAGTTCCCTGTGCTCTACAGTAGGTCCTTGTTCTGGCTGGCATTTTAAGTGTTGGAACTGGAGGTCTGGTCTCCCTCGGCCTGGTCAGTCTCCCCGACAGCCTCGTCTTTGGCAGGTGGAATCCCCTCCCACCCGCCACCTTCTGGCCTAGGTGGGCCTCTCATCTTCTGCTGTGGTGCCACCTTGCCGCTCCCGGATGAGGGAATTCCTGGTGCATCCACTCCAGCAGGGACTGGAACGAAAGGCAGCTCTGGACAACCGTGCTCCTCTGCCTGGCCGCATCCTTTCCGCCTTCCCTTGCGGCCTCGTCCAGATTGGTTCAGTGGCATGTGATTGATTTCTAGGGTTCTAAGGAGAGCTGAGCTGGGGCAGAACTACCTCTCCCTGTGTCCCCATCCCTCCTTCCCCTCTCCAGGCCGAAGTATGGAGTGAGAACAGAAGGACGCACATCTGACAGCTTCCCCACCTCCGTCTCTCCACTTTCCTCTTCCTCCCGCGCCTGCCAAGACCAGTGCCTCTACCTCAGCGCTCTCCAAACCGTGAGTCATGGCCCACCGGAGGGGGTGAAATAAAGGAAGCGGGTCATGACCAGTATTCATTAAAAAAAAAAAAAAAAACAGAATTTTAAAACTGAGAAAATACCATATATAACAAAGAAAAATAGTGCTCTCTGGAATTGGATTATCGCTGCGTGCGCATGCGCACGAGCGCCCCTGGGTGTTTCTCAATTAAAAGGTAAAATGAAGGTGTTGGGGGTTACAGAAGAACGTGTTTGGAAACCAAAGCTCTGCTTCCTATTCTCCTGTCCTAGAGCAACAGGCGCACACCCTAAGGACCAGAGAGGGATGTCCTTCCCACACCAGGAGATCTCCAAGCACTGCCGCTTTCAAGCTTGGCTCTCTGTACACTAACCGGAGATAAAATAACCCAGAAAAATGTTCCAGAGACAAGTCTGGCTTTCCAGGCAAAACCAGTTTTGAATGTCAAACCCTGAGCATAAATTCTTTCTCTTGAATATTTCTGTAAACAGCGGTGACCTCTTCTCCCTCCCCTAGGGAAGGTTGATGCCTCCAGCCCACTGGGAAGAGAACACATCGTGAAAGGCCAAAGAAAAGAGGGGACGCGTATTTCCAGAGATACTTCTCCTGTTGCATGCTAATTGTCCAAGGGGCTATTTTGCCGAACCCTGCCTCCCTACCCCAACCTACTGGACCCTCCTCTCTTAGCCGGCCCTAAGCTACACACTTTCTCAAGAGTTACTCAGAGCTAAACTGATCTGCTGGTGAGAAACCTCTGTGATTCACCCTGGTTTTGGATGCCTAGTGAGCCACGCTTGGCTTCGATGAGCAAGTCCATGTGAGATTATGAAAAAGCCAAACAAACCTCATCAAAGGTCTTGGAGGTCCTTCCACAGGGACTAGTCCGGGGCTGCCCGTGCCATTACTGCAGACAGAGCTTCTGGAGGGCAGAGAACATCCCTGCTCTACCCACTGCTGCTCCCTGGTCCTAGCAAAGTATCCGAGGCACCAGGCTGGCCCATGGTTAAACTGTGTGGAATAAATGAGAGTGGACTTACGTGGGAGAAGTGCCAAACTTCCTCTCTTGTTTTCTCTTCTTCTTTTTTAAACAGAGATTCTTTTAAGTAATTGGTGCATTTCATCTAAGTTATCAAATTTGTGGGCAGAGTTGTTTGTATCACTTTACTATCATTTTAATGTCAATAGTAATGGCCCTTATTTACTTCTGTCTTAGTATTTTGTGTCTTCTCTCTTCTTTTTAAATTCTTATCTTTTATTGAAGTGTAGTTGACTTACAATGTTAGTTTCCTGTGTACGGCAAAGCGATTCAGTTAGACATGTACATACATATGTATTTTTTTCAGATTCTGTTCCATTACAGCTCATTACAAGAAATTGAATGTAGGTCCCTGTGCTACACAGCAGGTCCTTGCTGTTTATGTCTTTTTTTTTTTTTTTTTTTAAAGTATCTCCATCACAGCTTCCAGGGAATATTGTTCGTGGGCTGCTCCAAACGTGTCACCTCACTGCCCTAAGTCACCAGAAACACCTTTTGTGTATTCTTTTATGGATTTGCAAATCAGGCAGAAACCTTAGAGACAAATGAAGTGATTTCTGGTTTGTCTATTAATCTCTTAATAAAACATTATCACTGTTGTTTGTTGTTGCTTTGCAAGAGTCAATTCTAAGAGCTCATCACTTAAAATAAGTGTACAGCTCACAGTGTGACACACCAGAGTACTGCGTGCACATTCTTTATGTCCTTACACACGTACTGTTACTGCTAGTAAAAATGAGATACACACCCATCAGTGTATTTTATGCCCTTCCGTTTAAGAACACACACAATGACAGAATCATTCCCTATTTAATTTTGAATACTGGTCTGAGGGTAAAATAAAACAAGGCTATACATATTTTTTGGAGTAATAAGTCTTTAAATTCTTAGAAGTTTCAAGGGCTAAACATCAGTTAGATCTATCTTAATTGTTAACTACCATTTCCCTGCGTTCTTCTGTTAACAGCAGTGGAACTCACTGCTGTAGGGTATTTCATGTCTGTAAGATGTATGCGTACCAATCCCTGCTTTCTTTACAGCCCATGGTAACCAGAACTTTATTTTGAGTGAACAGAATTTTTCCAAGTTACCACTTTCAACACGATTTTCCCAGTGCCTACCCCCAGAGCAAACTTTTAACCTGGCACTCAAGCCTGATGTAAGTTGAAACTACAAGACTCTCCCAATCTTATTTTTTTTTAAATGTAGTTGGTTTACAATGTTGTGTTAATTTCTGGTGTACAGCATAGTAATTCATATATTTTTTTTGTTTTCTTTTTCATATTATTTATAGGCTATTACAAGGTATTGAATATAGTTCCCTGTGCTACACAGTAGGGCCTTGCTGTTTATTTTATGTATAGTAGTTAGTATCTGCAAATCCCAATCTTATTTACTCATTCATACAATCATTCCATCAGAAAATGCCTAGAAAGTACCAGAATATGTGCTAAGACTTTGGCAAGACAGACAAAGCCTTTCTCTTCCAAGAATTTATACTCCAGTAGAGGAGAGAAAAAAAGTAAATGAACAAATAATGCTAGATTGTGAGAGAGAATATAAATGAAGTACACAGGGAGGAGGGTAGATGAGGGGGTGACTTTAGGTGGAGGTGTCAGGGAGGGCCTCCAGGAAGGGGGCACTGGATCTGACAGCCAGTTATGGGAGGGCCAGGTAAAAGTGAAGAGGACAGAGAGGCCTTTGGGAGGAGAGCACCTGGCCTACAGACAGCTCAGGTGAGCAGGTGGGAGCATCCTGAGACAAGGTGGGAGCAGACAGCCAGCTCACCCAAGGCCCAAGGGTCACAGTGAGAAATCCATGTTATGTTAAGAGTCTTTTGGAGTCAAAGATCACTCTTCTTGGCTTTATTCATAATTGCCCCCAAATAGGGGAAAACTCACATGTTCCTCAGCTACTAAATGGATAAATGACAGCACATCCATTTAAAGCTGTGCTACTCAGCAATACAAAGGAACAAAAGGCCAACTCGTGCAGCAAGGTGGGTTGTTTAAGACACATGCCGAGTGTATCTGTTATCTACTGCTGCATAACAAATTATCCCCAAACCTAGCAGGGGCAGGGAGGTACAATCTTACCACATATCTGAAAGGAAAATTGGAAAAGTGAATGAGTGGGACAACAGCCAGTTGTAGAAGCTGTAGCTTTGCTGTTTCACTTCCAGAGAGGAAGAGAAAGTTCTATCACTCTTCACAAATGAGGCTGCAGTGGTCGAGACAGAACCATGAAATTCACAGTTCTCATCAGTGGAAGCAAAATGCACTATTTTGTTGGGTCAGCTGGAAGAAGAGAACGTCCCATGACATGACACAGCTGGGATACGCATGAGACAGCGTGCGACTGATATGATCTGTGGCAGCAGGTACACAGCCAGGGAGCCCAGTGCTGGTTCCCCACTGACACCTGTGGGATCCCAGATCCTTAGTGCTTCAGAGCCTCAGTTGCCCTCACCTGCAGAAGCTATGGCTGGGACCCAATCTCTAAGGGCTTCTTCCTTCTGTAAGTTCTTAGCCATCATTCTGTGATTTAACGACATGCTGCTTCACGTGTGATGCTCTCTCCCGCGTTTCCAGGCAGAGCAGAGGGCTTCTGCACCCTTTTGAGGACATCCATGAGATTTCCTGGGGCCATTTGGAGACCACCTGCATGATTCCTGCCACATTTGCTGGCCACCTGCTCTACTGTTTACTTAATCTTTTCCATCAGATAAGCTGCTTTTTAAAAACTTAAATTTGAGTACGTTTATTTTGAAAGTCAAATTTCTGTTACAATGGCAAATAAACAAAAAATCGGAGAGACTAGTCAGAAGCCAACTGTAAAGTAAATACACCAAAGGCAAAGTGATGTTGCCAACTGCAGCTGGAAACTTGAATCTATGTCTGCTTTTTTTTTTTTTTAAAGGGGATGTCTCTGTATGCTTAGTTTTTAAAGTGATTTAAGAGAGGCGTTAAAGACCTGCTAGCACCAAACTGAGACATCCTCCGTGCTTTATCTAAAGGCTTAAAAGATAATTGAAAAGGGAATGACTTTGTCCTTTGGTGATTCAGTGTTATTTAATGCCATGTCTATGTGCCATCTAATACCATTTCCCATCGCACACCAGTATGTCCCCTGTATTTTGGGAAGTGTTGAAACTGGCAGGCATTATAATTATTTCAGAGTTGGTTCCCTTGCTTCTCTTGACTGAGCTCCCAGAGACCAGGCGGGTTCTGGCTTATCCATCTCTTCATCCCTACAAGTCATCCCCTGTTACCTCCACCAGAGGGCTTATGGCAGCTGGCACAGGTCAAGCCCTGAGGAGGTGTGAAAAGAGACAGCGAGAGAACGAGATGAAGGCAGCCACCATCATCAGTGAGGGATGGTACTTGGGTCCCGGTTACTGTTGTTACTACATCAAGAGCTTTGTCTGAGGTTCTAAAGAGGGGAAATTAGCACACCAAAGGAGGAGTTGGCCCAAGTTCAGGTACTGTTTTGAAGTGACTTTCAGACAAATGTTGAGTCTCCAAGTGGGTTAAAGGCTGCAAAACAATAGCTACACAGAACACACACTTAAAAGCAGCAAACATTTTGGAGAGGAAATTTGTTTAAGTGAAAAGACATGGAGTTTAGAGTTTCCAGTTTTTTTTTTCATGAAAAATTAGAGCTGAGCCTCCCCTGTAGTGGGACAACACTAGGTAAGAGGTGCCTTAAAAGACTTGAAGGTCCACACGATAACTTGTACACATGTGCTCATGGCAGCACCATTCATCACAGCCAAGAAATGGAGGTGACTCAAATGACCATCACCTGATGAACAGGCAAACAAACTGTGGTCTGTCCATACACTAGAATATTATTCAGCCATAAAAAGGAATGAAGCACTGAAACACCCTACAATGTGGACAAACCTTGAACACACTGTGTTAAAGAAGTCAGACACAAAAGGTCACACATTGTATGATTCCATTTATATGAAGTGTCCATAAGAGACAAATTCATAGAGACAGAAAGCAGATTAGTGGTTGCCAGGGGCTGGGAGGAGATAACAGGACTGAAGGATGATGGGGTTTCCTTAGAAGGTGATCAACATGTTCTAAAATTAATGTGGTATGTGAATGATATGACAATAAAGCAGTTACCCCCCACCCCCCAAAAAAAGCTTGGAGAAGCACAGATTTGAAACCAGCTGGGAGGGCAATGGGTGAGGCCTGCTGATGAGTTTGCCTACAGCAGTGGTCCTCAGCTAGTCCTCAGCCCTACTGCCCGTGAACATCACTGGGGAAGCCTTAGAAACGACGGATGCCGGTCCCACCTGGAATGCCCACGTCAGAAGCTCTGGGGATACAAACTGTCTTCATAGCTTTGAAGTCTCTCCAGGTGATTCTGATCGGCAGCAGAGGCTGGGAACACTGGCTCAGGAAATAGGCAAATAAAAGAGGTAGACTTGGCCCAGATGCATGCCCTTGCTCATTACCAGATTGGCCCCCTTTGTCCTGAATAATGTCCTGTCCTCCTCAAAACCTCTTCTCCATTTTGTGACCTTTAAAAATGAGTCCACTATGCAAGGAGCTACATGTTCAATGTTCATTAGTCACCAGGAAAACACAAATCAAAACCACAATGAGATACCACCTCACACCCATTAGGATGGCTATTATCAAAGATGAAATTGTAAATCAACTACAATTTTTTAAAAAAGGACAAAAAATGTTGGTGGGAATGCAGAGAAATTGGAATCCTTGTGTACACTATTGGCAGGAATGGATGGTGCAACCACTGTGGAAAACAGTATTGAGGCTCCTCAAAAAGTTAAACTTAGATTCCTATATATCCTCACAATTCCACTCCTTGGCATAGATCCAAAAGAATTGAAAACAGTTACTCAAGCACATACACATATACACATGTTCATAGCAGCCTTACTCACAATAAACAAGAGATAGAAGGAACCCAATTGTCTACCAACAATGAACAGTTGAACAAAATGTAGCTTACACATACAATGGACTATGATTCAGCCATAAAAAGGAACGAGATTCTGACACCTGCTACAACACAGATGGACCTTGAGGACATTATACTAAGTGAAATAAGCCAGACATAAGAGGGTAAATATTGTATGATTTCACTTATAAGAGATACTCAGAAGAAGCAACTTCATGGAGATGGAAAATAGAACAAGTTACCAAAGGCTGGGGGAAGGAGTGAATAGGGGGTTATCTCTGAATGGTTACAGAATTTCTGTTTGGGATGATGAACAAGTTCTTGAGAGAGATAGTGGTGATGGTTGCACAAAAATGTGAATGTACAAAATGCCACTGAATTGTATACTTTAAAATGGTTACAATGATAACTTTTGTGTTACATGTATTTTACTACAATTTAAAAGACTGAGAACTGAAAAAAACAGTCAGCTACCGTAGCAGGCACAGGGAGACCTTTCTGAATTCCATAGGGAACAGACCCATCAGAAGCAGTGGAGGGAAAGGGCATGCACCCCACTGCGGTCGGACCCCGTGGTGGTAGGCTGCTACCTCCATCTCTCGGCATCTGGCTCCCTCATCAACAATAAGGGCCGCCTGTTTGGGGGTGGGGCGCACATTGAATAGAGTAATAGGTAAAACACCGAGCCCAGCGGCTGGCATACACGAAGTGCTCAGTGATAGCTGCTGGTGTCACCACCACCACCACCATCGTCATCATTATCCAGACCCACACTGGTGTGTCTACCTTGAGTCTGACCTCCATTCAAAAGGCAGAGTCAGGGGAGGGTACAGCTCAGTGGAGGAGGGTGTGCTTAGCATGCACGAGGTCCTGGGTTCAATTCCCAGTACCTCCATCAAATAAATAAACCTAATTAGCCTGTTTAAAAAAAGGCAGAGTGTATTTTGGGGGTGACGAAAATGTTCTAGAATTAGATAGTGGTGATGGTTGCACAATCTTGTGAATATACTAAAAACCACTAAATTGTACACCGTAAAATGGTGATTTTACAGAATGTAAATTATGTATATATAATATATATATAAAACAGAGCAGGGTATATATAAGCATGTAGTAACCTAGATACACGATTGAGCCTAAGAAATAGGTGTTTGCTGAGCGGCGAAGTCGGGACCACAAGGCAGAGAGATATCTGAGCTGCGTTTGGTAAGAGACCCCTCCCTGCTATCAGTGACCAGCTGGGGCTAGACCTTGGGACCGTGGTCACCTCTGTTCTCTCTGGAGCTGCCCTGCCACAGCCTCGGGGCCAGCCAGCTCCTGAGAGGCACACTGAGGGGAAGGGAGAAGTCTGGACCTTCCATGGCAAATCCAAGGCAGAACCCCCCGGGGAATGGAGCTCGTGCTGAAATAGACTCAGGTTCACTGACATCCCGAATCCACATCCACCCCATCCCATGTCTGGAAGCTCTCCTTACCTGAGTCATCGGGACAAACCTGCAGGGCAGAAGGGATGGAGGAAGGTGGAGATAATAGCCCTTCCAGCCTCGGTCTCCTCGTTCCTGACCAGAGGCTAACAGCACTGGCCTTGAAAGCCTGTCGGGAGGAGGAGGGATGACAGAGATCGCTGGGAGAGGGCTGCAGGCCCCAGGTATAAGCTCAGAAGTGGCAACTGCTTCTTGATGTTAAGTGGGCAGCACCTGCTTGGGCAGCGTGTCTCCCGGGGCCGCGTCTGCACAGTCAGCACCTCCACCCCAGCGAATGCTGGGCAGATAATTCCCACCTGGGAGACTCAGCAGCCCAAACCCAGGATCTGAGAGCCCAGTGGGGGCGTTGGGTGTGGAATCAAGCACCTGGCAGGTTGTGGGAAGAGGGGAGCTGGAAGTAGAGGGCGGATTCTCGGGTTTCGGGAAACTCAGACTCTGGAACTCCACCAACGGGCTCGAACAATTTCCTTCTAGCAGTGATGATTGTGTGATAAGGTGGAAACTTAGCAACACCCACCCTGAGTCCACCCAGGGAGCAGCTGATGGAAAATGTGCAAACTATAGTAACAAAACAAATATGTGGGGTCTCAGGAGAGAGGACGAGAAAGAACAGCCAACAGTCTGTTCAGTCTGGAGGATGATCTCTGAGGCCCAAATACAGGAATGAGGGAAGATTATCCAAAGCAATGAAAAGTTCAACGTCACTGTGATGATTTAGGAAAGATACGGAAGTATGCTTTAAATATGCACAGTTTATTGTATGCCTATCATGTCGCAATAAGGCAGTTGAACTTCAAAAGGTAAGCTATGGTAAGTCACCTAACCCTTGTAGTTTCCCTGTCAGGCTTCATTTCCTTCTCGAAGCAGGGTGAAGGGGCAGGGATAATCTGCACCTGAGGGCTGAGGCTCACGGTGTTCAGGTGATCTGCTGAAGCTCAAACAGCCAGAGTGGTGGAGCTGGGCCTCTAATTCCAGCCCCTATGAAGTTTCCACAAATATTCATGAACCTTTTGTTGGCCGGATGGTGGTGAAAGTGTTGGGAAAAATTACAGGGAGTGTTTCCATTTGGGGTTTGTCCCAAACTTGCTGTGTAACTGACCAGCTGATGTATCTTTTTCGTGGGCCCCTGTACAATTTCCACATCTGTAAAATGGGGCCAGGAAAGAGTCTCTCTAAGCCCCACTTCTGCTCTGAGAACCCAACAGAGGTTTGTGAATAGTTTTTCTAATTCAAAAGCAATGTAGCTTCTCTTTCCCACCTAAGTCCTGGGAAGAAAGACTCAGCTGTTTCCCAAGTTATGTGGCACCTCCCCCACCCAGAGAACTTTGATTCTGCCCTAAATCAGCTCCCTACTTCTCTTATTCAGGACCCCAAAGTTATGAATTTTCTAATTCCAATGTCTTGGCTATTTAAGTGTTAGAGAATTATATTTATATGAACCAAAGCAGGCTTTTGGCTTTAAGACTAAAAGGTTTGAATATCCGTTGTTTTTTTTTATAAAGAAAAATGACGGATATCAGCCCTTAGAAAAATCAGCTCACTTCGAGACCTCCGTAGCATTATTGCCTCCTTTAATATTGCTGACAGTCTCTTGCAAATGTATCACAAGCTGGCATTTATTAGTGCGAGGCACAAGTAAGGGGCATGTTATTTGATTTGAATAACAGCTCGGAGCTACAGTTTGAGTCCAGAAATATATTAGTCAGAAACAATCTCATTTAATAACACAGAAACTAATAAAAGAAAAGTATTCCAACTGATTCAGAATTGAATTTATGAATATTGCTTTAGCAGGATTAATGATCAAAACCCCAACCTGTTTGTCACGTTATAACTGACTTTTCCATTTAAATGCAAAACCCGAAGTCAATGAGTCCGAAGGATTGTATATTGCTTTGAAGAAAACCAGTTCATTTTACATGTAAGCTTCCAAATTGGCAATAAACTTTAATTACAGGGTCAGATAATCAAATTATAATCAAATAGCCTCACATAAAAATCTATGTTGGAAATTAATGAGATACAAGGCTGCCACTCTGTATCCGTGCACCTCTGTAACTTACTAACAGACATTTCATTTTCATTTAAAAGTCACCTTAAGGACTTTCTCCTCAATTTTCACCGTGTAGCTTAATTTGATTTGGAAAACATTTCATTCTTAGCCCATACGGTCCTTTGGATTTTCATACTCATCTCTGCATTTCCCCTCCTCCTCTCACCTCCCGGGAGGTCTGTTGTATAATTGACAATAGGATTTCCAAATTGGCGCTGTTGTAAACCTTTCCAGTTGCGGGGTGAGGACATATCTATCTGTGTTGGGAAGAACCCTGCCCTGGTGTCAGGTGTCATCTGACAGAGGCAGCTTCCACACCAGGGGGCTGGGTGGCCCCAGAAATTTTGCCAGAGGAAAAAAATGTGTTTAGCTTAGAAATACTTATTTTGAATACAGCCAATCCATTGGCAGGTGAATGGCATTAACACTCATACCTGCCTGTCTCATTAGCTATGAAAAAGCAGAATGTAAAGTTGGGCTCTGTATTTTATCTTTAAAAGTGATTTCTCTGTCTTCATCAGTAACAGGAGCGGTTTTTTTTTTTTTTTTTTCTGTCAGAATGATGAGGAGCCAGCTGCTGGGGCTTCTTCCTGGCAAGCAGGCGAGTTGGGACCAAGGAAAAAGACTGATGTGCTGAGAGGCGCAGAGAGAAAGACGCAGAATGGACAGCCTTCTACCACTGACATGCTTTCTCATTCTAAAAATTAGACTTTTCTTAAATGCTCAATATCGCTGATTATCAGAGAGATGCAAATCAAAACTACAATGAGGTATCACCTCACACCAGTCAGGATGGCCATCACTCAAATGTCCACAAAGGATAAATGCTGGAGAGGGTGTAGAGAAAAGGCAACCCTGCTACACTGCTGGTGGGAATGGAGTTTGGTGCAGTCGTTATGGAAAACAGTATGGAGAGTCCACAAAAAGCTAAAAATAAACTTACCATGTGACCCAGCAATCCCACTCCTGGGCATATAAATGGAGGGAACTCTAATTCGAAAAGATATATGCACCCCAAAGTTCATAGCAGCACTACTTATAATAACCAAGACATGGAAACAACCTAACTGTCCTTTAACAGAGGACTGGATAAAGAAGCTGTGGTAGGGGGCAGGATATAGCTCAAGTGGTAGAGCTCCTGCTTAGCATGTACGAGATCCTGGATTCAATCCCAAGGACCTCCTCCAAATATAAATAAATAAATAAACCTCATTACCTCCCCCTCATTAAAAAAAAAAAAAAGAAGCCATTGTACATTTATACAATGGAATACTACTCAGCCATAAAAAATAATAAAACAATGCCATTTGTAGCAACATGGATGAATCTGGAGATTGTCATTCTAAGTGAAGTAAGCCAGAAAGAGAAAAAAATACCATATGATATCACTCACATGTGGAATCTAAAAAAATGAAAAGACACTAATGAACTCATCTACAAAACAGAAACAGACTCACAGACATAGTAAACAAACATAGTTACTGGAGGGAAAGGAGGTGGGAAGGGATAAATTGGGAGTTTGAAATGTGTAAATATTAACTACTATATATAAAATAAAAAAATTTCTTCTGTATAGCACAGGGAACTATATTCAATATCTTATAATAACCTATAATGAAAAAGAATATGAAAATGAATATATGTATGTATATGTATGACTGAGCATTATGCTATACACCAGAAATTGATGGTTGTAATTGACTATACTTCAATAAAAAAGAATTCGACTTTTCTTGAGCTTTTCCATATTATATAATAAATGGGGTGCATAGCATCTAACCCCTTTGCCAGATAAAGATAAATTTTTAGTATAAATATATTCCAAATATTGCATGGGACATACTTATGCTAAAAAGAAATCATTCCTTATTTCTCTGAAATTCAAATTTAACTGGACATCGTTTTTTTTTTTTTTACTTGCATTCTTTTTTATTAAAATATAGTCAGTTTACAATGTTGTGTCAATTTCTGGTGTACAGCATAATCTTGTATTTTTATTTGCTAATGCTGGCGATCCTAGTCTGTAGTAATAAATGATAATAAACTTTAGTGTCTTGTAAACCATTAAAATGATTTGATGGGGGCTCCCTCAGCATTGCCCAAACTTGCTTGATCACCCAATCACAAGAATCAGCTGGGAATTTTTTTTTAAAAACTAGAGTTTCCCAGGCCCATCCTAGAACTGCTGACTAAGTCAGTCCAGGGTTTGGCCTGGGAGTTTTGTATCTTGACAAGTTTCCTAGGTGATTGTTGGCATCAAACAAGTTTGGAAAATACTGCAAATATCTCTTGTCACCATATCCCCGAGAAGCAGGTGGTGATGGAGTACAGGAGGTCAGGCAAAATTCTTCACCTTCATTTCCAGCTGGGGAAATCATGACCCAGGAAAATACAGGGAGTCCTCAGCTGTCTTCAGAACCTTGGACATATTGAAATGCCAGCCTCAAAATATTTTAATTCATTGTTTCATAAAGTAAGGTTATTTGGCTTCGAGATGAACAGGGAGACAATATGTGATTGTGTAAGTCAGTTCCATCAATGTAATTATGACCTTTGCTGTTTTGTCTGGCACGCTTGAGGGTCCTACTGTGAGCTACTGAAGTGTGGGGCATTGATCAGGTCCGCCCTGGGTTTCTTTTAACTGTAATCAGAACATCCTCCCCGCCTCAAGCCTCCCCTATGGTTTCACCACTGGGACAAAAAACAAAGAGAGAAATGAACGGAAAGCCTGTGAGAAGCTCCATCCGTCAGGGCCCAGCCCCAGTGTGAGCGCAGAGTGGGGCACCAGGCAGGTGAGCAGCTCTGCCCCTCAGGTGCCCCTCTATCCCCTGCTCCACTGCATGCCATGGGGACACAGGGAAGATGCTGGCTGACATTGCAGTGCAGGGAGAAGACCATTTCAGTGTGAACCAGAGCCCCTGCCTCACCCCCACTCTGCATGGCACACGTGCATTAGAGGGAAAATGTAGGGATGTCTAGGCGATGAGAACATTCAGTAAAACAGAGAGGTCCTTGGGTCACACCTATGCTGCCCTGCTCTGCACAGTTACCTCCAGGGCAGGAACTGTGGGTTTGAGGTCAACCACTCATCTCCTCCTCCTGTTTGCCAGCAGAACTATGAGTCGACGCAGAACAGCGAGGTCCGGTTTCTCGTGCTCCTGGCTCCCCTTTTCCACCTCCCCTTTTGGGTGTCTTCTTGCTCCCCAAGAACTAAGGCAGTTACATTTCACTTGCATAGTAAAAGCACCCTCTTTTGGTCAACACGGAATGACCACTGGGCCAGCAAACAGAAGGGGAGGTCTCTACCTGGTCTCCCACCATGCCTGTGACCTTGGGCAACCTTTGTCTCTGCCTCACCTTCCACTCAGGTTACAATTTGTTCTAACGTTCCGGAGTTCTCTGTTGCATCTTCCCTTTTTGGTGACTGCTGAGAGAGAGTCAATTAGGCAACCTCTAAGATCAAAGAAACAAAATTTAGTTTCTCCTTTTCACTTGAAGCTGATTATTTCTGCCCATTCTCTTTTCCAAATTGACCCCCAAGTGACTTTTCCTGTGCACCCTTGTCTTGTAAGATCTGCTTTTCACCATCCCTCAAATTGTTTCCACCCTGTATGAACCCCACAACTCACGGGATAGTAAGGAAAACGTTTCAATTCTAAAGAAAATGGTCACTGACACTGCAGATCACACCGTACATTTGAGAGGTGCCAGGATTTTTCCAAAGACCTGATGAATGTAGTTGCCTCTTACACTGTTCTGTCTCCAGAGGAATCTGGCTCAACATTATAAGACGTGCAGGACAAGGCAGAGCACCTTCAGGAATAAACTGTGGACAGGATGTGGGAGAAGGAAAAACAAACCAGGGGTGATACTAATCATGGCAAGTGGTGGGGTTTAGGTGATGATGAGGACTTAAATGATCCTCTATGCCTAGTCTGAGCCTTTGGTAACGCTCTACCTGTTACCAGGTCTGAAACGTGTCTCGCTGCCTGCCTTCTGGAGGCATCTCAGTCTACATCACCCACGAGGTAAAGAATTTATTGAAAACTGTTCTGAACCATTCTCACTCCCTGCAACTGTGACGCTTGGCAAAACCCCCCTTAACACCGGGAAGCACCACTCACCATCACACCAAGCTCTTTCTGGAATGCTCAACACTCAGGGCCCCTAAAGTTAGATTTTGGTTCAGATGTGATGTGGAATTCTAGGAGGATGACGCCGGATGGGTCTCAGAGGCCTTGAAGGCACACACCCTCTTCCATCCAGAAGTTCCATGGCTAGGGGTTCATCTTAGGGGATATGTGTATAAAGCTTATAATTATGAAAAATTGGGAATCTTGCATGGAGTAAATTATGGTTCATTCCTATGAAAGAACACCCTGCAGCCATTCAAAAATCACATGTAAGAACACACAGTGACACTGTTGGTGGGAATGTAGTTTGGTGCAGCCGTTATGGATAACAGCATGGAGATTCCTCAAAAGACTAAAAATAGGCTTATCATATGATCCAGCAATTCCGCTCCTGGGCATATATCCAGAGGGAAGCTTAATTCAAAGAGATACATGCACCCCAATGTTCATAGCAGCACTGTTTACAATAGCCAAGACATGGAAGCAACTTAAATGTCCATCGACAGGTGACTGGATAAAGAAGTTGTGGTATATTTATATAATGGAATACTACTCAGCTATGAAAAATAATAAAATAATGCCATTTCCAGCAACATGGGTGGACCTGGAGATTTTCATTCTAAGTGAAATAAACCAGAAAGAGAAAGAAAAATACTATATAATATCACTTACATGTGGAATCAAAAAAAAAGACAAATGAACTTATTTGCAAAACTGAAACAGACTCTAAGACATAGAGAACCAATTTGTGATTATTGGCGGGGAGGGGGGTGGGAGGGGATAAACTGGGAGTTAGAGATTTGCATATACTAATATATATAGAATAGATAAACAAGTTTATACTATATAGCACATGGAACTATATCGATATCTTGTAGCTTATGGTGAAAAAGAATATGAAAACAAATATATGTATATTCACGTATGACTGAAGCATCGTACTGTACACCAGAAAATGACACAATGTTGTAAACTGACTATACTTCTGTGTACATATATACACAGAAAAAAAAGAACACACAGTGACATGGGAGAATGTTCGTCTCCTCTGGGTTAGTGACAATTCAGTACCAGTTTTAAAAAGAAAAATAGTGCAGGGCCACTTTAAACAGTTAACAACGGTTATCTTTGGTTGATGGGACTATGAACACCTTAGATTTTTAAATTTCTTTTTGTCTTATTTTCCAAGTTTTCTGCACAAAACTAATAGTTATTTTTGTATTTTTTTTAAATTAGGAAAAAGTTAGGCACTTCTGAGAGGAAAAAAAAAATAGAACAAAACAAAATCTTACTGACATGATGGAACTGACTTCCAGCCTCCATTTTGTCATGAGTCAAAGGATTTTATATTCCCTGTGTATCAAAGTTGTTCCAAGCTCTACATCCACTGGTGACCTTGGACTTTCTCCTTTCCTCTTTCTTGATCTGTGTGGAAACATCCTGGCCAACAAGAGGAAGTAGCAAAAGTTCTCTCTGATGAGTCAGTTATGTGATGCATTCAGACCTGACTTATCCTTGTGTTTGTCACGGAACCAACATGGGAGGCGCTGACTGTCTGTTGATGAATGAAAGAAAATGCGATCTTGCTACTTTGAGGGCTTTTATTTGTTTCATGGTTAAAATGCGGGGAATGGGGGAACCCCAATTAACTCAATTCAAAACAAACGGTGGTTTAAAATAGAAACTCCAAGCCAATTTTGGCTGAAAGGTTTCTAGAATAATCTGAGCAGCTGCTGTTGGAGATGCAGCCTGAAATAAATAACTTCCAGCTAGTTCCAGGTCTGCGCTGAATAAACGCACAGACAGGGGAAAGGGCTTTATTAGCACTAATTGCAGTGAGCTGGGGAAGCTGGTGGGCTGGCTGTGGCTCCTAGAGAAATCTCGGGCGATGGTCCTTCCGCAGGCTGTAGATGGAGCCATAACATTACTAAATAGCCTCCCAGTGCACGGGGTGGGGGTTTTGTGCCGTCAGAGCCAGATATTTGGAACTTTTTCGGCTTTCGTTTCTGAGTGTGAACAACCAGCACACGCAGGCCTTCTAATTTTCTCTGGAGCTGACTGCGATTATAGAAGCCAAGTTACCAGCTTTGGGGTGGATTCAGCTTCCATCCTCCCGGCAATTATCACCTACCCACACCTCCCTCCCTGACGATCTCTCTGCTCCAGGGCGTCCCGGGGCTGTCAGTCCCACCTGGGCTGGTGAATTCATTTAGAAATCAGACCCAGTTCTGCTCTTTGCAATCTCTTGCCTTCTTTTCACAAGAGCCACTCACCCAAGGGGCCCGGGCCTCACCTGGCCTCACCTAGCATCCTGGCCAGAGCGGGGCTCAGGGCGGTTTCATACTCACAGACAGGGCCTTGGTGAGCTGGCTGGGCGCCACCTCCCCTTTCCTACCAAGGAGCCCAGACTTAATGAACTGGAGGACCCCTGAATCGTCTGGCTTCCAAAGCCTCTCTAACTTGGTTGATCTCTCAGATTTCTTATTCTTCTGACTCCTGTCTTCCCTCTGTTGATTTCTTCTCCCCCATGTCTTCTTTTCCCCTCCTCTTTTCTCCATCCCACCTTGCCTTTCTCCGCTCTTCTCTTTCCCACCTTCTCTCTCTACACACAAATCTTTGAAGCCAGAGTCTCAAGACAAAGGCCATTTCACATTCATCGCACAATGTCGTCCCACTGGCCTGCCACATCTTATCATGTCACTTCTTTCCTCCCAAATATTCCATGGCCCCCGCCCCATTGTCATTCTGGGAAGTCCCACCTGGGCCCAACATTCCCAGGAGTATCGATCTCCTTGCCTGAGCGCCCTAAGCACAGGCCATGGGAGGGAGGCGGGACGCCCCGGGCTGCCCCCATGCACCTGCCTTGATTCACAGCCCCCCTCCACTGGCTGGGATTCCACTCCTCCCTCCAGGCCCACGTCGTGTGCTCCCACCTTTCATGCAGCCTCCTTTGCTTGCCTCCAATGAGCATTTATCTGATTTCTGTGGAAGGACTTCACGATGGCACATATGAGATTTGCCTTGGATTCTGGCTACTGGGGTGTGCGTCTCTGTGATAAGATAATCCTTTAAAGGGTTTTCTGGTATTTCCTTGTATACTCTTTCCAGGCTCATTGCTGCAAGAGAAGGAGGGCTGCCTACCAGGGTCATAAGCTGCCAAGGTGACTTCCTATCCCCTGTAGGGGGTGGAGAACTCCCTGGTAAAAACAACAGCTTCAGGTCACTACCTTTTGGGAAAGAGGGCATCTTCACGTCCCTGAGGTGAGATGGCGGGTCCTCTGGCCAGGTAGGCGGAGGGCAGAGGAAGAGGTGAAGAAAATGGGAGTTAGAAGCTGGCGGGTCCTTGAGAAGGGGTGTGTTCCCCAGGCAGCTCTGTTGGATGTGAGAACAGAGGGCCCCTGAGCTTGGCTTCCGGGGTGAGCTTGGAGAGCCTAGTGGCAACCCAGCTACAGGATGGGTGTGGGCAGAAAAGGCGTTAGATAGCCTTGCAGAGTCTCCAGTCTCCCAGCCTGGCACAGCAGAGGCTCGGCGACACAGAGGCAGGCCGTGAAGCAGAATCAGTGGGTGCCCCCCGGCCTCTGTGGCCCTTGGTACCTCCTCCGTGCTTGCTGGCCTGTCAGCTGCCAGCCCATACGTCTCTTTGCCAGGATTTTTCTGGTTGCTCTGCCCATGCATATGGCAAGTCAAAGTGCAGGGAGATTGACACTATAGAAGCCCTGGCCTCGTGACTAGTGGAGCTGGTGGATCAATACCCCAGCTCCCTTGTCCCTCACGTGGGATCACTCTACACTGTTTCCCAGAGTTCTCCAGCCAGGCTGAGCCCCACCTGCCCAACAGGTACAGGTGATAATACGCTGTGTGGCAGCTTCCCTCCCTTCCCTGTCTCACTCCTGTGCCCCCAGACTGGTTTGGGGGATCGCCTCCAAATAAGCTACCTTGTGGTTTGATTCTAGAGGAACCCAAATAATACAAACTCGAAACAGGCTCTTAGGAAGGACCAGAGAATGATACAGTTGGAAGCCACAGGGACTGACACCAGCGTGGGAGTGGAACTCCCCCAGATGATTCCATCACACGCAGGTAACACCCTGGGCCAGATATGCCCCCCTTTCCCAGAGCCTGTGTCTCATTAGGCCCCTCTCCCCTTCAAAAAATTCAGGACAACCAGGAAGAAAAGGAGTGGGGGCTTGTGTTGTCAATGAAATTGATTTGTTGAAAGAGGAAAATTGCACATTCTTTTCATCTGAGCTTGTGAGTGCCTCCTCCACCTGTGTCCCTCTTCGTCTGCCTCCCTCTCTGTTTCAGCTGCTTGAAGGCAGGGAATGCACCTTACTTGGCTTGTAGCATCCCATCCACCAGTGTCTCCCACCAGGGAGGCTTGTTGAGCAGATTCTGTTCACCTGGCAATACGACAAGAAAGGCAGGTGGCCTTAAGGAGCTGAGCGCAGCCCCCAGCTGATGGCCGGCAAGGAGACAGGGACCTCAGCCCTACACTCGCAAGGAACTGAATTCTGCCAACTGAATGAGCTTGGGAGAGGATGCTTCTCAAAGTCTCCAGGTGAGAACCCAGGCTGGTCGATACCTTGACTTTGGTCTTGGGAAACTTGGAGCAGACGACCCTAATCAAGCCCACCTGGAGTTGTGATTTCACTACAACTATGAGACAATAAGTTGGGATGGTTTTAAGTCACTACGTTGGAGTAATCTGCTATAGGAGCAATAGGAAACTAATAGCTGGATTATTACGGCCAGTGAGTGCTACTGTTTGTGGCAACTTTGAGTGAAATGTTGAAATGCACTCTCTATAGAAATGCCCTTTGTGCCCTGTCCATCCTACAAAGCCTGTAGGTCGCACATGGAGAATCTCCTATCACGATGCTTGTTAAGGATAATAAATGAATGAAGAAAGTTGTAGGTTCCTTTGGGTCTTAAGAGGGGAGACATGGATATGTATTTGGGGTGGCTTTGATATGATGTGGGGTTGAGGTGGGACATGAGGCGACCTCTGGGGTGGCCTTTGCATCACGGAGCTTGATGGCCCTTTTCTGACTTTACTGACTTCCTCGGGGCTTGGGGGTTGATACAGCCTTGGACTCTGCCGGGAAGTCTGATTGTGTGCTTGTAAGAAGTGGCCCGTGGGCAAGACTGACAGCACCCTGGCTGTTCACCTCTCTGTCCAGGGGGGATGATGCCCCGAGGTTTACCTTCAGGTTTACCTAGGGTTTACTTTTGCTCCTCCTCATCCATGAAAAGGCACTGGGAGGTAGGGCTGGAATTTTCTTTTCCTTCCCAATTAAACTTCTCTGTTTCAACAGGTTTTAAGCTAGTAGTTGGTACAGCTGCTAACTGGACCGTTCATGTATGTCTGGGGGTTGTGGTAGGGACGGGAGTTTCACTCTGATCTCTGCAAAGAGCACAGACAGCATTTTCAGCCCCCAAATGGAGGAAGTGGGAGCTGGTTTCCTGCCTTAATCACGGAGCTCTGTGGAATCAACTTCCTGTCTGGGATGGAAACCCCTTGTCCTTTTGACTTGACTGTCATGTCTCTTCTTTCTCAATATAGAAGGACTATGACCTAGGGAAGTAACAAAGTGTGTTCTGTAAAACCACCTCTCGTGAGGTTCAGGGGAGGCTGATCGCGAGGCGGGAGACCTGGACTCCAGTTTGGACCCGGCCTCACACTCATTTGCCCTCTCCGGCCCTCAGCTCCCTCACAGGCGAAAACACTGGACCTCCTTAGAGAGCTTCTAAAGTTCTTTTTGACTTTCAAATTCTAGGATTGAAAAAAAAATCCAGTAGAACAGACACCAGCTGTTTTATAGCAGTAATCTCTGGGTGGGGATGGGGGATAGGATTTCTATAATACATTTTCAAGAAATATTTTATTACACTAATAGTGCTCTGAAACCAATTCATAAAATTTGCAAGAGGAGTTCAAAAAAGTAAGCTCAGCAGTATTTGGGGGCTTCAAAAACTGATGATGCAACTGACCTACTGGAGACAAAAGCAGGAGACGACTAGCTTTCCCAGTCAAATATTTTTTATAATTTTTGGGTATTATGCAACAAAAATATGCTAATTTTTTATTGTGGCCTTATTGTTTTCCTTTCTAAAAATACTTTGTTATGGAAAATTTCAAACATGTATGAGTAGAGAATATGGGATAATAAACTCCCACATACACATCACTCAGCTTCAACTCTGATCAGCTCATAGCCAGTCTTGTTTCATATATATCCCCACCTACTCTCCCACCTTCTGTCTTATTTTAAAGCAAATCCAAGATATTATATCATTTCATTCAGTACTGCATGTGTCACTTTTGTAATTAGAAATAAAAAAAAATTACCTGAGTCATTCTGAAACTAAATACCCCATAGTCTCCTGGAGAAGCACCACAATAATTGGCTGGAAATAAAATGTATATCTTAGTCTTTGGGGGATTTGGAAGAAATGTGTTCTTCACCCATGATTGTTAACTATGTTTAATCCAAAGGAAAGAATCTCTAACGGTGGAATTTCACATGTCTGTGGGAATGGCTATACTGAGGGGAAGGGAATAGAGGAATATTGTCAGCTACTCCACTGTGTGGTGCCAGTCCTGGGAGGGAAATTGCTGTCCATTATTTTCCCCAACACTTCTTGCACCATATACATCAAATCCCATAGTAAGTACTGAGAAAATTATCTTAAATGATCTCTCAGCACCAGCCTCTGTCTTCCCATCAGACAATGGGAAGTTTTGGAATTCCTGCAGCTACAGTATACCATCATCTTCATCAGATTGTGCTCATTAAGTGTCCACTGGGGCTCACAGCCCTACTGTCGCCCCCTGAGATCTCTCTTTAACTTAATTTCAGGGGTGAGTTGTTCTCCTGCTTTGTTCATTTGGATTAGAAACCCCGTGACATTCAACCTGGCTTACATTTTTCCTTTTCTTTTTCGAAACAATAAAAACATTTCGCAGGGATTCTGGACTAGATTAGCTGATCATTTTCAATTTTCATGCGAGACATATGGAAAGACTCACCTCCACTTACAGCTTATTCTCTGAGACGGTCTGACCCATGGCCGACACTACAAAATGAAAAAGACCTTCCAGGCAGTCAGTGTTTAAGTGCATTTCCCGCCCTCGTCCCTGCACTGACCTCAGCTCAAGTCAAAACTTACAGGAACGCTGGACTTTGATGATCTGGGCCATGGAAATTTTCAGTCCTGGAGCGTCCCCCTTCCTCACTGACGCCGTGGCTCCCAAAACTCTTCAAGTGAGACTGGGTCTGAGCCACGGGTGGGGAGTAGGGTGGTACAGGTGTTTCTTTTCTTTTCTTTTTTTCTTTCATTTTCTTTGGTAGAGGGAGAAAGACCAGTAGGACTTGCATATGGTTGGTGGTGCTTCCTTTTTGCCTGCTTGAGTTAATGGAGAAAAGCCATAAAGTGCTGTCTGCTGGGCTAGTTGTTTTCCTTGCAAATACAAATGTAAATTGCTCTAGCACAGAGATCTTCAATGGCTCAGTAAATGACTGACCTTCGGTAAGTTTCCAGAACTAAGGTGCATCATTAAAAAACGTGCTTGCACATGACAGGTGAGGGGGTGACAGCAGTGAAGACAGGCAAGGTCACTCACATCAGACGGGAGTCACGAGGTGGGAGCTGGAAAATTCGGTGCTTGCGGTCAAGGCTCTTGAGCCTTTTGATATGGGGATTAGACTTAGCTGCAGAAGCAGCCCGTAATAGGGAGATTTTAAAGGAAAGATTCTTCTGGTGGAAGGAAAGACTGGATCCGTGGAAGCAGATCTGGCGAGGTAGGGGGAGAGGTTTTGAGAGTGGAGAGAGGAGAAAGAAGAGACTTAAGGCAGTTTTGGTGTGTGGGGACTTGGCCGGGGATGGGAGGAGAGATAGAGGAATGAGTAGCGGGAAGTTTTGCTGTGGGTAAGCCTGGAATCTCTTCGGCTGTTTTCCTGGGGGCTCCGATGAAGATTTTACTTTCTTCTCAATCGCTCTCGGTTGTTGCACATGATACAGATGGGCTGTGATACTGATGGCAGCCTGGGGCCTCAGGTGGTCCTGATCTGTTTGGGTCACAGAAGCTGTGATGGTGCATCCCCTCGGGAAGAGGAGGGGAGGAAAACAGAGTGCATCCTGGGAGACCACAGAGCCCGGCTTTCACCAAGAAGTGAGCCGTGGCCTCTGGTTGGAAGACTAGACCTCTCTGTCCTTTCTGAGAAGGAGCAGGTCACGGGATGGCTGCTTGGATCCAGGACCATCCAGTGTGTTCCCAGCAACATGTGGAGAAGGGGCATTGCAGGAAACCAGCGGTCCACTGGAGCAGCTCTCCCAGGCTTATGTTAGGAGCTGCGTGAACTCAGCCAGCTCTGCTGAGCTGCGGTGCTCAGCGCAGGCAGGGAGGGTGGGAGAGCCGAGCAAGGCAGGACAAAGACACATGTCAGCAAGTCCTCCATCCCGCAGTCCTGGGGACTTGGCAGGCCAGCTGGAGTTTCCTGGCATTTGGATCTGGGGTAGGTGAGGCCAGCTGGCTCCAGCGAGTTTTGTAGGTCTTATGTCAGCCTGCATCTTGGGGTCCTGTTTGCTGCCTGGGAGGTGATGGTGCTGGCTGGCTGAGTCCCAGCTGTTCCTTTGGGGGCCCATGTGGAGGCTCTGGACTCTGATATAATCTTTCAAGCCAATGGGGGGCAGGAAGGTAGGGCTGGGGATAGAACATGGGGTGGATTGAACAGCCGGAGCTGGTCGCCAGGGCTTAAGCAAGTCAAAGAATTCTCACTGAGCTGGAGGACGGACACGGAGTGGTCCCCCTTTCCCTCCTACTGCGAAGTATTCTGCAGGAACCCAGCCCTCCCGGGGGGGCACTCTTCCGTTGGGGTGGGAGGCATGCTTTGAAAAGGCATTCTTGACCCAGCACACCCACAAAGGTTTTTTCTCTGGAAACAAACAGAAAAATGTTCTAAAGCCCAAGTTTTATGCAAACACTTAAGAAGGCAGGCTCTCTGCCTCTTTGCATTACTATCACTAGACAGACTCCATTCCAGGCCCAGCCTGCGGGAGGGAGTTTGGGGTTTGCCTCTGAAGGCAGAGATCTGTTTCAAGTGATGTGCGTGCACACTTGACTCCCACTGCTCCGTCCTTAAAGGTCATTTACACTTGAAATCCTCAAGATTCTTCTTCTCTGGAGCAGAAGGATCTTTTTGTCCAGGGGCCTCCCCATCCCTTCAGTGATGCTGGAAATGGAGAGGCCCGTGCAACCAAGGGGGAAAGGGAGAGCACCCCCAGCCCAGGGTCTCAGGCACACTAAGCTGCCTTGTTACCCTGAAAAACAAGCCCACCCCAGGTCAGGAGGTAACGGGAGTGGCTGACGTGCCCTGAGTGCTGACCCGTGTGCCCCGCGGTCCTGAGCGCTTAGCGTGGGGCAGCTCGTTTAAGCCCCAAGGCAATGACGAGCAGAGGTCGTACTATTTATGATCCTCACTCTGCAGAGGAGGAACTGAGGCCTGGGGAGACGGTGAAACGGGCACCTGTCGTGCAGCCAGAGCTCAGGGGGAACTGGGATTCGGAGCCAGGCTCGCGTGGCTTCTCCCCTGACCTGCGCAGACTCAGGGCTTTGACTTTGTGCTGTGGAATCAGGAGATAAGCATCTTCTGCGGAGGAGACTTGATGTGCTGGGGAGGGCAGGGCTGGGGCACAGCGATACTCAGGGGGGAGGGTGTGGAACTAGATTCTTCCTGGAAGGCCCTGGGGACTCTGGAACTGAAGAGCTCACAGAATGAGCATCATGGCAGCCGCGGGCTTGGGCCTAATTTCCCACTCCCCCTGGGCGCCCCAGCACCGGTGGGCGTGTCAGCTCTGAGCACCTTCATCCTGCGTTTGCCCCGTGCCAGGCCCAGCTGGGGGAGCTGAGGACAGAGATGAAAAAGACACAGCCCTCAGTACCACAGCTGACTCTCAGACCTGTGCACAGGCCATTCAATCCTGTATTTGATGGGGAGGGATAAAAGAAGGGTGGTGTAAAAGTTGCTGCAGTTGCAGTTGGTCCTTTGGGAGAATCCCACACAGAGGGAAAATGCTTCTGGTATTTGGAGAGACCCCCTTTCATGGGCCTGCTCCAATGGGAAAGGCATATGCCTCCGGGGCATGGCCTAGATGAGGAGGTTTAGAAAGAAGAGTTCACCTGCGCACCCTAGACAGGTGAAAGCGTTTATGGAGTGATCTGCTGAGATCGTGAGGAGTTTGGGGTCCTGGAAAAACAGCCCCCAATAATGTCTTATGTTGCTAGGACCTGTGGAGGGTCTGTGGCAGGCAATGGCTGATGAGACGGAGGAAAACTGAGGACTAGAAGCTTCCAGTTTAGGGTTTTCTGCCAGTGCAGTAATTATTTACTGTGATTCCCTGCTGCCTCCCTGATCCTCTCTCCCCAAGACCTTAAAGTAAGCAAAAGTTGGCCACATACAAATAGCATGCTGGGGAAATGCCGGTGGCGAATCCAGGCAGTGACGTGCACGAGGGGTCCGAGGCTGGGCCAGAGGGACAGGAGGAGGTGAGTAACAACAGAAGGACTGGCTACGGGCCCACTGACCAACCCTGTCTTCCTCCACCATCTGGGAAAGGTGACTCTTGAAAGCGTGGAGGGTGGATGGGAGGCCCGTCCTGTTACTGCAGAGAGTGGGGCTCACGGCTGGGACAGGGCGAGGAGAGCGAGGCACCACCTCAGGCACATTTCAGGTGCACCTCCAAACTCAGCCATCCAGATAAATCATGTTTTAATGCAACATTAAAAAAATCAAAATACCAAAATCTATGATGAACAAAATATCAAACATTTAAGTAAAGACAGAGCCAGTATATTACTGATTATTCCTTTTTGCCTCAGGAATATGAACAATGCATTCCTGTGGGTCTTGCCTTTATTTAAAATGTTGATAGTTTATTCATCATGGATTTTCTTTTGCATTAATTCATGATTCTTAAAACATGGCATTAAAATAGGACTGATCTTGATGGCTGAGTTTTTGGCACAGCCTGAAACGCTGTGCCCAGGGCGAGTCCCTCCCTCACCTTGGTCCTAGCCCTGCCTGGGGGCTCAGGATATTTTATTTGGTTTTAAAGAAAAGAGTAATCCACAAACCTGTGGTTTCCGAGGAGAGGGCCGCACCTGGGTGATCCACTCCAGCAGGGTACCTTCAGAGACTCCGGTTCACCTTTGATAAACATCTCTCCTCCCGGCTGTGACTGATGTCAAATGACAAAAATTAAACAACTCAGTAATGAGTGTGATGTCCTTTATTCATGGGAAAGTAGTCCATGGATTGAGAGGAGGGTGGTGTCTTACCAGCACTCCTTGCAAGGGATTCTGGGCAACAGGGAGTTTTCTGGATATTAGAAGAGGTGACGTGGAGACAGGGCATGACTGACTAGGACGTCTGGGGTTTCCTCATAAGGCGAGCGGGTCCTATTTTGCAGGGTAGAGTGAGCTAGCTGCAGCCAGGCTGGAGGACCCTGACCGGTGCACGTTAGGTTTCCTGAGACAGCGAGGCGTGTTCTGGGCCACTGGGGCAGCCTCTGTTCTGTGGGTCTCGGTATACGAATGAGCTTTATCAGTGCCCTGACTGGGACAAGCCCATGTTCACACATCACTGCAGGCAGCAGGGCAGGAGCCTCCCTGGGCACGGATGGTGGGCACAGAGCCAAGGGGCCCAGTGGTCCAAGAGGGAAGTGTTGCGGGGAGAGTGTGTGGGTTGATTTTATTTTGTCTCAATGGGAACTTTCTTTGAATCTCTCTTCCCCGACTTCACTGCACATTTCAAAACAACATTCTTTTATGAACAAGCATCAGGACATCAAATACTTCCACACCCTTTGCTAGAAGTGCTTCAGGCTATGTTGCTCTTTTTCTTTTAAATAGTTCCATGTAAAATCAGATGTTAACTCTCTCTGAATAAACCCAAGTGGAAAGGCTTTTTTTTTTTTCTTTAATAACACCAGTGACAGAACAGGTGGAAGGAATATGCGCCCCTTAACTGTAGAGCATGATGGTTTAGAAAGGAAAACGCTAAATTGTTACATCTGTAACAAACAATTCTTATTTATTGATGGCGAGAAAAATGAACAACAAAGCTTCCAGGGAAAGAATAGCAGGAAATAGATTAGCAGGAAGAATGATTTATGTCCTTGAATGGGGCCCATTTCTTTTATAAATGGACTTTGTTTTGCATCTTGGTCAACACCAGCTCCGCTCCACTTTTTAATTATTAAAGACTGTGTGGGGTCCATCACAAATGGCAGCTTTTTGAAACTTCTCTTCAGCCAGCAAACCATGAAATAGACAGAATTCCAGGATTTGCAACCCAAGCGGTATGTTTGTATGTCTCAGGGTCCTGAAATTACAGATCGCTGGAGCTGGATGGGGTCTTGGAGGTTGACAAGTGCAATGTTATAAGCCCTGCTTTGGCCACTCCACACCCCCTCCATTTACTGTGAGGAAAATGGGACTCAGGCAGAATCACACAGCTGGTGGTGGAAATGAATTATTATCTAAGAGATTCTTTGTGGGAAGACTCAAGTCCTAGAATTCTCGACTTGGTTTCTTTTCGTTGTTTCCTAAAGTGCTGAGTGAAAGATCGTGGTTAATTGGTCTTGAGTATTGCGTAGTTGGTTTTGACAATAACCTGTGAAATACTCAGGAGCACCCAAATCTTTGTTTCCTCCCAGGTTAGTGTTGCCTTATGTTTTCAAACACTTGAACTTCACGCAGAGGGCTGGAGGGAACCTTAAGAAGAAGTGTCAAATTGAGTGTTAAATGCTGTGAGCCACTAAAAGGCAAGCTAAGTAGGATGATCTTTCTGTCCACAGGTCTGGGCCTGACAGAGCTCCACAAACGTTTGTCTTGAACATTGTTGAATCTTGAAAACGTCATGCTCAGAGACTGGTAGTGACACACGTTCTCTCTGTAGATACACAGAACTGGAGAAGGAAAGTCCCCACCTGCATCCTCCCAGAATGCTCCCATGCTTGGAGGGTGGTGTGCCTTTTTCCCAGATAGCATTCATTCGGTTCCTGACTTTTCAGACTTGCTCCCTTCCAACCTTCTGTTTGTGTCGTTGTTGCATGTTTATTTGTTTCTTTTTTTTTTTTTTTGCTGTTTAATTTTTATTTTTTTAATTCTTTTTTTTCAATTGAAGTGTGGTCGATTTACAATGTTAGTTTCCAGTATACAGCAAAGCAATTCAGTTATATATATACATACATATGTATTTTTTCAGATTCTTTTCCATTACAGCTCAGTACAAGAAATTGAATATTAAAAAAAAAATTGAATATTGTTCCCTGTGCTATACCATAGGTCCTTGTTACCTATTTTATATAGTGATGTGTAACTGTTACGTTTAGTCTTAAAGCTTTTATTTCACAAATACTATGGATTCATTTTAGAAGAATGAAAAAGTACAGATAAAATAAAAAAGAAATAGACACCACCCATGCCTTAGAGGTAGCCAACCACTGATATTTTAAAATATGCATCTCTAGACTTTTCGTATAAATAATTATATCTTCTTAAGAACAAAGGTGGGATTACACAGTATATGCCACTATACTGCTTGTTCTTTTCACACGATGTATCATTGTTTTGGAACCTGCCAGTGTTGGCGATGACTCTTCTCTCGGGGGTTGGCTCTTATTTTAATTCTTTTCAATATAGAGAAAAGAAGTTTCAAGGTTATCAGAGTTGAGCATTTGTCAAGTGGATTTTCTTCTGCCCTTCATTCTCTGCTCATGACAATCCTAAGCATTGCTTTTAGTCTTTTGTTGGAAGTGGGGTTATTTCCAATTTCAAGCAGCCATAGATGGTCCCACAGTCCTGGATGCCCACCTGCCTCTGCTTTGTTGGTGTTAGCGGAAAGCACAGGGTGGTTTGCCCACCGCCCACAGCCACACTCCACGCCCACGACTGGGCAAATGATCTGAGGGTGCAGTTGTAGTGCCTCTTTTTGTTAACAGTCAGAATGGGTTGATTTCTGCTGCGATAACAAAAGCCCAAATCTCAGTGTCTTTAAAAAAAAGTTTATTTCTCATATCTGTCAGGTTCCACATACTCTCACTGCTAGGATGTGCTGACAGCACAACCACTATCTTAAAAATTATCTGCTGGTTTCCGTGTTGCAAGGAAAAAGAGTTTTCACTGGATAAATTATCTGCCTTCCAAGTGATCACAGGTGACAATTTATACCATGTTTTGCCACTGCAAGTCATATCACTCCACATCAGCCTTCCAGGCACTAAGAGAACAGTTTCTGTACATTTGAATCCCTGTCCATAAGCCAGTGCTGTGTATTTTATTTTGTGTTGTTAACATTTTTTAGGTACTAATTTCTGTATTAGTCAGGATAGGCTAGGTTATGCTGTGGTAACACACAACCCCCAAAATCTCATTCATACTCTATATCCATTGAAGGGTGGCTGGGGTCTATGCCATCTCTGTGTTTTTACGATTGCTAGGGCTGGAAAAAAGAACATGAGGCAAATTGTGCACTTTGATAAAGTTTCTGCCATGTGTTGTGAACTAAAGCAAGTTATATGACCACAGCCAACTTCAATAAGTGGAATGGGCAATTCTACTATGTGCCTAAAAGGAGGAAAAGCAGAAATATCTGGTGAAAAGCAGAAATATTTGGTGAAAAGCACCAATGATTATGTAATATTTTATTACCTCCATGACGGTGATGTTTGGTCATAAGTCTTTTACATTATTGGCAGTTTTAATGGAGACTTTCTATACAGTATTGTTTTCCCTCCAGCCCAAAGAACTTCCAGTAGGATTCTTTGTAGTGCAGGTCTGCTGATAGCAAATTCTCTAACCTTTTATTTATTGAAAATATTTTCATTTTGCCTTACTCTTGAAGGATATTTGTAGATACAGAATTATGAGTTGGCAAGTTTTCCCTCAGCATTTTAAAGATGTGCTTCCCCTGTTCTCTGGCCTCCATTTTGTCTAATGATAAGCCAGAGATCATTGGTAACATTGTTCACTGATATGTAGTATGCCACTTATCTTTGGCTGCTCAAGATTTTCTCCGAATTTTTGGTTTTCAGCAGATTAACTACGATAACACCCAGGTGTAGTTTACTTTTATGTGTCCTATTTTGGTTTCTTCAAATATTTTTTCCATTTTTGTCTCTCCTCTCTGTTTAGGATTCCAATTACATGTATACTAGATTCTTTTTTCATATTTTCCCACAGATCACTGAAGCTCTGTTCACTTTTGAAATCTTTTTCCTCTGGGATCCTTAGATGAGATTGTTTCTATTGATATATTTTTAATCTAACTCTTTCGTTATCTACAATCAGCTGTGCATTTTATTTTTTGTTTTTTAAATTGAAGTATTGTTGATTTACAATGTTGTGTTAGTTTCTGGTGTACAACATAGTGATTCAGTTATATATATCATATATATGTATATCAGATATATGTATATTCCTTTTCATATTCTTTTTCATTATAGGTTATTACAAGATATTGAATATAGTTCCCTGTGCTACACAGCAGGACCTTGTTGTTTATCTGTTCTGTATATAGTAGTTTGTATCTGCTAATCCCGAACTCCCAATTTATCCCTCCCCACCAGCTGAGCATTTAAAATTTCAGGTCTCAATTTTTGGTTCTAGAATTTCCACTTGGGACTTTTTCATTGTTTCTATTTGTCTGCCTGGATTTCCTATTCGTTCCTTTATCACACGCATGTCTTTCTTTACACTACTGAGAATAGTTATAATAGCTGCTTTAAAATCCTGTCTGAGAATCTCAGCTTCTGAGTCATCTTGGGGTTAGTGTCTCCACTGGTTACCTTCTCTCTTAAGTATGGATCACATTTTCTCGTGTCTTTGTATGTCTAGTAATTTTGGATAATATCCTGAATATTATGAATGATATTTTGTAAAGACCCTGGATTCATTATATTCCTCTGAAGATTCTTGATTTTGTTTGCTTTGTTTGTTTGTCTGTTTAATGAGCAGTTAATTGGGTGAATTCAAACTCCAAACTCTCTTTTGTGGTGGGCAGCAACTGAAATCTCAGTTCTTTTATCCTTAGTTGGACTGCTTGAAATCTGCCCATGGGTAGGTCAGAGGCAGCCAGAGATTTGGGCAAAGTTTATACACTGAATTTAGGACTCCCCTGCTGTGGAGCTCTTCTTTTTAAGATGTTCCCCCAAACTTCCTGCTTTCTAGCTGCTCTGGTTATCCTAAACTCCTCTGATTATTCATGCCTCTTAGGCTGAGGGTTTGAGTTGTAGCCAGCTGTGTGGTAGCTAAGGCCTGCCCTCAGGCAAAAAGTTCTGTGTGTGTGTGTGTGTGTGTGTGTGTGTGACAAAGAGAGAGAGGGAGAGGGAGAGAGAGAGAGGGAGAGAGAGAGAGAGAGGTTTCTCTTGCTTTTACCTGCTTTGGGACTTTCTCCAGTGCATTCAGATTTTTGCTTTTTATGTTTTATCCAGAGGTTTCAGTTGTTATTCTGCCATCAACACAGTGTAATCCTCTTTTTAACCTTTTAAGAAAATAAAATCTGATCAACGTTCACAGTTCTTTTTCCTTCTATTTCATGATCTTCTCTGTGTCTCTCGTGTTCTAGCTGTGTCCCTTCGGAATATCTGTACTGAATCATTCGATTCTTCCTTTATTGGGGAGAAATCTGTGCTTGAGACCCTCACTGTGTAAGTCACAACAGATCTTCTGTCAGCCCCAAATCTCTCCTCCGTGAAGGACAGAGTGCTGCCAAGTTCGCTGGCTGATGTCTCTCTCTGGTCCTGCAACATCTTTCCTCTTATTTATCCAGTACAAGTACCTGCCTGGCTTCCAGAGTTAATCTCTCTCTAGATTAATTGGGTCCAGTGAGGCAGTGGCCTTGAAACTTTACCATTTTTGACCATGGAAATAAAAAATGGAAAATAAAAATGAAAGAATCTCAATTTCAATGTGCAGGTGATTTTAGAACCATCAAGTCCAATATGCTCATATTCAGATTGAGGTGAAAGGTCCAAGGAAGTTGGCCTGATTATGGACATGTGGTCAGTTAGTAGCAAAAGTGGTGAACCTCACTCAGTGGACTCAGCTGTCTCCATTTTCATGTAGTTGTAAGCTATACATTTCTACTGTTATCCAAAATTCTTATATGAAAGAGCTTCTTAATATCTAAACAGCTCCAGGGTTTCAAAGAAGCAGAAGGTGAGGAAAAAAATGTAAGGCTCTTCTGTAGTTTTAAAAATAGACTTTATTTTTTAGAGCAGTTTTGGGTTCATAGCAAAATTGAGTGGAAAGTACATAATTCTCTTGTCTTCCCCCATCCCCCCAACGCCTTGCACATGCAGTCTCCCCTCCCTATCAACATTCAGCCCTTGAGTGGTACATTTGTTGCTTGGTAAACTTACATCCACACATCATTAAGTCCATAGTTTACATTAGGGTTCACTCTTGCTGCTGTACATTCTATGGATTTGGACAAATGTATAATGACATGTGTCCACCATTCTAGTATCATACAGAATAGAGTCACTGCCCTTACAATCCTCTACATGCCACCTATTCATCCTTCCCGCCTCTCTTATCTCCTGGTAACTTCTGATCTTTTCACTTTCTCCACAGTTTTGCCTTTTATAGGGTATCACATAGTTGGAATCATACAGTATGTAGCCTTACAGGTCGGCTTCTTTCGCTTAGTAATATGCATTTAAGTTTCCTTTTGTGTCTTTTCATGGCTTTCACGATTCATTGCTTTTTTGTACTGAGTAACTTCCCATTGTCTGAATGCACCACATTGAAGGGCACCTACTGAAGGGCATCTTGGTTCCAAGTTTTGGCATTTATGGGTAAAGCTCCTATAAACATCTGTATGCAGGTTTTAGCGTGGGCATGTTTTCAACTCATTTGGGTGAATATCAAGGAGCTTGATTACTGGATCGTATGTTAAGAATATGTTCAGCTTTGTAATAAACTGCCAGACTGTCTTCCAAAGTAGCTGTACCATTTTGCATTCGCAACAGAACATTTGAGAGTTGCTGACATGTCATTCTTGTCAGCGTTGGTGCTGTCAGTATTCCAGATATTGGCCATTCTAATAAGAGTATAGTGGTATCTTGTTTTAATTTGTGATTCCATAATAACGTATGATGTAGAGCATCTTTTCATATGCTTACTTTCCATCTGTCTATCCTCTTTGGTGAGAGGTCTTTTCAGATCTTTGTTCCATTTAAAGATTTTTTTATTTCCTTATTGTTGAGTTTTAAGAGTTCTTTGTATATTTTGGATAATAGTCCTTTATCAGATATCTCTTCTGCAAATATTTTCTCCCAGCCTGTGGTTTAGCTTCTCATTCTCTTGACAGTGTCTTTTACAGAGCAGAAGTTTTAAATTTTAATGAAGTCCAGCTTATCAATTATTTCTTTCATGGATCAGGACTTTGATGTGTCACTGGTTTTAATAACAAAAACAACGACCATAACAAGGCTAACCCAAAGTGGGCTGTTAATTGCCATGTAGACAATGATTTTGTATCCACTAAAGCTCCACGGTAATGTTTTGTTTGGCATTTGAGGATGCTTCCGTGCAAATCATTCCCATGGACATGTACCAGGAAAACATGTATTTACAGTTACTTTGTAAATAGCCTATTTATTTCAAGTGAGACGTCTGTAGTAGGAACAGATCAGGCTGCACGTATGAGTCCTGACTTGGTATTAGTAGGTGGCAACCACTCTCTGAGCTGTTGTTCCTGACATTTTGCTTGAACTGAAAGCCAGGTATTATCATCAGAGGTGTCTCTCTGTTCCCTGGAAACTAGTAATAGTGTTCCATGGGACAGTGCCCTCCGTCACCGCTCCCAGCAGCAGAGACCAAAGCTGCTAAAGACATGCTACACATCAGGACTTGTACTAGGAGTTGCCGTGGCAAGAAACGGTGATGACAGTGACAAGATAGTCACATTCCAAGGAGTTGGACTCCAGTGAAATACGTGTCAGGGACAACTCTGGGGAAAGAGATTGGCATTCCTGATCTAACAGATACCACAGTCTGTGAGTTTACCAGCCAATGAGCTCAGATGATAGGTAAGTGACAAACTCCTCAGAGGAACTGGGGGACTTATTAAAGGCGACATCAGGCACCACCATCGCATCATGGTCGCTGTATTCTCTTGGTGAAGCAGTCACAGGCACGGCCCGGATTCAAAGAGTTGGTAAAATAGATCCTATCTTTATGGGGGGAGTTTGTGGCCACCGTTAATCCACCACATATAGTTATTTCTTTTTACCCCCCCCCCCCCCCGCCTATTAGTCCATGGGCATGAGGAGCCCATTATTTTGGGCTCTTCAATGGGACTCTTAATGGGTTCCCTTGGGTGAAATGGTTCCCCTCTCAGGAACCAGGACCTTACAGGACCTAAGACTGTGGGGATGGGAAACACATATTCTGCAAGGGGGTTACTGGGAGTGGTGGTGAAGGGGGCACCTCTACGTCTACCTTTTGGTTTCTGGATCTGCCTATTTTAGCTCCTGGGGACAAAGCACCATACCAGCTGGAGAATCAGTACATAATTTATATCCTGGAAGACAGTACCTCAACTAGCTCAGTTGTCTCTAAGCAGGCACTTCAGCTGGGCCCAGGATAGGTCCTTCCTTCATTCTATGAGGACGGCTGCTTCTGGGCACTCCAGTACTTGGTAGAAACAGTCACATATTCTCTTCTATAGAAGGAACCCCTTGAGCTGAGGCAATGTATGTGGGATCTCATTTGGTAAATCAGACTTTGTTATCCCTCCAGTGGTGGTATTGGTGGAGGCATTGTGGACAGAGAAAACAAATACATATCCAGAGGAAGTATTAATTCCAGTAAGAATAAATTCTTGCCCCCTCTGAAAGTAGGAGTCCAATGTAATCAAGTTGCCATCAGTGCATGACTGGCCTCCTTGAGACATGGAACCATCTGGTAATGGGTCTAACTGGCCGAACACAATAATGGCAATCCTTTCCTCACTTCCTAGGTTACTTCCCTTGAGGCTAGAGGTAGCCATGTGACCCAGTTTTGGCTAATGAGATGTTAGTGGAAGTTAGCTGCGTGGGGCTTCCTGGAAAAGTTTAGCTGACTCATCTGCCCTTTGCTCTTCTTCCTGCCTACAATGTGCATATGATGCCTGTAGGTGCCACGGGCATCTTGTGCCTTGCAGTGATAAACCAACACATTAAAGATGGTAGAGAAGACATATAGAAAGGATCTGGGTCTTTCAGGGCCGTACTGAGCTATTGAACCAATGCTAGGAACTATCTACATTCAGACTACCAATCATGGAAGAAAAATAAACCCCTATTTGTTTGAACCACTGTTAGTCTGCTTTACTGTCACCTTGCATGCAAAAGCATTTATAATTTATACAAGTCGCATCTGCATGCACACACACAAATTTTTTAGTCTTCAATTTATAAATGTATGATCATATTATATATATCTTTCTCTTACTTTATGGTATCATGCTTTAGATCCTTCTTAATACATACCAGAAATCTCTCCAAGTCAATGGGTATAGCTCTAATTTATTATTTAACAATATCTTATTAATTCTTTTGGACAAGTAATACTAGCACATGGTTCAAAATTCAAAAGGTATAAATAGAAAATGGTGCAGCCCCTTCTGAAAACTGGAAGTTCCTCAAAAAGTTAAACAGAATTGCCATATAACCAAGAAATTCCACAGCTAGGTATATACCCAAGAGTAATGAAAACATACATCCATGGAAAAACAGGTACACAAATGTTCATAGTAGCATTATTCATAATTTCCTCAGTGGAAAAAGACCTAAATGTCTATCAACTGACGAACGAATAAATAAAATGTGGTATATTCATACAATGGAATATTATTTAGCAACAAAAATGAATGAAATACTCATGCACACTACAATGTGAATGAACCTCAAAAAAATTTTGCTATTTAGTGAAAGTAGCCAGTCAGAAAACCACATATTATGTGATTCCGTGTATGTGAAATGTATATTTCTGTGAAATGTATAGGCAAATCCAGAGAGACAGAAAGTAGATTAGTGGTCACCTGGGGCCGAGGGCAGGGAAGCTGGGAATGGAGAATGATTGCTCTGTATGTGTGTTTTCTTTGTGGAGTGCTGAAAATGTTCTAAAATTTGATTTTGGTGATGGTTGTAGAACACTGTAATATATTAAAAAGCACTTAACTGTACACTTTAAATGGATGAATTTAATGGTATGTGAAATATATCTTAATATAGCTGTAAATAATATACAAATGTAAATACAGTAAAAAGTAAGTTTTTCTTCTACATCTTCTCCTAGCTGCCAGTTCACTTTCCCAGAAGCTACCATTACCAACGTCTTAAGCATAGTTTCAAGGGTATTTTATTTACATTCAAACACATGTACATGTATGTTTTTACATAATTTACTGCATAAACCACACACTATGCTCACTTTACCTTTTCACTTGAAAATGTATTTTGGAGACACAGACACAGAGAGGAGAATGCCCTGTGACGACAGAGGTAGACTGGAGTGATGGGTCTAGAAACTAAGGAATGCCAAAGACTTACCAGTGACCACCAGAGGCCAGGAGACAGGCCTGGATCAGATTCTTCCTGGAGCCTTCAGAGGGACTATGGCTCTGCTGACACCTTGGTTTCACACTTCTAGCCTCCAGAACTCTGAATAAATTTCTGTTGTTTTAAGGCCAAAATCAAACAAAAATCTATCTTGGAAATTATTCCATATAAGTCAGCTAAGGTTGACTTCTTTTAAACAGTAGCAGAATATTCAATTTCATGAGCATAACATAGTTTATTGGGTGAATTTCCAACTGGATAATCAGGGTGTTTCCCATTTTTGCTTTCTTAACCAATGATGAAATAAATAACCTCGTCCAGACATTATTTCTTACATTTGCAAGGACATCTTTGGGATAAAGTCTTAGAAGTGGAATTATTAGATTGTAAGATAAGTGTATTTTACTTTTTGATAGAACTACCAAATTGATCACCATAAGGTTTGCAGGAATTACCCTCCCACCAGCAACGTGTGAGTGTGCCTGCTTCCCACAGCCCTGCTGGCACCGTGAATGATAAAATTTTTGCTCTTGTCAATCTGTTAGTTGAAAACTTTTATCTCATTGTGGTTTCAATTTGCATTTTGCATTTTTGTTATTATGAGCAGGTTGAGCATCTTTTCCATGTTTGATACCATCATCAATATCATCACATTCAATAGCATGAATGTTGTATTCACGTCATTAAGCCAGTTGAATTTTCTTTTCTGTAAATTGTTTATAACCTTTACCCATTTTATTACGGTTGCTTTTCTTATTGTTTTTAGGAGCTCTTCATGTATTAAAGAAATCAGCTGTTTACCCCATTTTTAGCAAATATTTTCCTAAGTTTTTCATTTGCCTTTTGATTTTATGATATTTGCCATGAAGAAAATTTTATTTTTTGCGTAGTCAAATTCATTACTTTTTTTTTTCCCCATAGCTTCTGGATTTTGTGTCATACTTACAGAGGCTATCCCCACTTGAGATTTTAGCTAAAAATAATTATTTGTTTACTTCTAGTGCATTTATGGTTTCATTTTTTACATGTAAATATTTATAGAGTTTATTTTGGTTCAAGGTATGAGTAGGGATCCGATTAATTTTCTACTTCATGCCTTTTTAGTGGCTCCAACATCATTACTGAGTAGTCCACTTCTCTCCAATAATTTGATATGCTACCTTAATTTGTATGTATTTGGGTCTGTTTCTAGACATTGTGAGCCTCATTGCATTCCTGAAATAAACGTCTCTTGATCATAAATTGTAATAAATATTATAGATATCATAAATATATATATATGTATAAAATGTGGTGCTCAGTTCTATTTGCTGATATTTTTCTTAGGATTTTTGCTTCAATATTCCTAAGTGAGATTAGCCTCTAGTTTTCTTTTGAGTATGTGCATGCAGTGTTTTTTTGGTTTGTGAAACAATGATATATTCACTTCTTTAAAAGAGTATGGAAGTTTTCCTCTTTACCTCTCTAAAGCAGTTTCAGTAGCATTAAAATGATCTAGTCTGTGAAGACCCACAAAACCTTCTGGGCCTAGTGCTTTTGGGGATTAGCTCCTTAATAACTGTATTTCCTCTATGGAAATTGATCTTTTAAACTTTCTATCTCTACAAGGTAAATTCTGGTAAGTTGCATTTTCTAGAAAATTATCCATTTCATCTAGGTTTTCAAATGTATTTGCACAGAATTGTTCAACTCAGATTCCTGGTATCTTAGAATAACCACTGATTCAATAGTTCATCTCCATTCATCATGTTTCAATTTGTATTTGTGCTTTCTCTCTTTTGTAATGATTAGATTTGTTTTGTTAATTTTTTTTCAAAGAAAGATCTTTTTATTAGTTCTCCAGTTTGGTTTTTTAAAATCAATTATTTGTGCTTGTATCTTGCTATTTCCTTCTCTCAACTTTCATTAGTTTTCCTTTTTGTTCCTTTTCTAAGTTTTGAGACAGATATTTAATTCGTTTATTGTTACACTTTCAATTCTTATAAATATTTAATCATGTACTCTCTTTTCAATCTTTGCTTTAATTTTATCTCAGAGAATTGCTATATAGTGTTTTCATAATCATCATTTTTAAAAGAAATTATTCAATTTCAATTTATATTTCCCCTTTGACTAGAGAATTTTTTTAATACTTTAAAATTTCCAGATGGAGAAGACCTCATGCCTTTTGATTTTATTTATTTTCAGTCTTCCTGCACTGTGTTAAGACAATGTTGTTGGTTTGCATTATTTTTACTTAAAAAAACTTACTGAAGTTTCCTTAGTGACCTCACATATGGTTAGTTTTCATGAATGTTCCATGTGTATTTGAAAAGAGGAAATAATCTCTTGAGTAAGGGTGAAGAGTATGAATAAGATCTACCTTGGGATTCTGTTGTTTAGATTTGCTATATTCTTATTTATTTAATTAGCCCGTTTGCTCTGTGTTGAGTGAAGAGTAGATCTTACAATTCTCTTCTAAATGTATCTCCATGTATTTCTCTTCTATATGCTCTATGAAGTTTGCTGCTATGTTATCTGATCATAGTTATTAATAACTTTTATATCTCCACTGTGAATTATGGCCTTTAGTATCATAGAGAGTCCTTTGTCTCATTAAGTCCTATTTCCTTCACAAATTCCATCTTGTCAGATATCAAGTTCACAATCTCTGATTTTTTTTCTTTGAGTATCTCTTACAGTATAGAGTTGAATTTTGCCTTGTAAGACAATCTTAAATTCTTTTCTCATAAGTTAGTTAAGATCATTTACATTTATTGTTGCAACTTAAATGCTAGATCTTAGCTCTGTCCTATTATTTTATATTTACTATATGTTTTTCATTCTCTGGTCTGTTTCCTTTGCTTCTTAATTAAAAAAATGTTGGTGATTAGAATTATTTGTGGGTTTTGTTTTAGTAATCATCTTTTCACTACTATCTTTATATAATGCCTGCTTTCTTTTTTTAGGCCTCTACTACCTGATTTGTCTGCTTTAAATGATATCTTTGACTCTGACCCATAACCCATGTGAAACCAAAATGAACTTGTTCTACTTTCTCATTTCTATTTATCTTTTCCTCTCATTAAAAAAAAAAAAGATGTTATATCTACTTTCTTAGAGCACATCACATCTATGTACTAGTCTTCCGTCTTGTCCTCACTTTTGGTTGGTCTAATCTCTATAGTTAAATATAGTCAGTGCTTACCACGAGGCTTTTAAACAGTTTCCTCATTCATCTCTTAGTTGGATGAAGGTGGTCTTCTAATAGATTCCTCAGGAAGGACTCATTGGTACAATACTCCCTGAATTCTTGTCTAAAATTGTTTTTCTATAAACAAGCACATGAAAAGATGTTCAACATCACTAGTCATTAGGGAAATACAAATCAAAACCATAATGAGATATCACCTCACACTCACAAGAATGACTATTAAAAATTTAATATTTGAAATCCTTGCAAGTTTTGCAAAGTTGTGGAGAAATTGGAAACCTTGAATATTGCCAATGGAAATGTAAGATGGTTCAATTGCTGTGAAAAACAGTTTGTCAGCTCCTCAAAAAGTTATATAGAATTGTCACATGACCCAGCAATCGCACTTCTGCTATATATATACCCCCAAAGAGTTGACAACAGGTACTCAAACATTTGTATCATAATGTTCATAGCAGCAATGTTCACATTAACCAAAAGGTAGAAACAACACAAATGTCCATCAATGGATAAATGGACAAACAAGTCATGGTTATTCATACAATGGAATATTATTTAGCCACAAAAAGGACTGAAACACTGATACATGCTACAAAATGGACAGACCTCAAAAACACTATGCTAAATGAAAAAACCCAGACACAAAAGGTCACATATTGTATGATTTCATTTATATGAAACATCCCAAATAGGTAAATCCATAGAAACAGAAAGCAGATAAGCAGTTGCCAAGGGCTGGGGAGAGGGTAATAGGTTATAAATGCTTAATGTATTCAGAGTTTTATTTTGGAGTGATGGAAGTATTTTGAAACTAGAAAGAGGTCATGGTTGTCCAGCATTTTCAATGTACTAAATGCCACTGAATTGTTCACTTTAAAATAGTTAATTTTATGTTATGTGAATTTCACCACAATAAAAACTGGTTTGCTATATAACCTTCATATTTGAAGTATAGCTGAGTTGGAAAAAAAAAATCCATGGTTCACACTTTGAGTTTTTTGATGAGTATTTCACTACTGCCCTGCTTTGTAAGTTGCTCTTGAGAAATCTAATGTCAACTATATTTTGTTTTCTTTATAAATGCCTTTTTTTTTTGGTTTGGAGAACCAGAGGGTATTTTTTCTTTAACTTTAATGCCTAGTTGTTTTATTAGGATATGTTTTAGAGTTGACAGTTTTGAAGCAATTTTCATACATGGTGGACACTTTCAATACGTAGAATCAGTTCTTCTATTCCAGGAAAGCTTACTTATGTTTGCCTAGCTATCATAGCTAATATTTTCTCATGGATTCTTTCTACCTCTTTATTTTCTTGGCTTCTTTCATTTCTGTCCACTATCTTCCTTAGTCTACTTTCAGTCATATTTATTTTTTCTTAAGTACATTATAATTTAGTCATTTCAAAGTTAATTTTTTTTTCTTTTTTTCCAATTTCCTTCCTAACATCATTTCCCATTGTAAGTTCCACTTTGCCTATGGTGAGTTTTTAAATTCCTGATCTGTTTTTTTCCCTATCTGCAATTGCTTTTTAAGTGATATTTAATTCATGTTGGAATACTGTGTAACATTTTCTTTTGAATCAGGGCTGGTTTTCTTTATTTCTTCTGTAGTTTTTCATCTACTGAAAAGGTTTTCTTAAATAAAAAAAAGTGAAATATAACAAATTCAGAAAAGTAAATAGCTGATAACCATGTTTCACTTTTTCCCTACCATCTTTATCCACCGTCAAGAAACTGACTTTGACACAACACTGTAAACTGACCGTACTTCAACAACAACAAAAAATTTATCATGTGTGTATCTTAATTCACCATCATTAAGATCTATCACGTGCTAGGGTTTCTCACAACACCACTTACCATAAATAATGTCATCCTTTTTGCCATCTGATTAGTGAGTAAACCAGTTTCAGAATCCCATCCTGATGTTCTGATTTCTAGGGCCATTCCTGGTATCTACTCTTAGATACCAGGGATTCCCTCACAGCGGGGTCTGAAACAAGAGCTTACATGCAGGTACTTTATTTGGGAAAAGATCCCAGAGAGAGGAGGGAGGGTCTGGGAGGAGCAAAATAGAAGGAAAAGCAGATGCAAAGTTGTATTAGCAAGTTGTTCATCTCTATGAGTGATGGGGCTTACTCTTGCTGGAACCCTATAGGATGCACCTCAGGGTTGTCCATCAGAGGGATGAAAAGGGGGAGTATTTATTTATTCACTGGCTCCTGACTCTTGCTGGTCAAGAGTTTTCCTGGGGAGTTAACTTCCTTGTTTGTGAATAAAAGATGGGGAAGGAGAATGTGAGGTAGGGCCCTAGAAGTGTTTTATACTATTTCTAATGGCTTCCTCTGCTTCAGTTAAGAAGTCAGCTCTCATCTTAGTATTGTTCTTGTCTCTGAATTTAAAAATTTTCTCTTTGTCTTTGGTTTTCAACAGTTTTTCTATGGCATGCTTTAAGTAATTTTCTTTGTTTTTCCAGCTTGGGCATGCAGCATTAATTCATTCTTATCACTGTGCCTTTTCTGTATTCTGGAAAATTCTTAGCCATATCTTTTGGAATATTGATTCTTATTCTCTTAGAACTTGGACTTCAATTATGCTTACAGGTCTACCTAGTTTTATGCACTTTGATTTATTGTGCTTTGCAGATTTTTTTTTTTTTTTTACAAATTGAAGCTTTGTGGCAACCCTATATTAAGTAAGCCCATCAATGCCATTTTTCCAACAGCATTGTCTCACTTCGTGTCTCTGTATCACATTTTGGTAATTCTCATAGTATTTCAGGCTTTTTCATTATTATTCTATTTGTTATGGTGATCTGTGATCAGTGATCTTTGGTGTTACTATTGCAGAGAGATGACTCACTGAAAGCTCAAATGATGGTTAGTATTTTTAAGTAGTAAAGTGTTTTAAATTAAGATATGTAAATTTTTTTAAGATAATGCTATCACACACTTAATAGACTACAGTATACTGTGAACATTAACTTTCATATGCACTGGGAAAAAAAATTCACGTGACTTGCTTTATTATGATGTTCGATTTACTGTGATGGTCCGGGACCAAACTTGCAATATCTCAGTGTGTATAACTTTCCACACAATCCCTAGTCTATTAACCACCCTGCCCTTTTTCCTTCAGTATTTTCCAGTTTTCCTTCCATGCATTTTAATGAGTATGTTCTTGATTTTTATATTTACAGTTCCCTAAGTCTCTCTTCATTTGTGTCTGATTTGTGGTTGGATAACCACATAATGTATTCTTAATTTCAGTTACTTTAATTTTCATTTATAAAACTTCCAGTTGGTTCTTTTTCAAATAATATCCAATTCTATGTCAAAATTCTCAAGATTGTCTTTTAACTCTACTAACATATTAAACATTTTTTTGATTATAGGTGATAATTCTATTTTCTGAATTACTTACAGGTGTTTCATCTGTCTGTTGTCTTAGTCTTTCAGTCATGTGGTTTTGTCTCCTTATGTGCATAGTTAATTTTATATGTGTACCAAACAGTGTACATAAAAAACACAGGAATAATTTGAGCCTGGGGGATTTACTGGGGCTCCCAGTCTTCAGTGGACCCTAAATTACAGTTTCTGTTCTTCAAAGCCCTATGAATCTGTCGGAAGATCTGTTCAGCTTCTGAGCCTCTTATCCATGCTTTCAGATTGGCAGCTGCATCTAGGAGAAAATCGGCCTTCAGGACTGACGCATCTTCCGGCTTTCCTGTTTCCAGATCTTGTTCCTGTAATTTCTTACAGCTGAGATAAAATTAGTTTTCCAAGTTGTTCTTAACAGGAAGGGTGGTCCAAACCATCAAATTCACCATTACTGGGGTAGAACTCCATCCTGCTGAAAAGTTTTCTCATTTTGTTTTCTTACAGAAAATGGATCCAGGATTCTCTTTTTAAATTAAAAGTTGTTTTAGATTTTCCTGGACGAGCCAGGGCAGGAAGTCACATGGGTGGGGCGGGGGTTTGGGTGGCTTATAAGGTTTGTTAGCTCAAGAGTGTCCTCCGTTGCTGCTTCAGTGAAGTGTAGTTTCTTTAATGAATAACTGTGTATTGATATTGACACCATTTAACGGTAGTACCTGGTTTCTCTGGGGCCCACAGTTTCAGCTGGTTCCTTGTTTCATTTCATTATTATGCCTCCAAGGGAGATCTCCTCCTTCCAAAATGCCCCTTTCTCTTCCGGAAGAGGTATCTTTCCAAGGCTGCTACCTCTGGTCCTCTGCATTTCCAAGCCTCTTCCTTTCCCTGTCCCAGTAGCCAATACTCTGATCCACCAGGCCTCAGACCCGTCCTTAGTACTTCCTCAATCTGGGACAATCTTAGTTGATATTATCTGTGTTGTGCCGCCACTAAAGTCCTGTCACAGGCTCCTCTCTTGCGCTTAAACCTTGCCTTGCTCCCTGCTCTGGTGTGGGCTCCGGAGCTGATGTCTGTTTTCCCCACTTACACGTAAAGTGAAGTTTGCAGAATTTTCTGTCTCCTAGTTATGCTGGAGGAGTGGGTTATTTCTTGTCCTGTTAGAACTCAGAATAATAATAACAACAGATATTTTTAACTTTTAGATAAAATTATTTTTTAGCTAGCCTTTTATCACTGATTTCTAATTTCATTGCATCGTGCTCACAGAAACACACCCATAAGATTTTGATTCTTTGGAAACTGAGACTTCCTTTGTGGTTGAGAACATGGTTAATTTTTTTGTTGAATGTTCTTCATGCATTCTGTATTCATTTCAGTTTAGTAATGATCTTAAGCAAATCTTCTAGACTTTCTCTTGTTTTTTGATCTATAACTCTCTAAGAATTAAATTCTATCTTTTCTTGTCCCTTGTTTTCCACCTTGGATTCTATGTAGTCTGATATTAAAATTACCACCCTCCCTTAACACTTACATATTCAATACATCTATTATTTTACTACTATTTTATAGCATGTCTTTCCTCTCTTGGTTAGAAAAGTCTTCCTAACCTCTAGGTTGTATGCAGTCTTTTAAGTTTTCTTCCAAAATTTCTCTTATTTTTCCCTGTTGTTAAAGACATGTGTAACTATGACAAAACACACTTACACCAAATACAGCTTGATTTTAATGACATATTTCCTTAACATTTCTTACAAACTCATAATGCTTCAGCTCCTTACCAGTGGTTCCTGAGAGCTCTGAGTTTCAGCCTCTGTTAGTTACTTCACCATAAAAAGGTACAAGAAGCACCAGACACAGAAATTATCTTGCTGTTTCCTTAGTTTCCTGATGGCTAAGAGTGCCCCTGTCATGTTACATTAAGAAAAGCCTTAACGCAAAGGAACATTTTGGGGAAGGCCACTGGAAATGTCAAAGATGCTGCTCTCTAAAGAAGTGGCCATAGCACCAAGAGGAGGGAAAAATGTGTGCTCTGATTAACTGAAAATGAGGAGGGGACAGACAGGTGGGAGGAGATGCTGCCGCTGAACACAGGTGTGAGGAGAACAGATGACAGAAACATAAAGATCAAGATGTAAATCTGATTTAAAAAGAAATCATGATGATGTTCAATGAAGGGAGATGTGATGCTGGGACGGGGATGAGAAAGGCAAACTCAATAAAGAGTGAGAAAGGGCAAAAAGCAGAGGAACAGCCCAAAGGCACCTACCAAAGAAAAGAGGGCATGTTCTGAGTCTGAGGGAACCAGATCTGACTTCAGAAAAACTGAAGGAGAAATGCGGCTGAAATGTATTAGTCAATGTTACACAGAAAAGGAAAGGGCAAGAACAAAAGGTGTAACGACACCAGGAACACGGGCCCAATTTTGCAGGAGGTCAGACTGCAAGGTGCAGTCCACTGGTGCTGCTTTGAAATGGAAGTGAGTGTTCTATCTTGCAAGATAAAAGAGGTTGGGATGAGGAGATGTTTTCTAATTCTATATTTCCAGTTTCTAAAACACTTGTTTCTATAGCTTTGATTTTTTTTTTTTAGCTTTCTGGCTGACCTGGGGGTTGTTTTTGTTCTGAACAAAGGGGATGTAAAGCTGCGTTTGCTCCCATTCATGGATCTAATTAGGCAGGTTGCCCAATCTGTAATAAATCATGGGTTTGGTTTTCCTTTGTTAAGGTAGTCACAGGCCTTCAGGCATGAGTGACTTATTAAAATGTCCTCTCATAGTTGGGGATGAATGACCATCCTGGTATTGTCAATCACGCAGTAATTTTATATCCCCAAAGCTCTCCCTTGGTTGTTCTGTGCTACCCAAAGACGGTATTTTATTCTCATATTTGCTCACAGACATGATGCACATTTTGCTGTCTAGAGCATAAGGAAATCATTCTAAATTCAGCAATAGTGCCAGTTTGACTAAAAAAACCCTTATTTTCCACATCCACAAAAATGTTAATCAGATTCTTGTTAGAACATGTGTAAGAAGTGGTTTTCATTGTCACAGCTCTTGATGCCAGATTACTAAAATAATTTATGTTTTGTTGTGGGAACATGGGTGCACACAGAACCTCCCCAATCACAAGACCACTTCTCAGCCCACACTTCTTCATAATACGTAGAAATTATTTGTGTTTTGTGGTAACGAGTGAATGGCAGGAACAGCAGAATTTCAATGTGGCTGTTCTTTATTTGATTAAATATATTCTCTATTTATTCTTAAAAAAACTAATTTAAGTTAAATGGCAATAAACCGTGATAATTTAGAAAACATGTTGAAACTGAGAGTGAAGAGAAATGTTCTCTACGTAAACCACACTGTAAACCATAAAACTTATTTTTGTCAACTGCTTCTCATGACAGTGGCTAGGAATTTGACATTTCTACTACAGTAGGCAAAAAAACATGTAAAATACACTCTCCCGCACACCACATCACATCTCTATTTATACTCCCAAACTAAAAGCATTACAACCCCGAAAGTGCTGAGTGTACTGTGTTCATTTACACCAAGAGTGGTAAGTTCACACAGGCTTTACCTAAAGCTGGTGTATCTGGGTGGCAGGGCCACTGTTGGCACCCCCTACCCTCAAGCCGTACTTAATGGCTCAGGCTTGGGTCACCAAGAGGAAACCACTGCTCTGTATCCTGAAAGGTACTGACCTTTTTAATGAACTCTGGTCAACACAAGACAGAAAAAAAAAACCTATTCTCAGACAGATTATGAAACCCATTTGAAGCATCCAATACCACTTACCCACTTCAGAATGTGTCAAGCAGCTATTTAACTTCTTATGAGGAGTTTTGTGAAAATTCATGTAGTTTGAAGCTCAGTATTTTAAAACTAGAAGAGGAATATTTAATAATCTGTTATGATACACATGAAAGTCACAGAAAGACGGCTAATTCTCCAATGTAATCTGAGGTACACATTCCACACAGTTGACTAGATCTCAGAAGTTTTCTAATAAAAACTTCCCCTTTCCACTTAAAGATCATAAGAAGTCAGCACAATCCGGTCTTCCCTGCAGAAAGGGTCTTTAGTTTGGGATGTAACGTTTTAAAACAATAATACAAACCTCTTGGGAGAATACCACAATAAATGTCTTAAAAACCACTCAGTTAATCCCAGGGTATAATCCGGCTGTTTTAAATTAGTGCAGGGAATATTATGGGCCTTAATGACACTGTAACTGCTTAAAGCCAAAGAAAGCTAGAAAGAGGGGCCAAAAAGATGAGCTCAGAGCCAGCTGAAGTGACAACAAACATGTGGCTGTTTACTAGGGTTGGAGAGGTTTAGTCCACAGATGTTTGTGGTCTCTAGAAGGTTCCAGAGGAATGAGTTGTTATGAAGATTCTCAGAGTTTGAAGAGAGCAAGATTCTTCTTGGAGATGGCAGGCCCCAGACAGGGAGGCCCAATCGTAGAGACAGAATTTATAGATTTCTGCGGTCAGATCATACTCTACTGGTCCCACAATGTACATCAACAAATTAATATTGTACGGATGTCATTTCAAAGCCTCCTAAAGACGAGAGTCATTATTGAAGCCATTAGAGCACAGATGGTTCAAACTATATGCAGATATTCATACTTGCATTTTTGCATTATGGCTGCTTTTTTTTTTTCTGTTGAACTGTAATGAATTGTCTCATAATCTATTCCATCTTCTTGCCATTAGCAGGCTTTGAATGTTCACAAATAGGAGCAAAGAACTCATTTTCCAGAGCTTTAATCACACAAAGAGGGAATGCCTAATTCTCTAAATGAAATGGTCTGTGATCACTGAAGCAGAGATTTAATATATCACGGCAAATTAGGTAGATTTTAATAAATTACTTATCTCCCTGAATACTTTACATATGCTTAAGAAGGAACATAGCCTGTTTGCAAACAGTGAAAACCCACAGCCTATAAAAATCCTTTGAAGAAAATGACAAATAAAAAAGTAAATTAAAAAATGAAATGCATTATATCCCAGACCTCTAGAGACAATTCCTTTGCAGCATTGATTCACAGCTCCATTAAAAATATCAATTAAATCCTTCAGTGAGATTGAGTAAAAGCTAGAAAATTAACTTTCTGAGCTGCTTTTCGAGGATCTGGTTATCCAGATACACCCTAGCATTGTACCAGCTTGATGCAAATTTTAAAAAAAGATAAAAAGATACTCCTTTCAGGTCTAACTAAGCATATCAGAATTTGAGCCACATTTTTAGTATTTTCTTTCTATGTCATAAGCTAAGTTTTCGAAGTGTGAATTTCATATACATCTATGTATCTATCTCTTTACCTACACACAGCCCTGGGTCCTATATTACCATCACAAACACATGAAAATCATACAAATAAGAACTGTAATGTTTAAGAAGAAAAACAAAAAAACTTGCAGTAATTTAATAAGTTGGTGCCAAGTCTCATTCTTTATATTTAATTGATAGAAATGGCATGCATCAAAGAAAATGCATACTGAGCTTTAATGTGCATAAAGTGGATATTAGCATTTTAAAGAGGAAGATTAACACATTAATCCAAGTAATTTTCATATATTGCTTCTAATAAAATCTTCACAGTATAAAACTCTTAATGAGGCTAATCATAGGCGTTCCATTTAGTGGGACAATTAGGGATAACATAAAAGTATTTCTTTTTCATAGGTTTTCTAAGATTAATGCTTTTTGCTTATTAAAAATAAAAATGGGAATTGCATTTCAGTTCTTCATAAGAAAATGTTGAAAATGCAAATAGACTTTCTCATGCTATCGTGTAGATATAAATTATTGAGAAGGTGTTGCCCACTGTGGAGAACTTAAGTCCTGAGGGGTGGCAGTCATGGGAAGGAGGGAATAGAAAAATAAACAAATGAAAAAGTATACAAAACTTGAACACTTTAAACCCAGGCCTCCTCCTTTCCCCCAGCCTCCCATGAATTATAGATTATATACACCAGAGTAATTACAGAGATCTCATCTAAGTGCTTTCATGTATGTGAGCATTTACTCAGGAGTAGGAGATGCCTCTGGAGCGGTTTCTTTCAAGCCTCCAAGTCATCTCTGTATTGCTCGTAGACAGACCGTAGGGCATGGAGTGCTTCCACTGTTACCCTGAGCTTGCCAATACTTCCACCATCTGCTCGTGTGTCAAAAACTAGGGAGAAAATAGCGGAAAAGTGTTAGTATCACTCAACAGATTTTTCTTCAGATAGGCTAGCTGACACAGTAGTTGAAAAGATGAAAACAGCTCTCTAAAAGTCCAAAATTTACTGGCAGCTTAGACATCTAAAAATTAAGCTTGTCTTGTGTGTATGAAGATATGCATTTTAGATGTATTGCATGTATACATACACATTGCTTGTGGAGTTAAACTAAAGATTTAATTCTGACATTTACCTAGTGGAAAGGATATAGGATAATGATTCCCACACAGAATCAGAATTTCTTAGTAAGAAATAAAAGATCTAAAAAGGATCAATATCTGACAACGAAGAATTTGTTCTAACATACAGTGTTAGTAACAGATATCAGAATGGCAACCCACAGTAAAGAAGCTACATAATCATAACTTGCAATGTTATTTATCTTTCTAAGGAAAGCATTCCATTTAAAATAGATTATGTGTGAGATTAGAAATACTTAAAATGGCAGAGCCTGAATCTTAAGGTCTATGGACTGGATTTGAGGGTCGATGAACTGATGCTGTAGGAAGGCAGATATAAAATTCTGAGTGTCTGTGCATTTTTCTGGGAAAGGGACACAGCTTTCAGTGATAATTCTCTGAGCTCAGTGGTGGGGGCCAAAGGGGATGCTGATTCAGTACTTGTGACCCCATCGCTCTGTGGACGGTGATACTAGTAACTCAAGGCCAGAATTTTGGACTTTGTAAGTTTGATGGCACTTACATAGTTTCCTGTTTACTTTCCTTGTGGTTTTACTTGAACTTTCACTATGTGTGTGTGTTTAATTCCAAGAAAATCTGTAAAGAAATCTTCAACTAAAACTTAGTATACAAAGACTTAAGGTGGAGAAATGAGCAGGCAGGGAGATTGCAGGGGCACAAGGGGTCCCCAGATCATGCCCGAGTCTTCCCCTCTTCTTTGGGACTTCTCACTTCCATGCCTGGCATGGAGCAAAGCATTAAAAACCTGCCCTGATCAGTGTTTAATTTTCTGACTCTTTCCCAGCTCAAGGCCACAAGAGCTGTTTGTATCAGATCAGTATGCTCATATGTGGTCTTGCAGAATGAGGAGATGGGTTGATTGTGAAACAGAATGGATTGGAGAAAAGATTAACAATGAAAAGCACAGATAATTTTGGTCATTTTTGTCAGGCTTTCTTGGTTCCGGGTGTCTTTAATGGATTTAGGTTGGTATTTTAATCCTTTTATCTTTTTCTTCTGTGCCTGCTAAACAAAGTTGTGATTTGTATAGTTTATAACATTTCCTAGAATAGGTTTCTAATTTGGTTACCTGGGCTGATTTGGTTAATCACTTGGCTTGATCCTGACTTTCGAGCACCTGACACATACCCAGGACAAGCAGCTTGACATACGAACCCCAGCTGAACTGTGGTGTAAGCAGAGTGCCTGGCACTTAAGAGGTGCTCAATTAAGTGCTTGTTTAATGCACGAATAAATGAGTGAACAGACTCTGTACATGTTCCCAATGGTGGCCCTGCTACCTTAACAGATGAGACAAGGATTCAGCCTCATTCCTCCATTTACTATGTATAGCCCAGGCCATGCCTGATTATGATTAAAGAAAAGTCTTGGTTTCATAAAGCATGATTCCTTCAGCATGTTCTAAATTTGTGACACAAGGATAAAGGGTAGAAATAAGGCCTCGTGGGGACTCCACCTGGTGAGCTGAAAATCTAGGAGAGCATCTCTTGTCAAGAATTCCTAACTCCTGCCTGAATCCTGATGGGAAACAAGTGATCAAAAAGACTCAGGGTTATTTGCAGTGACTGTGTCACTGAACTGCAACACTGAATCAGAGAGAAACCTTGCAAAAGACATGACAATGATCACCCAGAGTAACATGCCTTAGCTGAAATAAGGCTTGACCGCATGAGCCTTCCATAAACAACATTAAAAAAAATCCAATAGCCAAAAATCCAATTTTTATCACACCATCCCCCAATACTAACAAAATGGAAATTTTTTTTGTGAAATGCAAGTAATTATTTTTAAATTTCTGTTGATTCAAAGGAAGGCAGAAGGAGAGGGTAAGGAGGGTGGGGGAATGCAGGGAGGGGATTCCAGCTTCAACAAAAGAGTCAGCTTGAGCTGCAAAGGATCCCACTAATGTGTGACTCAACGTCTTTGCAGCCTGCAAAAAGAAGGTTTTAATAAAGAACTTTGATTTCAGCAGTTGCTGGTTGTACAGATTGAGCAATACTTCCACTCGTACCGTCAATATTTTGCTCGATGATGTCTCTCCCTTCCTGAAACAAGTCAGCGAGGTCAACGTCAGTGATGCCGATGTCCTCGCACTCCAGATCCTGCTCATCCTCCGGAGGGTCACTGACCACAGTGAAGCGAACACTGAGGAGGGAGGGGACAGAGAACATCACTGCAAAGGGAGAAAAAAATCACCGCGAAACAAAACTCCCATCATGGGCTTTTATCACTAACTGTTAAATCTCGAAGTTTCCAATTATTCCAATAGAAAGAAAATTATATTAGGTGAGATAAGTTATTACATGAACTGTTAGAATTATTATAGTGCACCCAGCCTTCACATGAACACTAATCCACTTTTCTAAGCCCTGATGGGCATTTACCTCTAGAATCTGAGAAAATTACTAGGCGAAGAGAAGAACCAGATGTCCACTCTATTATACACTATCTGATCATATTTTGACACGTCTACTTTTAAGGCTAAAAGGATCAAGTGAATAAAGACCCTGGAGGTTAGGGCAGTATTTCAAATAGAAATGCAAGCTTTTCTATAGAAATGCACAACTTTGGAATTGCTACTAAGCAATTCAAACAACTGTGTTCTATATATTCTGAATTATGTCAGATAAATGTTGTAGCTCTGCCCAACAGCTATATGAAATGTTTGTATTACTTCAGCAATCTTTTAACCTACAATCATAACATCCAAGTTTTATTTTACTTTTAGACATATAATTATAGGGTTCTGATGGAACTGATTTGAATTAGTGGCTTGTGCTGAGGCCAAACACACTTGGACTGACCAAATGACAGAAATTTACAGTTAAGAACTCTTTTGATATGTCTTGGCAGCACAGCTTAAACCATGAATGCTTGTAAACTACCATTTTAACCATTTTCAAAAGGTATCCATTCCAAATCAGAAACAAAACAAGAAATCTTGTTTTTTTAGATAACATTCTTAGATAAAAATCTAAGTCTCTGAGACATCATGCCTTGAACAATATGCACAAATAAAATTCTTTCCAAATGCTTACAGGTAAACATGACAATATTTTTAAATAATTAGCTAAAAATAAGTATTCAACATTTCATTCCTTTACTAAGTCCTGTTTTTAGCTAGCAATACATTTTGATTAGAAAATAGAAATCCTTTAAGTTGAAACCAAAGGTAGTATCTAGTCACACAATAATTACATAATTGTGAAGAGTGCAGATCCTGGTCTGCAAGTGGATAAGATGGATATTTTATACGACGCATAAAACAGAGGGATTAAGATGGAGTGGTTAAGGGCATCCATTCTGGGTTCAAATTTCTGCTTTCCGACTTATTAGCTGTGTAACCTTGTACAAGTTACTTAACCTCTCTGATCTCAGTTTCCTTATATGTAGACTAAGAATAATTATACCTATCTCGTAGGGCTCTTGTGAGGATCAAATGAGATGATACATGTAAACAGTGCCTGGAACATAGTAAGCACTGAGTAAATGTTTGCTCTTTTATTATTACTGTTTTTAATCTAGATAGAGCTCCTTAAGCTTCTACATTTCTAAGGGGAGAGAAAAAGAAGGCATGGGAAAGGCTTGCTTCAATTGAAAACTGAGACACTCAAATTATACAAGGACTATATCACTCAAATAAGAACAATGATGAAAGAAATTGTCTTAAAATGAATATGTTTAGATGAGCAGGAATTAGAAGTGATATTTGATGCACATTTTATACTCACAAGACTTACAGAAAAGACAGAAGGTTTCAGATTGTAATGTTAAGTGTTATCCTTATATAATGTCTCATATCTAAGGATCATATTTATATCACTTTACAAATGCAGACTATTGCCTGCACTGAATATGTGGGAACTAAGACAAAAAGGAAAAAAAAAAGCCCTTCTAAGTGCCAGAGAAAGCGCTAAAAACAAAAAATGCAATATTCTGGCTTTAAATTCTATAAAGAGCAAAATGAGATGTCAAATATAAAATTAAGAAATTAAAGTTAAGCAGAAAAGGGAGGAAGACATACTAAAATAATTTAAAAACTATAGCTTGGCTTAAGCTAAACTGTATGTACACATACATGGAAACACAGACACACCTTACCTTATCTTGAACAAAGAGGTGAAACCTTGCTTTATGTGCTGAAGAGGCTGACAGTCTAGTCTGAGGACCTGGATATACACACAGGTGGATGCCAAGGACCCAAGGGAGTTCCAAACAGGAAGTCCCACATGGGCTGCTCCTGCCTCCTCTTCCCTTCTCTCCCTCCTGCAAATGTCCCTTGCCAGGTCCTAAAAACACACCTCTATCTTCCTTCATGTCTGGAATTCCCTCTGCCTGGAACCATCTTCCTTGGGCTGCTCACGACTTGACTGGGTCCCCTCATTCTTCACTAACCAGCTTAAATGTCACCTCCTTGGGTTTTCCTGCACTGTTCTTTTCTATTTTAGCAGCTCGTTCAGCTTTTTCTTAGTACTTATGGTAACATGGAATTGGTTTCTTGGTTTACTTGTTGACCATCCTGCTCAGTGGGATGTAAACTCCATGAGAGAAGAGACTTCCCCTTGCTCACCATTTTAGCTCCTGATACGTACGTAGGGATCATAAATATTTGTTGGATTACTATGTGAACTGCAGCACTGAAGTCCTAATTGAAGGCTGGCTCATTTGGGGAAGGTTTACTGCCGAAGGCAGGCCTTGGGCTGGGTCTCAAGATTTAGACCTCAAACGTCACTTGCTGTAGTTTAGGAAATCACAAGGCACTAAAACTCCTTAGCTCATTTAACATTTTTGACTCTTGCCTCATTCTGGAACACTTCATTTTTATATGAAACAGGACAGAAGAGTCTAAGGGTCACCTCTGGGTCTTACGTGTTGGAATGCTGATGGTTCTCTTGGATCTGCACAACAGAACACGGTTAAAGAAACAAAAAAGGAACCTTAAGTCGGTGTCAAAACTGTGACGTCCAATAAATACTTTTCAAATTCCCATTTCAGTGTGTTGCCTCCCCTTTAAGGAGACACTTGTATATTTGCAGATTCAGCCTGGGTCAGAATGCAAAGGTACTGTATGTAATTCATGATATAATATACATAATTTTATGCAAGTCAGGGAAGATTTCTCAGACTTCTCTAACTGTGGCTCTATAAGTTATCACCAATATTCAACAGGGCTGCTGTCTGAGAAAATTAATTCTTATAAACTAGCAGGTACTTTAAGTAATGTGACCTCAGAGTATTTTAAAAAGGTAAGAACATTCACTGGAGTAACAACTGCCTTTTGGCCATGGAAAAATGTAAATGTAAACTCTCTCTCTCTCTTTTTTTTTCCTTAAGAAAGAGATACTTTTGAGGGAGAGAAGTGGGACAGGGCATTCTCTCCTGTGACAGCCCCGTCCCTCCCGCGGCGGTCAGAGGAGCGCGCAGCCGGCACTCCAAGCCCTCCCTCGGCTGCCATCATCCCTGTGTCAGTCACTCTGCACCTGCACTACCTCTCTCAGTTTTTCTCCTAAATGACAAGAACATCTGTGTCTCTGTGGAGCGTTGAGAGATTTTTTTAGGGAAACAACGATGGGAGAGTGGCAGTCATGACAGTTATTGTGGACTTTTTTATTTTTTATTTTTAAGACTCAGTCCTGGCCAGTGATGACCCAACTTGTTAACCGCAGAGAGCAGACGACATGGCCAGTGCTGTTTAAACTAGTGACCTAGGATACCCCTTGAAAGAAACTGAAGTATACAAAGTAAGCAAGTAAAACTTGAGTGATTATCTACTGTCCTGGGAAAAACAGAACCTGAGGGTAATTAACAGGGTTTTCTCATTCTTTCTTCAGAATTAAGATCCAAAGAAATAACACATGTATTTCAAGGAACCAATGAAAAAGCTACTATCAGATCCTAGGAGCTAAGAATTCCAGTCTCCTTTCATGAAACAGAAGATTAGTTGCTAACTGGAAGCTCTTTTGAAAAATATCATGTCTTTTTCATTCACTTCATGATCTCTAGGAAAGAGAAAAATTTGAGTCTTTCTCAGATGGCAAGGTAAGCTCCATTTTTGAGGCAGTAAGACGTTGTTATCCATGGGCCATAAAGGCAAGGAGAAGAGGACAACGGAGAGATAAAGGGTCCACCCAGGCCAAGGGGGACGAGCCAGCAAAGGGGCGCTGGCGAAGCCCAGCTCAGGGGTTAACAGGCAACACTTAGATAACACCTCCGCCTGCACAAATGGGAGCTCACTCAAAAGCACAAACTTACTAAGATCAGGTTTTCTTCCCTCTCAAAAGGGTATAATTTCTCTACTGACCCAAATTGCAAAATGTCCTCTTCAAATTTGCCCCAAAAAGCATAAAAAAAAAACCAAACAGGAAATGATGAATTATTAAACAGTGACAGTAAGGTAAAAATTAGTCTGAAAGGCTGATGAGCTATTACAAATAATAATATTAATATTACTACTACTTACAATGACCGCAATGAGTACTCACTGTGCACTTACTATGTGTCAGATGCTATTCTATTCATCTTACATGTATCATATCATTTAATGCTCACAACAACCCCATATGGTATTATTATCTCCATTTTACAGATGCAGAAAGTGAGGCACAGGGTGGCTGTCTGAAGTCAGACAGCTAGTAAGTGATGGAATGAGAATTTATACTCCAGCCATCGAGTCCAGAGTACATCTTCCTTGCAACCACTGTTATGCGCTTTACAGTTAGAATTGAACGTCAATGGGATACTCCATATACTACAATATACAGTCTTTTGGTTTGCGAAGCACTATAGGATCTTTACAGTTACTGTGTATGAGAGGCAAGGAGGAAAGAGACCCAGAGATCACATACTCATGCAAGAACATAGAGTGAACTGGAGAAGTCGGGTGTTCCGCTTCCTCATCTTGTAACTTTTTTCACCACGCCATGCTACGGAGATCGGCTTTATATAAACCATCAGGTAATTCAGAACACTTAAATGTACCTTCTATTGGGCATCTCTTGTTTTAGTAGTATCGCTTTTAAGATGTCTCTCTTTGCTTGGTTGTTTTCTTTATCCACATAGATCACTAAACCAAAAAAAAAAAAAAAAAAATCCACAAAAAGAAGCCACTCAGGAATAGGCTACATTTAGTACCATTCTGTATTTGTATAAATACCTATTTTTAGAGACGCAAGTCATGCCACCTCACTTGTACGCCTGGGAAAAGAGCGCAGCGCTGGAAACCAGAATCAAATCTGAATAGTCATGTGATCTAATGTCATGTCACTGGCAGGTTTATGTGCACACTGTCAGAAAAGATACAAGCAACATCTAAGAGTGCCACATCGCTGTCACTGCCTGTTAATGGCAGTGGCAGTCATGACAGTAAAAGCCAGCGGTCTTTATTGCTTTGTATTTGAGGGATTTACTGCATTTTCTCTCACCCAAGAAGCAAGTGATAATGATAATGTATGGCAGAGAGCTTGTCCTTCCTGACAGCCCCGGTAATTTAATCCTTCTCTCCTGCCACAACATGCAATAAAAGAGGCATCCTAGTGCACTGGGCTGAGGCAATCCACAGGCTGACATTTGCTGGTGTTTGGGTGGTGGGTACGGGAGAGAAATGTGGAGGAAGGGAGAGAGAGGCTTTTCAGGGTGTGAAGTCTGTCTTTGGTTTTTAAAGCTACACGTTGGCAAGCAGGAATGTGGCTAGACTTTACTTAGCTGAAATACAAGATTAGATAACTGATCTAAAGTCCCACCAGGAAGGTGGTGAACACCTGAAACTGTAAATAAGTGTCTGCACTTTGGGAAAATGGCATCTCAGAGTGCAAACACTCCAATTTTCATCCTGGTTATTTTTTCTCAGCTCGGCAGCCTTTCAGCCATGCCTTAGCTTCTGAAGACACTTCTTTTTCAGATGTCATTTTGGAGTTGAAGCCTCTCCTTTGACCAGATCTCAATTTAGAGATTATCCCTGATTAAAAAAGTATACAAAGGGTGAAAGATACCATGACAATTCTAAAGCCAGACTCCTCTGGGAACAAACATTTTCTACTGAGAATGCTTCCCTGGAAAATGAGTTCAATCTCAAATTACGATGCTATGAACTCATTTAATTGTTGGCTCAGTTGAGCAAATATTAACTGAAGGCCAAAAAGGCACATGCCAGGCACCAAATTAGGCATACATGGTAAGAGACACAAAGCTCTGTAGGAGTGGACTTGTGGTTTAAAAAAAGGAAGAACCAAGGTCAAACAGCAACTCTAAGCTTACTGCTCCTTGGACAATACCATATTAGTAAATGTGACCAATTATATAGATTACTGAAATTCATAGGAATCAAAAAAGACAGAGTTCTTGTAAATTTTGTAAAAATAGTGTTTTACTTATCAGTGCTAAAAAGTCATGCTTTTCCACCAATGCTGAGAGATGGGACCTCATTTTGGCTACCAGTATGCCACGCTAAATTTGAAAAATTTTTTCCCAAATGGAAATTTTTTGTTTTTGCTGTTAATCACTGATTAAAGATACTATAGATCATATCCTTTTTGACTTTGGAGTTCTACAGCTTTTAAGCCATAGTGGTCTACATTCTCTTTGCGATAATTTTTTGATAATTCTTCCCAGTTTTATTGAGATATAACTGACATATAACATTGTGTAAGTATTAGGTGTACAACATAGTGATTTGATGTACGTATGTACTGCAAAATGTTTATCACAGCAAGTTAACATCACCTCACATGGTTTTAATTTTTTTCTTTATTCTCTTAGCAGCTTTCAAATATACAATACAGTGTTAACACTGCTTGAAAACAAGGGTAAACTCAGTGATTTGAAAAAAAAAAAGACAATTCAAAGTCTAACATCCAGATAGTCTTTCAATTAAATGAGACCAGTTCTGATGAATCTCAATAGCTTGGACATTTTTTTTTAATGTGGTAAAATATACTTAACATAAAATTTACCATTTTAATAATTTTTAAACATAAAGTTCAGTGGCATTAAGTACATTCACACAGTTTTGCAACCATCTTCGCTATCCATCTCCAGAATTTTATCATTATCTCTAACTGAAAGTGTAGTTTGAGATTAACAAATCTACATTACTATATATAAAGTAGATAAATAGCAAAGACCTACTGTATAGCAGAAGGAACTTTTTAAATATCTTATAATAAATCATAATGGAAAAGTATATGAAAAAGAATATATATATGTACAACTGAATCACTTTGCTGTACACCAGAAACTAACACAACACTGTAAATCAAATATACTTCAATAAAAAACAACAAATAAATAAAATAAAGCTAAATTTGAAAAAAAAAAAAAACCTTATCAAAAAAACTCAAGCTACTTACCAATGAATTTGGTTCTCCAAAAGTGTACCGAGTTAGAACGACAGCTCTCCTGCTTGCACAAACAAGGCCTAGAGTGGGCATCTCAGTGTAGCCTAATGGTTGCTGGTCTTTAATGTGCATCAGAATCCCTGGAGGGCTTGTTAAAATGCAGGTTACTGAGCTCACCTTCAATTTCTAATTCAGTAGGTCTGAGGTAGGGCCTGCGAATTTGCATTTCTAACATCTTCCCAGCTGCTGATCTGTTGGTCAGGATACCACTGAGAACATGTTTAGTCCAACATTCCTTTGCCTGATTTTTGAATAAGATCAGGAACTAGTGAACATTTTTGTGTTAATCATGTGGGAGATAGGGCCACTCTGGCCACCTATAATGAGGTCATGATCCTAAGGACATCCACTTGGTGTTCTGAAATCAGATCGTTAAAAATAAATCTACACTTTAATCAAAACTTCAAATATACCCTTTAAAAAGTAATTCTGGTGATTATGAAAAGTATCAGAACTCTCCAGAAGTCAACCTATTTAGCTTTCATTCTTGTTGGAAATCACATTTGTTTAGGACTTGCCAGATTTTGACATAATATACTGAAAGTTTATGTCTCAAAAAAGATACAGACCAGAGTCCAAATACTTGAATTGATCTCGAATTGCCTACCATTAAAAACATATCCCTCACTTCTGCAGGCTGGAGAAACCCTTATATTCTTTATCAATGTCATTTGGCAGAAGTGAGAAATGCAGATGGTTTAATTATATAAAGGGTTGATAGCCTTGAATCTCAGATAACTGTTGTGTTAAAGTGTTATCATCCCCCCAGTCCTTATGTTTGCCACGTTTTTCCTCCCATTAGTAACAAAATCTAAAGCTCTGCATCCTTTTCATCTCCTGAATTAAACTTTGATCCGAAAGATAGACTCTTTAATGCTCAGAGTTAGTAAAGGCTTAGATCTGTATAGGTTTCATAAAAACTTTGGGCGATTTCATTAATCTTTTTTCTTCCCACTGTCAATTCCCTAGAAGATTTTATTCAGCTCAAACAACATTCTTTAGACCTACCATTAATCTTATTTTTCCCCCAAACTATTTTCTTGCTTTCTCAGCATTCTCCGAGCAAAATTTTCAAGCCCAATAAAATACAAATGTTTTGTTCTTGCTACCAATGTCTAGAAGTAAATTTAACTTTGTTTTTTTCAGTGTTAGTAGTCCTAAGAAGGTATATATTTTGTGTAGGTGAAACTGATATTAACACTTCTTAATAAAGACTGAATTAAGCAATGAAAAATCCTGGGGATCACTAGTCTAGATCTCTCATTTTATGTACCTCATTTAGGCCTCAGCATTGAAATCCCTTTTGAATAGGTTCAAGTCATATTCAGGGTAAAAATCATTGTGAGGTTCAGTCAACCTCTCAACTGGAATGGTGTTCAAATAGGAGACAGCACTAATCGTCCTTTAAATTTTGTGTGAACTGAAAAGTCAGTTTGGAAATAAAGTTAACTTTCATTAACATGTAATAAGATTTGGAAGATGTAAGGCTACACTATATTGACCTTTTATATCAAGTAACAAGTGCATAGTAAATCATTACACTAATTAGATGAGATAGTTACTTATCAACTAAAGATTCAAGGAGATTCCCCTGCAATGAAGGAGATGCAAACATAATAATTTTAAAATAAACATTTTCAATATGTCCTACTTAAGTGAAAAATACCAGGTTAATATGAATTATTTTTCAAATTTGCTGATGACTTAGGACTTCACTTTTTCAGATGCAGTAGATATAAAACAGCAGTATTTTGCTTCGAAGCACAAAGTACATTCCTCTCCCTTCCCACCAGATAAATATCCTTAAAATCCTTTTCAATTAACCTTGAAAATTCTACATAGTTAAGTCTCAATATGTAGAAAAAGAAACTTCAGAAGGATATAGTAAATACTTCCAATGAATTCAATTCTAATAGGTTATTGGTTTTCTTGTTGCTGTCAAATGACTAATTCAATCAGAAACATAAACAACTCTTAAAATACCAATTAAATAGTAGGGTATCTTGCAGTAAAAGGAAAAAAAGTTAAAAATAAAAAAACCCAAATCAATGCCAACCAACCAGCAAAAAGCCTCCAAAAGACCTAGGTCATTATGTGAGAATGTACAAAATTCAGGATGCTTCAGCATGTATCACAGGTTTCATCCAAAGTATGATGTGCGTTGCTCCTTAAGCAAATGGAAACATCTGTTCTGCTGCATGGCCAAGTTCTCAATGCGCAACCAATTTCTAAAAGACAACTTTGTTGTCAGTTCAACCAAACATTCTACTGCTGACCTTCACAGCAAATAAAACAAAAGCCAGAAGAGCTTGCCTCTTTTCTTGGGGTATCTTCATTAAAATTAGTTGACTAAATATTTCTTTCATTACTAATAATATTGTAATTATGGCTTACTTTTCTGATACTTTGCAATTAAAAGGTCTCTAGGAAGCTTGAGAAAATAGTTTTGGAAATGTTCTATTAGATCAAATCAGTGAAAGGAAGGAGGAATCAGACTCTTGTCCTGACCACACTACTTATTTCCCATGTGATTTCTCAGTCTGCCTGTTATTACAGAATTATAGAATTTGAGCTGGAGGGTTCTTAGTACCTTATTCAATAGATAAAACATGGAATCATGAAATTTAAACACCTTGCCCAAGTTCCCATAACTAGCAAAGAATTGTGGATACAGGGAAGACTAGATCAGCTATCTAGGTACTAATGATTACTGTCTCAAGAAATGAACATATTTCTAAAAATGCCAGTTGCAAAACAAAGTAACCATTAGCATTTCTAATCCTACTGGTACAAAAGAATGATTATACATGTTGATTAAAATGCAACTTATAAAACTGGTGAGAAAAAATATTGGTGTTCAACTAGCATGGGATGGCCTGTTTTGATAAAGATAATGTAACACTCCATCCTTATAGTTTGTTTTAATATAGGGATTTGGGAGAACTTAATAAGCAGTTTTAACTTAGGGTCATGGCAGCTTGATAGGATTTTTTTTACTCCTCTCTAATTATACACTGATGCATACTATTCTTAAACATGTCTTAAAGGTGGTTGATCTAAGAATTTACAGGGTGCCTATTGGGTTTGTACTGGTCCAGCAGACTTTCATGTCAACTAGTTGATAGGTAGTGTTTCCAAAGAGAAAACCTGTCTGCTGCTATGAAGGGATGTGTGGGCTAAAAAATGAAAAGGTATTGTAAGAACTTGTATCACTCGATTAAAATCCTGAACATCTTGACACTGGGAGAGATAATACACATATATTGTAAAAAAAAAAAATCTATGTGATGACATTGAGCAGAAACGTAGAAAAAACTAGGCTGTTAAATTGTTCGAATCATGTAATTAAAAAAAAACAAGTATTTTTATTCCCCTTGAAATATCGTATTATTCAATTAAATTCAATTGCAGACCTAGGTGGCATTTTTCTACTGATAGCAGGAACATCTAGAAACATTGTTTTCTCACTGTTTTTGCTCTCTTTTAATTTTAGCATTACAGTTGTCCCTCAGTATCAGAAGGGGATTGGTTCCAGGACCCCTGCAGATATCAAAATCTGAGGATGCTCAAGTCCCTTATATAAAATGACACAGTATTTGCATATAACCTGTGCACATCCTCCTGTATATTTTAAATCACCTCTGGATTACTTGTAAAAACCTAATACAATGTAAATACTATGTAAATAGATGTAGATGAAATGTAAATGCTATGTAAATAGTTGCTGATGCACGGCAAATATAAGTTTTGCTTCTTGGAATTTTCTGGAATCTTTATCCCAAGTATTTTCTATCCGCATTTAGTTGAATCCGAACATGTGGAACCTGTGGATACAGGTGGCCAAATGTGCTTTAAATTCTTAATCCTTATGCTATAGGTTTGAGTTTTATTAATCTATTCTGACAATACTGGATGATTTACATGAACATTACAGATTTGTATGTTCTCCTTGTTCCTTTGGCTTCCTTCATAGATGAGAAAGACAAAAATAAGTCCATTTAAAACAAATGACTCATACATACCATTGCTATAGTTGTAGTAGACCCACTGCCCACTCTTGGGTTTTGGCAGTGACACAGGTGTCTCTTCAGCAGGAAGACTGTAGAATCTGCACTCAACGAACAGCCGTTGGATAGTGTCATCTGCAGTTACTCGAGAATCATTAAGGCTCAGAGCTATGATCTCAATTCGAATTTTTTCTGATGGCTGTTTAAAGCACAAAAACGAAAAACAATAAAGAAACAAAACGAACAAAAAAATCCTTTACTCTTTTTCACTATCAATTTTAAATAAAACATGAAGGCATTGGCCTTCATTGATTTCTTTTTTGGAAGGCACTGAATACTACTGTATATTTACACATGATAGATTATTCTCGACAGACAGAGGGAGAATGAGCTTCTAATGCCCCAGGGTGTGAAGTTAACAGCGTCACGGCAATAGTCTCCTGATTTACATTTGAGGCTATAAATACCGCACTAGCAGTCTATCAGGAGTGAAGATTATGAGATCTTCATCTCCGATTGTTTTCAGAATGACATGTATCAATTGGCCTTGTTTCAAACTATGTAATGAAATACATGTTTTTCACTGCTTTTATTTTATCATAGGTACCTGAGAAAGTTTTGGTTATTCAGAGATCAAAGCCTGTTGAATACTTTATAGCTATTATGCTAATATATGTAGCTATATGAATCCGTATTAACTGGGGCAGAAACTACAGCTCATTCTCTTTATATATTCTGCCATAATATATTTCATTCAGTAAGTAAAAAGTTTTCAGACAAAAGAAACAAAAATTTTATCTAATTTAACACATAGTTTCATCTCATTTTTACAGAATTAACATCTAAAAAATGCATTTGTTTGTGTAATTTTTATCTCAATCCTTTTCTAATAGATTTTGGTGCCACAGACATTATATGAGTCACATATGTTTCCTTGAGTAATAATTTAAAACAAATAATAGACTATGACTTAAACTTAGATCACACCAAAATAACTCCTCAGTCAAATGTCTGCATTTACAATTTTAAATTTGTTCTTTATTCTCCCTTTCTAAATCCCTCTTTATGAAATTCAGAGGCATGCTACTGTAAATTAATAACTCAAAATAATTAAAAATCCTGATGCTGACATGTTTATATGAACAACTTTAAGGAATTCATTGTTAAAAATAAATCAGTGTGTAAATTCACCATAGTGACTACTACTTAGATATTTCAAAGTACATAATTAATCAAATTGAAAAGCATAAGTACCCCATTGTAAAAATATCTCCATAAAGAACGATTTCCATTGCTGTCAAACCCCCTCAATATTTGATGAAGTAATTTTGCCCCCTTCTTTCAAAAGACATTTTCTTTTATTATGTATTCTAAGACACTTTAACTAAAAACCCAAATCTGAATATTTCAATAAGGTTATTTTATTATTCAGTAGATTCATGGAAATTTTACTAGGATGACAGAGAAAATTCCACACCATTCTGTCTCCACTAATACAGGTACAAGGCTGCAGCTGGCAATATTACTAGGATTAGCATAGTATGATGAAATATTTAAAGGAAAATTTTTTCTAAAACCTAATAAATCAAATGACTGCCAAATGTCATTAAAGTGATGGTCTTTGACTTGAATATGCTTTTCATATTCAAATTTGAAAAGAAAGAGATGAAAGCTTGGAAAGGTTACTCGGTTTCAACTAATAACCTCAAGCCCTCTCCGTTCACGTGCATAAAAAATGAAGTTGGCTCTATTGTCTAATCTCACTTCAGAAAAGCCCTTCTCTGCTTGCTGAAGACTAACACGTAAAGAAAATATTTTAAACGATATTATTTTTTCCTTAAAATGTACTGTGGTTGTAAAAATGCCACACACACATATTTTATAATTCTGGTTCAGATGCAGCACAATGCATAATTAAGTCTTTTACATAACTTGCAATTTGACAAACTTAGAATTGTTATGACAATAACATAAAACATTCTTGCTTTTGCACAAAAGAATTAAAAGAAAATAGCTATAAAAAGGCAAAAGAGGAATATATGATTATTTCTACATTGTGAAGAGAGGAATTTAAAATTTATCACAGAATCCAGTGAAGAGACAAATGAACTTTTAAATAGCAGGGGAATCAAATTTATTTAAGTGGTTTTTTAAATTAATAATATATTAACTATACAATCCCCATATGAAAACTTGCATTATTATAAGAACAAAATTAGGGTGTCAAATAAGACTATATACAAAAATATAGTTCTAATTAAATGTAGATACTTAGATCACAAATGAACAAAATACCAAAACCAAATAAACCAAAAGAAAACCCAGTATATTAACCTAAAAAAAAAAAAAAGAGCTTTAAAATTCTTTTAAATGATGTGTGTCTTCTTTCTGGTTTTTTTGGGGGGTGGGGGGGTGGTTATTCCTTCCCACCAGCCTCATTACTTCTCATATGTCCTTTTTAATTCTCTAACTTAACTGAGTTATCAGTTATCACTTCTTTATTCCTTTAATGCTATATGAAACAATTTAAAATAAATCCCCAAAGGGATAAGTTCCAAATAGTATATATCTAGGGAAGCATGCCCTGAATAAAGAATTTTCCAAATACTATAAGTTTTGACTAATGGGGCTAACCAACTTATTTTTCAACATTGGAACAATTCTGATTGTGTTCATACCTCTGTGAATCAAAAGTTCAACTAGATTATTTAAGATTTTGAAGATTAAGAAGCACATCAACTACATAGCAGACAACTCCAACTTAGTGTCAGAAATGAACTCATGACGCCTCCTCTTTCCTCCCCCCACCCCCAATCTCATTCATCCTCTGATATTTGCTATCTCATGTGATATCACCATCCACCTGGTCACCAACAACCCGGGGACCTTGGAGCTATTCTTGGAGTCTCCATTTCACACCCACCGTGTAGATCACCCATTCCTCTTAATTTTACTTCCTAACTATTTCAATGGTTCACTGAATTATTGAAAGCTTATGATATTTCAACATTGTGTCAACTACTGGGGATACAAAGACAGTACAAGACATGGTTTCTTTTCTCATTTTTATCTCTAGAGAAACTTCTTTAGTTTCTCATCTGATCTCATCCAAACTAATCCAACAGCCTCCTAGCATTAGAAAGTAGTCTGATAGAATAAGGAGGGAGAAATCAGAAGGAATCATAGAAGATAACTGGTTGGCAGAACTGTGAGCAGACATGGGTGGTATGAGACTGAGTTCAGTGATAGAGGGACTATTATCTTACTTGTTGTATCACTTGTGTGGTATGCAGTATACACTCAAAAAATAAGTGGTTCTATTCTCATGGCTGTAAGGGAGGTGAGGCACTCCTGCCCCTAATCCCTTGCCTGCAGCCTCAACTATTCTTCTGGTGGCAGAATTCTCTCCCTAAAAACAAATCAGTTATCACCTTTCTACCTGAAAACCTATTAACCTACAGTCGAGCCATTTCCCCAGACTGGTGGTGTTCTGTTTATATAGCTCAGCTTTGCATCTGAAATCTCTACTAGACAAAGTCCACTGATCTGGGCCCTGGGCCATGCATGCTCTCCTTTCATGAGAGCATTACTGATCTCCAAGAGTGAGTTGGTTCCTCCTCTGGGCCCTCACTGCACTTCTCAGTCACATTGTATTGCATGGGTTTGTTTACATACCTGCCTCTGTAGACTGTGAGTTCCTGGAGGCCAGGACCATATCTTATTCATCCTCTGCTATTTAACATCCTTTCCAGGGTCTGGCATGTAGGAGGCTCTCAATAAATACTAAATGATACAGAGTCAAGGGAGGCTGAATATCTTCCATATATTCAGACTATCTTTTATAAATTGCCAGAAGTACGTGAAGCTGCAATTATTAGTGTTTTCTCCTTCAACAAATATTTATTGTGTTGACTATGTTTTGGGAAGTTGGTAATTATTAACTGTTGAAAAATACAGAGAAACCTTGCCCATTCTAGATTTTAACTGAATAATACTATTTCAAAGACAGGTCAATATTGTAGAATCTAGGTGGTAAGGTACTGTTATTTCAACTTTTCTATATGTTTGAAAATTTTCATAAGAGAATAATAAAAAAAGAGGACACTAATGAACTCATGTACAAAACAGAAACAGACATAGTAAACAATCTTATAGTTATTGGGGGAAAGGGGAATGGAAGGGACAAATTTGGGAGTTTGAGATTTGCAAATATAAGCCACCATATACAAAAATAGATAAAACCCCCTGAATTTCTTCTGTATAGCACAGGGAACTATATTCAATATCTTGTGATAACCTTTAATGAAAAAGAATGTGAAAACAAATATATGTATATGCATATGCATGACTGGGACATTGTGCTGTATACCAGAAACTGACACATTGTAACTGACTATACTTCAATTAAAAAAAAGAGAAAACAATGAAAAAAAAGTTCAATTAGGAGAACTGGAAGGGGTAACAATACACTGATTCAAACGCCAATGACCGAAGCAAAGCCTTTCAGACGCATGCAGAATAATACCTGTTCAGAATTACTAGAGCAACATAACCAGTCATACCCCTGTATTAGCGCCCTGTACACTTGGTAAATTGACCAGCAGGTACCATAGCTTTAGGCTTTCCCTGTTTTGTTTCTTGTCTGTATGTGTGAACATTTGTTAGGTATGCTGCTAATTCTCAGTACTTTTTTGTCTTGTTCACCAGCTGCCCTAGTTAGGAAGATATTGGCACCAGCATATAAAAAGAGGATTCAGTAGTTATGACTGTGGTGAACAGCAGTAATAGAAGTCTCTCGAGTAAGAACTGTATACAACTTCCTTTTAGCTGTCTGTATAGATGGACACTGTACTTTATGTGACTGAATGATCTAGAAATGTGATGACAGCTTGTATTACTCTCAGAGAAAAAAAAAAGAATTCTCGTGATTTTGGCTCAATTCCACTACTGCTTCCTGGCTGATGCTATAATTTACATTTTAGGCCGTATTTTTCTATAGTATTTACTTGGGCTTTTATTGGCATGCTTAAATTTTTTATGTTTTACTTCAGAAGATCATGCTGAATTCTTCTCCTGGTTTTAACCATCATAACAGCCACACTGGGGTTGGGCTGTTAGGCTTCTAAAAGCTAATGCAACCTGACAGCCCTTAAACATGATGTTGCTTAACTGAGAATGGCCTCTGATAAAGATTTGGAACTTGTTTCAGTCAGTTAGATTTAAATCTCACTATGGTGAGATTGCATGTGAGTTTAATTTCATTCTCGATTCTACAGTGAATAAGCATTTCTTTAACTTTTCAAACTATAAAGTATAGATAATAATTTGGCATATTCAAGTACTCAACATCTTAAACAGATGTTACCAGTTTGCTGTATCTGATTCAAATCTTTTTGTTGTTATTGTGGAAGAAATAAAATATTTCAGATACAGGTAAAACCCCCACCTCCCAGTTTCTCTCCCCTCCTTCCTCATTCTCCCAGAGGTAATCACTATCCTAAAGTTGGTGTACATTATTCCCAAACATGCTTTTATATTTTCTAATATATATGTGTATATGTGTATATATATATATATATATATATACATATATATACATATATCTCCATAAACAACACATTGTTTTCTGTTTTAGGTTTTACACCAGTGGTATCATCCTCTATTAATCGTTCTGCAATTTTTTTCACTCAATACTATACTTTTGAGATTTATAAATATTTATAATTAAAATCTAATTTGTTAACATTAACTGTTATATAAATTTCATTTATACTGTATATATATAATCTACAGACCATTTATTTATTTCTCTATTCATGAACAATTAAGTTGTTTACAATTTTTTGTTATTATAAACAATGTTGCATTGAATATCTTTTTATGTTTTCTTGTGTATGTGAGTGGTTCTCTTAGAAATGCTGGGTGTTAGGTATGAGAAATTCAACTTCAGAGGATTATCAAGTTACTTTCCAAATGGCTATATGAATTTACATGAGTATTATTTTTAGCACCATAAAATGTTCATATATGTATACATGTATGTGTGTATAAGTACAAATAAAACCTACCTATAGGAGCCACACTATGTAAAACTTGGTACTTTATAGCAAAAATAGTAGAAACAAAATGGAAATGGAAGGTGATGATCTAAGTCTATGCCCTTTAAGAACAAAAGTTTAATTGGGGTGAGCTCTAAGACAAACTCAAAATAGGTGGTTCAAAAATTCAAACTCACCATTGGCACTGACAGGTAGGAATACATATGGTGGTGATTCTTACAACTTCCCTTCTTCAGGGTAGGAGTGGGCAGGTTCATCTCAAAGACTCAAAAAAAGTCCCCTAGACCTCACACGAGGCTCCAGAGCTTCCTCTTATTAGGAGTTATGTCCACTCTTCATATAAGTTTTGACTGAGAAATCTTTGATTTTTTAAAAACAATAGCTCTTTGAGAGAAGTAACAGTAAAGAGAAACTCAAATTGTTGAGGCAATAATGTTTTTTAACAACAAAACACCGTAAACCCAACCCACTTTTTATCAGTGGGCAGTAACCTTTTTTTTCTCATATGTTCTGTTAAAAGGTACTACGTTGAACAAATAATATAAATAGTGAAAATTCAGTGATAGAGATCAAAATGGTGCTAGGGTTAACAGTGCTTATTTTCAGAACATTGTCTTCCTTATATACAACGTAAATTACTGCATCTGTAATGGTAAGCAAATTATAGAAGCTTGTTACCACATGTTCGAAAGCAATGGTCGGAATATTTTTTCCTGTCCTAGTACACCTGAGGGATATGACACATTTCTATCATTAACTGTAGCTTCCTGTGAAGGAAGGAGAGAATTTTAAAAATGACCCTCAATTTCAGGTGATTTTGATATGCTATTCCACTTCCACCATCATTGAGAACAGATGTTATAGTACAGTGGTTCTCAATTTTGTCTGCACATTAGTATCACTGGGGGAGCTTTAAACAAAATTCTGATCTAATTGATCTGAGTGGAGCTTGGGCCCTGGCATTTAAAAAAGTTCCCTAGGTGATTCAAATGTGCAGCCACAGTGAGAAGTACTGACTTTCCCTAAAGTTGTGGTTCTTAGACTTTAGCATACCCTAGAATGACCAGAAAGGCTTGACAACCTACAGATGGCTAGCCTCCAGTCTCAGAGTTTCTGGTTCATTAGGTTCAGCATGGGGCTCAAGAATTCACATCTCTCACAAATTCTCAAGTGATGCTGCTGCTGCTGGTCTGAGGACCACACTTTGAGAACCACCGTTCTGAACCAAAAAGGATTCACCCCATGTTTGTTGACCCTTTCTAAGATATTTATAGAAAAGCTTCTACAGTTTGTATTAAACTGTTCTTTAGTTATTATCTAACATTTTAGTACAGAATTAGCTAACAAATTATTTCTTTTTTAGACGCAATCTATTCATCACTAAAAATAATCCAATAATATAAATCCTAAAAAGTAAATATAAAAGTTCCTTGTTTCCTCCCATTCCCTAACTCAGAGGTTAGCCAGATAGCAAAATTTTTTTTCTGTAAAGGCCAGATAGCAAATATTTTTTGCATTGCAGAATATCTGGTTTCTGTTGCAAGTACTTAACTCTGCTCTTGTAGAGTGAAGTGGCCACAGACAACATGTAAATGATGGGTGTGGTATGTTCCAATAAGACATTATTTATAAAAATGGGTAGAGGGCTGGATTTAGCACACGAGCCATAGTTTGCTGACCCTTGTCCTGACCCATGATCCGGAAGTACGCACTGTCAACAGTGTTTGTATTACATACTTCCAGAGATTTTTCTTTGGTTACATAAACCTAAATGTTATGTCTGTAAGTTCACATAAAAATACACATGTATGCATTATGAATGTACTATTTATGTACAAATATATCTTTTTGTTTGCTTCTTTTTAAATGGAATCATCAATGAGATATAATTTCTTATCTATTTGTTTGGCAAAAAGTGTGATGTGAAGAAACAGTAATTTCCACATATTGTTATGTAGAAAAACATTTCAACTGGAAATGTTTGTATTAGCAAAACCTGATAGAAACTAAAGGGTCCTCCAAAAAGTGCTTCTTAAAATAAATATGGTACATCTATATGATGTAATATTATGCATATGCTAAAAGAAATATACTGTTATGAAAGGATGTCCATGGTATATTAGTAAGAGATAATTTGCAAAATAATGTAATAATAATGTAAAGTAATAAAATGTAATTTAACATTTCTGGTTATCTAACATCTAGTATCTGGCTCCCATATGTAAAACAGTGGGAGTGGCTTACTTTACCTACCAAGAGGCTATCATATTTGATTCTGAAGTGATTTGATAACTTTTATTACATGAATGCTAAAAGTAGCATGTTGCTTTATGCATTTGCCTTTCAAAACTTTAAAGCATATTTTCCTGAACATCATTACTGTGATCACCTGGGAATGTCAGCTCATGTTGTTCAAGGGAACCTGGCTTCCAGGTGGAATTGTACTTCGTCCAATTGAACATGGCAGCTTTTACAAAACTGCTATTAGTAGGGACAGAGAAAGAGAAAGATGTAAACATGCACTGACCATCACTTTTCCAGCTTGTGGTTGCCCACTCTCACCTGCGGGCACACTTTAAGAAATCTGTGAGTTGAAGGCAATATATTTAGTTGTGAAAACTGAAAGCTTCATTGCTTAAATGGTAAAATTAGAAATAATCTGAGAGAAGGATTGATCATTCTTTTTTTTTAATGCCATGGCAGATGCAAATTTTCGGTTTTGATGTCTATTTTTGAGGACCTAAAACAAGGCTTTAATCAATGTATTATACATCAAAATTGATACTGTTAACTTCTGATTATTCAAATTAATAAAATATTCATAGAGTAATGTCCAAAGTTTTACATTTCTCAGACCCTCCCCCCCCATTAATTATCATGCCTAGAAGCTTTTTAGTAAAAGCAGCAGTCATCAGGCTGACGAAATCTGACAGGCCAGCAAGGCCCAATTACACTGGTGTTCTGTGGCACTTTGATGTCCTGGAAACGAAGAGAGATAGGGGCAAATTGGGTAGCACATTATGTTAATGACTTGATTTAATCCAGCCACTAAACTTTATGTAGCCTGTTAAAAAAGATGCTAACACTAATTATACCACTTTGGAAAGGAAAGGAGGGGACAAGCATTTCACTCTGACAAAGTGAAGCTCATAAATGTTGTAAATGAAATGAAACAAAATGAAGTAATCTATGATTAATTATACATCACAGACATCAAGAAAAGAAGAAGACCCAAGTAATATGCCTAAGTCTTGGGAAATCTGTTAGATTCCTTTTAAGGATCAACATTTCTAAGAAGTAACTAGGAGCTGTCAGATTTTGTAACATGAAAAAAAGAAACTGAATGATCTTAAATTGCTTACATACTGTAGCAGATAATTCAAATTCATAGTGTAATTGGCATAAATGATGTTTATCTAGGACACTACTTCCCGTCTCAAGTTGTGACATTATGGCTATAGGTAAAGGAAAATTTAAAAATATCTACAAAGTGGAGATAACCACAGAGTAGGGTTATTTAATTACTTTTTACCTAGTCTCTGTGGTTTTAATCTATTCTTTACATTATTGATAGCATGATTTTTAAAAATGTGATTCAAGAGTGTAAACTCCATAAGAGCAAGAGACATTTCTCTTATTCACTGCTAATTCCCAATCCCTAGAACAAGGCTCAGAACACAGTAAATGCTCACCAAATACTTGTTTAATGAATGACTGATCTTCTCTCCCCTCCCTTAAAAATCCTCACTGGCTGTTTAAAGAACTTCAAGGTAGACTTCAACCTCACAGATGATACAGAGAGTCCTCCATGCTCCGGACAGGCCTATTTTTCCAGCATAACCTCTGAGGCTCCCCATGTGTGCCACAGGCTTGGCCCATCCTGATAGCATTCTGATTCCCAGAGCAAGTCATGCTCCACATTCTCTCAAATTCTCGTGCTTTTGTTCCTTTGGCCTATAATGACCCCACTTCTGCTTTCACTAACTCTTAGCCATCTTTGACACTTGGCTCAAGCTTCACTGAGTCTAGGAACTCACCCTTGATGAGGGGCCCTCAGGCTGAGTGAGGCACCCCTCCTGAATGCTCCCACAGCACCCTGTGCATTCCCTTCTCCTAGCTCTGACCACTGCACTGTAACTGTTTCCCCGAAACTGAATTCTTTGAGGCTGGGTTTTGCTTCTCGTATGACACAGAGCAGATGCTGATGAGTGAAGAATTATTGTTGAGAACTAAAGGAGATATTACATAGGATGTGCTTAGCAAATACTGGCCATTCAGAAATGCTTCCCCTTCCAATGAAAGCCATGCATTACTGTCTTGAGATTTCTACCTGAAGTAGTTCTTAAAGAGGAGACAGAAGGAGAAACTAATGAGCCACAAATATTTTTATGCTTAAAAAGTGAACATCAACAGTCAGACAAAATGACATCCTGGGCCTCCTGGTGTCATACACTGAAAAGTACAGAGCATTGCTCCTGTAGGATTCCTACTGAAAGCAGGAACCTGAATCTAACATGGGGATGAATCACGCAAATCCAAATTGAAGGATATTCTATAATATAAATGGCCTGCATTCTTAAAAAATGTTAATGTTATGAATGCAATGAAAGGCTGAGGAATCATTATGGATTAAAGGAGGCTAAAAAGACATGAATGCAGTGTGCGATCTGGATTTGATCCTGTAAAAGAACAAATAAAATGCTATAAATGAAAATACTGGGAACGTGGCAAAATTTTAATGAGAACTATAGAATAGATAATAGCATTATATTATTATTGTGAAGTATTCAGGGGTAAAGGGGCATGGTTTCTGCAAATCTCAAATGATTCATTATAATTATGCATGTAAGAATGTGTGTATATAAATACATATATATTGCACATATATAGGGGAGAGAATAGATTTGACTAAAAAAAAAAAAAACAAATATAGCAAATGTTAACAACTGATGAATCTGAGTGTATTCAGGAGTACTTTGCACCACTTTTACAATCTTTGTAGAAAAAGGTTCCATGACATATTAAATGATTTGCAAAAGTAGCACACAGGAAAACTGGTACACTTGAAAATGTTATATTTCCCCATTATGATGATCCCTTGAGTTTTGTTCCTATGCTTACAGATTATGCTATTTTACTATATTTGTTATAAAATTGAACAAAACTAAATTTCACCTATTAACATAAGAAGATACTGGTCAGTACCTTCTGCTAAAAGCAGCATTTTAAAAAGCATATGGGAACAGATTAATGGCTACCAAGGAATAAAGCAATGCTTAGAATAGTTGCTTGCTTTAAGTGATATTCACACTTTTGAGATGGCATCTAAAACTGTTCTAAGAAATCACATTTTGGAATGGGAGTGAAGGCTGTATTTCAGCAAAGTAACACAAATTACTTTCCTGGAAATAATATGGGAAAAAAACCCAGTTTACTCCAAAGGAAAAATATATGTGTACATTAGAGTTAGTTGAACATTTTAGAGGAATAGTTCTTTCACTAAACTTTGTTAAATCAAAATCCTTTATTCTTAGTTAAGAGCATCTCCACTGAGATGCCAGCAATGTTGTCAATATACACATGATTCTGCTGAAGGTCTGATACAGGATTTCTCAACCTCAGCACTATTGTCTTTGGGTCGAACAGTTCTTTGTTATGGGTCCTGTGCTTTGTAGCGTGTTTAGCAGCAACCCTGACTTCTATCCACTAGATGCCAGTAGCAGTCCCTCCCAGTGTGACAACCAAAAATGCCTCCAGACTGCCAAATGTCCCCTGAGGGACAAAACTGCCCAAGTTAAAAATCAGGAGTCTAAGCTGATATAATTTAGATAACACTTTCCCATGCTTTGAAAGTTACTTTTAGATGATGAATACAGTCTTTAGACAATAAAATTATTTGCTGCAACGTCTCCCTAGTATCTGTTGGATAAAATCCAAAACATTTAGTCTTCTCCATTGTACCTGAAGCCTTCTATCCCTTTATACAGAAAAGCTGCTCTAGTTAGTGTATTCTTGACTCCTGAGACGTAACGAGCATCCCTGCTAGTCCTAGAAGTGTACGTGCAGGGCTGCCATACAGCCTCCTCTTTGAGATGTCACAGTTAAAGCAGGACACTCCTTTTTACTACATGACTGGCCACAGCTAAATGGATCAAGGGTGCACAACTGATAAAGATGGACCCAATCCAGAGGCTAGATGTGGCTGATCAGATCTTTCTCCTTGGGGCTGTGCATTTTTCTGTGGCTATCTTTGGGCAATAAGCAAGTGAAACAAGAAAAAGTCAGTTTAAAATGAGAAAACAGACATGAAGCTCATGAGAAAGGGCAGGGGTGGGGGTGGGGGTGAGCCAGCTCATTCCATGAAGTCTATTTAAAAAAAATCTCTTCAAATTTCTCTTTCCTCTGAACTTCCTTAATGAGCAGCACGATTGTCAGCAAGTCAATTTAAGATCGCAGTTTACTCATTTAGAAAATGAGGAGGATGGGCCCCAGTTTTACACTTCAGCTCAAATACCTGACTGTTAGTTATTGGTACTGTCTCTTGACATTGTTTTATATTGTAATTTAACTGCTGAATTACTACTTGACTTTTCATGAACACATCTTCCCAATTAATGTAATGTTCCCTGAGGTCAGGGCCAGAACACTGTATTTACCTCTTTAGGGAGGAGCGATCACAAACTGCAGATGGTAAATCCCTGGGAATCTCTGAGTTAGAACAAGAGAGATGAGTGCTGGCTCACACAGGCACTCTCGTCTGTGTGGCCTGCTGTTGTCCATGGAAGTGTAACCTAATAAACTTCTTTTCTAGTCCCATCCTTTGCCTTTGGTAAATTCTTTTACCAACCCGCGTCACTGGCTCACCGACCGCTGTCGTGTCCCACAACAACAATGAAGTTACCTGAGCTACTAGGCCCTGGGTGGATGCTGCAGTGTGCCGCCTGGATCCCCGGAGCTCCGGCATTCAGTCTCCCAGCTGCTTTGAAAGTTGCTGACTACTCATTTTCCTTGCCTGTCAGAACTAAGGCTCCTGCCCAGGTGGAGGATGGAATGATGTGTTGACCCCAGTTACTTCAATTAACTAAAGCTTGGACTCTGTTGACCTCGGTCCTAATTCTATGCTGAATTCTCCTCTGCTCAAGCCTCCCCATGGATATGCATGTATCCTAAGCTTAAAAATTCCCCAGTTTTGCTGTTGGGGGGACACTGCTTTGGGAAAGATCCCCAGCCAGTGTTCCCCTTACTTTCTTCAAGTAATAAATCCTTCCATTTTTTTTTTAAAAGAGAGAGAGATGAGTGTTGTTTGTAGACTGACTAGATAAATATATCCCTTGGTATCAGTCCTTGGGTCTAAGGGGGAGATCTCATGGTGTCCCTTAGACCCTTGGACTGATTCAGTATCTCATTTTTCATATTTTTATGTTCAAAAGGCTAAGTGATACAAGGTTTCCAGAGATCCTGATGAAGTAAGCAAAGTCTTGCAGAAGAACTATTGAGGAAGAAATGTGAACTCTGTGAGAAAGAAACACCTGAATTAAGCTTGCAGGCTTACTACTCTTGATGTAATGAATGGAGTGTTCTTAGTAAAATGATATGATGGTTAATTTTATGTGTCAACTTCATTGGGCCTTGAGGTACCCAGACATTTGGTCAAACATTATTCTGGGTAAGTCCGTGAAGGTGTCTCTGGATGAGCTTAACATCTGAATGGGGAGACTTGAGGAAAGCCGATTATACTCCCTAATGTGGGTGGGGCTTCGTCCAATCAATTGAAGACCTGAATAGGACAAAAAGGCTAAGTAAGGGGGAACTTCTGCCTGACTGCCTTGGGTTGCGACATTGATCTTTTCCTGCCTTTGGACTGAACTGAAACAACTACTCTTCAGGTCTCCTGCCTGCCTGCTTTCAGACTGGAACTTACACCATGGGCTCTCCTAGTTCTGAGGTCTGACGCAGACTGGAACGAAGCCGTTGACCCTCCTGGGTCTCCAACTTCATACTCTTGACAGTCATGTAACCCAACCCCCTATAATAAATCTCTTTCTTTTTATATATATCTTATTGGTTCTGTTTCTTTGGAAAACTCTAATACAAATGGCTAGAGAGCTAAATCCCACACAAGCAGCTCATTTTCCCATCAATTCCCACTATCAACATTTTCTAACAGAGGGTAGAGAATTTCTATTCATGGAAATAAATTTGATTTATTCTGATAAAAATAATGTAACAACTCTCAGATTTGACAAAGCAAAAGGATTAAACTGGATTGAACTAAGTGCTATAAATAAAAGTCTTCAGGCAACCATATGCAAGATTCCTTCCTTGATTTATCAATTTTGAACAATAAAGATTCCATGAATCAGGAGGCTATAGGTTAGATGATGTTGTTATAATTAATAATTATATTATAATAATGATAATAAAACTTTGGATAGATGAAATGTTCTGTTTGTATTTATCAAGCACAGAAACTATGGATTTCTCTATTTTATGGAGGTATCTCAAAACTGAAATTTGCTGTGGGTTTGTTCTGCAAAGAGGTCAAGCTAAGAATGTGAGTTTTTTTTTTTTAAGTTAACTTTTTTTAAATTGTCTTAAAATTTATTGGTGGTAGTTCTTCAAAACATTTCTGTACCTTATAAACACACAGTTCCAATTTAAGGTTAAGAAAGTTATTATCATGTTCTCTCTATAGTTTGTCTTTTTGCACACACCCTCTTTTAATCTCCTGAAATTGTTTTTTCTTTCTATTGAACTACAGTTGATTTACAGTATTATGTTAGTTTCAGGTATACAGCAAAGTGATTCAGTTATACATATATATTCCTTTTCAGATTCTTTCCCATTATAGGTTATTACAAGATATTGAATATAATTCCCTGTAGTATAACAGTAAATCTTTGTTGTTTATCTATTATATATATTGGTGTATACTTGTTAATCTCATACGCTAAATTTATCCCTCCCAAGAATGTGAGATTTTAAGAGTTGAAATAAGTATTGCAATTTTTACAAATACAGTAGAAATTCTAAAAAAAGATTACAATTAATCATTTCGGGAAAATTAATGTAGACGAATAGAAGAAATTAGGGCTTTTTATTTTACTTACATTTTCTTTACAAAAACTTTTCCCACCCTCACAATGAAAAATGCTCTGGTAAGTGGTACCTATGTAAATTAAAGTATAATTTTCTTTTCAAAATTTCAGTTTACATACTACTTTTCAGCAATGTGCTACAAAACAAGAAAGCACACCTATATGAAATTAATTACCTTCTAAGAAGATTTAATTTTTTGGCACAATGAAGTAACTTTAACAGCTTACCACTGGACATATTTAGATATGAAGAGTCTTTGAATTCACATATGTAAATTATTATAGTTTTAGATGCAATCTCACATTTTTGAATTCTTTAAAGCTCAAGTGATTTAACACATCTTTGTATAATGGTTCTGAGGATGAGATAAGTCAACTGGTTTCCGCAAATGTCTACTGAAGCTACTGATGTTAGGTACTCTTAACACGTTAGCATTATTTTTGCAAAATGCTTTTAGTAGAAACAAAGAAAATAAAAACATAGCTTGTTCTAGCATGAAATTAAAAAAAATTTTTTTAAAGAGAATAACATGGTAATGTTTTCTGACAGCCTAACCAATACTATTGTGTAAAAATCAAGTTAAAAGCATTAAAAAAATTTTTGCAAAAATAATGCTTACATGTTACAGCCCATTACATAACGAAACTGTAAGCCAAATGTCCTTGTACTAGATGATTCCTTGGATAAGATTATGATGATGTATTAAAAATTTTCCAGAAATATTTTGCTTTAAGATCTTCATATATGAAGACTGATATACTATGAATGAAAAGCAACCTTATTTCAGAACATTTCTGGTTGATATAAGGTTACTGACCTGTTTGATACTGGAGATAGGACCTGGAATAATACACTCATCACTGTCAGAAGCTGATCTGTCTTCTACATCTGTTAAAAAATACAATTTTATTGGTTTAAATCTGTTAAACCAATTATATTTGTGCCTTGTGAAATGGAGAGAAATAAGCTTACATTATAAGGATAACCTTTAAAGAACAATATGATAATCATGTTTGTATTCTTTTTAGCAGCAAAGATATTTACATTTACATTACATTTTAGAAAAGAGGAAAAACTGACCAAAAATTCTGAGTTTAGTTTTAGTAGAAACAAAGAAAATAAAAATATAGCTTGTTCAAGCATGAAATTAAAAAATTTTTTCTAAAGAGAATAACATGGTAATAATGTTTTCTGACAGCCTAACCAATACTATTATGTAAAAATCAAGTTAAAAACATTAAAAAAATTTTACAGCTTTATTGCAGTAATATTCCCAAATAATAAACCACACAAATTTAAAGTACAAAATTCATAATTACAATATGAGAATACATATTTTGACAAATATCTAATTCTGTGAAACTGTCACCACAATTAAGATAGTGAACATCGCCCCCAAAAGTTTCCTCCTGCTCCTTGCAATCTCTTTCCTTCTGCATCTTTCTATTCCCATCCGTTCTTCCCTAGGCAACCACTTAAATGCTTTCTGTCACTATAGATTAGTTTGCCTTTTCTAGATATTTATATACATTAAATCATGTTGTTAGTTGCCTTCTTTTTGGGTGGGGGGGTCTGAGTTCTTAGTTTTAATTTTTAAAAAGTCAAGTCCTGTAGAATAACCCAGATAACAGTTCTGAACCCAAAGAGAATATAAAGCCATTTAAAGTATCAATTGGAACATGGCCAGCAATAATACTTGCATTCTGTGGTGCTGCTCCAAGTTGAAATAAGGAGATATGCAACAATTCCACCTGACATAGCTGACCAGACTGACCTATATCCCATCATTTCTGTCAAGAAACAGCTATCATTAAATAGAGTCGCTATTAAATGAAGATGCTCTATGAGGCATGCGTGCTCAGACAGATTAAGTAAAGGAGAGTTGAATATAATTTTAAAAAGAAAGTCACCTTCTGGTTCCAGTTCTTCAGTTATTTCTGTTTCATCTTCAGAAGAAGTCAAACTTCGTTCTGCAAGCTGACCCTCAGATAGTAAAGACACATCATCATTTTTCCCTTGTTGCATTATCTCAGTGTTTTCCTTTACCTTACCTACACTGCTTTCCTGAAAAACCTGAAGAAACACGAGCACACTGATATATTATGCTTGGATCACATTTATAGCATTCTTACACCTGAATGATAGTGAAGCATGTAAATATACAGACATGCAATATACATATGATTCATTAGAAAGTAATCCTTCAACTGGCAAATAAAAATTTGCAGATAAATTAAAATCTGATTATAAACTAAGAATTAAAAGGCATTAATCTCAAAATGAATTTTACATTATACTTTAATTCACATATGTATTTACTACTACTACTGCCTGCATAATTGTAGCTGTTACACTTGCCATATTTTTGACCTTTCTATTCCAAGGACATCATATATAAAAATAGGGTAAATGATATGATTTCTTGACCCATGTCAGAGCAAAGACAAAGTCTTTAAAAAACAAATTATACCTTTCAAAATAATTTTAATACAAGCACATACCTCAGGAATATGTGAAATAGTTGGCATATTAATTTCTGTTTCTGGCATATGTTCCACTTCTGGTGAAATTTCCTTTGTATCTTCAGCAGGAATAGAGATCTCCTTATATTAATGTGAAAACATGCATGTATGTTATTTTGTATTTATTATTAAATCCCAAATCATCCTAAGACTTTTACACACACACACACACACATTTACTAATAAAAATTAGGAGCAAATATAGCAGTTACTTATATGACACTGAATTTAGTTGGTACATTTCAGTAACATGGTTGCTACTCTTTATGGTATATACATGCAATTGAAGAACTGCAAACATAGTTCACTGAAGCATTGTTTATAATCACAAAAAAAGTAAAAACAATACAATGTCCAACAAGAGGGCGTTAGTTAAATAAAACAGGGTACATCCAAACACCTGAGTTCTCTGTAACCATGAAAAATAATGTAGACCTGTATTTACTGACACTGAAGAGAATATACAATATACTGCTGAGTAAAAATGCTAGTTATAGAACAATATATGTAGTTGCACACTGTTTATTAAAAACAAACATGGAAATAAACAAACATTTGTATGTACATTTCCATGGGAAAAAGTACATAAGAAAATTCACCAAATTTCTGTCTCTGATATAGAGACTTGGGGAAATTTTATTGTTTTATTTTTATTTGTTGCTTATTTTTATTTTTTAATATTTCCATGATGATTATGCATTATTTATGTAGTTTTAAAAATTTCAAACACTTGAATAGGCTTGTACTTTCCTATAATCAAAATTGTCTTTTTACTGTGTCAATTTATAGTTAACCAATTTTCCAGGGCTCATAAACTGATGTTTATTTTTAAAATATAGTTTATCATTTTTGCTATTTTAAAAGTAAACATGCCTAAGACAGAAAATATGAAAGACAAATAACAAAACATAAATGAATACACATCAGTATATTTCCATTACCCAGTAATAATATCAGTTAATAAACAGTTAGATTTTATTTCTTTATAATTAATTTTTAATACAAATAAAATGTTTTGGTTACACAGTGGAAATTATATTGTAAATACAACATATCCTGTTACATTAAAAAAAAACATAAAATTTTCTCTTGATAAAAAGCTTTGGGTAAACATTTTTAATGACAACATATTACAATGAGTGGATGTGTCATTATTGACTGAATCATTTTACTAGTGTTGAACGGTTTAACTAGTTCATGATTTTTAGCTATTATGACCAATATTACAACAAACATCTCTATGTATATGCCTTTTTATATTAATGATCATTTACTTAGGATCAGGCTATCTGTGTCCGAATCCCAAATGTAATATTTTGATCTTGAGCAAGTTACTTAACCTCAGTAAACATTACAGGAAAGTAGTGTTTACTTTAAATGGGAATAATTCTAGTATGAACTACAGTAAGGTTGTTGTAAAGATTAAATGAGTTCAATGGATATAAAGCATTTAGCTCAGGGCCTGGCACACAATAAACATTCAATAAATGCTAGCTGTAAAACACTGTCTAAATAATAACTACTGATTTATTAATTTAGCACACATATTAAATGCTCTGTATATACCAGGTATTATTTTGAGTCATGGGGAGCAAGAATATTTTGATCTGGGTGGTTACATCGGTGTATACGTGTAAAGATTCATTGAGCTATGTGCTTAAGATTTGTGTCCTTTACTATACAGAAGTTATATCTCGATTACAAAGAAAATATATTTATTTTTAGAGTCCACAAGATGATGGTGACGAGTGATAACAGTGGAGATGATCTGAAAGTGTAGTTGACAGGTTTTATGAATGAACTGGATGTGAGAAAAAGAGGAATCGAGGAGATACCTTCAAAGTTTCACGTCTGTGCAAAGTGGGTGAATGACTGTCATATACTGAGAATGAGAGAAAATGAAGAGAGAATAATTTTGAAAAAGGGTCGGTGAAGTCAGGTTTGGTTCTGGACATACTAGGTTTAGACTCCTATGAGACATCCAGTGCACATGAAATAAGCAGTAAGAAAATAAATATGGGATTCAGTAGTAAGACCAAGACTGGAGACTATTAATATGAGAGAGTCAGCATATAGGTGCTTTTTAAAACAAGGGGATTTGATTAGGTATTTTCTTTCAGTTTTGTTGAGATACAATTGACATACAGCACTGTATATCAGTTTAAGATATACAGCATGATGATCTGACTGACATATCTCTTGAAATGATTACCACACAAGTTTAGTGAACATCCATCATCTCATATAGATACAGAATTACAGAAATGGAAGAAAATATAGTTTTCCTTGTGATGAGAACACTTGGGATTACTCTCTAAACAATTTTCATATATAACATATAGCACTGTTAATTATGTTTATCATGTTGGACCTTACATTCCTAGTACTTATTTATCTCTTAACTGGAAGTTTGTTACCTTTTGACCACCTTCATCAAACTCTCCCTCCCTGATGCCCTGCTTCTGGTAACCAGAAGTCTGACCTCTTTATCTCTGAGTTTGTTTGGTTCTGAAGGATAACTGACCTATAACACTACGTTAGTCCTTGTTATACAACACAGTGATTCTATATTTCTATATATTTCAAAATGGTCACCACAGTAAGTCTAGTTATACTATGTCACCATACAAAGATACTATATAATTACGGACTCCATACATTTCATACCCCTGACCCACTTATTTTGCAACTGGAAGTTTGTACCTCCTACCTCTTTCACCTGTTTCTTTCCTCCTCCCACCCCTCTCTCCTCTGGCAACCATGTTTGTTCTTTGTATCTATAAGTCTATTTCTGTTTTGTTATGTTTCTTCATTTGTTTTGTTTTTTGGATAAGATCTCTTTGCGTACATATAGATAGAGAAGAAAAGAGGTCTAGTTCTGAAGTTTGACTGCTGAGGTAGTTCAACATTTAGAGATATGGTCCAGGAGAATGAGAAGAATAACTGGTAAAGTTGGAGGAAAATCAGTAAGGCATGGTGTCCTAGAGGCCAAGAGAAAAAGGAGCAAGCACTCCACTGTGTCAAAACTTACTAGGAGATTAAGATGGAGACTGAGAGTTGATTACTGGATATTGCAAAGTGAAAGTCATTGTGACCTTAGCAAAAGTAGTTTTAATGAGGAAAAGCTTTACTACAGTGAGCAATAAACATTATGAGGAAAGGCAGACAGAATTACGACAACTTTTTGAACAGTTTTGTTTTGCTTTTTGGTAAATGGGGCAGAAGATTAGGGCAGTAACTGGAGAGAAATATGGGGCCAAAGGAAGGTTTAAATTCAGAATTAAGAACATTTAACACTTAGCACAGTGCCAAATTACAAAGCTAATATTTTAAAGGAAGAAGTATTTTATTTATCTGTTTCCATTTAAATCAGGTAGGATATACTATACCATTTATTTCAAATACTTGTTATGAGAAAAAAATCAGTATTTTGAGTGTTTACTACTTACAGAATCCTGATGTTGTGTGATATCCACAAATGATACCTTCTTATCTTTAGGTGTTAAACGTCTTGGTTTAGGTGTTGGTGCCTAAAATAAACCAATAGGTCAAACTGAGTACAGTGAACATACCTTTTAGATATTTTTTCTCTTTTATTTGACTGTCTTTTAAGTTTTATAGGAAATTCAAAGTCACTGTTACTTACTACAACTAATGTGCTAGCAGAGGATGCTGGAGGTAGCCTTTGAACAACTTCTGACTCTACTTTCTGTATGAGATTTCCTAAGCCTTCAGTTGTGATGGATCCACTTGGAGGAAGGTAAGCAAATTTCCATTTCAATATTACATGGATGGTTCCTGCAGGATGCTTTTTGTGATCTGTTAACTCAAATATTCCTGTCAAATTACAAAAATAATTGCAATTAATGCTAGAAGCAAGCTTCATTGCCATACGAATTAGAAAAGAGCAAAGAACTACATACAACTTTAAAAATAAGTTTGGCTTTTACTCACAACTCAAATGACTCAAGAGATTGAAATAAAGACAAAAGGATCTATAACGGGTTCATCTCTCAAGCAGAGAGATTGAGGCCTTAAAGATAATACTGATTCAAAGAGGAGAAAACTGACTTATAAATATTTTAATCACTGAAATTAAATTCAGAAATTCTTCAGAATTCTTAGCTTTCCTCTAAGATATTATCTTGGTTATAGCTCAAATAACAACCTTCATTTGGATTTGATATTCTTGCCAAAATTAGTCTCTGTAGAAAAATATATTAAAACTTCAAAATTTCAAATAACTTATATATCTAAAGGAGTCTTTTTATTACTATACAATTCTATTATAATTTTAAATATACTTTACTGAGACTTGCTAAATTACTCCAAATTAATAGTAGCTCAGCAAAAAATGTCCATAAAATAAACAAACCACCCAAAACATATAATAGTGACAAAAAGTATCACCAAGCTGAATCTATAATATTGAGTCATGCATTTTAATCATCACATTAGATTTTTCAGTATGAAAATCCCTGACTTGAAAAAAAACAAACCTATATTGCAAGCATAACTTTTGTTTAGGGGTATCCTTTACTTAGTTCTCAAGTGTTGGACACTTCTTTTAATGGCTGGCTGGGAAAGAAAAAACTAAAGAACTCTAGACTTCAGGTAGAAAAAAGATATAGGTGGAATAGAGGGAGGTGAAAAACTTCTATTATAGGCACAGGTGGGATTTACAGAACAGCTGACTGAAGAGCCAGTAAATCTTTACCACAAAAAGCAATGATAAAACTGAATAAAATGATCAAAAATAACCATTTAAGAACTCTGGAAATTGATCGAAGGTGTACAACAAATTGAAAACCATTTACTCAAGAGAATCAGCTGAGCCTCAGTAAGAACAAAAGGACTCAGAAAAATCCCTAATAAGCAACTTGCCCTGACTGAATATGAGATTTGTAGATTGTCTGAACTTTGAATGTGTTACCCAAGCCATACACTGACCCATAGGCAAAGGGTGGAAGCCTGCCAGCTCCAGGTGTTTAAATTCAACTTTCAACTAACCATTGACTGACCACTAAACTATGCTCATGCTCAACATTAAAACAGAATAAAACAAACAGAAACTTAGCAGAGACATCAGTGGCTACAGTGAGGGAAAAAGACTATAGAACTAGTCCAGGCAAGTCACCAAACAAACCACAACAGCAACAGTAACCACCCTGCGAAGGGCTGGAATCTAGAGTTGCTATGATATGATGTCCCAAATGTCAAGTTTTAAATAACGACAAAAATTCATGAGATATGCAAAGAAACAAGAGAATGTTGAGCTACATATACAGAAAAAGGTCATCCATAGATACTTTCTGAGGGCATACAGATATTAGACTCAGCAGATAAAGATCTCAGAGCAGCTATTACAAATATGTTCAAAGAGCTAAAAAAACCCATATTTAAAGAATTAAAGGAAAGTGTGATGACAATGACTTATAAAACAGAATATAATAAAGAGCTATAAATTATAAAATGGGAACTAGAATATATTGTACAACATATATATTTCATAATAACTATAAATGGAGTATAGCCCTTAAAAATTGTGAATCATTATGTTGTTCACCTGTAATATATAATATTGTATATCAACTGTACAATAAAAAAGCAAAAACTAAATAGGAATTCTGGAGTTGAAAAGTACAATCACTGAAATGAAAAAATTCAATAAAGGGGCTCAATAGGAAATTTGAGCTGGCAGAAGAAAGAATCAATAAACGTGAAGATTGATCAATACAGACTGTCCAATTTGAAGAGGAATAATGAAGAAAAATGAATAGAGCCTCAGAGACCTGTAGGACACCACTAAATATACGAACGTATATGTAGTGGGAGTCTGAGAAGGGGGAGAAAGGGCAGAATAAACAACTGAAGAAATAATGGCAGAAAACTTCCCAAATTTCGTACATAATGGTCCCCTACACATAAAGAAGCTCAACAAGTTCCAAGTAACATAAGCACAAAGGGATCCACACCTAGACATGTCATAGTTGAAATGTTGAAAGCCAAAAAGAAAAAGAAAAAAGAAAAAAAGGAAATCTTGAAAACAATATCATATACAAGGGAACCATAATGAGATTAACAGATGACTTCTCATTAGAAACAATGATGAGATTAACAGATGACTTCTCATTAGAAACAATGATGCCAGAGTCAGTTGTCTGATGTACTCAAACCGACTAAAGAAAATAAACCTGAAAACTAAGAATATCATATCCAGCAAGACTACCCTTCAGAAAATGAAAGCTAAATAAAGACATTCCCAGATAACAATGATTAAGTGAATTCATTGCCAGCAGACCTGACTTACAAGATGTAGTAAAGAATTTGAGGCTAAAAGGAAGTGACACCAGATGGTGACTCTGATCACTATGAAGGAATAGAGACAAATAAAGGTAATTACATAGGTAATTATAAAAGACAGCATAAATATATGTTTTTCCTCATTTCTTGTCTTAACTGATTTAAAAGACAGTTGCATAAAACAATAATTATAAAATTATAATGTTGTACTTACAAGATAAAATACGACAATAATAGCACAAAAGAAGGGGAGGAAATGGAGCTAAGAAAATGACACCAGAGAGTAACTCAAATCCGTATGAAGAAAAAAGAATTCCAGAGATGGTAAATATATAAGTCTTCTATAATTACATATATATTCTCCCTTCTCTTAAAAGAGATAAAGTTACATAAAGCAATAATTACAACACTGTGTTGTTGGGTTATAACATATACAGGCATACTATGTACATATATATGGCAATAATATTACAAAGGAGGGGGAGAGAATGGAATTATGTTGGAGCAGACTTTCTAAATTTTAATAGAGTTGTTAGTCTTAAATTTAAGTTGACTGAGGTAAGTTAAGATGCATATTATAATCTCTATAACAACAACTAAGAAAATAACTGAAAAAATATAATATTATACGCCCAAAGTTTAAGATTACCTAAGAAGGCTAGGAAGATTAGTTATAAACAGATCACATCCAAAATGCTGAGGTATAATTTTGTTGTTGTTGTTGTTGTTTGCTTTTTTACAATTTCATGGATTCAAGAAATATGCTTACCTGAAATACACTTGTCATGTGCCAGTGAAATCAGAGGCACATTGACTTTTCCTATGTAAATATTCTCCTGGGTATCACTATCATCAAACACATAAAAACTCAGAGACTCTGACTTAAGGTATCGATCCAAATCCATATTCATTGGCACTGGGAAACACATGTGATCATCAAACTGTGGATCATTGCTACTGGGAATGATGGCTGTATCATGGTCTGCAAAATCAAAAAACTTGTACACAACATATGGGTGTGGCTGCAGGTGGCTTGCTTGGGACTGCAGGTGGTTGCAGCATCTTACTGTAATATGAAGTTCATTTAAGTTGCCATCTGTGGAATCAGTAGAACTGAGCTGAGCAGTTTTGGGTGCTTGCTGACTTAACTGGAAAAACATACATATTTATATTATAGTAATAATACAATGAAAAGATAAAAAGCAGCTGCCAACCCCCAAACAAAATAGTTTCACAAATGAACAAAAAGCTGCATATTTTTATTTCATAGTGAACTTCTCACTTAAGGACTCTTAACTCGTATTCAAAACCAATATTCTCTAGAACATGTGTACAGATGTTATTAGCAGCAAACATCAAGACTGAGCAAACATGTAGAGGTTGCTGTTAAAACCAAATAAAGCCAAGAAAATAGCTAATCTCATGTTATTTAATTCTATTTAATAATAAACAGGTAAAGTGTTAAAAGATGGGTCCAAAGACAAATGTCTCCTGGTTCACAATTTTATTTAGAGCTAATCCTTCAACCATTCCAGTTATTCCTATCATATCCCATTCTTAGGTGAGAATCCAATGAATTTGATGGTACCCATCCACAAAGATGATTTTGTTATATTTGGGTTGGCCCTCATCCTGAACCAATGGGGTTTGGGGGAACAGATACCTGAGGCCAAGGTTAGCTAGTATATCAGATTCCAACTGCTATATAAGAACAAGGGAACAGAGTGAGAGATAAACCCTGCAGAGGTAAAACCTTGGCTTGGGAGGACATTTCAGAAGAGAGATGAGCAAAGGGAGTTATCAGGCAGGGTCAGAAACTACTTCATGGCCCTTTCTTGAACTATTACTCAGGTAGGCGGTGCACAAGTATCACAGCAAACACCCACACTGACTAACTGCTAAGTGCACCACGGCTGACGTGATCTGGGACCAGGAATGCAGTGTTGCAGGGCCTTGTGGTGTCAGAGAATTCTCCACCTTCCACAAGGGGACCACTCTTTCACTGAATTTTTGATACTGGATTCAACATCTGGAACGTCTGACTCTAGAGAACTTTATTGGAGAAGGAAAAACAGAACTATAGTCATAATCTCCTTAGTGGAGACATCTGGTGGTGTGGAGAGGGGAAATCTGAGAAGGGAATCATAATACTGCTTTCCCAGGGCTAGTCTGCATCTGGCAATAGAAAGCTGAGTGGAATGATTTACAAAGTACCTTCTCCACTTCTCTTCCCAAGTCTACCCACAAAAGGTGAAATTCCAACAGTAAGTGACTTATTCAAGCCATGAACTGGGAGTCCAAAACCCTTTAAACTACAAAACCAAATAAATACTGTGGTTTCTCTATTTCTAATTTCCTTTTCCGTAACAGCATTTCCCAAAGCATGTTCTGAAGAATATTTGTCCAGAAAGCTCCCTCTGGGGAATGGGTGCCATTCTTGAAGTTTGGGAAATCAGTGTTATATTAGTCACGGTTCTTTAATTGGAAGTCATAGAAACTAATTCCAGTCAGCAAATACAATGAAATGAGACTTTAATATAAGGTTATCGGGTTATTTCATAGAACTACATAGCAGAAATGTGATTCAGTCTTAGGAAGGTGATGGGACTGGAAAGCTACCAGAATTTACTCTCCATCTAGTTTCCAGTTTTCTCCCCTAGTCCCATTTTCTTCCTTTGCCATTTAACATGGTAGCAGATGGCTGCCCCACAGCTCCCAACCTTACATGTTCCAGGCATGGAAAGTTGTGCTTTCTCTTGCTCTCAAGAAGCAGAATCTGATTGGCTCAGCTGGGGGCAGGTGGACATTCCTGAATCATTAGCTATAATTGGGAGGAGTGGGAGAGAGCAGGACGACCAAACGTAAAGCTGGCCCAGTCCCACGGATCAGGAGAGAGGGTAGCTCCAAACGAAAAAAGAGAAACATGACTTGAGCAGACATTCCAAAATGTTTCTACTATATTCTATCCCTTTATTACTCAACATAAGTGTATACTTTATGCTTCCTCTTGAGATTCATGTTATACATGAGAAGTCCTAAAGGATCCCATTTAATTTTGCTCAATTCAGTGTTTTCTACATTTATTGGATCATGGAATTCTTTTGGAAATACGGCTATTAAGACTCCATGAAACAAAGTTTGGGAAATGCCTGAGGGGTTGCACTTTAACTTCCAGTTCTCATGTAAAAGAACATTCATTTTATATTCTACTTTGCATTTCAGAAACCTAACAGTTTCTGAGACAGCTGGAAAGAAGGAGAATAACTGAGGGTCCAATAATAGTTATTAATTCCCTTAACAGGAGAAATTGCAATGAAAGTCACTTGATGTGTAATAGTAGTACTGCAATTCTATTTCTCAAAAATGTCCTGGCTAGCACAAGGGAGTTCCTTTGTGGTGACAGACCAATTCTGTATCTTGATTGTGGTGGCAGTTACATGATTATATATACATGATAAAACTGCACAGAACTCTGCCTCCTCCTATACACACACACAAAAGTGCAAGTAAAATGTACAAAATCTGAATAAAATCTGTAGCTTAGCTGATAGTGTTGTACCAATGTCAATTTCCTGGTTTTGATATCATACTATAGTTATATAAAATGTTACAATTGGGAGAAGCTTGGGTAAAGGCTACACAGGACCTCTGGACTACTTTTGCTACTTCCTGTAAGTCTATGATTATTTCAAAATAAAAAGTTTAAAAAAAAGCCACTTGATGGCTGTGAAAGAAAATAATTCCAGTTTAAAGCATGATAATATAAAAAAACACTATAAAATTTCTGTGTCATAAAAGGGTCTTAAAGTCAAACAAGCTTACCTGCTGCATTTGCTCTGGCCCCTTAAAATTTGATGTTATGTATCCCAAAGCCTTTGCCCGCTCTCGATAAAGTCGAATTGCTTGATCCATGGGAACTCTTAATCGGAACCAGTATTCCACTGTGCCAAAATTTGGGATGTCTCCTTTAGTTCCTACAAACCAATACGTATCTCACTGTTAAAATAGTCCCATAAATCAAAATATATACCAGTAAAAATACATCAATGGTATTATGCATGGAAACAATACATTTTATACTGAGTAAAAAAATACATGACTTGCACAAATGATGTGTGATTGGCAAATAACAGAGATAAAGAAAATAAAGTTACTCCTGCAAGTATGAGTTTCACTGTGTGTTAAATATGATTAAATAACTATATCAAACTAGGTTTGAGAGAGTCAAATTTACTCTATTTCAATCCTTCTAAAATAGAAAGAAAAATCTAAACATTGAATCAAATACTCCACAGATTCTTTCTGATGCTATGGTATTTTTTTTTTTTTTTTACTAGTTGTACTCAGTGTAGTCTGACACATACCATATGAAACCTCAACTTATAAATGTGATATTCCACATTATAGCTCAACTTTCAAGAAATCTTTGACACCTTCCCATTTTTGTACTGTGCCATAAGCACGGGGAAAAGCACCATAGCTCTGTCATATATAAATCGTATGTAATATCCACTTGCGTGTTTGCCCTGCACACCTTCAGAACTCCTTACAACTCAGCAGCTCAATTCTCTCCCTCTGTGAAGACTGCCTCTATGGCTTCTAGGAGCAATCGTTAAGAAAAAGGTCCTAAAAGAATGTTGACACACACATATATTTGTTTGTATATGCATAAAATTCTTTTGGAAGAACGCACAGCCTTTGGTGAGGGAACCCAGCGTAGGTGGGGGACAGGGGTGGGAGACAGATATTTTAATGTATAAACTTGTGTTTTTCGAATCATGGGAATGTACTGCCTATGCGATCAATAAAATAAAATTCCTCTCCAGAACCTAAGTCACTCTCCTTCCTTCTTGAAATGGTTTCTTCACTTTGCCCTAGGATATTATATGCTCTTGGTTTGTCTCCCACTTCACTGGCCACTCCTCAGTCTCCTTTGTTAGTTCTTCCTCTTCTTCCTGAACTCTAAATTTTGTAGTTTCTCAAGGCTCAGTCCTTGGCTACCTTCTCTTCTTCACGTATGTTCACTCTGTATGTGAAATTATCATAGGTCCAAGGCTTAAAATATATTGTATGCTAATGACTCCCACTCTCTTATTTCTGTCCCTGACCTTCAGAGCAGTGCATCCAACTGCTGAGGTGACATTTCCGCTTGGCTGTCTAACAGGCAGATCGATCTAACTTGTTCAAACACCATTTTTAGTTTTCTTCTTGAAATCTGTTCCTTTTCCAGGTCTATCTCAATAAATGGCCTCAGCATTCTCCTAGTTACTCACACCAGAAATTCTCACCTCCTCTTTTCCCTCATCACCTTACATTCAACTGATGAGCAAGTCTTCAAGGAACAGTTAATTAAATAGAGACTGAATATAACCACTTCTTGTCACCACTTTCATTACCATCTAAATCTGAGCCACCACCATCTTTTCACAGATTAATGCAACAGCCTGATAATGGTCCTATTTTCCCTCTTGGTTCCTATAGACTCTTCTTCCCACAGCACCCAGGGTGGTTTTCTAAAAGCTATGTGTGATCGTGTGGCTACCCTCCTCAAAACTGTCCAATGACATGCATCAAGCAGAGGAAAAAAAAGTCCACACTCCTCACCATGACCACCAAGGCTCTGTGGTGTGATCTGGTCCCAGTCTACTGCTTTGGTCTCATCTCTGCTCTAGCCACTGGCCTCCCTGCTGACTCTCCAACATGCCAGGTTTGTTCTTCCCTTGGGCCTTTGAACTTGCTGTTCCCTCTGCCTGAGACATTCCTCCCCTGGGTCCTGGCATGGATCTTTATTCAGGTCTTTACCAGTGTCACCCCCTCAAGGAAGCCTTTATCTAATTAGCAACCTTCCATCTCTCTCTTTAACCTCTTGCCTTGATCATTTTTCTTCGTATCTGATGATATGGATGTTTTATGGCTTGTCTTCCCCTCTAGAAGGAACACTAAGTGGGGGCTGGGGCTTTGTCTGTCTTGTTTATCACTGATCACTGTATTCCCAGTGCCTAGTGAGTGCTAACATGATAAGCTCTTAAAAAACATTTGATAAATGTACTATAATTAATGTTTAATCAAACAAAGTATAAATACAGTGAATAAACATTGCACTAATAAGCTTTAAAAAATTAATAGCCACTGTATTGACATTATCAATGACACTGAAGATAGTCCAAACAACTGTGGGCAACTCAGAGAACGCTGTCCTTACCGTAAAGGCACGTGGAATCAGTAAGAGACGATACTAATGTGGAACGCCATATAAACTCACCAGTAATTCAAACATTCTAAGCTTATAAGACTGTACTCACCAACTAAACTTGCTGTGCAAAATATCCGACCGCTTTTTTCTAGAATTTCATGGAATCTCAGTTGACATGCCGCAATTGTTTCATAATCTGTGCTGTAAGCTTGGTGGACCTCTAGAGTGATAGCATTTTTCTGAATATATTGTAAGAATAAGTCGTTAACATGAACAAGATATTGAGAAGTAAAGTTATATTCCGGATGAAGGCCCCGCACTACGGGAGTTGCCTGTAGTTCAAAATCATAGAAAGCGTAAGTACAGAAGGTGACAGGCTCCTTATCTCCAGATGCCTGTAAAACTTCGGAAGAAAAGGTTACTTTGCTGATGTGGATTTCAAATAGGTTTTCGCCTCGTTCTAAGTGAATGGTTTCATCAATTTCATCAACAGAGTCATCTGGCATGATTTCCGGTTTAAATTTGTACTGCTTGGTGCCATAGGCAATATCCTTTAATTGGGCTGCAAGAGAAGACACACAGTTTAGAGGTTTTAAACCACTGACGTATAAAGACACAAGTTGGCTTTTAAAGTGATAGAAAGTCTGAGTGCTTTTGGTGAGTAGTCTCAATCTAAAATTCTGTGACTACACTATTTTTTCTGTAAACAATATTGCATTATAAAGAAATTCATCATTTATTTTGACATCACTTGTTAAACAAGAAAATCACAACTTAAGTGGTAATACAGGCTAAACTAGGGAAAAGAAAAAAGAAAAAAAGAGAAAAAAGGCCTTTGAATGAACAGTTGAGGTAAATATTTAGACTCCACCTGCCCCTTCGGCTCTCTGCTCCTATTATATTCTCTCCTGTAAAGTCAATTTCTCTTTCCACTGGCTCCTTCCCTTCAGCTCATTAAAGTACATATATTTTTCTGCTTTGGGGGAATAATGGATATGTTTATTATCTTGGTTACGGTGATGGTTTCACAGGTATATACATAGGTCAAATCTCACCAAATTGTGCACTTTAAATACGTGCAGTTTAAAGTATGTTAACTGTATTTCTACAAAGCTGCTTTTTAAAAAAGGTATCTCTTTTTAGATTAGAACATTCCCTCACACCATATACAAAAATTAACTCAAAATGGTTTAAAGACCTAAATGTAAGACCAGAAACCATAAAACTCCTAGAAGAGAACATTAGCAGAACACACTTTGACATAAATTGTAGCAATATTTTTTTGGATTTGTCTCCAAAGGCAAAAGAAATAAAAGCCAAAATAAACAAATTGGACCTAATTAAACTTAAAAGCATTTGCACAGCAAAGAAAATCATCAACAGAATGAAAAGACAACCTACTGAATGGGAGAAGATATTTGCAAATGATGTGACCGACAAGGGATTAATATTCAAAATCTATAAACAGCTCATAAGACTCGATATACAAAAAAAATAACCTCGATCAAAAAATGGGCAGAAGGCCTAAACAGACATGTTTTCAAAGATGACATACAGATGGCTAACAGGCACATGAAAAGATGCTCAACATTGCTAATTATTAGAGAAATGCAAGTCAAAACCATAATAAGATATTACCTCACACCTGTCAGAATGGCTATCGTCAAAAAGTCTACAAACAACAAATGCTAGAGAGGAGGTGTAGAAAAGGGAACCTTTGTACACTTTCACTGGGAATATAAATTGGTGCAGCCACTGTGGAAAATAGTATGGAGGTTCCTCAAAAAATTAAAAATAAAACTACCATATAATCCAGCAATTCCACTCCTGGGTATATATCTGGAAAAAATGAAAACGCTAATTTGAAAAGATACATGCACCCCAATATTCATAACATCACTAATTACAACAGCCAATACATGGAAGCAACCCAGGTGTCTATCAACAGCTGAATGAATAAAGATGTGGTATACCTACACAATAGAATATTACTTAGTCATGAAAAGAACGAAATTCTGCCATTTGAAGCAACTAGAGAATATTATACTTAATGAAATAAGTCAGAGAAAGACAAATAGTGTATGGTGTCATTTACATGTGGAATCAAAAAATGATATGGTATCATTTACATGTGGAATCAAAAAATGATACAAATGAATGTACACACAAAACAGAAACAAACTCACAGATACAGAAAACAAATTTGTGGTTACTGAAGGGGAGAGGGAAGGAGGGAGGGACAAATTAGGAGTATGAGGTTGGCAGATACAAAGTATGTATAAAATAGATAAGCAACAAGGATATATTGTATAGCACAGGTAATTATAGCCATTATCATGTAATAACTTACAATAGAGTATAATCTGCAAAAATACTGAATCACTATGCTGTAGACCCAAAACTAATATAATGTTGTAAATCAACTATACTTCAATAAAAAATAGACAAAAAGATATTATCTCTTTCTAGATACACATTTCCCACCATGTGACATCCAAATTTCTATAAAGAGTAACATATACTTGTGTCTCCAATTCCTCATCTAACAGACCCTCCAAACTTTATTCATGGAACTACTCCAGGAAAGGTCACCTTTGCTATCTGCTAGATCGAATGGACTTTGGTCTTTGTATTACTTGATTTCTTTGCTTAATTGACCCGGATGACTTCTTTGCTTAATTGACACTCCTCTTTTGTGAACTTCTGTCCTGACTTGGCTTCCATGACATTGTCTGCCCTGCTTCTCCTCCTACCTCTCTTCTCATTCTTTAAGGGTTTCTCTTTTTCTGCCAGCTTGCTGGGGTTCTTTTTATCCTCTTTTTAGTCTACATATTCTCAGAGGTAATCTCATCCTCTTTTATGACTTCTGTTACTATCAATATACTGAAAACTCATATTTCTTTTCATTTTTTAAAAGAATACACACACACACACACACACAAATATATATATAACGGAGGTCCTGGGAATTGAACCCAGGACCTCACGCATGCTGAGTATGCACTTTAGCACTGAGCTATACCCGCATCCCTTCATATTCCTATTTTTAATTTAGATTTCTTTCCTGAATTCCAGACCCACACATCTAGTGGCTTACTGAGCCCTCTGTCTAGATAGCCCCTAGGCTCATCAAACTCAGTATATCCAAAGCAGAATGTATCATATTCTCTCCTAGTTATTTCTGTACTTTGAATTTCAAGTGATGTTGTTAGCATTCATCCAGTTGCCTAAGCTACACACCACAGAGTCATCCTAGTTTCCTCTTTTTCTTTTATTCTCCCCACATCTGTAGTGTAACTGTTATTCAGAACCATTTCCTAAGTCTTTATCCATTTGTCCCTGTCCTCTGTATCTCCACTGATGCTACCTTACTTATACTCTGAGTGTTTACTACCCAGTTTATTAATGGAATCCAAACTGCTTCCTTCTTCCAAATTTTACTCATTTTCCCCAATACCTCTAGCAGAATCTCCAAAATGCAGTTTTGGGTGTACTACTCCCTACCTTAAAAATTCCTTGGTGCTTCTCTAGGTTAATAAGGTTCAAACTCATCAGGGTGGCACACAGGGCCTTCAAGACTTGGTTCTCTCCAGCCTTATTTCTAGCTTCTCCTCCCTTTACTAATCCTGAATTCCAAATAGATGGATCCACAGGCAGCTTTACAAATGAATGGCAGTGTTTTACAGTTAGGGCATTTTTACAGGGCTTCATCTACTGCCTGGGGAGCCTTTCATTGCTTTTACTCAGTGGTGAATTCTGTCATCTTTAAAGACTCCAAACCTGCTCTGTGCAGTCTTCCCTGAACCTTCAGGAATAAACAGACATTCTCTCCTCAAAGTTTCCGTGGTAGCTCTTGCATTTTCCTGGCCTCACACCCTTCACAGTAAAGTGTGATTGTCTACTTACTTGTTCACATCGCACGAGTTTCCGGAGAGGGTGCCTGAGCTTTTTTCCTATTTGTATTCTCACTGCCTAGCACTTTGCGTAGGATGCATTAGGAACTTGAGCATGTTTATGGAATGAATCAATGAATTTAGGAGATACATAAAATATATTGGTAAAGATTTAGTGGGACTTCACAGGAATGAAGTCTCAAACTATGTGATCGCCTTGTTATTCAGGAAAATTACATTAAGCAAATTTTTATTGAGTACTACTTGAAATAAAAGGAACACACTGCTCTTTAACTCTGGAAAACCTTGTTCAGTCAGATAAAGATGTTTTTAAACCCTTCTGCTTAGAGTAATGGTTCTCAAAGTGTGGTCCGGGAACCCCTGAAGGTCCCTAAAACTATTCTGGAGGTCTGTGAGGTCAAAACTATTTTTAAAATAATACTAAGATGTTATACATCTTTTTCATTTTTATTCTCTTACAAGTATATAATATAGTTTCCTAGAACCTATATGATGTGTGATTTCATTACAGATTGACTGCAGAAGCAGCTATAAAAACCCAGCTGTTTTCTATTAAGTTGAGACACTAAAAAGATTTGCAAAAAGGTTAAACAATTAAAAAAATTTAAAACAATAGCACTCTTGTCACTTTTGTTTTGTATGGAAAATACAGCTTTTAAAAAATAAATACTGCAATCTGTGTTAACATGTAAAGTGCTTAGTATTATTTTAATATGACAAATATTGTTTAAATTTCTCACTTTTAATTTCTAATATGATAAATATCATAAATATAATCTATATAAACAAAAGGCCTTTTGGGTTCTCAGTGATTTTTAAGAGTGTAAAATTACTGCTGGCGTAGTTCATTGAATTCAGGTACTGCATGGCAGAGAACATGAAGAGAGACAAAGTACTTATCACTGTAGAACTTATAATGTTGTCACAGAGAACATACAAAACTCCGACAGTGAAAAACACTTAAATAATAAAACACTGAAATATATTTTTTGATTACATGAGAGTATCAGTGGTAAGTGCTAAGGTAGTGTTTTTCAAAGTACAATCTTGCACTTGCATCTGAATTGCTTGGAGTTGTTGCAAAACACACAGAATCAAGGGCCCCAAGATCTCCAGGGGTAGAACCCAGGAAGCTACCTCTGAAACAAGTTTCCCATGTAATTTTCATACTTGCTAAAGTCTGAAAATCACTGTAACGGCATTTCAAGTAGAGGGACGGATAGAGTAATTGGAGCCAGATTCCTGGCACAGGTGCACATTTATGTAGAATTCATAGCAGGGAAGGGTGTATCTTGGAGTCAAGGTAGAAAGGAGGTTCAGGTGGAACAGACAAAGGCCTGGTGGTGGGACTGAGCAAGATGAATCTGACAAAGAGCAAGCAGATTAATTTAACTGAGATGCACAGTTTGCTGAGAGGAGAAGTTAGAAATGCTGAGAGGAGAAGTTAGAAATGACGTGGTTACGTTTAGTCTGTAGTACTGTATAAAGTACTTTGAAATCTTGCCTGCAACACCGAATTCAATAAGTAGCAGGGAATTACTAAAAATTTTTGAGTAGAAAATTATCAGATAAAAGCAGCCTTTCTGATAAATTATTATTATAGTTAATAAACTGGAAAAAAAAGAGCAAAAAGAAATTGTGAGTGTACATTTGGATGATATTTTCAACTCTTATAAATATCATTCCTCTAGTAACTGTGGACAAAGAATTGTGCACATTGTACCTTCTAGTTTCTGGATGCGTGCAGCTCTGATATCAAGAAGATGAACATACTGTTCCACTTTGAGTTCATAATCTTGCTGCAAATTTTCCATCTTCTGGGTCACTGACTCAACTTCCATCTAAAAAAATAGAGATAACAAGTTTCATTACTTACAATTAGTTCCACTTTCATTTTTTAAAGCAACTAAGATTCAAGCATTTTCTAGATCCTAGGCATACCAGAAGCTGTAAGCCATCGTTTCCTGACTTCAAAGAGCTTACAGTTTAGAAAATTATGCTTGGCAATGGTCATAAATCAGAAGTAAAATCAACAAAACTCTGGATTCCTTTTTAAGGAGGTAATATTCCCATTTGTTAAAAGCTAATATAACATGTGGTTGTGGCAGGACTTCAGGAGAACTATAACCCATTTGCAGAATGAGCTAACACTAGTCGTAAAGGGGGAATTCATTGCCACTATTCATTCTCTAAAACCAAGGACTCAAAAAAAAAAAATTTGTTTTTAAACTATTTAGTCTAAGTATCTAGCTACAAGGCTAAACTCCAGGCAGGTGGTAATATATGATAACAGATTGAGAATACATGATACTGTTGAGAAATATCAATCATTAGTAGAAAATTATAAAAAACCTACCCTCCCAATTTAGAATATTACATTACCTGATAATCTTTATTAATTTTATGTTGCATGATTAGCATGTTTCTTGTCTTTTCCAGTTCTTGCACTGTTTCTGCATGAGCCGCTTGCAGCTCTTTCATGGAACGCTCTAGATCTTTATTAATTTTACTGTCTACTTTCTCTAAAAAAGAAAGGTCTCCATTTTTTTGTGATTTTTGAGCCTAAAATAAAAACATGTTTTATTACCAAGAGTTCTAAAATGTAATTGTGAATTAATACGGATGTAGCAAGAAAACAATCATTAATTGAAAACAGATATATTTCCATTTCCTATCAGGAATAAAATAGTCCTGATGTAGAATATATGTTTGGAGAGATATTTGGAACAACTACAGAGAAATAAAAAAGTTTATTACTTCATGACTTAAAGAATCATGAACACTTATTCCTATTTTTTCATTTGATTAAAATCTACACTGTGATAATCTAAAAGGAAAGATATATATTTTCTTGTGTCTTTTTGTAAATAACAGAATATCCCAGAACTGGAAAATTTCTTCTGGTGACATATATAATTCAATATTTTACTTAAGATAATAGGGTGCACCAAGGTGTCTCAGGAAAGAAAATTGTTGATTAGTTTTACAGTGGGGCACATAAAAGTAAAATGTTTGTTACACTTGGAGAAAGTGCTTTAAATAAGAGTTTTTGAGGTCTACTTTAATGTAATTTTGATGTCATTATGAAATATGTATATGCTGTAACTAAATGTCACCTGACCACTTTCCTGAATAATTCATTCTCTCAGTATAAAGGTTACAGATAAGGGTCAGCATTATGCTGAAACAGTTATATGCAGACATGAAAATCATAGTGACGTTCAGAAAGTTACCTTTATAAGCAGGAGAGCTTCACTCAATTCATCAGCATTAATATCACTCTCCTGCAAAAGACACAGTCAGTAAAAGCTCACGATATTAATGGAAAGTACAAGAGATATTCCAACTATGCAGATCACCCTCATGGAACATAAGCTGCCATAGCATGAATTAATCAACTAAGTAATATATTTGTATTCTTTTGCTTTGTGGTATAGTGTTTTCTTTACACAAAATATTTAGATAAAAATTTGGAGTTCATTTTCTAAATAAGAAAATAGTTCACCTGGTTGTAAAACTTCATGCGGTTTTTAAGTTCATCAAGTTGTTGCTTTTGTTCCAGGTACTGTAACTGCAGTTCTCTATTTTCTTGAATAACTTTCTCATTTTGGTCTTAAAAATAAAGTTGACACAATTAGGAAGGTAAGTGAGAATGAGGTATAGGAACACATTTTAAATTAACTTAATTCATGACACACACCAAGCTCGATCCAGCATTGTCCTGGCCGCAGGGGAAATTGAGCTAGCACCTAGACAAAGGCAGCAGGGGAGTGAGGAACAAAGGAACACTATCATGTGTCCACCATATGATTCACTTGCTTATCAAAAACTTAAGACTTAGGTTCACAGTATTAATATAAGGAAATTGTGGCCTCTGGGACTTCAAAGGAACATTCTATCTAAAATACCTAAGAAAATATGTTTCTAAATCTATGATTTCTACTTACTTATTAAGGGTCCTGAAAGGCATGCAAAAAAAATTTTTGTCTTTTAGTTTTTTTAAAATTGACTTCCTTGAATTTTCTTTTCCCAATTTAGCATAAAGTCTTTTTGTTAAAGCACGATAATTTCTCTGGTAATTACTCTGGATCCATAATTTTCATCAACCCCGCTTTTAATAAATCCGTTAAGGTAGGAGAAGTGGATTCTCAACCAGTGCATGGTAGAATCAATAATAATCCACACGTGTTCTTTATTCATTGCGTTCATGTTATTAATTAGAACGTGGACTCAGAGCTATCATTAAGGAATGGAGACGGGTTACGTTTGCCTACGTGCTCATTCGCCATGACCCATGAGCAGGGGTACAGGGTAGAGCTACAGAAGACAGCAAATCCATAAAGAGACTAATTTTTCACTCCCTGCATTAAATATGCTTAACTTAAAAAAAAAAGCATAATAGCTAGCTAACAAATCGGTTCTTTAGTCCCACGTTCTTAAGTATACAATTCACTAGAGTTCACTGTGGTGGTCAAGTGTTCCCCTTTGCTGGTTCCCTATGGACTAACTCTAAACCATGTCATCCCAAGTGTCTTTACTAATTTCATCCTGCTCACAAAAGATTTATGATTATCTTAAGTCCTCAATTCAAGTTGTACATTTTTGTTTCCTTTTCTTAAAAAAAGGGGTATCAACATATTTGCCAAGAATTCTTTACATGAATACATTTGCACACTGACTGCATTTTATACAAAAATGTCTCTGGCTTTTATAAAGCTTTGTGTTCCCAAGCCATAAATACTACATGTAAGTAAAAACTGTAAATTACACACAGTTAAGAAGACATGGACTAAATGTGAATATTTTTAATATCACATATTTCCTGGCAACCTGAAAAGTTAAAAAAAAAAGTAACCCTAGGGAATGTATAGCCATTTTAATATCAAATACGTAAATATTTTTCTTATTGATGAAAGGTTAAAAGGTTATCCTAGAGTATAAATATTAAGTGAACTAAATGAAAGAATTTCCAAATGTGAACAATACTTAGAAATTTAAAGGTCAAATATTTGTCTCTAAACTAAAACTTAGGATAACAATAAATATGAATTCTTACGAGATAAATTTGCTCTTTTGGTTAGAGAGTAGAATAAGTATGTAGAATCCTTTGTTTTATGTTGATTAGGTTAAAACAACATCCAGATAGAATGATTAGGTAACAAAAAAGAAGGTAAATATGGTCAGAAAGATGTGAAATCAAGGTCCCGAGGATAAAGTAATTTCCTTCTCTGGGCAGTGAAACTTTTAGGGGTTCTGAGGGGACCTAAAGTGTAAAGATGACTGCTCCATCTTCAGACACAGCATATTCTGCCTATTATTTCTGTGCTCTAGTTTTTCTATTCTTTCAATTTTTCAGAGCAGGGTCCTAAGAATAATGTACTACTGGTATAAATAAGCTTATTCAAATATTTCTTCCTTTACTGATTTTTGTTTCAATTTCTATGTTCCCACTTCACTGATATTTTTAAAACTAGGGCTTTATTAGTGGGAAAATAACTTATTAGTGGGAGAAGAAAGATATTACTGAATATCAGTAACTCTCCCACTGAATTTTATGTAGAATTATCTCCTATATTTTTCATTTCTTATACTGTTAATTGGGGATATAACTCCTGGGTCTTTAAAAAGTACGGAGACGCTACAGTTCAGAGAGGAAATAGACTTGCTGAATTATAATATGAAAAATCAAAGCACCCTGTACAAGATGAAAAATAACCTCTTTACGGAATGATTTGACAAAAAGCAGGTTAAGCTAAACAGCATTTTATCCAAATGAGATAACATTTCACTCTTTTAAAATTATGTTCTTCAAGCACACCATTAATAAGCAGAGTGCAGAGAACAATTCAACTAAACAATTTTCAGAGCTCCTTTGTGCTAATATCTTCAGCTGTGATCAATATAACCATATGCATTATGCTGAATTATGCATTTCAGCTAAAGATAGAAAGGAACGTTCAAAAGCAGGCCCTTAAACACATGCAGTTAATTTAAGCATTAACCAAATGCAAACTGCATTTACATATCCTTCCCCCACATATTCACACAATCTGAAACTAATTTGTACCTTGAATAAAGAGGTGAGTATTCTTTAAAAATAATTTGCCAGTTAGATGAATGACTACAAGAAGCCAGGGAAACATCTTCTGGCAAAGAACACTTGATACATGAAAAGGTAAATGTGTGAAGAGACTTCAAAGTAAAATTAAATAATTTCAAAATCTGTAATACAAAAAGGAACTTTCTAAATATTAAAAGATTTCCTTAAATAGACAGTTTCAGTTTTTTGTTTAGCATTTCCCTGGGGAAAAAAAAAAACCTGGTTTAGAGGCTGTGCTATTTTTCTTATAATCTATTGTAACATTTTCACAAAGAAAACTTAAATTATCAGACCTGTAAATTTCAGGTATTCAAGCAAAAATAACTAGAATCACAGTTGCATTAAAAATAAAGATTCAGTTCTAGCAATTTTTCTTAAGAAAATAATTGGATAGAAGCATAAAGATCTGTGTAGAAAGATGTTCATGATATTTAAAAAAACTGAAGCTATTTAAAAATTCATCAATAGAAGATTGTAAAACAACCTATGGTACATCCTCACACTGGAAAACTATGACAGCCATTATAAATGATGACGTTGTGAATTTATATTTGTACTCAAGGAACAATTTCATAATAAATAAAAAAGCACATTATAAAATTATATGTATACATACAGAAACAACTCTGGAAGGATACACATAAAAATATTAATTGTGATTATCTCGAGGGTTGTGGGATTGAGTGATTTTTCAGAATTTTTTTGTTTACTGGGCTCTTTAAAAAAAGGGTACATGAGTTATTTTTATTACTCAAACAATCTGAAAAAGACATAAAAAAAGTAAAAAAAACAAGATGAGGAATGGACTAGTTGCATTAAAATAACTTAGCAACTGTAGTTTCAGTAATTTAAAAGAACCCCCAGAATTAATCCAACAGCAATAAACAGGTTATATAAAAAAACACTGCCAAGAGTCTATCGTCTTACAAGTTTCTTTCCAGAGACCAATTCAAATGTCTAAAGATAAGAGTTTTGGAATTCTTGATACCTAGGGAAGTACAGAAAGCACAGAAACAAGAAAAGTTTATTTCATTTCTCTTTTCTTTAGAAAGAGAGAGGAAATATCGAGCAATTCCACTTCAGTGAAAGAATTTATTGAGCAACTACTAAATAAGGCACTCTGTTAAGTAATCAATACTACACATTAAAATCAGGACGATGGATCTTTGACATAAAAACTTTTAAACATCTACCCAGTCAGAAATCATGTCACCATTTTATTCTCACAGTCTTCTAGAGAAAAATTCATAAACCATCTGTCATCAAATTTAGGCACTTGGTAAATAAATATTGCACACATATTTCATTGAAATTAAGACTATCGATTATTAGATGCATTCCAATTTCAGACTTCTTAAAATGTTGAAAAAAAAGTCAGACCATAATTTAAAAAATGTTATCAATTATAAGATGCCTCCCAATTTCAGAGTCTGCATTAAACTTTTACATGTTCTCATGCAACTGTTGGGAATGTTCAAAAGGAGCAACCTTATTATTGTATCACTGGATTTATCTAGTGGATGAGCAAACAGATACAACCCTTGGAGCAAATAATTCATGTCCCTGGTTGTGCATTTGTGTGTATGTGAGTGTATGACAGAGTAAAGCAGACATCTACTTTAATTATAACTATTTTACTTCAATGAGACAAGAGGGGTGAGATCTGGGATTCATGACCTGAAACTTATTAATGATTATTATTTTAGCTGGGGAATCTTGACAAGGCTTCCTGGTATTTAAGTTCTCTGTCACAGAGTAGAATTAGACATCTCACTGTCAGAGAGATCTTCCCTGGTTGCCAGATCAAAAACATCCAAGCAACGATTTCTACCACTTTCTGTTGTCTTACATTGCCTTTTTTCCCCCTTTTAACCCACTGCACTTGCCACCACCTGATGTATCACATATTTATATAATTATTGTCAGTTTCTCCCTATTGAATGTATGCTGCATGAGGACAAGGTTTTTGTTTTACTCACTGCTGTATCCCCAGAACTTAAAACAGTGCCTAGCATGAACTGGTACTCACTTGTTGACTGTTGAATAAATTTAGGGAAATTAAACAAATTAAAGACAACCTGAACAGGATTAACTCAGAAAAAACAATTCCTTTGGCACATATGCTAAACTGAGTAAAGAGAAATTCTGAGCAATCAATAAACTCCTAAGAGTGGATGGCTGTTAACACAGGCTGTGTCCCCCGTACGTAGCAAGGTGCCCAGCAGAACAGTAGGCGCCAAAGTACTTATCGAAGTCAGTGACTAACAGGGAATAACACGCATGTCTGAAATGAATAAGTCGGTAGTCATTTTACATGTACCTCTTTCAGTTTTTAATCTGTCAAGGATTTCAGTTTTGTCTGTTAAATCAGATTTCAGAGCAGTCTCCAGTTGAGCAATCTGTACTCTCAGCTGCTGTTCCTTTAACTTCCATTGCTCTTCATGGGCAGCACTGAAGGCACTGCAAAACACACGTGACATGCAAGGAAAGCTTGGAAATCAGCTTCAACCGAAAATAATAAAGAGAAAAGCTTTTAGTGGCACAGAGACCACTGTCATCATGTCTTAGGAATTAAGTAAACATATGCTGGTCTGCTGCTGTTGAAACCAAGGCGCCTTTCTCAGGCTGCGGTTAGGGAACATGAAAGAGTTTGTGGGATGAGCAAAGGAACTGGCCTTAATTTAGAGCTCTAAAGTCAGAAAAGTTGGCAGTGAGCAGCTTTTGTGGGACTAGTAAAGGAATTCAGATACCGTACATACTCCAGAGGAATCCGCAATTTCAAACCTCAGCAGTAGACATCGGACAAAACCATTCTCTCCCACGAATAAACCCACTTAATGTGGAGAAATGGAACTCTCCACCTGATCTCTAAGTCTAGAATCTGAAACTTTTAAAGAGTCTGTGATAATAACAAAGTTACAAAATACTGGCCACAAAATGACAGCATATTGAACTGTAAGACGGCAATTCTGATTATCAAGAAGCAGTGATAATGCAGTTTTTGTCCTAAAAAGCAAAGAGCAATAGGCTAACACAAATAGTTTTACTTTAACACATGGTTGGGGTGAAAACCAAGTAAGAACACCTTAATAAGAATGATGTAGACAGAATTATTGCTCCTTAATAAAAGTGGAGCAGTTTAAACTATGATTAAAATCTACTAATGGTCAGGACCAGCATATTGAAAGAACCAGCTGCAAATAACTAAATGATATGCAGGAGGTATACAGTAAACATTTGTTTAGGCCAGTAGGTTCCTGAATGCTGGTCTAAATGAGACACTGGTGCTAGATTAAAAACGAAGGTCCTGGGGCCCAGGAATTCATAGTTTTATAAAGCCCCCAGGTGATAGCCAGGTTTTAGAAAAACTGGTCTCGATCTGAACTTCAGCAGAAAACTATTATCTGTGAAGCTTGATATGACTGAATAATTATCAGCAGCTTTGACCCTACTACTTATTTTAAACCCAGTAAATGAAGCAGAAATATACAAAACCTGGTTTTGTACTGATGAAGTAAATGGAAAAGAAGCTTGTTATTGAAAATTGCCCTTCATGTTGCTTGCAGCTAGTCTGAGGTTTTATTGCAAAAGAGATACTTTTCTGGGAGGCACAGCTTTCAAAAGAATAAAGCTGTGTATTTATTTTATAGTTTGAATGTTTTTATTGCATTTAGAATAATATGTTCTTAAAAATAAATGGAATTATAGAAGTTTCTCTAAATATGACATCTGTTTCTTCTATCAATGTTCTCATTTCACACATGGATACGGAACCTTAAAAAATGCATGAATCTGATATACCAATATTTAAAGTTAATTTTATCAAAGGTGGAATTACCTAGGTTTAAATGAAATCCAAATAAAATATGTACTTTAAATACTAAAGAATATTCCCTTCCATTTTCATTTTTTAATAAAGAACAAACATATTTCCATGCCTGGTCAAATTATATACACCAAATACATACATATATATGCATATTTGTGAGTGTATATGTGTGTATGCATGTGTGTGTCTCATATTATTAAAAACATGTACTACCTGGAAAAAAAAATTAGCATGATGAAATAGGCACAACCATACATTATATCAGCCACCAAAAATTAGAAACAGTAGTGTTCCAATAGCATTAGTACCAGCAAAAAGATCACCAACAGTTAATCTGGCAGAAACATCAGAAGCTGTATGTGTTTAAATTAAGAACAATTTAGCAGCCTGGTTTTTCCAAACCCACAAAATACTAGTGTAAATCAGCATAAGTCACTCTGAATTTAGTCCACTGCTATCTTCCCTCTAAATTTAGGATTACATTCCACTGGAGTTTCATGAGGAATTCCTTTTGAATTTACTGTATTCCTCTATGCTTGGAGCCATCTGTGTAACTATAAATGGTAAACCACATCTGGCTCCATTTTCTTTGTAGAGGCTGTGTACATGATTAAATCTGCATATGAGAACAGTCTTTGAGAAACTTTTATTCATGAAAATGTTTTTGTATATTGCCTACAGTGACAACTGAGCGGGGAATCATAGTTGGTCTTTGTGCACAATTCATTGTTGTATTATGTTGCAGGAGTGATAAAGTTATCAGCCTACGGTGGAATGCCCACCATGGTCAGCATACTGTAAACACACACCCTTGGTCAACAACATGATAAGATTGAAAAAAAGAGCTGAAGAATTCATCTCCATCCTAAGATCTTTTTGCAGAGAGTCTATGGGTGGTCAGTAATGCTCCCTTAAACTTTGATAATAGATGACTATCACACTGTAAAGACTTGAATCACCCAATTCCTAAAACAGTTAATATCATCTTCAAAAACTAGACCAACTCTTCTTTTAAATAGGCATTAGATTAGTATCTCTCAGGGATTTAATACTTTAAAAATCACTGAATTCAAACTCTGAGTCTCTGAATTCAAACTCAAGTTGACTGAATCTGAACGGGATGGTATCGGGGGTTGGGGGAGGGCAGGTGTGGAAGTTTCACAGGAGTGGTGACACCTACATTTTCCGGGCTATTGATCTACATCACAGTTGAAGGACTATTACATTCATCAGCTAAAACTATATTGTTCATCATCCTATAACCATATTAACTTCAAAAATGGGACACAACATAAATATATTATAGTATAGAATGTCTCTCTGATCAAATGGATTTAATTGCAAAAATTTTATTCTGAATTTTTTAAATGAACATTCCTTAAAGTTATACTTATTTCTTGGCATTGTATCAAAAATATTTTAATACATTAAAAACAGTTCATACCAAATACTTACATGAGGATTTTATCTTACCAGATGATTCTCTAATATGTCATATGTCAAGTAATAAACAATTTCAAAATATCACTTGAAAAAGGAAGATGAGAATGCAATCTGCAAATCACATTTTTCTCCTGAAAACTTGCCAATTTTGAATAACAAACAAATGCTTTCCTTTAAAAACATGCTATCACTATGACTAACCAAGCAAGGAATAAGTGTAATTTGTGATGAGCATTAGTTATTGGTAATGATGAAAAACATCGCCATGAAATACAAGAGCTGTAAAGAATCTTAGGGAGGATGTTGATTTTTGTAAAGTTTTTCCAACCATGCTTCTGAAAACATATTATATATGAAAAAAATTGTGTCAGAGAATTTTATAGTTCTATTTACTATCATGTGTGCTTGCTGGGTTTTGTGCCTAAGTGACTTTTTTTGACACAAATGTTTTGACACTTATTATACACATTTACTTCCAAACACCTCACACAAAATTCAAGTATAAGCAGCATAATGAAGTCTGTTTTTAATGTGACAGGAAAAAAAGGTTGCTCAAGCATAAAACATTAAAAAAAAACAACCCTTCAAAGTCAGATTTACACTCTTAGATCATCTTCTAATATGGAAAGATAAAGTTTCATGGTGATAAACTACATATGAGAAAAACATGTCTTTCTTAAAATTTCATTTATGCACCATTGCTAGCTAAGTTTAATGTTTTTAATTACAAGAAAGTATGTTCAGTAAATCCTCAAATTGGGGGTAAGTAGAAAAATGTATAAGTAATGACCAAATGGCACTTATTTTCATATGTTAAGACCATGTTAAATTATTTGAAATTACAAGATGTTGAAGATAAATATAAATGAATAAAAATATGTGAATTTATGACAGTTGTTATTCCATGAATGTTTCCCTTTCTCATACACAATTTTCCATTGCAATCAAAAATCAGAGGGATAGTAAGGTGCAGGGAAAAAAAATTCAAGTTTTAGAGTCAAAAGAAATAAGTTTTAGTACTGTGCTAGACTCTCAGCAAATGCCACATGACTGTCAAGTCTCCTAATTTTTCTTGAGTCTCAATTCCCTCGTTTATAAGAGATGGGGATAACATCATTTTCTCTGTTATATATAATGTGGTGGCTGTGTGATTTGTACACTGAAATTCAAAATTTTCAAACACGTAACTACCAAATACTTAAGTACATAACAATATAAACCTATGTGTTGTTCTATAGAGATGGAAATACTGTAAAACAGGAGGTGTAAGAAATGCTTTTGGTAAAATTAACCAAGGCTGATGAGAGATGGACCAGAACAAAGCACGAGGGCCAAATCACCTGGAAGGGGGTCCAAGGCAAATCCCACCTAAAGATTTTCAGTCAGTCTAGCCTTGCTGGAGAGCCCCAGGTGTTACTTTAAGTGATGTCTGAACCTGCTGTTAGCCACCCTTAATATAATGAACCACTCTGCAGAGATAATTAACACTAGTACAAGCGACATAGATGATGCATACCACTGGAATGAGATGTAACACTAATTTAGGTGTCTTTTCAAAGTCAGCCAAAATCAGAGCCTCCCCTTACACTTTTTAGGTATGATTTCTTTAATTTACCAAAACTAAATTTAGTTTATAAAACATATCAAACATAAAACATAGACAATTAAAAAGTTAAAGGTATATCTGTAGATCAGATGGCTATTTTCTGGTGTTTCAAATATGATCCATGAGAAGTAACTGCTGAACACCAGCTCTAACATATATATTTCAATATATATAAAGTTTACTTTCATGTAAACTGATATGTATCATTTATCAGCATCATACACTTTGAAAAGACTTAAAAATACACACAGGCACACATCTGTATCACTTAACTAAATTTAACTGTGAAGCCGAATTTTATTGCTAACATTATCAGAAGGGATTAATTTTTAAAATACCATAATTATGAAGCAGATTTAAAAAAGTGAAGCAGCTTTTTAACATTTATCTTAAGATAAAGATGCTTGTGTTTCTCTTTATAAGACACAGAAATAACTGTAAGTGAACACCTCTGCTTTTCCACCAACAGAATTACTCTCAGCTAATAGGCTGGACAGCCCAGTGGAGGAAACACAGGCTTGGAGAGACCAAAAGAGGTTCAAATACAAGCTTCATCACTTCCTAGCTTTAAGAACATAGGCAGATTTACTTAATCCTGTTTTCCTTTCATTGTCTGCAAAATGGACATTTATAAAATCTGCATTTCCAGGTTGTTGTGAGAAAGTTACAACAACTTATGTATTTAGCTTACAGTTTGTGTTCAATAAATGACAGTAGTTGTTACTGGCAACAAAGGGATATGGTTTTCTTAGTAACAGACTGCCACTCAGGTTAAAGAACTTACTACTAGGGCCTAAAAAAGCTTATTTTTCTTTTATAACATATATAGATTTCCTGCAATCATCTGTTGCTAATTGTTTGGTCAATATGAGGTATTCTGACATCCAATGCTTTGACAGAAAGATCTCAAACAAGAGAAGGAGAGAGCACATGGAATCATGGTTTACCTGTTATAAAGTTTATCATAGTTTTCCTTTAAAAGTTCCCGTTCCTTTTCTAAGTCATGAATTCTATCCTGAAGCTAAAATGAAAAAAAAAATTACACATTAGGTGGTTATCATATAAAACCATGTGGGGGTTAAAAAAAAATGCAAGGAAGCTAACATGTTTCAGTCTTGATTTCTAACTTGCAGCTGCGAACTAGCCCACTTATATTGTCTGTATTTAATTTAGCACTAATTTTTTCCAAGTTGTTAAGTAAACATGAAATTAATATTTCTGTTTTAATTTAGTAGGAACGTATGCACTGCTTTATAGCAACATGTGCCAAAACTCAATAAAGAACGTGTTAAAAGCTTGCTGTTAAGTCTGAGGAAACATAATATTTTTTACTTTCCTCTCCAATGAATTTCATCATTACATTCATTTTGTATTTATTTCCATTTGGCCCCTCAAAATAAAAGGATGAAGTTTTCTTTTGGCTCATGGTTCAAAGTGTGTCAATTGCTATTTACTCTGAAGATACAATTTCTCATTTCACCTAGAATTTATTAAGAGCCAGTAGCACATCTTTTAAATGAACGAATAAATAAAATTGTACACCTTGTTTCATCCCGATGAATAATAGTTCTAGAAATAAAATCAGGGTAATAATTATATCTTTATGACTAAAAGGTAGCTTTCTGTATTTATTTCTAGTATTTAAGTTTCATTCACCAGTATATTTTACTGTTACAACCTTTTCCCATGGATCAGAGTACTCTTAAAATTCATTCCATTTTCAGAATTCTCTTTTGATGCTAGTATACGACACCATAAAAGATTCTTCCAAGACGAGAACAGAAGGTAGGCATCTTATTTCATTTCCATTCTCTTTAAGAACAAGTTTAACAGCCTACAGAAAAAGATTGTGCTGGCTGGGAGACATGAGAAGCAACACGAATAGGAAGATGAGTTTTTAAACAACTTCCTAGAAAAAAAAACAATTTCACAAACTTGCTGATGCTGGGAAGAACATCCTTCTCCTTAGAAACAGACATATTCCTATAATTGTTCTGATATCTCCAATGACTAATAAGTTGTTAAGGCTGAGAAAGTTAAGTTCCACAGGTAATCCTGCATCCATTTAAAAATGTTATGGGTTTCTTTTCCCTCAAGGATCCTTAATCCTTTAGATAAATAGTGGGTCTCAGCACACTTGCAAGGATTTTTAAGCACCAATTTGCCATGCACGTAATATACTGACTATATTTTGCTGTGCTCAGAGTGTCATGCATGTAATTTAGGATTTTAAAGCCAATGTAATATTTGAAATGTCTCTATTTTACTTTTCCAAAACAGTTCCAGAGAAGTTTTAATGCAATGGATGGCTAAACTCTTTCAGAGCTTACCTCCTCTATTCTCCTTTCAGAAAACGTTATGGATCGCAATTGTTTCTCAAGACTGCAGCATTTTAAACGCTGCTCTTTAAGTTGCATATTTAGCTCATCTCCATTTGCCATCAAGGCATCATGGCTGATCCTGAGAGTTTTTTGCTTCTGAAAAAGAAAAAGGAAATCCTTTCAAAATTATTTTCAGATTCTGCTTTGAATGAACGATTACCATTCCATAAATGAATTTACTCCTGAAGTTCATGTTACACAGTTTATCTTGACCTCACAATGTATATATGTTACTGTCTTAATATGCTATTATACAGTGTACAGTTTCTCCGTAAAAGGCACTCTTGACCAAAGTGTATCATGAGGAAGAAAATAGTTTAGCACAGAGTCATACTATGCAAACTGTTTTTGTCTTTGTTTTATTTCCTACTCGTTTTTTGACTTGTTAATAGTGACTACTGAGTAAATTAGTTTTAGTAATTAATTTTTTTTTCTTTTTGCTGTGCTCAGAGTGGCTGGACATGCTGTCTAAAAATGTTGCTGCATGGGTTAAAAATAAATGCTGACCACAGATATTCAAACTGAAAAGATTTGTCACACCATAAAAACAGCCAGCTTCTAATTTTAATACACTTAAGTCAAAAATTTCAATTCAGTAAAATAGTTACTGAAGTCTCCTTAACTTTTAAAATTGACTTGGAGGGGAAGGATATAGCTCAACTGGTAGAGCGCATACTTAGCACGTGTGAGGTTCTGGGTTCAATCCTGGTACCTCCTCTTAAAAAAGTAAATAAATAAGCCTAATTACTCCCCCTTCAATTGACTTATTTATGAATATGTCTTAAATTCAATTTTATATACTTAAATGCCACATACTTTTTTTTTTTTTACAAATAAAAAGGTGATTATACTAAAGTATTTTCAGAGTCCATATGACCATAACATATAATATCTCATCTGCTAATTAAAATCACTAAACTACTGAAGTTCTTCAATTATTTAAAAGAAACATGGGTGTTGAGCCACTTAACTGCTATTTTTGTTACTCTTGGTATGATTATAGAATACTACCTTTAACTAGCTTTCTCTGGGCTTTCTGCCTTATTGAAGCTGTTGGTCTGAACTTCTCAAATCTTTACCCACTGTCAATCCCAAAAGAGGTACCTGTGCTATCGAAGACACTTGCTATTCATGGTATTTAAACAAATACCTTGAGTCACTGTTAAATGGAAAGCAAAACAGTTGAAGTGATAAAAGAATGCAAAAATCACTTTTTAATTCCCTTCTTTTTAGATTTATTTCAACTATCTGTATTTTTAATCTTTTTCCTGCAAGGATGGAAAACACGACCCAGAGCACGGTTTAAAAATATTTATCTCATTCAATAGTGAATTTAGGCTTCAGATGACCTTATGCTTTTCAACACTTTACTGCTTTCCTTGTTTCAGTACTTCAAAGAAAGTACTGCTTAATATGAATTCTGCTCATCTGGAATGTTTTGGAGTTCATTAATTCCAGAACCCATGTTAATTATGCAGTGCTAATAAATAGGAGCTCTCTGATGGCACATTCCTGTGGGGCCACAGTTCTTGTTAAAACAACCATGGGGATAAAAGTCCTAAGTATTGTCAACCTGAAAGGTTAGGATTAAAAAAAATAATAACACTAACAGTTGTCAAGATGGGTATTCAAACATTTTCTGATACTGGTAGTGACAAAACAAAACACCACATATCAAAAAAGATTTAACAAAACCTGATTACTGACCTACTCATTACCTGGATCTATCTTGGATATTTCAGAAATGCTTAGAACTGAAGATATATGCAAATACATCTAAACCTTCAGTGCTATGTGCCCACAGGATTTCAGTCAAAAGGAGTTAAAAATAACTTTTCTGGACATGAGATGATTTATGATAAATGTGCTTATTATTTTAAGATGACACAGCTATTTATAAAAAATCCAAGCAGTTAGTTATTTCTTTAGTTACTAAGTAATAAATAACTAACAATATATGAAGTGAAATTATACACACTCGAGAATAAGAAGGGCAATCTTTAAAAGTTACTTTTTAGTGTTATGACCATTCTACTTAAAAAAAAACCATGAACTCTATTTTTGAAACTTTGCATCTATGTATCACCATAATAAAATAATCACAGTACCTCTTGAAGCTGAATAAATTTTCCTTCCATTACTGAAAGAGCATTGCTTTTCTCCACTAGCTGCTTATGAAGCTTAATCATTTCTACGTTGTCCCGAATGTTTGACCTTCAAACGATGTATTTAAGAAAAAGAGAGAGAATAAAAAATGTAAGACAGAAGGAAAATAGTCTGTCGTGGGACTACAATTTTTCACTGTACGTTACCTAGAAAAAAATTTACACTTGCATTATCAGTCACTGAGGTTTTTAGCTTATTACACCTTCTAAGGATAGATTTATTGTTTAAAACCAACCAATAATCATTCTTGAACTTTCCTTAATTCATAGACTCTCAGAGTTTGAAGGGAGCCCCAAATTTAATGACTTCTATCACCTCTACAACAAGGGATAATACGAATTTAAAATCATTTTCCAGTGTCCTGAAAGATGGCGCAAAAGGCCATCGGTCTTTAGCACAGCCATTGTTCCACCACCAAACTGCTTATTTTAAGGACGACTATCATACCACTTTTCACTAAATGAAAACGTGCAATACAGCCACTCATCTTCCCACCACTCCCTCAAAACAAATGGTATCATAAGATTACCATTTATTGGCGTTTCCTCCTGGAGTTCAGACTTTCCAAAATATTTCCAAAAAAAGTGACTTAGCATTTTATACTAATAATGCCCAAAGCTGGCATTTAAATATGTTGCAGATGTGCCTTTAGCTGTAAGAGATCATTTAACGTCCACAGGGTATATAGAAACTCTATATCCTGCAATACTAGTTTGTATTTTTCCTACTGAGATTAAAGCAAATGTAGAATTTAACAGGAAGATCTTGTTAAAGGTTAATCATAGATCTAAATGAGTCCCTGTTTTCAAAAGGCATTTATTTTCCTGACAGAGAAAGGTTCCTTAATTTCATATGTTTTACATTCAAAAGTATCTTAAAAATTGTGAAGCTTGGTTTTAGACTTCATCTTTTAAGAAAAAATAAACATAAAAATTTTAAGTTCAGAAAATTATTTCAGTATTTAAAGTGAGCAATTTTACTTCCAAAACTTACTAGTATACACATATTGGAAAAATTGTCACAATGCCCTATTGGAGCCAGAAAATGGACTACAAAGCTCACACATCTGTAAACCAGCTGAGGACTTGAAATACTTAATTTTCCTCTTTGATATTTGAAAGTTCATTGTATTTTGGCATCGGACAGTTAGTTGTCTTCACACAGAAGATAAACAAGTCCAAGAACCTGGATCTTGCCCAGGGTACAGTCTTAACACAATGTTAAAATAATTGTGTGTCTAAAACATGTTATCTAGTAGTTCTGAGCACACAGTCAACAGTGCACTCACTAACATTCCCTCAGTATTATTTTTACTCACTAAAAAAACTATGAAGGGAAAATATATTGTGAATAGGAAGAAAATATTCATATTTTTCTATATTAAAAAGTCAAAATAGAATTTATCTGTCTTCCCCAGAACTACTTGGTTTGACTAATCCACAGAGTGACATTTATTGATACAAAAGGACAGAATACTATTCAAGTAATTTCAACTCTTATATTTTCAGCAGTATCTGATATTTTATTATACTTGTTTTTAGCATGTAAATATTTTCAAGAAGACATATATATAAATGAGATATGTTTGAATAATAACTATTACTTGATGATAGTAACAAAAAAGCCCCAATAACCCATCTGCCACATAGGGTCATAGAAATATCAGGTTTTCATTTTGAATTTTCTTTGTAAGGCAAAGGCTAGTAAGTATCTTTCAAAAATTTTCACTGGTCTAATTGGTGGATACTTTCTTAAATATTTTCCTAAAGTCTCTGGAGTTTAAACTTTTCAAAATATTGCCAAGAAAGCTGACTTAGTATTTTATACTAATGAGGCCCAACAAGTGGGCACAAATACAACAGAAGTTGTATTTAGGAAACAGCAATAATAATGCGGTACTTTAAAAAAAAAAAGTCAGTTTGCTAGATTGCACCTATTCTGGGTCAATACAACACTTGAAAGTCTTTAAGTGCTGTAAAGTGTCAGTTTTAGGGGCTTTATAGATAATAGCCATTATTATGATTTTTGATGGAACAATGAGAAGAAAAGGATAACTTGCTGTTAAGCTGAAAGTGCTGAGTCAATGATACAAAGTACATTAAAGTTAAAAGCAACAGTGTGAAGAATGTGGTTTGGTCTTCAGGAAGGTGTACAAAGAAAAATGATCTGAAGCTTGCCAATCAATATTTTACATAAATGAAATGGTGAAAGAATGAGGGTGGATGTGAGAGAGGAAAGAGGGAAGGAGATGTCAGAGAAAGCTGACAAGGAGCGTGAGAAGGATGCTGGAGGCAAGAAGGGGCTAGAGTCATTGCTAAGTGGCCCATCCTAGATCTCTCCGCATGTAGAGGAAGGCCTCCAGCTGGTTTTCTTTGAAGGACAGAGACAGGGCGAATTTTACGAGCAATATTTCAAGTGATTGCCACATAAGATTTTCCTGCCCTGTTCCACGCACTATGAAGGGAACATCAAATCTTCAGGATGAAGACATTTGAACAGCAAGAACAATGCATAGTAAAAACAGTCAGATGAACTCTGACAGTCATGCACCAAATCATACATGCTGCATTACACATGGTGAAATGATCTGCAAACAGATATCAAGCATACTAATTAAATACCTTGTAAAAATAAATTTCTTCTATTTTTCAACAAAGATTTTGAAAAAATTATGAACATTAAGTTGGAAAGTATAGTTTCTTTTCTTTCTTTTTCTTTTTTTAAAAGACATATTATTTAGAATCATAATCATATCTTCTTAAAACTATGAGAAGAGCTGTTGGCCCATCTCTAAGATTAAAAACAAACTGAAATAAATTAGATTTTATGTTGAAAAAGTAATCCAGCTCAAAAACCTATGTGCCAAGTTTCTCTCACATAATTTGAAACAGTCAAGTAATAAACTCTGAAAGAGGAATTTCTAATGGAAGCCTTGAAAACACTTGACTCCGGCTTTGCTACTGGGTGCCATAATAAATCCAGAAACTTAAAACCTCAGATACACTGGAGAAGGAAAAACTTTCAGTGCTGCTATGTAATGTATAGTCTAATATGAAAGCTTAAGAAGCCAAAATCTTTTGCTCCAGTGAAAGTTTCTTATACTTCATTTCCCAGGCATAAAACTCTCCCCAGGCCCCCAGTCAGAATTTCATTCTTTGCTGCAGTACAGATTATGAATGCTAAAAAAAGGCTTCTTGATTTTTTTGAGGCAAAATATTATAATGTAGTACTTAACACCATTTAGAAGAGAGGGCTTTAGAATACAAAAACTAGGCTATGAGATTCTGGAAAGTTGTTAGGTAAGATATTTATAAGACAGAACGAAGAGGTCCTTTTCGAGTAACAGTTTTAGGCTGACTAAGTTTAGGGCATAAGGCTGAAACAATCTAAGGATTAAGGAATCCTATACGGTTTTTTTTTTTTTTTTAATAGTGGCAGACATTCTGCAAGTGTATTGTTGAAAGAAGTGTCAGTCATTCATAGCTCTTACTAGGGATACACAGATAACAATCAAGGTATCACTTCTGAATAGGATTGCAGGAGGTTGCTAGTAAATTAAATGGAATAAGCTTCACTAAAATAGCTTAGAAGTCTATTTGAAAGGTAATGACTTTGCTCAAAACTGTTACTTTAGTTCCTAGATGAAAATAATGCTCTCTGATTTAAGATTGTGTAAAGGAAAAAATTTGTCTCTATGTTTATTTGCCTCTGGATTATATCTTTCTTGTGCTGTTGGCTAAAAATATAAATCAGAACTCAGTATTTTCTTATTGTCAACCTCCCCCAGCTCCAAGGAATGGAGGGGAACAGTTATGCAGAGCTTTCTACATATATATAATTACACTCTTCTGAAAATTGAGGGAGCACTCCCAAGGACAAGTTGGGAACAGGAAGAACCCAAATCCTGGCTCATCTTCTCAAGGGGATCATTTTGAAGGTCAAGTTTAATGGATTCCAACTAGTAATGGGAATCTGAGAATTATATTCAATATATCAAAAAGCCCAATGGGAAATGTAGATTTACTGGCAATTAAGTTACAAAAGTGAACTCAAGGTTTATATTATTTTTATTTTTTGACAGAATTATACCAAATCAGTGCAGTAACACAGGCTACTTCTCAATTATCAGAAGCAATGATTGGCATCATACAGGTCTTGGATGAAAAAAAGAAGTACAAACTGACTGAATTAATACAAACTGCTTATTTAGTAGACAAATCTTTCAGAATCACAGGTCCCTGGAGATAAAAGCTGCTGTTTGTTTAAAGGGTAGGGAACCATTTAGTCATTTCAATCTCTTCATTTCACAGTTGAGGTAGCTAACTGAGGCTTAGAGAAGAAAAGAATTTGGCTAGAGTCCTTATGGGAGGGAGCCAGGCCTAACAGAGAAATTCTTCCCACTCCTTTGAGTTGCTTCCTTCCTCCGAGATGTTCCTAAGTTTTAGCTTTCTCTCCACTCTCACATACACAGTAATACTCTAGTTTCTATTAAATGTGATAATTTCTGTGGTTTAAATAAAGTGCTTGGAAAATATGCCAGGCAACTATCACACACACAAAAATCTTAGATAACATTAATAATAAAAAAAATAGGATAAAAGAAATAGTATTTGAATGTGATATTTTTCATTAGGCAAATTCGAAGGTATTCAAAACAACAGTAAGAACTTGAATATATTTTTTTTAAATGACAGATCACTTCCTTGTGTAATAATAATGTTTTCATGGTTATCCCTGGCCCCAGTTATCCTTCTATCCGAGAACCAGATGTGCCCTCTAAATTAGGGGGCTGGGCAATCAGACAAATCCAAACTGAGGGGCATTCAGCAAACAACTATCAATGGGCTGAAAAAGACGGGGGAACCACTCTAGAATAAGGGAAACCTAAAAGACACAATAATTAAATACAATACATGACACATGATTGCATATGAGACCAAAACAAAGCAAAACAAAATAAAAATAGCTGTTTAAAAAAAAGCTATAAAGGCCATTATTGGGACAATTGGGAAATTTGAATATGGTCTGTGTAGTTAGATGATCCTACTGTTTCATTCCTTGTTAAATGTCCTGAATGTGTGATAGTTGTACTGTGGTTATGTAGGAGGATGTCCTTGTTCCTAGAAGATGCTTTGAAGTGTAGAGAAGCAGATGTGATAAATGCGCCTAACTCTGAGAGAGAGAAAGAGAGAGAGACTGAGAGAAAGAGGAGGAAGTGTGAGGGAGGGAGATGGGCTTGTGCCTGAGCTGGCAGAATGCAGAGCAGGCTGTGTCATTCACAGACATGCCAAGGGGTGAAAGGTATGTGAGTCTTCATGCTACTGTTCTTACAACTTTGCTGTAGGTTTGCCATTTTTCAAAATGAAAAGTTGGGGAGGAACTCAGAGCGCCAGGAAGTAATCCACGTCTGTGCACAGCTGGAAAGATGGAGCCCCTAAAGCCAAGCTGCTTCTTATGCTGTGTGGCTGCAAAAGGCCTCTGTGTCTTAAGATTTGACAGTGTGCTGTCAACCAAAGGGAATAGGGCAAGTCAGTGCCTGAAATATTTATGGGTTAAATTTCCTCCATTGGGACATTATGGCACTTACATGATTTTTAATTAAGAAGGTAAACATCCTAACATTTACTTTAAAAAAAAATAACCACTTAGCACAAACTAGTTACACATTTGGTAAGAGTATAAATATTTTTGGAGTTGAAAAAGTCAATAAAAGGTAAAATCATCCTGATTTTAATGTTCATGTACATGTGTTCACTGGTTACTGCTTTGCATTTAATTTAAGACGGCCTTTTTAATAAGCAGAAAATGTGCATTTTTATATTGTTTAAATTTTAATATGGATTTTTGTTCAAAACAGCACAGACATTCAGGCTACTTGTAAATGATACAAGATTTTTTGCTAATGAGGCATTATGTAGAACATATGCAAAAATCACAACTCAGTCTTCCAAAATAGACCACAATAACAGGAAAAAACATGATTTTAATAAAAAAGAGCAGCACTAGGCTTTTACTTCAAAGCAATTAAGGGCTTTGGATAACCAAAAGTTTATGTCAAGCCGATGCCAAACCAAACTGGTCTATTAAACACATGCTACGAAGAGTTTCTGTAATATTCTGTGAAAAGGCTCTTTGCCATAAATATCCAGCACCGCACTCTGAAGACTACAACTACGTTAGGTTCATGTTTGAGAACAAGGAGTCCAACATTCAGATCAGACTTCTAGAGTTTCAAATCTGAAATAATGTATCCGTGAAAGAGAAGTTTAAATATGTTTTCCATTTTGTGATTTTTCTCTACAGTAAATTATATCAAGTTTTATACTCTCCCCAACATTTTTCAACAGTTTTCCATTAGTCTCAAAAAAATTGCTGTTACACATAAAATTTTGAGCTATGTGTAAACATATAAGAAAAAAAGACTTGAAGGCCCTAATTTGAAGTCATTCCTTCAGTTTTCAACAACTGCATTTCACGAAACAATATGTTATTCACCACTGGTACTGTCCTTCTAAGCAAATAACCTGTAGTTTTCAATTTTATAAAATCTGTGAGGTAGGGTACAAATTGGTTTATTTCTTTGGTCTCTGCAACAAAAGTTTCTTTACCTGTAATACTCATTTTGTCTCTACTTCTAATTTTTGATGTGACAAAAAATAGACTACTATGGAGTGAATAATATAGTCCCCTCAGGAAGGCCTCAGTTTAATTTTTTTCTTTTTTTGTGTGGGGGAGGGGGAGATAATTAGGTTTATTTATTTATTTGTTTATTTTTAATGGAGGTACTGGGGATTGAACCCAGGACCTCCTGCATTCTAAGCATGCACTCTACCACTTGAACTATACACTCCCTTTGGCCTCAGTTTAATTTTTAAGGTAAACCCTTCTATGTGTATATATGTTGATGTCTCTTGCTGACAATATTTACAGTTTAAAATATGTGGGCCCTTCTATCACTCTATTTCTTCTGCTGTTCGAGTCCTAGGATTGAAGGCCTTTTGGATCTCCCTTTTAACTAACACTGAAAACTCTAGTTCTCAGATGATCATACCCCTTTGAAAGAAGGAATGGCCAACCCAAGGTCCATCTTACTCTTTGGGAATTTAAGAAATAAACAGAGAAAGTAGTCTGATAACTGTACTCAGCTGTTGAGGAATGGGCTCCAAGCTTGGACTTGGCTTAAGTACAGAATTTTTATCTTCAGATAATATTTTAAATACGGGCTATTGGCAATTTACTAATAAGATCACCATATTCAGTGTAGGGTCTGGTCCTTCAGTACTGTTCCTCACAAGAAACCATTTCTGAGTTTTTCCAAGAAGGCTAACTTTAAATCAGTTCTTCTTAGGGGAATATGGATAATTTCTAGGTATTTAAAACCCTGGTTCAAAACCAGCATTCAAATTATATCCCCTAATACAAGTATAATTCTCAAAATTCATTTTTTTGTCTTGCACTTAGAAGGGTATATAAATGTCACTAAATATATAGAATTTCATTACATAATTTAATTTTACACATAACTTTTTTAGGAACAGAAATTATTAGAGATAATATTAACCTTTTAAATCTCTGAAATATAAAGCTTTATATATATTTTTAGCCCTTTTTTTTTTTTTAAAACAAGTCTTCTATTATGCATCTTTTCTTAGCTTTTTAAAGTACTACCATGTAAGGTTAGCTTGTTGAAGGTGAATTAAACTCTTGATTCAGAAGTGAAAAAGTGGAAAATCATACTTGGTTTTTCTAAATGGGAATCTAGCCACATGAGCCTGATATCCTTTGGAAAGGGAAAAAACAAATTAAGGATCTAGGTCTGGTTTTAAGAAATAGTAAGAGAGAAATAAAAGACACGTAAAAGAACAGTCAAATGCAACGTGCAGACCTCATTTGGATTCCAATTCAAACAAACAATAGAAATATATCTTCAGAGAAGTCTGACTATAAACAAGTTATTAGCTGATATTAAGGAATTGCTGTTAATTTCATGAGGCGTGATAAAGGCATGGTGGTTATGTTAAAAAATTCCTTATCAGACATATATATATATATATAATATATATAAAAATAAATATAGATACTGAAGCATTTACAGGTGTGATGACATGATATGTGGCAGGGGCTAATTAATTTAAGAAAAGGAAGGTGAAGGGATTGATGAAACAAGATTGGTTAACATGTTGGTAATTGTTAAAGCTGAGTGATGGGTACATGGGATTTCAATACACTACTCTCTCTACTTTTGGGTATGCTTGGCCCAAACAAAGAAACAAAAAGAAAAGAAAAGGGCTGCAAAGGAAGAAAATAATTCAAGAAAGAATATGGTAGAAAGATAGTCTTGTTGGAAGTACAAGGTGGAAGTACAAAATGAGAGAAGAGGTATCAGGAACCAAAAAACAACAAGGAAGGATGGGAAAGAAAATACTGTATGTTATCTCACATCAAAAATGAAGAGGCAGCAAGGAGACTGCGGAAGGGCCCCACTGTCTCCCTAACGATCAGCAGAATTCAATGCAAACTTTGAATATTAGGAGAGCTGATATCTTTACAGGATGTAAAAAAAAAACATGTACTGTATTATGGAATTTATTACCTTTTAAGGTTGAAAAAAAATTTACTATCTTATTAAGGTTTAGTAAGGCTGGACTTCTTCACAAGGTATGCCAACAACTAAGTCTTTGTCACACACATTTTTCTTGGTAGGTGCAATCAAATGGTATCAGAACTTCCTACAGGCTTGGCAAATGGAGCAAATGAGCAGAGGAAACAAGATGAGGCAGAGTGGGTTAGGGAAAAATGTCCTTACACTTGAGTTGCTGATAGTAGTTAGCAGGTCCTGAGCAGGCTTATACGAAGAATGTTAAGGAAAAACATGATTTTTAAGTAGACTAGACTTATCCTTCTATGGCACATGATAAAGTATTTTAAACTAATTTTGACCTTATCAAAGTGATATTTCTGTTTTAACATACCTTTGATCTGTAGCCTGCTGTTCTCGAAGCTGAAGAAGAGATAACTCAATTTCATTTTCTTTCCTCCTCAACTGAGTTTTCAGGATCTCAGCCAAGTGCTCTAACTCTTCTATCTGGCCTCTCTGTGACTGAATAACATTTTCTCTGAAATAAAGAATCTTTACAAGAATTTGTAGTTTGAGGAAAAATCTGCAGTATGTAAGATCAGTACAAAGAAAGTGTTTCATAATAAAAAGCAAGCATAAGTTAAAAATTTTAGCTTAAGTGCCTCTGGACATGGTGAAATAGTAGCAGATTAAATGTGATGATCTGGAAGTATATACAGAAGAATTCTACGTGTTGCTCTGTATAAGATAATGTCCTAGGTAACGGACTGGACTTCAGTTCAATTCAATTCAGTATTTATTGGCCACCTGCAATGTGCTCTATGATCTGGTCATCTTCAGATAATTCATATGCCTTTGTTCTTTCAGTATGACCACACAAATGAACTAAATGAACAGAACCAGTTATACCACGCAAATGAACACTTCACAGAGAGATGGCAAGAAATTTGCAAAACACAACTAGCTTAGTGGTCTCTGGCTTCTATTTCATTTCTACCATGCCTGGCAGCATCCCAGTGTAATGAGCCTCAAAAAACTGGTCTGAAATCTGGCTTTTCAGCTAACTAACCAGTAACATAATTAGGTCTAGCCTTTTAATTTTATTCTCTTACAGGTTAATCATGATTATATCTGGTATTTAAAATATTCAAAAGAAAAAAAATTCAAGCCTATTTTATTCCCAAGCAGCTATTCAAAGTAGGATACTCTTTGTCTCATGTTTTCTTTCCTCGCTCAGAATTGTGACTTTTTGATGATCCAGGCAAAGGCCTGTAGATAAGGTAGAACCTTATCTTCATTTGTGTGACTTACGGACACTGAAATCATCATAAGGCTTTGATTAACTGGAAAAGTAAGCTCAATGTGGCAGAAGTAACTTTTCTGAAACCACAATATGATGAAGAATGCAGTACCGTAGAATCATAGTGAAACAAAATCTGAAATCCATATGTATTTGATAGCTCCAAACTTTTAAGCCACTCCCAATTTTTTTAAACACAAAAAGGCCAATTAATTCGTGATCTAAAAAAAAAAAATTACCTGCAATTCTTCTGAGAATGAAAATGTTGCCTCTAAAGCTTATATACTATGCTAATGACTGGGCTTTATGCCATTCCTTTGGGGGTAAAATTATAATAAAGACAACTATTCTCTAAAGGCGTCCATTGATGCAGTAGGTTACGTTGTTCATTTTCCTCATTTTACTGGAAACATGTTATGTAATATCTGTTCTTACCCCACAGATCTAGCTGTACTTCAATGGGGCAAATTATCTGTACATAAACCAATTTCGTTTAAAACAAAGGGAAGGGAGGGATCAATAGGCAATGTTCTATAAAGACCACAAAAAGAATACGTACAAATTTCGTATTTCACCTCTGGCTTCTTCAAGTAAACTGTTGCCATATTTTGTAGGCATGGGTTGCAGAGTTTCTGCTACATCTTTTTCTTGGAATTTAATACCTGAAGATAATAAGATTACAGAAGTGAAGTTAGAAAGGAAAGACCCTTGATTTGCTATCATAAGGACATGTGTAACATAATAAAGTCTCTTAAGTACTGTGAGATATGTGCTCTATTTAGTACAGAGAATCAGACATATGTTGCCAAAGGAACTGTTAGATCTCAGGCACCAGCTGGCGTTAAATAAAACATAGCAGCAAGTATTGGCCACTTAACAAATTCTACTGTAGAAACCAAATTACCCAGAAATAGGTTCACTTACCTCAGATTTAGGACTCCTGAAGTAAATTCTGAAAGAACTAAAGTTTTAACGTTAGGTCTTTATAATATAAACTGAGGTGTGAAAGAAAAAGTTTTCAAAAACTTAATCTTTTTTTTATTATTTATGATAAAGGTTTTTTTTTGATTTTTAAATTACTCACTCACACCCCTTGAACGTACATTTTGAACCTTATCTTCATTTGTGTGATTCATAGATACTGCGAGTGTTAAGTCAAAATGTCTCCTGTACTTTGATTTATTCTAACTCAATAAGGAAATCCATATTTAAACAAAGGTAATTTGAGAAAGGATCATCAATAGGATTCCTTTAAATAAAACATTTTGCTGTTGCACTTAAAATGTAATTTTTCCTATAAAAATAGTTACATGCAATTTTACAAGCCTGGTCCCATTGTTAAAAATGAGACATACTTTTATTTATAGGAGTTACTTTACACTTAGAAGATAACGGAATTACTAGCTTGAGGTAAATAAAATATGACACATAATTTAGATTTTTTTAAATGTAGAATATAAAGGTCAGAAAAAAATTCATTCTCTTAAGAAAAGTTTACTTTTTAAAAATGAAAACTGTAATTAGGAATGATGGAACTGTTATTTGCTATTTCCAAAACTTTCAATGTTTATTGCTAGAATCCAGTCTAAAGAACAGAACAGCCTTTGCCTAAAACATTACAGTAGCTTACTGTGTTAAAATCCGCCAATTATATTATTTTGGCAGTAATAGTCATTCTTAAGCTTTTCTACATAAATCATGGAAACACTGAACATCACTACTGGAATTAAAAAAAAAACACTATACTCAAAAAATTGTTTAGAATTTATAGTATCATGGTGATTTTCCAATAGTTACACTTTAAAATGTATACACTTTGTACAAATCTTTCTATTGGTTCTTCACAATAAGAATTGTTTCTACATTACATTGATCACATCTTAAGCGAGTATTTCCTGTTTATCCTATTTATCCCAAGAAGCACAAACAGGAAAGGACATTTGCACAGCAGCTTTAGGGGTAAGGCTGCTTGTGGCCCAAGAGGGTCTGGGTTCTCATCCAGCCCCTAGTTCTGACAAGTCTGGCCTAATTCCCAGCCCCAAAGGTGATTTTGAAGAGTCTATTAAGGCTACTAAGATATCAACCTTGATAATGATGCCTCAAGTTTACCCAGAAAGACAGTACTTAGGAAAGTGTTCATCACTATTTAGTGCTTTGTGCAACTTGTATGTCCTGGACTCCGTACCAAACAGTGAAAAAGGTCCGAATTACTAAGAGTGTAAACACGAGGAGAAATTTAATCTACACAGTCACATTTTAAGAACTCTCTTGTTCTGTGGCTTTTCTATAGGCAGGAACTTCCATCAAACTCTCCTGTTTAAACAGCAACCCACAGCCCTAGTTAGCTGGCCATGCTCATCTCATATTTGGGCATCGCTTTTATTTAGCATAAAAGACCCTGCAGACCGCAGAGGTCATCTTGATCAACAACAGTCAAAGATGATAAAACTAAAGTTCAGAGACAATAAACGACTTTTAAAAGGTAAAATATATTTTTGTACGTTACTGTGGACCTACCATCTCCTGCCCTTTTTTCTAATCTGGTGTTATCACTCCATTTTACAGACAAGGAAGATGAGGCTCTGGGAAGTCGAGTGCTCCCTTCCATGTAGAAAGTTAATTAGTGGCAGAATGTATTTTCTGATTTATAATTCACTATGATTACTTTGGTTATATTCAAAGTCCATTGCCAATCTCACATAGCTGGGAGTTGCCAAGCCCTTTCATCCTGCAGCTGCCTCCTGCCTGCGTGGAGGCCTTATTGACTTCAAAGGGACTCTGTCTAGGGAACAGATAGTGTTAACATTTTGGCTTGGAAAAAAAAAATAGAACAAATTTTTCTTTCTGTTCAGATGGTGTTTTTTGTTCTCTCAATGAACTGAAAGTTTTACATGATTTTTTTATTTCCTTAAAAATGTTTGGTTTTTATGTGAAGCATATTCCAAACGAAGATGAATTAGAGCTAAAATCTTATTTCCTTCCCTCGTAGTGGAAATGAAAAAAACTTACTTAAAAATATTTATTGACTTTTGCTTCATTATAAATAAAGTTTGTGTGTGGATGGAGAGGATCAGGAATTTTTATTAGAAATATTTAGGTTCTGTCTATAGTATTGAGTCTTCTCTATGCAACTGAATTGCTTTGTAAGATGGGTAGATTTTAGGTGATTCATTTTCAAGATGAGGAAAGGGACCTACGATCATTTTTTGGAGATGGAAGAGAACTTTATGGTCACTTGCTTAAATCCTTTTATTTTTACATGTAAAGAAAACTCAAGTTCAGAATGATTAGGCTTGTCCAAGGTCACCAGATAGTAAGTAGAGGAGCAAGAACCCAACTTTTTAAAACCTTAATTGTGTGCACATTCCACTGTCAAGCTGCCTCCACACAATGAGAAAGATTTAAATAATTCTGTAAAATTTATAGAAGGCGTTTGGATGAAGAACTTAAGTGTGATCATTCAGAACAATACTGTGATCATGTAACTAGCTAGTGGTTTCTCCATTTGCCTAAGTCAATATGATTTACGCCCATAATATAAAAAAAAAACTTCAACTCAATTCATATTTTAGGTAGCTTCATACATGCCTCTTCTATGAATTAGGATGAATTGTTATGTTCAATGTTTTAACTAGACAAACTTGAGCATGATCCAGTGACTCTTAACATGATTTTATCAAAGTCAAAAAAACCAATTTTTCTGTCCCTTTCTAAAGACACTTACAAACATGAATAATACAGCAACAAATCTGTGTGTGCAAAACAACCTGTGAAAACTTAAATTTAGGACTTAATGTAAGCTTTGCTTTACCTTTCCTGGGGCATTCCTGTAAGCCTGCATTTTCATTCGCTTTTCTACGCCCAGTGTTAACACGAGATTGCACATAACTGTATGGAGTTTGCCTGTAACCCTGGATCTGAAGTTGCTGTTTGGCTGAAATTAATCTGTTTTTGAGGGCTTCATTTTGTCTTTCAAGCTCATGAACTTTCTCTTGCAGCTGCTCAATCATTTCTTCCATTTCCACATCTCTTCCCAGCCGCTTGGGGCCGCCACCAACCCGCTCATATCTTTTCTTGTCATTAACTAGCCGTATTAACTTGGTGGCCATTCTAGGGAAATAATAAAAAGATGAAAAGGAATGTGAGAAGTCAGCATAAAATGCATTCTGTTGAAAGGAACATAATCACTGTGAAGACTTCAGTGCTGAACCTGAATAATAAATTTCAGGTTTTGATGTAACTATTACTGCCTGTGAAGAATCCTTTGATGATAATTGAAACCACTGGGCAACAATCTGCTTTATAGCACTGACAAATAACAGTTTCCTAAGGCTTATCATTTAAGGTTAGTAAAGAGAGGACACATATTTACTCCATATGTTTCTCAAATGCAATTTTTAACGCATGACCTTATGTAGGAATGCTGTATGCACTTAAATGTAGCTACAGATTGTGGATGTGGTGGGTTATATTTGCAAGCCACAGTAAGTTAAAACTTTTCAAAAGTGTTTTAAGGCTATGCAGCATTTAGGTGATACACTGTTTTCAGTTTCTCCAGGATTAAGATATATTACAAATACAAAAATATTAAGAGTGCATAGATAGATACGCACATATTAAAAGCCCAATGAAAAATTCAAAAGAAACCAAAATGCACCATTAAATGTTGCTTAGAGCTCGAGAAACATGCGAGTTTAATGGTAGAAAATAATTAGATACAAAAAGTATTATTTCAACGTTACTTTTAAATTTAGACGTACATTGTGCTTTTGACATCTCAGAGGTTTATACCTTTGATTCTTTTAAGTTTTGATAAAAACTGGTTAGACAGAACAAAAGACAGAAAGGGCACATGGGGGTGATGTAATATACACGTACGGAAAACATGCTTGACAGTGAATGGAAAAATCTTGGCAGTACAAGAAAGAAAAGGTGGCTTTGATGAGAGACACAAGTTCAAGACTTTACAAAATTGGTCGCACATCTTCAATAGCTGATTCTAGTTTACAGTGAATCTATTTTTATAAAGACCCAGACAGGAGATTGAAAATAAAAACACACTTCATTTTTCTTTAAACTGGGTTTGCTTTATTTTAGCATGGTTATGGACAGAAGCTTTTACTTAAGAGAACAAAAGTGAAATAAAAAAAAATCCTTAATAGCTTTGGGATGTCATAGAACAACCTTTTCTTGCCCTAAGCAGAGTCCTCTGTAAAAGCGGTAGTCATACACGTCTATCTACACTTCTGGCTGTTCGGCCTCCAGCATGTGGCATCAGGGAGAGCTATGCATAACATAATCAGTTAAGATTGTTTTCTCTTTCCCTTGAGGCACATGCATTAAACATGCTTTATAAGGGATATAGGATAATAAAAACCAAGATCCAAGAGTACCACAAACACTCTAGTAAAATAATCAGTGGATTAGTTCCTCTTCCACCTAATCCAGACAATGATATATCATTGGGATATCTGGGCAGGTATCATAGCCCAACAGAGCCACACACTTACCTAGACCTTTAATGAGTTTAGGACCCTGAGCCCCTCCAAATGGCTTATCCAGAGAAATACGGTAGCCAACTAAATAAGATGTCAAGCTAAATATCTGACTCTTCTGTTACAGAAAAGACTTTCACAGAGATTACATTCAGAAGAAAGACACAGATTTAGAGCAGTCAACATCTAGAGAAAAATAAACAACCCCAATTTTTAAGGAAAGAAGAAGCACATCAATAGAGAGGCTTAAAATTCCTTCAAAGATATTCAAGTAAACTTTGTCAGGAAATATAAGATTGCATCTGTTTGTCCAGCAATAATTTTCATTTGATTATTTTATGATATTAATGAAATAAGTGATTGGGTAAAGTTTGAGTACTTAATTAGAAAGGTGTTTTATGAAATCTACATTTGTACTAAAGTAAGTGATTCTAATTATATCCTAAGGATAAATTTAAAGGCAATCCTTCCCATGTATCTAGGTAGTGTCAGTGGTGTGAAATTGAGAAGGAATTTAGAGCTTTGGGTCATAGTGGTCATTGGATCACTACTCTCAGGGCTGAGCTGAATAAAATCCCAGGAGGTTAAACAGCTTGAACATACCATAGGCTAGTGGCAGAGAGATAAAAGATCACATGCACACAACTTGACTCCTAGCCTAGTCCTTTTTCCATTAAACTACGTAGCTCATTATGATTTTCTGTTTTTTGGCTAGGACGAATTACTAATGAGGTCAAGGTTGTGAATTCAACCCTTTTACTCACCAATTAGGTTTACAACAAAAAGAATTGTTTAGTGGTCACAGACTAAATGTCTCATTCTGACAGGGTGATGGGCATGTTACTGGTCAGAAAAGGAACTGGGCAAGTTGAGTCACATGTCTTGAAAAAAGCCAGCATCATGACTCAAAATCCAACTCAAAGGAGAAGCCCTACACAAAGCAGGTCAGTGGGTCCTTGAAACAAAGTCCAGAGTAGAAACTGACTAGAATCACTCCTTTAGAGGCTAAGTTCTAAGCAGAGAAAAACCCCTATCTTCTTTCTTCAGTGGCTACCTCACCTTTTCATTGAACCTAGAACAGGAATATAAGTCCCGACCTGTTCATGCTTATAAATGAGAATGAACTTTCAGTGCCACACATTCAGTAGATAGTCATAGTGTTTCTGAACAAGAAAGAATTAAAAATATCTATTCCTAATAAATAATCCCTGCAGAATTTTTTTGCATACAAAAGTGACACTATTAGTTCAGGAGCAGTAGACTCATCAAAATAAATACAGATTCTAGACTAATCCAAGGAAAGTTAAATATGTTCCAGATAGTGAAATGATGTTTTCATTAGGAAACCCCAAATCTTAAAGGAATATGCATTCTAACAAGTTAGAATAGCTAATTAGTTTTTAAAAGTTTCATTTCAAAATCAAGACTTGTAAAAAACAGATGTTTTGGCCATTTGCTTATTAAACTATAAATATTAAAGCAAAAGTTATTTAGAGATATGATACACTCATGGCACAACTATTAGCGCTTTCTCCAAATAGCAACTTCAGACATAATAAACACTCATAATCTTTTTGGTTTATGATTCTAGTTTGTAAGATTTTCCATTTTTAAAAATTGTATTTATTTACAACCTGCCTTGCTCCAAAAAAGATTCAAGGTGGGGTTTCCAATTAAGTTTATAGAAAAGCATATCCTCCAAACTTTACAGAGTCAGGAAAAAAAAGCTAAAAGCTTTTTATCATAACCTTTTAATTTTATCCTCTTGCTTGCGGGCATGTTGTTTAAGTAAAATGTTCTCATCATGCAAACGTAAAAATCTGTCTTCCAGTTCCTCACGACTGATACGTGACACTGCTTGGCGAGACTTCATTGTCGGTGTTGTTGAAGTTTCTGCAAAAATGCCAAGGTAATTAATAGTAGGATTACTTAAAATAGTCCCTAAAAATGATAACTGTTGATATTAACATAATCTTTGATGTACTCATCTCATATATTTTTCCTTTGTGACCTACAATTAAGACTGCTTTAGAAAATGTTATAGCATTGCTCATTTCACCAATTGGAGGTAAGAATAAAAATCCTTACTATTAATACTTTTATGCAATATTAAGGATTTGAGCAACAATAGTATCCAATCAAAAATGTATTCAAATAACCATCTTTAAGAATGTAAGATGGAACTCTGATTCCAAGAGTACTTTTCAGTTTATATGCTGAATGTTGAAAATACTAAAACTAAAAGTCAGGGTTTCTAGAAGTACTTTTTTTCCTCAGAAGGTAAGAGTTGTAACAATAACAGTATGATGAATATATTTTCCTGAGCTATGGGTGCTGGGTTATAGAAAATAAACTATAAAATCTGCAAGACCAAATAAACAAACAAAAACCTTCATAAATCATTCATAAGCTATTATATGTTTTTAAAGAACTTTTACACCTTTTAGCATGTATGTGATATTTTTTTACATATGCCTAAATTTAGTTTTTTCCTGTGAAGCTGGTCAATTTTCAACAATCCTCCAAAAGAAACAAAGACTCAATGGTCAAAGATTAAAGCCCTATGAGGGGGTTACAGAGGGTAAGAACTGAACTTAGGGTATCAAAGCCCAATAAATAGCTCTACACACTTAAAATTTATTTGTACTTGAATCCCTGATACTCCACCAAAGATCTGAAGCAAAGCTTATACATTCTTTTTTACTTTCAACAGTAAAAGCTCTGTAGTTAAATTTGTCTTTTTCAATGACCAACACTTTGACCACCCTTCTGTGGTAGTCAGGGCGGCTGCTCACCGTGTTTTAACAAGGGTCGGAAGAAGTCTTAGTGGAATGTATTTTACATCACACCCTTCTCAATGACAAATGCTATGGCATGACAGCATGGCTGACATGCTGGACACACAAAGAAAAACACAGCTCTACACTCTAAATTATTCCTTAAAGCTATACTTCTCTTTCTTAATTTGAAAGTGCTTTTCAGCTCTGCAGCAACGACCAAGTGATAAAAGGACAAAGAAAACCTTTAATGTGTATTAATTTGATAAAACAAAGTCAATATCACTTGGATAAACAAACCATTTTGAGATACTCTACTTGAAAGGCAAAAAATTTTTAAATATGGCATTTCCTCCCATATAAAATTTAAGCATAAAGAAACATTTTAATGGTGAATGTGATTTAAACCAGGCAATTCGGTTTGGAGGCTTGGATACTCTCTGTGTAGTTTCTACTGATGTGCGGAATTTTAAAAAGATGATTTATAACAATTCTTTATCAGAACAGAGGGGGATTTTACATTTTCTATGAGCTGTTGATAATTGATGTGTGCAGTAAAATACCATATGTTGGTCTAAATTCTCCATCTTCTTGTTTAGTCCAATCAAGAGCTATATAGTTACTTAAATGGCTTTGTTTGTATGAATATCAGAAATACTTTAAATTAAAAGTAAAGAAGTTACTGATCAAAGTTCATAACTGTAATAAATAACAGCTGGCCGTACCTTGTAACCCTCCCACTCCAAAGAGATTCAGACCTATATCTTTCACAGGCAGGTCTCCTGCAGTCTCATCAGCTGGACCAGACATTGCCTATCTGCGGAGAAAAGAAAATTCAAATAAAATCTTTCCAGGTTGTAACATTAACTATGCAATGGAATGAACCAAATAAAATGAGTAAGTCACTAGAACGTTAATGGACATCTTATTGCCCACATGTGCTGCTCAAAGAAGATGAAAGCGTCTATTTTAAAAGTAATACTACATTCAATCATGGAGCCAGTGTTCCTTTCAACAGTATATTTCCTATAGTTTGCTTAGGAAATGAGGTAAGATTAGCATTCTTCCTTCTCTCTTCTTCTAATACTCTATCTGAAACAAAAACCAACTCCCTCAGATTTAAGAAATACCTCCTCTCCATCCTCCATCCCCTTCTTTGCTCCCCAAAGAAAGCAGGTATCTTGGAAAAAGCTCACGTCAGGAACTTGATTCAAATGTTTGTTCTACTACTTACTGGCTGGTCAAGTCACCTTGAAGGAGTTTCAGTTCCTTCACTTTAAAAATGGAGAAAACAATACTTATCTCAGTTATTTTAAACATAATAGAGATTAAAAGCATTTAGCACATTTGCCTGGGATGTCAATATTACGTGAATATTAATTTTCAGCTTGATGCACAAAGAAATGGGTGGTTCCAGGTTCTGTGAAAGAAGTTTCATAAATTCAACAGCTGGGTTTGTTTTTGTTGTGTCCTGTCTTTGTTGCCATGAGGCCCAGGTCCCAGGGCTTCCTACCTCCACAGACAGGCTCTCCAGCTAATTCTGGCATTTTTAGTTTCTGTTCTTTACAGAAATGCACCACAGTAAATTAGTTTTACATGTGGATGTGAGCGGCCCATGCAAAGCCTACTATTGCAAAAAAAAAATTATATTCTCATTTCAATCTACCCAGAAAGTCAAATGCAAATTACCAATGAAGATGCCCTGCAGCAGAGGTTCGCAATCTCTAGCATGTTGGTCCTAGAATGTAAAGTCTGAGAGTAGCAAGCTGCTTTGTCTTGTCCACCTCTGCAGTCTCAGAGGCTGGCACAGAGCTGGGTACATAGCCGGCATTCACTAAACAGTTGTTGAGTGAATGACTGGAGTCCTTGGGGCTTCAGGGTCCATGGATCCAGAGATGGCTTTCAGAATCTTGTATGCATATGTATATATGCATTCTCTTTTAGGGAGAGGGTTAATAACTTTTATTATAAGTCATCAAAGGTTGCAAACTGTTGCATTTCACTGTGACATGAACAGCTAACAGACATACGACTGGGAGATCATCTACTCCTTTTGGAAACATTGCTACAGGAAAGGTCAACTTAGGAAAATTAGCAAGAAGTTTAAACACAGAACACTTGTGAAAATGACATCTTTTCCATGAGTTATGGTAGCTTTTATAATAACAACAACAATGATGATGATGGTGTTAACATTTATTGAATGCTTACTAAACTGTGCCAGGGGACTCTTCTAAGTGCTCTACTTATATGGATTAATTAAATATCTCACAATATCCTCGTGAGGTTGTTACTCAAATGGTTCCTGCTTTATGAATGAAGAAACTGAGATGCAGCTTAGGTAACTTGGCCAAGGTCACACATCTAAGTAGTTGTCTGGTCCTATTTTTAATTGTCACAGCTGGGAAGCAGGGGGGCAGGGTTACTGGCATCTAGAGGCCAGAGATGATGCTCAACATCCTACAGGGCACAGGAACCACAACAAAGAATTATCTGGCCCCAAATGTTAACAGTGCCCGGGCTGAGAAACCCTGCGTAGTGCTGCAGTGCCTCCCCAGGAACTGTCTGTGCGATCCCTCCTTGCTCACTATGAGCCGCACACACTGTTCTCCTTTAGGTTCTTCAAATCCACGGTACCCTTGTCTTGTTCAAGGCCTTTGCATTAGCTGCCACCTCATTCTTTGGGACTCCGCTCAACTGTCACTTCCAGAGAGGCCTTCCCTGATCGTCCTATGTTAGCATATTCTTCCTCCCAACTTCAGCACTGTTTATTTCTTTTATAGCTATCATCTCGATCTGAAATTATCTTATTTACTAGTTCATTACTGCTTCACCTTTACTAGTAAACTATAAGCATCTCGAGAGCGTTATCAGTCCTGTTCATAGCTGGTCGGCAACAGTGTTTGGTACGGGGTGGGCACCAATACTAAGGTTAATTGGATGAATAAATGAATACTGGCACTGAGACTAAAACGGTAAACAAAGTCTCCACCTTCATGGAGTTAATAGGCTACGGGGTAATCACGATAAACAAATAATTGTAAATAATTAAGCAAACAATAGGTTACTCAGGAGGCTTAGGGTTTCCCAATCAACTCCTAACCCGGGGCAAACGAGCAAACTGTTTATGTGACCCTCTACTTGAAGAAGGACTTGGACAGGCACGGCAGTTACTCTCATCAGCTAGGGTTTAGGGCTGGGATGGAAAATTTCAAACCGGAGTGGGGATAATGGGCGGGCTCTGAGTCAGGCCTGAGGAGGTGGAAGTGTCTCGTGCTGGGCTGTTCTTCACGCGAGCAGAACTCCAGGGCCTTCTCCAGGCCGTAGAGCAGACCCCGGGACCCCGGCCCGTGCTGCAGGTAGAGGGTCGACCACCTGCACCCCCTCTTCTCCCCCGGAGTACTCACCGCCACTCTCTCCCCGCCGCTAGCTACCGTTGCTATAGCGCCGACGGCGTGTGGGGCGGCTGGCCGAGAGGAGCACGGGAAAAACATGGCAGGCCCCGTTGCCTCCTGGGAAGTGTAGTTCTCTTTGCGCCCTAGCCAGTCAGCTTGCTGCGCCGCGGACTACGCTCATCCAGCTGTTGGACCTGGGACATTCTCTTGCTCCAAAGCCCGAGGCTCATTTCGGCGTCGCCGCACTGCATTCTGGGAGTGGTAGTTGTCGGAGCTCGAAGGAGAATGGCACCAGGCGGGAGCAGGACGCGGAGAGAACTACATGCAGGAGGCGGGGTTCAGGGCAAAGAATCTACGCGTCTAGCAGTGGCGAAGGCAACTACAGCAGCAGCATGAAGCGAACCCCGACCGCGGAGGAACGAGAGCGCGAAGCTAAGGTATGTCGGGCTCTCCGGAATCTGGGATCTTTCGTGCGCTTGTAGCTGGGGGCTGGGAACCGGAAGGGCTTAGTTGGACCGCGAGCGGACCCACGGTCTTAAGCCAAGGGATGACAAGGCCTTGTCAGTAAGGGAGCTGGAGACTTGGAGGTTATAAATTCGTGCAGCTCGGAATGCAGGCCTAGTCCTGTTGGATCAACTCACCTAAGAATCAAGACACATTTCATTGCCCTGCTATCTGCACCCAATTCCTTGGTTAAACTTGTAGCTACCCTTGTGCCTCAGTTTACCGGACTCTAAGCTGCCTGTGATTAGACCAGTTGTGCTGTCCTCTTCGGTAATGGCTTTTGACGACTGTGACCGGTTTAGGTGAAATATCTGTGCGGTCAGATGTGTTTATTTGGAACAGTTGTCTATATTGTGCAACGGATATGGACCTTTAACTACAATCCTATTTCCTACTTTTGAGTTTTCATCCTCTCGCAGTTGCCATTCCATGGGATGACAGTAATCATAGAAATAGCGTGTTTTTGTGTGTGTGTGTGTGTGTGTGTGTGTGTGTGTGTTTTAGCATTTATTATGTCAGGCTCTGCGTTAAGTTCGTAACATTTATATTATTTCATATGCTTATCACAGCAGATTGTAAGATAAGATATTTCACAGATGGAGTATTAACAGTACTGTTAAACCGATGAAGACTTGAGGCTCAGAAGAATTGAGTGTTTCCTTTTTTCCCCAAATCAAATCCTATTGATTTGTCTAAATACATTGGTACTCTGTTCACTTTTTTCCATCTTCACCACCTTGGCCAAGCTACCATTCCCTTTTTAGTGAACCATTCCAGTAGTCTCCTTATTGGTCTGTATTCAGTCTACGCCCTAATACACCTTGCTCCCCTTATGTCCCTCCTCCCGCACAACCAGTCTCTTCTCCACACTGCTGTGTGTGAGCTTTTCAAAATGCAGGTCTCATCATGGCCCTTTCCTTTCTACCTCCTCTGCCAAACACCTGTTTAAAAATCTTCCATGGCTTTCTGTTGCTCTCAGAGAAAGACAAAACTTCACGTGGCCTACGGTGTTTTGCATGGTCTAGACCCTCCCGGCATTATCCACAGTCTCAGTGGACATGACTGCTTCCCTGCTCTGCCCATCAGCCACTTTGGCCTTCTTAGAAGTCCCTCTTTACTGTGCTTTATCTGGTTACAGGGCCTTTACACATGCTGTTTGTTGACTGCTCTGTATTAGGCAGTTATTGGAAGTGGGAACTATTGGTGAATGAAACAGACATAGTTTGTGCTCTCATAGAATCTTTAGTCCTACAAGTGAGTTTCTCTTAGGGCAATACCTCTATGGATTTAAAACATAAAATGTGCTCTCTTTGACCCGAGTTATAACAAAGTTTCACCAGGGACCTGGAGTTTCCATGGTTGCATCTGTATTTGATAAGGGCAATGTATATATACATATATATTTTTAAAATTTTAATTTTTTTACTAAAGAATTATTGACTTATAATATTGCAGTAGTTTCTGATGTACACCAGAGTGATTCAGTTATACATATACATACATATTCTTTTTCATATTCTCTTCCATTATGGTTTATTACAAGATATTGAGTATAGTTCCCTGTGTTATAGATTAGGACCTTGTTGTTTATGTATTTTATACATAGTAGTTTGTATCTGCTAATCCCAAACTCCTAATTTATCTCTTCCCTACTTTCCCCTTTGGTAACCATAAGTTTGTTTTCTATATCTGTGAGTCTTTCTGTTTCATAAAGAAGTTCATTTGTGCCCCATTTTGGATTCCACATATAAGTGGTATCATATTGTATTTGTCTTTCTCTTTCTGGTTTACTTCACTTATTGTGACAGTATCTAGGTCCACCCATGTTGCTACAAATGGCATTATTTCATTCTTTTTTATGGTTGAGTAGAATTCCATTGTATATACATACCACATCTTCTTTATCCGTTCATCTGTTGATGGACATTTAGGTTGCTTCCATGTCTTGGCTATTGTAAATAATGCTATTATGAACATTGGGGTGTATGTATCTTTTTGAATTAGAGTTTTCTACAGATATATGCCCAAGAGTGGGATTCCTGGATCGTATGGCAACTCTATTTGGAGTTTTTCAAGGAACCTTCATACTGTTTTCCACAGTGGCTGCAAACTACATTCCTACCAACAGTATAGGAGGGTTCCCTTTTTTCCACACCCTCTCCAGCATTTGTTATTTGTAGACTTTTTAATGATGGCCATTCTGACTGGTGTGAGGTGATACCTCATTGTACTTTTGACTTGCATTTCTCTAATAATTAATGATGAAGAACAGTATATAAAGATGGGTACAAAGATCCTTCTGCATCAGTCTACAGTGGTACAAAAACAAGTATCACACAGTGGTATTGTGCCTGATGTCATTATCTTTTGAGTTGACATTTAAAGTTACTCATTTATTCTATAAAGATTTATTTAGTGCCTGTTGTTTGCCAGACACTGGAATTATAATTTTGGCTAAGGTAGAATCCCTGCACAAAGGCGCTTTTGCTCTACTGAGACTATAACCATTGTTTATGAGGTAGTTGTTAATGTCATCTGCATTTGATGGATGTTGAAACCGAGGCATGTAGAAGTTACAACTTGCCCGAGGCCACTTGGTTGCTATGTGGAACTAGGGCCCAGAACCAGGTCTTCTGATTCCAAGCTTTTTTCCATTTTCTGCTTGTGAAACTTGTTGAATTGATAGAGCAAGTTGTCTGCCTGTTTACTTAGAAAAATTTCTTTGATCTTTATTTAAATTTTGTTTATTTATGAAATACTACTAGTTAGAACAAAGTATAGGGAATTAAGTTTTTAATCTTAAATATAAAAGATTCATTTGCTCATGGATTATTTTACCTTTTTCTAATTAACTTTACTGAGGTGTAATTTACATACAATAATTTGCACCATTTATAATGTATGGTTTGATGAGTTTTGACAGATGTATATACACCTGTGAACCACCACCGCCGTTGATATAGAGAACATTTCAGTCCCGCCGTTGATACAGAGAACATTTCAGTTTTCTCCTGCTGATTTACAGTCAGTCTGTTCATCCACTTTGGATCCCCAGCACCACGGACAGATTTTCTATCACTGTATTTTCTAGAATTTCATATAAATGGAAGTATACTATATGTACTCTTGGGTCTGTCTGCTTTCACTCAGTATAATGATTTTTGAGATTTATTTATGTTGTCTGTATCAATAGTTCCTTCCTTTTTATTGCTAATTAATAGTCTACTATGTAGATCTACCTCATTTGTTTATTCATTGACTTGTTGTTGAACATTTGGATTGTTTCTGGTTTTGGGCTATTATGAAAAACTGCTATGACCATTCGTGTGTAAGTCTGTGTTTCCATTTCTTTTGGATAAATACCCAGGAGTCCAGTTAGGTGAGTCATATGATTGCCCTATGTTTAACCTTGTAAGAAGTTCCTAAACAATTTTCCAAAGTGATTCTTCCATTTGTATTAGTTTTCTAGGGCTGCTGCCACAAGTTGCCACAAACTTGGTGTCTTAAAACAAGGCAAATTTATTCCCTCACAGTTCTAGAGATGAGTCTGAAATCCAGGTATTGACAGGGCCTGTGAAAGCTCTAGGGAGAGTCCTTCCTTGCCTCTTCCCACTTTGGGTGACTCTTGGCGTTCCTTGCCTTGGGCTTTATAACTTCAGTCTCTGCTCCTTTCTTTCCTTGGCTGCCTTCTCTGTGTTTCTGTGTCTTACAGCTCTCTCTCTTTCCTCTTGTAAGGACACCAGTCATTGCATTGAGGGCCTACCCTAAATCCAGGATGATCTTAATTTCATGATCCTTAGCTTAATTACATTGGCAAAGACCCTTTTCCCAAGTAGGATCACATTTACAGGCACCAGTGTTTAAGACTTGGACATATCTTTTTGAAGGATACCATTCAAACCCACTATACTACTTTACATTTTCATCAGCTGTGTATGAGAGTTCTAGTTGCTCCATATTCTCACCAATACTTGTTATTGTCCATCTTTTAAATTTTAGCCATTAAATTTTAGTGGACATGTAGCAGTATCTCATTGTGGTTTTAATTTGTATTTCAGTGATGACTAATGTGGGTGAGTATCTCTTTTAAAAGCTTTTTTCCGGGTTGTAGCATGTATCAGTACTTTGTTCTTTTTTATTACAAAATAGTATTCCCATGTCTGAATGTACCAATTTTTTTTTCCAGTTTGTTTTCAAATTCTAGGCATTGGTTTTTATTTTATTTACTAGTTTCATGTTTTTTAAAAAAATTTTTTAAAACAACTTTATTGTGGTATAATTTCTGTGCAGTAAACTACACATATTTCAGATGAGAATGTACCACATTTTGTTTAATTCATTCACCAGTTGATAGATACTTGGGTTATTTCCACTATTTGGCTATTATGAATAATGCTGCTATGAACATTTGTGTTCTACTTTTTATAAGTATATATTTAAAAATTTCTTTTAAGTAGAGATCTAGGAGTGGAATTGCTGGGTCATATGGTAAATCTCTGTTTAACTTGTTAAGAAACTGCTGCACTGTTTATTATGGTCTGAGTGTTTGTGACCATCCCCCACCTTCAAATTCTTATGTTGAAATTCTAACCCCCAAGGTCATAGTCTTGGGAGGTAGAGCCTTTTGGAAGTGATTAAGTAGTTAGGAATGGAATTAGTCTCCTTTAAAAGAGGCCTGAGAGAGCCCCCCACCCCTTCTGCCATGTGAGGATACAACAATATGTTGGGAGTCTGCACCCAGAAGAGGCCCTCACCGGAGCCCGATGGTGCTGGCACCCAGACCTCAGACTTCCAGCCTCCAGACTGTGAGCAATAAATTTCTGCTGTTTATAAACCACCTAATCTAGTATTTCGTTATAGCAGCTTACATGGACTAAGACATTGTTTCCAGTGTGGATGCACCATTTAATACTCATGTTCGAGGGTTCCAGTTTCTTCCCATTTTTTCATCACTTGTTATTATTGTCCGTCTTTTTGATTCTGTATCCTAGCGGGTGTCTCATTTTGGTTTTGACTTTTATTTCCCTAATGTCTAATGATGCTGAGCTGCTTCTCATGTGTTTATTGACCAGGTATAGATCTTCTCTTGTGAAGTATCTGTTAAAATCTTCTGTCCATTTTCCTTTTTGTTGGGTTATTTGTGCTCATAATGTTAAATATTATGAGTTCTTTATATTTTCTAGATATAAGTCCTTTGTCAGCGATATGTATTGTGAGTACTGTGTCTCATTCTTTTCATTTACTTACTGCTCCTTCGAAGAACAAAAGTATCTAATTTTGATAAAGGTCCAAATTATTGATATTTCTTTTTATGATTCATGCTTTTTGTTTCATATCTATGAAGTATTTGCCTATTCCAAGGTTACAAAGATTTTTTGTTTGCCTTTTAAATTAAACTTTGTTATCCCCATAATGGGTAATTGCTTTTGGTTTTCCTTTTCTCTTTGATATAACTTAGATTATATATTCTTCTTGTGATTGCTTATGTCATAGACTTTAATACAGTTTCCAAGTCTGGAGGTTGAATAAAAAGGTTGGAGTAAATAGCTTTTCATTTGTGTTAACTTAATTTGTGTTAAAACATAAGTGGGTACCAAAGTGTATTTATGCATTTTTAAAATGAAAAATTTTTAATAAGGCATATAGTGGAATAGTGCAGATTAACATTTAATAGGCTGAGTTAGAACCTTGGCATCTCAAATTTTTTTTGCTGCCTGGACAGAGAGTTGGCATCCTATGCCTCAGTTTCTCCAGCCAGTGGAGAAATGGGAGTTGAGAATAGCTGATTAAGTTTGGCCGCTGTGCCAGGGACAGAATAGCTATGGCCTTGATGGAGTTTGGTTGCCCAAAGAATCCTTTGCTGACATAGGGCTGCACCCATGCTTTATTTTTTTTCAAGATGACATAATTTAATTTTTGGAATGATTTAAAATTTGTAGAAGAGCTGCAAGAATAGAATAAAAAGCCATTACTGCCTATCATCCAGATTAAAGACATACTAACATCTTGCTACATTTGTTTTATAGCTCTTGCCCTCTCTTCCCTTATTTATATACACAAGCTATTATTTTTTATGAACTGTTACAGAGTAAATTGGAGACATTAATTGTCTTTATCCCCAAACACTTCAGTATGTAATTCCTAAGAACAAGGACACTCTCTTATATATAAACATAGCCAATTATCAATTTCAGAAAAGCTAACATTGATAAAATACTCTTATTTAATCCAAAGTCCATATTTAAATTTTGCTCATATTCCTAATAATACCTTTTATAGGATTTTTATTTTTCCTAGTCCAGGTTTCAATCCTGGGTCATACATTACCTTTAATTGTCATGTCTCTGGTTACTTTTAATCTCCTTTAAGTTGGTTTCTCATCCTTTCTTTGTCTTTTAAGACACTGACATTTGTGATGAGGACAGGCTATTTGTTTTGTAGAATGTCCCTGTATTCTTATTTGTCTGATATTTCCTTAGGATTAGATTCAGATTATGCATTTTTGGCGTGTATATTTTTGAGGAAAGATAGGGGCCACTAGAGATCACAAATTTACAACTTGCATATTCATCCTGCCTATAAATGTGTTTTGTTTGGCCCAAACGAAGTATGTTTGAAAGTTTCTGAATTATTTTCTAATATTTAAAGGTTGAGAGACTTTACATAAAAATCTGGATGGCTGGCATTCTTGAAAAACTAGATGAGCTGGTAACACTGGACATGCATTTCACTAACTAGAGCTGAGTTGTGGCTGCCCCTTTAGATGAGAATGTACTTTCCCTTCTGCCACACTCAGCTTTGCTCCGTTAGTCACAGTACCTCAGTTTAGAGTGTGGGGCTTCAGAGGCAGATCCCGAAATTGAATCCTGCTCCATCACTTGCTTTAAGCAACGTAAATTCTCTGTGCTTCAGTTTCCTCATCTGTAAAATTGTGGTGATATTTATGATTGTGATGAAGGTTAACTGAGATATAAAGCACCTAGAACATTCCTGGCACATAGTAAAAATAAATACTGTTATTATCACCGTCATCTCATTGTCATCATCATCACCTGCCTGATACCAGTAGCTGTTAAGTCTATATTCAGGATATTCATTCTGCAAACTTGAATTGAGTGTCTGATCCGACAGATTTTCTCAGTTGGGGTTCCACTAACTTCTCGCTCATTCATCCCAAATGGTACTAGTTATGTACCTACCACCAAAATGGTACTAGTTATGTACCTACCACCCACTGAGAAAATGGTGTCAAACCATTTTCTGTGTTCCTTGATTCAGATGAGGATCCTGGTTAAGTGCCACATCGGGTACTCAGCACTGGAGACATATAGGTAAAGATGGTAGATTTGGTTCCATGAAACTGGCTGCCTTTCCATGGAAGGTAGGATAATTAAGCAAGTACCAGCAGTAGAGTAGTGAGTTTTATCATAGGAACAGGACATGGGAGCAAGGAGGATCTAATGTGGTATAGGGGTCATGGAATTCCTTCCTCAGGAAGATCTATTTAACTTGGACTATGGGTCATGGAATTCCTTCCTAAGATCTCTTTCAGAGTGTATCCTTATGAGAGGCCCAACCTGTAACTCCTTTAGGGGTTGTTCATAAATATTAGAACTGTTCTTCAGTCCTGGAATGAAAAGATGTGGATATTGAATTACAAGCTAGCTTCAAAGGTTCTTAGGCTGGCTTGAGTTGCATCATCTTTTTTAAAATTATTGAAAATGGATACAGTTTAAATTTATTGCTGAGAGGGTTATATACTTAACAGGAACATAATTATTTTGTTTAAGAAGTGTACATTTTTATCAGTGAAGGAATATATCCAGAATAGATAAACCTGTTGTTTCAAAAATCATTTTAAAAGTTTTCTGTTTTTGGCAGCAATTGTCTTACTATCATTTAACACCCTAAACTTTAAGTTATAAGAGCTAATGAGTTATAAATAAAATAACTCAATAAAAGGAAGTTTGTTATTTATGTATGTTCCCACTGGTTCTCTTTACCTCAGTTTATTTTATTTTTTGCAGTTTGGCACTTTAGTGAAGTTCTGAGAAGGTTCTTTTGGCCCCTATCTGCATCATGAGCCTCCTGGATTATTTCTCTAGTATATCTGAAGGTAATTTAAGAAACTAAATGTAGGTCATTCTTGGTGGTGGGCCAATGACCAGGGGACTTAAAAAATTAAAACTTCACCTGACAAATTCTACTGTGTGTATTTTCCCCCCAAATCCATCTTTATCTTTTTGCTTGATCTCTCTTCCAGTGTATAGGTCAGCCTTTAATCATTATTTAGTAGTTTTGATTGCCTTCTTTAGATAGAAGAAGGGCTAGTTTATTTGCTCATAGCTTCCAAACTGCTATAAGTACCTTCCTTGAAAATTAACAAGTTAAACCATTGAGTTCTTTTTACTTTCTATTATTGCCAGTATTTCCAGATCTGTTTCTTTTTCTTTCTTTCTTTTTTTTAACTGACATATAGTTGATTTACAGTGTAGTGATAGTTTCAGGTGTATCCAGGTCTGTTTCTTAACCATCTTAGTGTCGGTTTTGGAAACTGAATTTGCCATTGGAAAGAAGTCTTAGACACTTTAAGCAACCATTAGTTTTTTTGATGACAGCATTGCTGTCTAATTCATCCTTCTGTCTTTCCGGTGTACCTGCTGGAGGGCCTTGCACAGGAAAGAAATTTGTACGTATCTCTTGAAAGATTGAATGGTTGAGAGTCTCCAGCATCTGATACATGTTACACATGACCCTTAATAATTATCATACTGGCTCCCTGACTGTTGATTGGATTTGTTGTTGGTGAGTTTAGCCATACAGGTTTTGGCATTTAGACTGTATGCATCAAGAAAGTTTGAGACCGTGTCTTTTTAGTTTTGTTATCACTATTTTACCCCTAGGACTTAACATGGTACCAGGCATATGGTAGATATTCCATAAATATTTATCAAATGGATGAATGGATTCCCAAGAGTATCACTTGTTATTGGCTGTTAGGCTTTCTAGTAGTGAGAGATGGAACCAGAACCTAAATGAAATAATGGAAAATGGTTAAATATTTATGGATTTCAAATTAACTAACATCCACCATAAATATAGGTATTAATTTTGAGACACAAGACTCTTCTCTTCAACACATACTTTAGCAACTGTCAAGAATTGTTTTCTAGTGTTCTCTTTCCAATTTAAAATGCTAGCTTACCTTCCAGGTTTAGTGTATTTTGTTGGGGTCAGCTTATTATGGTAGATTTCTTGGTTAAAGTTATATTTAGAGTGTGACTTTCTAACTTCTAGAAGGAAAAAGCTTTATAGTTGAGATGGTACTTTTGGAACCTTAAAAAAAAAAAGGCACGGGTTGGAGAAGTTGAATTTAGAGTTCTGTTAACCTCATTTACTTAACCTTCTGTTATAAACTGATTTTGTATTATCTTACAAGATTGTTTCACCAGTTGATTTTCCACTGTAAGCTGGAAAGAATCTTGAGGACTGTTGGGTTGGGTCAGGACGTGTTCAGAAGATTAAGATTTGCATCGGTAGGAACTTGTCTCCAAGCATTTGTCCTTGACATCGTGTTTTTCTCCAAGACCAGCACCTGTTTGAAAGCTGAACCCTGAGTAGGTGCTATACAGGCTTGCATTTTCATGGATGCTACAAGCATCTGTCCTGTTGCCATGCTCATCAGGTATTTGCCCTGTAGTTTTGGAAGTGACCTGCTTGTAAAGCAATGTGCCTTCCTTTCTGTCAAAGAACCGCCTTGTGGAGAAGTGTTCCAGTTGAGACTTTTATAGCTGGTAGAAACCACGTAGAAAACTCAGTTTGCAGGCCCAAATTATCTTGCATCTGGGCTGCGGAGGAGATTTGTTGCCAGCGTGTGAGTGTTTTCATAACTGCTTGTGATCAGAAAATTCAGAGCTCTGATTTCTGCATTAGCCTTAAGTCTGCCCTTTGGCATCTTCATTTAGCGACTGGATCATTCAAGGCTGTGCCTCAAGGGCCAGCATTTCTCCAGTAATAATATAAAATGGGCTGATGTGGCTGCCTTAACCCACTCTGCTGAATTGGGCATGATTAAAGTCTCAAGGCTGCATTAATATGGATTTTCTGTTTCTAGGTACTGCAGTCGATTATCTCACTGTTTCCCAGTTTGCCGTTTTTTGAAAACAGAGATGGAAAATTTTGCCGCTGAATTTTTTTTTTAATTGGCATGAACGTTCTGCCTTTTTTTTTTTTAATGCTTGAAAATAGCAGCAGGCAAACGAAGGCAGACCTTACAGTTTCCACGGACTCCAGACTGTCGTCATGTCAATCTCGTTATTTAAGTAAATAGTGTGCAATTTTTCGCCGACTCAGCAGCCAGTATGCTACGAGCCATTTTTATTTTAGTCACATTATTGGCTGGTAACACTATTAATGAGACAAATAATTGGGAAATCGTAGTCATTGTTCTCATAAAACATGATCCTGGCGTTGGAACGAGCCAGGCAGAGGAGTTGCATATGCAGCCCGAAAGGAAAGGATGGGTAGCCAGGGTGCCCAGCTTTTAAATTCATCAGACCCCCGCTGCTTAAATTGCCCCAGCTGTTAATGCTGGGACCATTACGGTAATGGACTCGGCAAATGAAGGGGAACGAAGACACGCACTCTTTATTACCAGAGGGGCAATTTTCTTTTCATCTGTAATAGCAGCGGTGCCTCATATTGATCAGCCCATCAAGATACTAATCCTCTGTAAAATTACTTGTTATAACTGAAAATGTGTTAATCCAAATCAGTCTGTGTCCCGACTGTCTACTTACTATTGAATACAGACGATCAGATGGTTTATTTTTCATGATTTAAAGCCTCTGCCCTGAAAATGGTTGGCGTTTCCCTTGCAACACTGAGTGCTTAATCTTAGCTCTAGCCCAGGGTTGTCTTTTTGTTTTAAACAGAACATCACCCACTTAATTAAGGAGTGAGTGTCTGTCTTGCTGTCTGAGTTATGCTGGTGTTTTATGTGCTTCTGGATTTATTAAGCATCTTGTTTTACATTCAGCCTGTGGTGTGTGCTGTAAATAAAAATAGACCCATCTCGCACATATTAGAAATTTGCAGGTAGCAAACGTCAATAAGTAGCAGGGATGGAAGGTCCTTTGATTTATATTTCAGGCGCCAGGTTGTGCTTTGTCGATTGAACCCATAGGCAGGATGCATCCTGGTGTCTTCTGTGCAGCAGATGTGTTTTTGCATCGTTGTCTGAGAAAGTTTATGGTTATTTCTGCATCCTTGGTTCGGTAGATTGCTTTTTAGACAATGAGGCATATCTACTCCCCACCTTGTGTTTTGTGAGAAATGACTCTAGCTAGATATTACTATATTAGAAGAACTGTTAAAAACTGAGTTCTATCTTCCTTAGCATTCAGAAATTTAGGAATTACTCCTTAAAACTTTCATTTTTTATTCCCTCTAGTCTCCATATATGTTATATATTTATTTGTACACAGGCTCAGTTGCCCTCTTGGCATTATTTTTATTTATTCCAATATATTGCTATTGCTCAAAGCATTTGTGTGGCATTCTTCATAGAGTTACTTCAGATATACTTAATTAGTCATTTTTTGTTCTGGGGACTGTGTTAGGGACTGGAGACTGAAGGATGAAAAAGATAGCAGTCTTTGCTGTTGAGGATCTTAGTCCGGTAGGAAGATAGGCAGGTGCACGAATGATTACAATAATGCAGCATAGTAAATGTTAAAATCCACTTGTGAATGTAGTTCCTGGGAGCAGATACGAGTTATGGGCATAATAGCAAAATCAGCTCATTGATTTTTCTTGCTGTGTTACCGAAAGCAGAATTGGGCAGTTTAATCACACTTTAAGACCTACATCTGAATGATTCCCAGCTGTTTGAAAGAAATCTCATCTTTCCCACGGGAGACTTGTTTACTGCCCCCTGAGGACAGTCAAAAAGATTTCCAAAAATGTTATGATCAGTGACCACATCTTTGGATATGTATAGAGTTTCCCATGGAGGCTGCTTTAAAGAGGGTAGTGCTATTTGATTGCTTATGTGCTGGCATTAGATTGTGAGTCAGTCTTGGTACTTTAGTTTAAGAGAGACTGTAGCTTGTCCTGGTTAAGAGAGTATGGATTTTGGCCAGGCCGCCTTGTTTTTCTCCTAGCTTTCCTTACTAGCTAAGTAGTCTTGGGTGAGTCACCTAATCTTCCTGAGCCTCAGTCTTCGTCTGTAAAATGGGGATAATAATAGTCATGAGAATTAAATGATTTAATATATACGTAAAGCATTTAGAATAGTGATGGGCGTATGTAAGTACTGTGTATATAAGCATTAGCTATTATTACTATGGATGTACCTATAGGTAATGAAATTATTTTCCACATGTGGCTTATGAGAGGCAACTTTATAAATGTCTGACCACAATATGTATAGCATATAAGATAGTGAAGCATTTCTTATTTAAAATATTGTTCCTGATTACATCATTTGTTATTTTAGAAAAATTAAAAAATACAGAAAAATACCAAGCAGGGAGAAAAAAAATCTCATATAATCCTCCAGAGATAACCACTGTGTTACTTACTGTATTGGTGTATTGCTTAGAATATTATTATTATGCCTATTATATATGTAATATATGCAGTATGATCCTAATTTTATCTAAAACATGTTTATGATACATATTTATACAAAAGGTATTTTATAGAAAAATTCGAATCATAATATGCATATTTTGTATTCTGCTCTTTTTCAGTATCCAGTATATTGTGAATATTTTTCCATGTTATTACAATTATAGTATAGTATTTCATCATATGGATTTTTTTCTCTGCTATTATAAATTATGCTTCAGTGACCATCCTTGCACATAAATCTCTGTGCAAATCTGTGGTATTTTCCATAGTGTAAATTAAAAGAAGGTGACTTTTTGGGTTAACATGTGTAATGATTTTTGGTTTGCATTGTCAGATTGCCACCCAGTTTCTACTCTGACAGGCAGTGCATGAGGATGCATGTTGGTACATCCTCTCCAACACTGGGAATTGTCATGAGATAAAAATATTTGCCCGTTTGGAAGAGATGAGTAGGAGCTCATTGTAGAACTAATTTGTATTTTCATAATTACGAAGTACTATGTGCTTGAATTTCCTCCTACCGTGTTTATTGGCCAGTTATAGTTCTTTTGTGATATGTTTATTCATCTAGCCTTCGTTCATTTTACTAATGTATGTCTTTTCTTATTGATTTGTAAGTATACATCATAGATGAGGGATATTATTATTTGTTAATCACGTGCGGGAAGTATTTTTCCTACTTTGTTTACTGCCTGCCTTTTACTTTTGTATTTTTGTTATTCAGAAGTTTCCCTTTATCTATAGAGAGACTTTTCTCACTTAAATATTAGATAAATGGTCACTTATGTGTCCTTCTGATTATTTTATATTTTGATTTTTTCATATAATTCTTGTACTGCATCTAGAATTTAGTTGGTGTGGGATGTGGGGTAGATGTCTTAATTCCTCGCAAATGGTTAACCAGTTGTCCCTGCTGACTAGTTTGAATGGCAAAATACTCGGATCTGCTTTTTACTCTCTTTTTTTTGTTTTGTCTGTAATTCTTTTGACACATCATTTTAATTAACAGAGTTTTATGATGACTTTCAGTATCTGGCAGTAAAGTCTCCCATGATGATTCTCTGTTTCAGAAGGTCCTTGGCTCTTGCACTGAGAAGACAACTTAAAATTTTTTCCAGAGAAACTTAAAAATATCATTTTTTCAAGGTCTCCTGTGTATTCCACCAACCTTTGGTATTTTAATTGTTACCGCATTAAATTTATTACTTAATTTGGAAAGAACTGTATATTTATGGAAAATAAATATTCTAGTTCAGTAGCGTTATCTGTCTTTATGTTTATTTAGGCTTTCTTTTATGACCCCTTGAAAGTTTTGTGATTTTCCATTAGGTACTGTTTATTACCTTTTGTATTTATTTCTGAGTATTTTATATATTATATTACTATTTTTGGTTACCGTTGCAAATGGGATATTTTAAATTATATTTTTTAAGTGGTATGTGAGACAGCTCTTTTTGTGTGCTATTTCTGTAATTGGCTGCCATATAGAATGCATCCTATCATTCTAACCTTTTTTTGGTTGATTTTCTTGGGTTTTCTAGATATTTACTAGATAATTATCATTTGCGAATATAATTTGGTCTCCCCCCTTTCAGTAATTATACCCTCCTCTCCTTTTTTTCTCTTGTGTTATTACGTTGTCTGCAACCTCTCAATAGTGGTGATAGTGGATAGTCATGCCTTTACTAGTGATGCTTTGGGATTCCTGTATTATGTATAATGATAGTTGTTGACAATAATAATCTTTGATTCTTAGTTTACTTTTTTTTCTCCCCTAAGGACTGATGTTGACTTTTTATTGAATTTTTTGACATCTATTTAGATGATAATACCTTAGTTCTTCTACTGCTAGGGTATAGTCTTTTAATACAGTTTCTAATATTGGTTCCTTGCAATAAATCCTGCTTGCTCACATTATATTGGCCTTTTAGCATGCTACTGAATTCAACCTTCTTGTATTTCAATTAGGAAAGTAAGATGGGTCTGTAGCAGTGATTACCAAGGAATCTAGAGAGTAGTACCCCTAGAGGGTATGTCAGAATCTTCAGTGAGGCATATTTAATATATATGTTAAGGTCATAATTCATACTAGTGTTAATAAAACTTAAATCTCTTTTCGCTAATGTAGAAGGAGGTAAAATGGGTAAAAATATTGAGAAATATTCCTTCTTGTGCTTTGTTTTGTCAAGTTTTGATACATACGTAAACCTGTGTCATAAAATGAATTGCACCACTTTCTTCCTTCTGTCCATTTACAGAACATCAGCGTTATTTGTCCCTGGAAGTTTGAACTAAATTAACTTGTAAAACTCTTTATGTGATGTTGGGGAAGATAATTTTTGGATAACTTTTTTCAATGTCTCTCTGGTTAATGGTCTATTTAGTTTTCTTCTTTAGTAAATTTTGGTTATTGTGTTTTCTCAGAAAATGAGGTTTCAAATTTATTGGCATGGCATTGAGCATAACATTCTCTGGTTTATTAAGATAGAGTTGTGCATAGTTTCATAATAAAAAATTCCATATTCACTTTTTATATCTCCTTTTAAATTATTACTTTCTGTATACATGAATTCTCATCAGAAATTGACTCTATTTACCTGTTTTAAAACTAACTCTTGAATTTGTTTATGGTAATTCATTTATCTCTACCTCTGTCTTTATTGTTTCCTTCCTTCTGCTTTGCTTAAAACTTCTTTTGTTTTTATTTTGCTAAGTTCTTGAAATGAATACTTAGTTCATTTACTTTAATTTTTTTTAATATGGAAAGCACGTAAAAAATCTTAAAAATAATTTTCTGTGTTCCTGTAGTAATTTGTGCATATTTTTGTAGCACTTATCATTCAGTGTTTTTTTTTTTTTAATATGTGTATTTTTATTGAAGTATAGTCAGTTTATAATGTTATATCAATTTCTGGTATACAGTATAATAGTTCAGTCATATGTGAACATACATATATTTGTTTTCATATTCTTTTTCATTGTAGGTTACTATAAGATATTGAATATAGTTCCCCGTGCCATATATAGTATGAATTTGTTGTTTATATCATTCAGTGTTAGAATGATTTCTTTGTTAATCTTTTTCTCCCCTCAGTTATACAGACATTTTATTTATCTTTTTACATCAGCGCATGTAGAGTCTTGAACACAATATGCACTAAATAATGTTACCTGAATGAATATCAACTTCTCTGATCACACATGCACCTCTCATATAGGAATTAACCAACCCCTAAACTTTTCATTGTGTTGTGTAGACTTCTGTGGCTCTTTACGTGCCGTGATAGCTGCTATAGTGAAAGAAGCACTTTACTGATAGTCAGGAGGCTAAACTTCTGGTCTTACATCTGTCACTTACTAGATGTTCATTACCCACTATGAGTCCCTCAAACTCAGTGATGTTTCCTCATCTGTATAATGGGTATAATCATCAGCTTCCCTCTCTGCTTTGTCAGAGTTATTGTCAAAAGAAAAGGAATGTAAAAGAACTAAAAAAAGTTTTTTAGGTATGAATATGATTTAAAGTTAAAGGGTTTTAGTATTCTTGTCTTATCTACCACTCCACTAGCTCTACTCCCCAGTATAGAAATTATCAAGTTTTTTGGAGCAGAAACTATTAAAAAAATATAAATATACATACATACTGTGTCCTCTGAAATATCTACCACGGAATTTTGTGGACAGATACACAGTAAATATTTGTTGATTGAATTCTTTCTGAGACTCACTTTTCAAATGATCATTACATTGACTAAGACCTAGGAGCCCTGTACCCAACCATGGAATTTCTAGTTTACTGTGGAAAAAAAAAGCTTCTGGTTTACTTGGGGTGACCTTAACAGCTACATCAACACACAGTGAAATGGGTGTGCATCCTTTGAGGACATAAACCTGGTACAATCCTGTTTCCTCTGCAGAAGAAAGCTGGAGACATACTCTCTTTCCAAAATACAGACTGAAAAGCTCACATAATTTACATAAATTGATAACAAACGGTAAAACAGATAAAGATTTTTTGATTTTCATAAGTCTGAGAGCAACTTTTTAAAAAAGTTCTTATTTGAAGGAAAAATAAATATATGATTATTCATTCCCTTTCAGTTAGTGTTGCATTACAATTTCATTGCTTCCTTTGCACTGAGATTTATTTTTATTTTTAACTTACTTTGTTTATTGCTTTGGCTGGGTAATATTGTATTATTGTCTCTTTTCCTTAAGACTTTACATGTTTTTTGAGGAAATGGATGCCATCTAATAAGTCAGTGTTAGATTGACAGTTGCTTTTCAATTGCTAAACGCCATCCAAATACAGAATGGTAGTACTTTTTCTGTGTAATTGTTAAATATTCCCTTTCAGAACAGTACTCACTGATGGGCTTCGCATAACCACTGACATTTTGGTATCATGGCTTCTGGTAGAGCATGTGAGTGTGCGGTACCCATCCTGTGCCCCCCACTCCTCTTTTTTTTTTTTTTTTCAACAGTTCATTACAGCTAGAAAAAGTTGGTATAACTTTAAAAACACAGATACCCTTTAGGCTACTTTTAAAGATTCCTGTGAAACTTTATATCTCAAATAATTAATGGCAAATTCTATTTGGTTGTTTCAAAGCTCAAACTATGAGGATTTACCAAAAAAAGTTTCATCTCAGAGAACGAAAAACTAATGCGATGATGTTGTATTAGATACGCCAATCCCTGTGGAATTGTTTGACTCCCCTCTCTTCCATGAAACTTTTGAGGATTATTCCTTTCATCTCTTTCCTTACTGTCATTGTTTCCTATGTCCAAGGATACGGTAACAACGGTAAGTGTGGGTATGGTACCCTACATGCAAATGTGACATTTGGTCATATTAAATTTAGCGTTTTATTACTGTTTATAACTATTAGTGTTTTATCTAATGATCTTTTCCCTAGGGAGGTTATAAATGCCCTCTGGCCAAGAACCATGTGACAAATTTGTTTTATGAATCTAATAAGACACTAAAGATAGGGTTGGCTTTCAACATTTCCAGTCAAATAGAAGCTTATATAGACTGGAAGGTGAAGGTTTGTTTTTTTTTTTTTTCTTTTTTTTAACTTTACGGAGCATTTATTTATCTTTAACTCTTGATTTGTCCTCCATCAACAATTGAAAATATTTTGCTTAGAAATGTTTTGTGTAAAACCATATAAAAAGAAAAGATCTCAGGAAATTGTATTTGGGGACCACAGGAAAATCTTAGAGTTTGGTGGCCCTTTACCTATCACTGTGTTTTTTAAGAGTTATATCTGACCCGCCTGTGTGTCCCGATTCATTTTGCCGTTCCATCTACTGCTCTTCCTCCTGTTTTTATTTAAGACTATAAAGTTACTTTAGTGTAACTGCTGCTGTCACCTTTGCCCTTAGCTAATCAAATAGTTTACCTTGAGGGAAACATTTATCTCCCACTTTCATTATTATTATTTTTGTAGCTGTAAAGATATATATTTTATGTCTGCAGAAGGCTGTAACAGTGAAACGAGGTATTGATCTGCTGTATTTAGCAATTTCTTTCCACCTTGCCATCAATAGCATGTCAGCATCCGTCTGTACCGTGGTTGACCTCACAAATAGCTCTTTATGCTCCCATTGGATTCAAATGATATAGTATGCTGAAAAAGAAATCAATGAATGATTATAAAGTTTTTAGTATTATTTCATGACCTAGAGGCAACTGGTGCTCCTAGCAGAGTACAGTTCAGTGTACAATGAATATGGTCAAGTGAAGGTGTCTGGCTTTTATTCAGCCGAAGGGAGGAAAGCAGGGCACCAGCTTGTGTTAGCTCATCTTCCAAACTGATGATCTCAAAGCACTTAGGCTCTTCAGCGAAGCACCTTGTCTTACAGCATCAGGCATGGGGGAGAGCGGTCCCTCCATTTAGAAAAATACCCCGCTCACTCCCCGCCCCGGCATATAGCAATGTTTCTAAAATCATTTGAGCTTTCAGCATGCAGGCGTTCACTTTCATTTACAAAAGAAAGCTAAAATGAAATGCTGTGTCACTATGTCATTGAGGACCTAAGAAAAAAGGCACATAGTCCGAGGAGGGAGAATAAGCTTAGTCTAGGTCTGATGGGACTCTGGGCTGCTATCAGCACCTGGAATGAGTGTCGGGATGCTGCTGTCGAGGCCACATTCTTCAACCCTCATCCTACTTGTGGGAGTTGTGCTTACCTTCACCGATCTCTGAAACTTTGAAATAGCAGGAGTCACTCATTTGACTGCCTGTGAAAGCTGCTGAATCCAGTAACGTTTAAAAAAATCTTGCAAACCATTTATGTGTGTGTGTGTGTGTGTGTGTGTGTGTGTGTGTATGAAAGAACTCTTTAGATACCAAAATTTGGGATATATGAAGAAAGGTAGAGGGGTTAATAGGGAGCAAATGGGGAAAGTGGAACACAGCATTTGTCCTCAAGAGATCAGGGTGTGTTCCTCTCCAAGAAAATGCCATTTTGGTGCATTCCTTTGTCTGTCAACCCATGAAATTTTGACAAGGAGTATTGAGGAATTCATTTATTCATGTATTCCTTAGGCATTTATTGAGTAGCTACTACGTTCTGGACTAGAGAGATTGACTGTGAGCGCGAGTCCTGCTTCTTGTATGTCCGTGAAAGTCTGTCATGCTCAGCTTTATCAAAACCAAAATGTGTCTACCTGTCTTATCCCTCCCAACTGCCCTTATTCCCCCTCTCCCCATAAGATACTTGAAGAGGGGAAATAAATGATGAGCTTTATGACCACAGATTGATAGCCTTTGTGTCACTGCATAATAGTGGGAACCCCTTCATGCAATGTCACAGAGCAGGAAGGCCTGAGGAGGGAATTTAGCTTAGCCCTCTGAATCTGGGGTTGACAATGACAAATTAAGGCATTACACTTTTTTTTCCCTCTAGTATTGACTTTGCTGATATTAATAATTTGAGCATTGGGCTTACCCACGTAAAGCTTTTCTTGGGATCTGCTAAATTCTTCATTTACTTTTGCTGCAGTTATGAATCTGTGACTGATTTAATCAGCCAATCTGTTTTTGAAGCCATTTAAATTTTTGTTCTGTATTATCCCATAAGTATATGAGTGCCATTAATTGATGCTGTCGTATTTAAAGGGGTAGTTCCTTTTATTTGTTTTGTACCAGTTCACAATCAACTTTGGGGTTTGCAACCCAGGTCTAAAATAAAAGGATTTGGGGAAGAAGTTTCCATCTCTGAATTCAGTTTTGGTGATTTTGAGTACCATACATGCCTGAATGTGAAGTAAGGAATTTTCCCCTTAAAATTAACCCTCAGGAAAGAGAAGTCATTTCACACTCAGATGCTTATCAAGTCTCTTGTATTACAGAATGTTCACTTGGTACTTTATTTTGAACAGTGGTATGTGAATAGGTACTTGGGGCTTGAGATCTTTTTCTTGATCAGAACTGCATATAGTAATCTAAGTCTGTACACCATAATTTCTGGTTTTGCCTGGGCATACATTACTTAAAATAACTTACATTTGGTTGTCTGCATCTCTGTATGAGATGAGCTATGTTCTTGTTGCTAGAGCAAATGGTGATTAGTTGACCTCTCTGTCTGTACAAGCTTTAACAATGAGATGTCTTTGTTAGCTCTGCCTCTTAGAGTTATAGGTTATCTGTTCTCCCCAGGTTTACTTAAGGAAGGGTGGGTAATAGTGATCAGGGCTTAAAGAGTGATTTTAGTGCCGCAGTTGGTGTAGACCAACGCCTTTATTAAGGTTCATTTTCAAGTTCATACCTCTAAGGCTGTCTTTGATGACGCCCACTTATGGCTCTCTTTGTGGATAGAAATCCTATTGTTGGTGAAAAGGGCGTAAGAAGACCTGTCCAACTTAATTTTCAGTCCTAGCGAGTCACTTTTAGTGACAGTCATATGGCTTCTAAATAAATTGAGACGTTTCTTTTTTACTCAATAAAGATAAAGAAGAAAACCCCTTTTTAATATATGTTAATACACACATCTGAGTGGGATCATGTAATTCCATTCTGTAAAAAAGCTATAAAATCTCAAACTTAGAATTGTAGGATGTATTTATATCGTATGCTAAACTCTGAGTCATTTGTGAACAATATTCTTGTAACAAACTCAAAAAATTGTAAAATGTATTGATAAGTTACTGTGTGCTTAAAATTATAGTGCTTTCATTAAGTAAAATTCTCTGTATATACAATTACATTCTTGTACTCTCAAAGTAATATGATATTAAGATGAAATTAGTTCCCTTGTAAGATTGTTTTCTTTTGTAGACACTTAGGAACTTCCCTAGATAACTGACATCTGGGTTCTTCTGTGCCATTTTGAATGATATACTTTATTAGAAACTCCCTAAAGAAGAATACATTAATTTTGCATTTCTTTTCCTTTTTTTTAGGCTCTGAGAATGTGTATGTGTCTGAGTCTACATAGGTGTCTAAAAGCCCAGCATGCTTAAAACCATGGCTGAAGAGTTAGGCGTAACTGTATACTTTGCATGCATTTGTGATTTGAAATAGGAAAAGAAAGTCCAATCGGAGACAGCTTGAATGGCATGCTGTCAGTTTGGAGCTTCATGAATTGGCAATGGTCTCATTTAGGACCTTCAGATGTGTCTCTGCCTGGACAGAATGAGAACATTTTGCATGTTCTGGAGGAGACAGCCACTCCTTGCTGCTTCAGAGTAGGCAGTGGTGCATGACAGTTGCCCTTCATCGCTGGCTTCTTGGAGCTTAACCTCTGACCCTCCACTTAGTCGCTGTGCAGCAGTTGGAGCAGGTTGGAGATGCTGGTGAATGACGGGCATTGGCCTGCAACGTGCTTGTCATTATTTGACTGTCAAAAGGAGCCTGCCATTGGTTTCCATCAAGGTTTGAAACCTCTGTGCAGCAGTCCATATTACTTAACTTCCAAGGCTGTCAACAGCATGATCAAATGTGCATAAAAAATCAGAGTGCTGAATATATCTTCAATCAGAAGATAGGAAGTTTTTTCCCTCTTCTTTTCTCTCTCTCTCTCTCTCTCTCGCTCTTTCTCTTTTTTCGTTTTTCTTTTGGTTAAATATATTCAGATGACTTTCACAGGGCCAGGAGGTTGAATCTGTTGCCACGGTGAAAAAAGTGAACTGTTGTCTCATGTGGTCTGAGTTTCAAATAGCACAACGTGGATCTGAGCAGCTCTGCCAGCTAAACTCTCCGACTTGTCTTGCATATTCTATCAGCTTCTGGCCATTGGTTTAAGGGACTAGATGCCAGCCCAGTGGTACCTGGGGTTCGCTGACAGGATGAAATGTTTACTTTGGTGTTTATGTAATTTTGCTAAGGGATGGAGAGGTCGGTTTGTGTGATTTGTAAAGTGGAAATTGAAATTTAAAATAAATAACAGAGAGGGGAGATTGAGGGTGCATGATTATTATTCTCATTTAAGACATTCTTTTTCCCCCGTGGTGAAGAGCTTCAAACACCAGGAGTTGAATTGGCTATGATCAAGTCTTAGAAACTTCAGAGCTCGGTCTTAGGCAAGATGTTTCTTAGACAGAGGAAAAATATGGTGGTAAAATCCATCTTTTCTGATAAATCTGGGATGCAATTAAAAAGTATTCTGAGGTGGAAATGGGGGAGGCAAAGCCTAACTGTATTCTTAAAGCAGAGGAAAAACTTCTGGTGACTGAACCTGGTTTGCTTCTAGTGTTGTGTAGTCGATAGGGTAGGAATTTTTAGTTTTGTTTCTGCCATACTCAGCTGGGTCACCTTGGGTACCAGTTAACCCTTTAGTCTCAGTTTCCTCATGCATAGAAATAGGGATACTATGTCCGGTGAGGATGGAGGGAGATCCTGTTTGAAAAGCACTTGCTTTTGTGCAGTGCTCCAGGCCCTCCACAGGTACCTCCTCATTTCCTCTTTGTCGTTTTCTTAGCAGGAAAGACTTAACTAAATAGTGTTCAGGCAGTGCTTGGGCAGATAACAGACTCTCAAACTGAAGACAGGTAATCTTTGTGTTTCGGCTCCCTGCCACCTCTCCGCCCCATAGTACTGGTTTTAGTTTATAACATCATGCGTTAGTCAAGCACTTAAACCAGAAATCTGAGTGGCCTGCCCACCTGCCTTTTCCCTCCTTCTCTCCTTCACTCACTCCGCAAATATTTTTTGAGCTCTTACGTGTTCTGAGTTCTGGAACACAGACATGAACCAAACAGACAGGTCGTACCTGCCTTCATGGAGCTCGGACTCCGCACGGAGAGAGAAAATAAACAAGTAAGCAAGCAACGACTCTTTGGTAGTTCGAAATGCTATGAAGAAAAATAAAGCAGGATAAGAGGAGAAAGGGCTATTGGGTGGTCAGGGAGGAGCTCTCAGTGGATTCTTTGTGGCAGAGAACTGACCTGGGGAGGGAGAGAGCCCTGGGAGAACGCAGGAGGGGCTTCCAGATGAAAGGGGGCCGCACTTCTCTCTCCTCAGCCAGTTGGTCACCAAGTACTAGCTCTGTCCTATGTCTGTCTTTCATCTCTTCATCTTCATGCCGCTCCTGTGTGCACACCTTTTTTTATTTCCTCAGGCTCCCAGCCTGCAGTCTCCCTTCCATCAAGTTCTTTCTTGCCGTCTTTAGACATGGAAAGTGACCACATGACTACACTCTTTACAATTTCTTAGAGATTTGCCACTGGCTGCAGGTTAAAAATGCAGACCCCTGGGCTTGCCATCTGAGGTCTCTCTCATTCATTATCTGTGGCTGACCCCTTACCCCCACCTGCTCCCCGCAACAACTCACACCTGATACTCCTGCTATAAGAACATGGGGCCTCCCTGAGCAGATGTAGGCCTCTGTGCCTTTCTCTCCCTGGACTCTTCTCCCACCTCACTGGCACCTAGAGAATGAGAAAATGACATAGCTTTCAAGTCTCCTCAAATGCCAGCTCTTCTGAGACTTCTCTGGTTCTGCCGCCCTCAGTGTTTCACGCACTTCCTTAGCTTTTACCTCACTGTACCTGTTCATCCATTCACGTGACTAGTCTGTGAGCTGCGTGAAGACAAGGGCTGAGTTTTCATTTGTCCCGTGTATTTTTCATTATCTGGCACAGTGTCTGGAACAAAACAGACCCTCGGTAAGCTGCCACCTGTTGTGGCATAGTCTACAGAAATATTTAGGGACAGATTTATCATGGAGTTTAAATATAATCAGAGTGGATCTATGTCTTTTGAAGACATCTTAGGTCAAAATATTCCATTATTGTTAGTGGGATGTCTTCCCTTAGGCCTACCTCAAATAGCTAGCATCATGTTAAAGGGAAAGGACGGTGGAACATGAACACATTAGAAAAGAGAATATTATAGCAACTTCCCAATGATTATAGTAATACTAGGGTATAGTGTCAGTTAGTTAACTTCAGATAAACTTTTATGTTGCCTTTTTAAATAAGCCAACCTACTATGTGTCTTTTGCTAAAGTAAATAGAACTAAATTTTGTATCCGATTCAGGTAGTAAGTAAATTTTATAATTTGTCTCTCCATCCATTTATCTTTACGTTTCCAGATGGTACTGTATAGAGTTACCACTAGTTTTTGCATTTTTTATTATATTAGAAACATTTTAGTACCAAAGCACAGTCAGCCCATCAGATAGCTATAATAATTAATTAAACAGTTCCTTATTGTTGACCATTTAACTTGTTTCATTTATTTTTATTAGTATAAATAATGCTGTATTGACTAGTTTATTAACAGACATCTTTATGTGTGTGCGTGCTTGCTTGCTTTGTTTGTTTGTTTATTTACAATGAATAAATTCCTAGAAATAGAACAAATCAGTCAAAAGATAGGACTATTTTTTAAGGCTCTCTGATGCACATTGCCAAATTCCCTTCTGGAAAAGGAATATAAATCTTTGTCAAGATAGGTTGTAAAAAAGTACCTTGTTTTATTTTATAGTGTGTTTCTTAGATTACCTGCAGGTGAACTGGGGACTCTCATTAGGGGTTTTAAGTTTAGGAGGTGATCGAGAGGAGAGTTCAATATGGCCATTAAGAGAAGAAAAAAAGAAAATAGAATGAAAGAATGGACAACAACATCTCAAGTTTTGCCCTTTTCAAAATGGTGTGTAGGCTCTGGTGCACTGATTTGCAGACTGTGCCCTGGGCACTCCTGCTGCAGGAGGTGGGGGCCTGTGAATAGCCTGACTTATTTTTATGTATTTTATATGTTTATACTTTTAGCTAAGATTACTTTCGAATTAATGGTTTAAAACTTAAAAAAGTATGAAAGCTACGGATTAGTGGATCTCTAAGTTCACTAGTACTGTTTTCAGACGCATGATCCAGAATGGATCTTGTTCCTGCCTCTGCTTTTTTATCTGTCAAGTCAGTGTCCTGATTCATTGTTGCTTTCTTAAAGGAACCATCTTGCTCACCTGAATGAGAGAGGGATAACCTCTTCAGTTAGGCATCTGACCTGTGCTTTACCTGGTTGAGATCTGTGTGGTTAAGGCAATGTGGTGTCAAATCACTTTCCACTTCCAACTCCAGTGGAGGAACTGTGAAATAGCTGTTTTCGGTAAGGTGGAGTTTAAGGCACCTTAAGGGCAGCGACTTCATATCTTGCTTTTATTAGCAGTGGTGTCAGCATGCACTAAAATGCGATGACCTACCCTCCTTTCTGATAAAAGGAAAATGACCTGCCTGGCATGGATGGATGGAGAGGTGCCTGAGGGAGATCACATTGTCACCTCTCATAATAACAGCAGGCATTAAAAAAACAAAACAAAACAAAACAAAAAGGCTTGCAGATTTCTGTCTACCCATGGAAATGTTTGACATTTTTGGCTTCTGATGAAATGTGCTTGGTCTAGGGGAAGAGGGAACATCGTGATGGCGGAAGAAGTGAATGAATAAGGAAAGAAGAGAGTTGAGCTTTGTAAGAGAGATTTGTAGACTCAAAGGGGCTTAAATCACAACCGGGTAACAGTCTGTTGGCAGAGTCCTAAGACCTCAAACTCTAGAGGGAGCTCCTCTTTCAGTCTGTGTTTTATTTAACCTTCATTTATTTAGAGCCAAGATCTCTAACATGGATGGCTTGGCTGACTTCTCTAAAGGTGAACTCAATACAGGGTTACCTGTAGAGTTTACAGTCCTGGAGGAGATGCCCCTATGGAAAACTAGAGAGCAAATTACCCACTCTTCAATGATGGAGGATTTTCCCCTCAGTTAAATGTGTTTTCTTACTAGGGTTTGAGGACAGAGTCTGAGAACTCTTGGAAAAAGTTGTTATTTTGAGATGTTTGATGTAATTGAAGGCTTTTTAAAGACAGTTGTTGTGTGATTTAACCTGTCATCTTGAAATACAAATTATATGAAGATAACATAAAAAGTTATATGTGACAGTTCTAAGCGTCTTGGAAAAAGGTTGAGTTGGTCTCCCGTCTACCATGGCAACACTCCTGAGGTATTACTCAGAATGTTATATAAGGATTTCCTCTAGAACTTTAAATCTTACAATGAAACTTACTTTAGCTAAGAAAACAGTTCTATATTAATAGGAGACTGATTGGAAAGAAGGTAGGAAACACGTAACAATAACAACAATAAAACAAACAGTAGTTAAGCCACGTAATACCAATACACAGATTCTACAAATTGAAGATATTTTTGGAAATTTGTTCAATTCCCTCATTTGAATCAGCTCATGACAAACCATTTGTTAAAAAGTGTACAACATGGAGAAGTAGTAAAAAAAAAAAAGCATTTTGGTGTAGTGGTGTTACCAGGTCAAATCTAACAATGAAGTTCCCTGCTGGACCTTTTCTTTTTAAGATTTTGGAGTTTTGCACTTGTTAACATCATTTGCAAATAGTAAAAAAGCTGAATAATACCACAGCCTCAGATTCTTCAGATTTCTTCGGATTTCTGGTCTATTTATTTAGGTTTCTAGTGAATATGAGATCCAATCTCTTTTTTTTTTTAAAAGGAAGTAATTTCTATTCCCAGAATTGTCTATTCTTTTCTGCATGTTATGAACCCTTCATACAAAATCTAAGAGGAAGAGACATTCTGTGGTGATGTAGAGATTCTCTATTGTTTCCAAAATGATAGTTCTCTTCCGCTAGAATAGATAAGTATGGTGTTCACTTGACTGCAACTCCTGAATGTCTACAACCCAGGTTGGGTGGCCAGTATCACATTAGAGTAGAAGCACATTAATGAGTTTTGTGCATTTGCTCAGAATGAATTTGAAAAACATTGGCTGCAAGTAACAGAATTCCCACTGAACAGTTGATTAAACATGACTTTTCTCACATCTTAAGTGGTCTGAAAGGAGGAAGCTCATCTGGAGCAATGGCTAAATAATATAACCAAGGATGCTGGTGCTTTCTAGTTTTCTGCTCTCTGTCTTTGGCACATGGACTTTTTGGTCTGTTGGCTTAACCCAGTGATCACAAGATGGTTGCAGTAGCACCACGCATCATGTCCTCATGTAACTGTTCAAGGCAGGAAGAGGGTAGGAAGATCAAAGGTAGTTTTTATATTAGGAAGAAAGTATTCCCCACAAAGCTCCTAGCAGACTCTTCATTATGTCCTATTGGCCAGATCTGGATTGCTTGGCCATTCCTGGTTGCAGGGTAGGCTGGGAACTCTAGGGTCTGACAAAGGGGAATGTATCTCCATGTTGAAACCCTAACCTTCAATATGATGGTATTTAGAGATGGGGTTTTGGGGAGGTAACTAAGGTCAGATGAGGTCATAAAAATGGGGCTTCACTCGTATCAGAACAGAGACTAAGACTCACGACGCACACAGGAAACAAAGAGATTTTCTTACTGCACGATAGCCTCCAGAGGGCTTCCCGTCCCTTTACGGGTAGCTGGTCCAACCAGACAGCCAATTGTCCAATCTCATCTGCTACTAGAGAATCAACTCAACTTAGAATACCAGTTGCCCAGTCCAGTTCTCTAGACAGAGGTCTGGCTCAAGCCAGACGGCTAGCATCCTGTCGCTTAAACAGCCAGCCCCTACAACCAACATCAGCTTTAACCTTCCCCTCCCAGCTCTGCCTCCCTTCTTCCAGGCCCATCTATTTACTATTTATTTTGTCAGAGATACCTCCTTCAACTTCGCTTCATCCATCCAACCCACTGTCTTCCCCGCTCCCCACAGTTCATCTAGGGGAAAATCCACTCCTTCTCAAGAGTTTGAAAGTCTCTGCCTCTGCAAATCCTTCCTTCCATCATGCCCACTTATCAGTCCAGTTTCTGATCACTTTGCACTTCACCATTTCATTAGTCTAGTTGGTGGCTCTTTGATGGTGAGTCCCTGGAAAGCAGGAACCCTGTCTGCATGTCTACAGAGCACAGTGCAATTTCTGCCAATGGAAGGGCTATCCTGATACTTAGGGAAGGGCTGGTATGATGTCCTGAGAATATATTTTTAATTTTGCATAATGGATATACATTACTTATTTCTCTGTGTGAGGGAGATTCGTATGTGTGTACACACACACACACGCGCGTGTGTGTGAGGGTGCTTCTTGTCACCCAGCAGCAGGATGACCCTTCACTTACTTTTTCTGTGTGATACCTAGTAGGGAACATAGATTGGTTCTCTTAGGTTGACTTTATGAGGAAAGAGTGTGTCTTTAGTAATGTCTGTACAGTTTTGCATGTACTTTTTCTAATAATCATTTCTATTTTTCCATCATATTAATAACATTCACATGTTAAATATAATCACATTGTACAAAGGGATTATGATGGAAAAAAACAACTCTGCCCCATAGTCCTCCCCAACTTCCCCACTTAGAGATGACTGTTCTTTTTTTCTAAAAAGAACTTCATTGAGTTATGATTTGCATGCATACAGTTTACCCATTTAAAGTACACAACTCAGTGTTATTTTTTTTTTGATGTGTTCACAAAGTCGTACAACCATCACCACTGAAATCTAATTCTAGAACATTTTCTTCTCCTCTGAAAGAAAGCGTGGACTCATTAGCTGTCATCCCCTATTCTCTCTTACCAACCGCTCACCCCTAGCCCTCAGCAACTACTAATCTACTTTCTGTGTTTAGACATTTGCCTGTTACAGACGTTTCATATAAATGGAATCATATAATATGTGGTCTCTTGTGATTGGCTTCTTTTACTTAGCATAATCTAAATGTTTTCACAGTTCATCCATGTTGCAGAATTGTATACGTACTTCATTTCTTTTTACAGCTGAATGATACTCCGTTATATGGATGTACCACATTTTGTTTACATATTCATCACTCGAGGGACATTTGTTGTTTTCTTTTTTTGGCTACTGTGAACAATGCTGCTGTAGACATTTGTGAACAAGTTTTCATAGAGACATGTTTTCATTTCCCTTGGGCATATATCTAGGAGTGGAATTACTGAGTTATATGGTAACTCTATGTTTAACTTTTTGAGAAACGACTAAACTGTTTTCCAAAGTAACTGTACCATATTACATCCCCACAACAATGTACAAAAGGTTCCAATTTCTTTACATCCTTGCCAACAGTTGTTATTGTCCATTGTTTATATCTCTCATTTAATTCCCATAGTTCTATGAGTTAGCCAAAGAAAAGGGTTCTTCCTATTATTTTATACATGAAAACTCCAAGTCAGAGGACAGATGAAATGAGATGCTTAGTATGTGTGTGCATGGAGGGGAAGAAGAAGGAGAGTTCAAACCAGCAAATCATCCAAAACTAATTTAAAAGTTTTTGAATTAGATACTTACATTGGCGATTATATTTCCCACTCCCACATTTTCTTTTATCAGTATGGTTGTATTTCTTTTGCCTGTATTAAAAAAAAATAGAGGTATAATTTACCTAACACAAAAATTCACAATTTTAACATGTATGAGATGACAGTTCTTATTCATGCCTATTTCTTAGTGCTTCTGGTAGTTGTATGGTCTAGAAAAATATTTACATATGCTTAAAAATACCTTTTTCTGTATTAAAAAGAGAGAGAGAGAGAAATATAAAGGTGGATCTCCAGGGGGCTATCCTAGATGTGCAGAAGGAATGAGAATAGAAGGACCAGAAGGCAAACAAGTCACCTGCTTTGGAGTCATTAAGATAATTATGTTGACTTTCTTCCGTACTTTAGGGAGAGCCTTTTCAAAATTAGAGAGAGATGCCTGCCTTGTATTCAGACATGAATATTTAGCAGTGTCATCTCTAACCCTAGGATCATCTGGTAAATGTTAACAAGAAACACCAGAACTGGTGTTTTCCCTGTCTTACTGTTTTTCTACAGGAATGGTGACAGCTAGAATGGCTTTATGACATGGTGCCTACAGAGCTGACTGTTACATGTGTATTTACCTGGGTAGGTGTAGAATGTATTCTTTTAAGAGCCGGGCATAGTGACTGGATGTCATCAGTTACATCTGTTTTATAATCCTGAAGAATTTCACCAAAATTGCAAAGAAGAATTTTATTGTAAATTGTATTTCCATGTTATATTTCTGTAAAGTGAATAGAATATTTTCAGAAAATATGAAACGTCTAATGTACACATAGGATTGAAGAAATGCTTTATGTTGTATTTCCAGGTTTTTCTTGTGTTTCTTTTTGGGGGGGCTGGCAAAGAATTTCTTTGATTGAAGCATAGTTGATTTACAGTGTTGTGTTAGTTTCAGGTGTACAGCGAAGTGATTCAGTTATACACACACAGACACACACACACATATATATATTCTTTTTCAGATTCTTTTTCATTATAGGTTGTTACAAGATATTGAATACAGTTCTCTGTGCTATCCAGGTAGGTCCTTATTGATTCTTGTGTTTCTACTCAGTGTGGTACAGTTTTATTTTTTGTGGGAACACATGCACATTTCACAGTAGTTCCCTCAGTCTGTCTCAATTCTCCATTTCATATCACTTGTTTACAAATAGATACATGGTTTCTGTCCACTTTGGAGAATCATTAGGGCCACTGAAAATGTTTTCTCTGGCTTAGCTGACAGTTTTTATTGTATTACTTTTTCAGTGCATTTCCAATTCCCAGTGTCCCCCAAGAAACTTTTTCTTCCTTCCTGTGCCCACCTCAAATGAACAAAATTTCACTGCATGTTCTGATTATAAAATACATGCTCGTATATTCAGACAATGGTGAGAAGTTTCAAGAAGAAAGTAAGAAGGTCTTCCTCAGTATTACTTCCCAGGCAAGCACAGTCACTGTGATGGTTTTGTTCCATAATAGAGGTTAGTCAACTGCAGTCTTTGGGCCAAATCTGGCCTGTTTTTGTACGGCCCCTGAGTTAACAATGGTATTTACATCTTTAAATAGTTGGAAAAAAAATCAAAAGAAGAATAATATTTTGTTACATATGAAAATAATATGAAATTTAAAATTTCGTTTCCATAAATAAAGCCTTCTTGGAACATAGCCATGCTCATTCGTGCCCATATTGTTTCTGTCTGCTCTCGTGCTCCGGCAGAGTTGAGTTGTTGTGACAAACCCGTGGCCTCCAAAGCCTGGAGTATTTACCATCTGGTGCTTTATGGAAAAACATTTGCTGACCTCTGGTCTATAACCTTCAAGGCTTTTTGTCCTGTGCGTTTGCGTGAGTATTTGTGTGTCTGTGTGTCTTTTTTAAACAATGGGGTCATTCTGTGTCCTTTTGTAATCTACACTTCTGACAGAATACTGTGTTGACCAGTACCTTCTGTTGAGTTCTTTTTTTTGTTTGTTTATTCCACTGAATTAAACTCTTGAGAACCACTACTTTTCTTTTTATGTTTGTATTATGTAAACCCATTAGATGTTACCTGGGAACAGCCATAACAATAATAGTACTTATTGTATCACTGAGAATCGATTTAGATTGTTTAATGACAGAAAGGTTTATTTTTCTGGCCTGAATTAGGAGATGGGTGGTGGAGGAGCTGCCCTTGAAAGTGCCCGAGCACCCAGCATCTTTTAGCGCCCTGTTCTGCCATTCTCACCAGATAATTCCATTGAAAGATGGTGAAGAGGCTCTGTCATTGCCATGTGACCGATTACCACAAAGCTTAACAACTTGAAGCAACAAATATTTCCTACCTTACAGTTATATTTCCGTGGGTTAGGAACCCAGGCCCAGCTTAGCCGTGTGCCTCAGACTCAGAGTCTATTCTAAGGTGGCACTCAAGGTGTTGGGCGGGGCTGCAGTTATTTTCAGACTTGACTCGGGGCGGAGGGGGATCTGTTTCCAAGCTCAGCCTTGTGGCCGTGGAAAGGCTGCAGTTCCTCACTGGCTGTTGGCTGGAGGAGGTGTCACTTCCTTGCCACATGGGTCTCTCCATAGGGCAGCTTACAACATGGCAGTTTGCTGCCCCCAGAGTGTCTCTGAGACAGACAGATGGACACACACACACACACACACAAGAAGTTACAGTCTTTTTGTAACCTAATCTTGGAAGTGCCACCCCATCACTTCCGTAGTATTCTGTTTAGTAGAAGTGAGTCACTAGGCCCGGTCTACACTCAAGGGGCGGGATTACAGGAGGTAGAGGAGCAGGAGGCAGGGATTATTAGGGGCCTTCATAGAGGATGCTCACCTCATTCTGCATGAGGTTTCCTTTAAAGGTGGTGGGTAGACCATCAGGCTTTGGTCCAGGCTGGAAGGGGAGGGGAGAAAGGCTTTTTTTTTTTTTTTTAATTAAGAAAAAAATAAATGAAAAAATTAAAATCAAGAGTAGACTTGCACCTCAGTGTTATCAACTAGGACAGTGCAACATGGCTACTCCTGCTGCAGGGAAGTCCGGGAAAGCAAGCCTTTTGGGTGCACCCAAGGTTGCCCCGGTCGAAATCAGGATTTTGTCAACAAGAAAAATGGTCAGAATCGATACTGGGTGGGCAAAAGATGGTATCTACTATGCCTGCTTTCTAATGTAGTTTCAAGGGTTCAGTGAGGTAACAACCCAGCACTTGTCTGGTTTATAATATGCACTCACTTAAACAGTAGCTATGGTTATTGTTACTATTTATAAGTTATATAATACAGTTCTAGAAGCTAACTTGTTGGTATAACAGGATCTTTGTGCATTGCTACTAAAAGAGGTAACATACAAAGAAGAAAACATTTATTGAGTACCTAGTATGTGACAGGCATTTTATTAATATGTTACCTAGTTTAATCTTCATAATAAACCTGTGAAATAGGTATTATTTGCCCCATTTTAGAGATGAGGAAACAAAGACCCATTAATATTAAGTAGATTGTTTAAGGAGCACATCCCACTGATGTGCCTTGAATGAGTTATCGATTGTGGAGATAATGGTCCTCTTAGCTCTTGGAATGGGCAGGTGGGTCCTCTTTCAACTCTGGCCCCAGGAGCCTCTTCTGGTTACTCAAATGTACCTTGCAAATATCACAATTTTCTACATGCTTCGCGACTTGGAAAAGCTTAGAAAGTATTGCTCGATCAACGAGTTGGTGACAGAGTTTGAATCTGAACCCAGGTGTGTTTAACTCCAGAAACCTGTCTTCTTTCCACAACCGAGCCCTTCCCAATGTATAGAAGCAGTGAATTTTATTCTGAAATAGGAGTTTAAAATGCAGCTTTGTTTAACACGTGAAGTATTATATTTCTTTTATACTTAACATTTCTCTCTCTATTGCTTTTAATTGACATATCACATGCTAAAAAGAGGTCTTCTTGGCTTATAAGGTTATTTGACATTACTTGCTGTTTTACTATAGTCTGAGTGCAGGTTTACTAGCTTACTTGGCCACTAGGTGTCTCCTTTTGGTTCTGTCTGTTCTCTTGTTGCCACACTCTTAGAAGGAATCTGAAATGGATGTAAGGAGGATTAGGCAACAGGGAAATTAAGAAATGAATGGGACCAGCAGTCTACTGGCCCCAGGCGCCTTTTTTACCCTTTCCTCTCTACTTCTGTTCCTCCTTGCTCACACGCTGATGTTTAGGTAATAGGTTAATTCTCTGGAAGCCGAGATGAGTCTTTGATATCTCTTTCTCATTTTGACAGTGGTAAAATGAGGGGGAGGAGAACTGTGCTCATCTTAGATATGTTCAATAATAAAATAATTGTAAGATGTTTGCAGAGAATTTTAGGAACAATTTTAGTATCATGGGAATACTTGTGTTACTAGGCAAATAATAATTGTATTATTAATAGTAATTGCCCTGTTCTTTAATATAATCATCCTGGCTATCATTTACATGTATTATCTTCTGTAATTCTCACAGGAACCCTACGTGGTTGCCATTCTCCCCTGATTTTAGAGATGAGGACATTGAAGCTTAGAAAGATCGGTTAATTTGCTCCAAGTTTAATAGAGCTTGCTTACTCTCAGGTTTTTTTCCCCCTCCATTTGTGAAACGGGGCAAGACCCTGTCAGGCCATCCTGGGTATGAATCCTTTGCATGTCCTCCACTTCTTATTTGTAGGAAATAGGCTTTATTCAGCCTCCTTGACCTCTCCTGAGTTCCAAAGGACAGATTCAAACAGTTGCTTATTAGCTGCAGACATGAAGGAGGAACAGTCAAGAAACAATAGTGCAGCCATGGGGCAGGGTCCTGGTTCCTCAAGGAATATACGTAACAATACCTTTGAGGTCTTTTGTAGGAACTAAGACCCTCACCCAAGTGGAGGATGATAACTTCAGGCTGAGCACAAGATTTCTGGAATACCGCCTTTTTACCTCACCACCAATCAATTAGAAGAAAGTCTGCCCACAGTGGAAGATAACGAAGACTGTGATCCCCTCATTAAATAATTGTCCCTTTAAGAACTTTCATGGTCGAGCAGACTCTTTGGAATTGGGTTTTGGACACGAGTCCGCCTTCTCCCCAGGCTGCCAGCCTCTTGACTAAAGCAGCCTTTCCTTTCCAACCAACACTCGTCTCTCGAGTATTGGCTTTCAAGCAGCAAGCAGCCGAACCTGAGTTTGGTAACGTTTGAAAGTTGTTTATTCATCTTAGAGATGGGGAGAGCTTGACTTAAGTACTACAATTTAAACTTCCTATAAGATAATTCAGAAGAAAGCCCTTCTCAATCCGTGGCTTGGTTGTTAGGGCAGAAATCCATTTTCTGCAGTTATAGAATCGAACCGTGTCCTCTGGATGTGGGCTCCCTTCAGGAAGGCTACAGGCTCTTTGCAGAATTACAAATTGCGTACACTCAGGGATCACTTCCTTTCAGTTGCCCTACATGTGCGTGACCCATTATCAGAGAAATGACGTGGCATTTGACAGCTCAGATTCAGACCTGGAGCTTCGTAGGATGAGATGTTCCTCTTATTCAGTTAGGGGCACACCAGAAAGATGGGGATGCAGCTAGGCCTAGGGTTGTCTTTGAGACTGCTGGCTGATAGGCTCTCTTTTACCTGAATTTAGATTCTGCACTAATTTCCAGATTTCTCCAATTGTCTTTAAGAAAAATCAGCTCCTGCTAGGTTTCCTGTAGTCTCGAATAATTTAATTGTGCGTAGTATCTCTCCAGTTGACTCCCCAGTTGTGGTGGTGATTTCTGCAGACCACGGGAAAATGTATAACAAATGTGAGATGAGAGAGCCTTGTCAGGCAGGGAGCACTCTTTCTGGGACGTTGGAGCCTGGAGTGGGAGCGGTCCCCAGCACTAACAGGCACACCCCCAAGAGCTGCCTCCAACACTGTCAGGCCTCTCGCTTTGTTCCCTTTCCCGACTCACTTTCTGCCAGGGATTTGTGACATATTCCAAGCAGATCAAATGAGCCCCTGACACCTGATTGCCGAGTGCTTCTTGTTTACAGTTGCTTCCCAAGGACACCTAGACAAGATGGAAAGCTTAACGCACGGTAATTAAATTTGCATCTGCTCTGTGACAGGACTCAAAGGAGTTTTTTCCCCCTCCACGTATGAATCTCATTGTAGAGCTCCTACTGTCTTTGACCATACAGTATTGAAAAAGGCGAGATGTGGACAGGTAAACAAACATTGGTTCAGTCTACTGCCTGTCATTATAATGATGAATGTTAAATACGATCGCAATTATCCTTTTCTTACTTGACTTTCTACTCTTCACCTACTTATTTAGCCAGATTTATAACTTGTCTTAAATATAAGAACTGTGGCTTGGAGGTGATTTCTTTTTTTTAAAATGTTTTTAAAGGAAAACAAACATTGCTAAACAATCTGGATTGGTTTAACACCCTTTGGATTGTACATTGCTCACAAATGCTAATGAATAATTCAGCAAGGCCAAACACAATCTGCTGGTGGTATCTAGTGTTATTCACACTTGCTAATGAATAATTCCTTTTGGCTTTTACAGAGCAGCTCTAAGGAGTGACTTCTGAGACCCAGATGGGTTATTATTGGGCTATTTGTCAGTGTCCTTGGGGCATTGTGAGCCCAAGTCCAACTTGACTACCCAGTCCACATACCTTCTCTGATTCTTCTGGGAAAGATGCAGCTCTTTCTGTCCCAGCCTTTTAGCTCTCCAGTGTTGCTTTGAAAGAGGCCATGCTGTAACCAGATTGAGCTCCACTATGATTTCATTGACTCAGTTCCTTCAGTGTTTCATTCAAATAAAGAAGTGTTTATTGAGCCCCTTACTCAATACAAAGTACTGAGCATGCCATTATGTATATATTGAGGTAAGGTAGATTTTTATGTGATATGTTCTTAAAGAGAATATAAGATACATAGGAGAGGCGTGGGGTCCTGCAAAAGATGCTCTGTGTCTTTTTTTCAAAATGATCAGTTACCATTTTCTCATCATGTTCTCAGGTATGCATTTCAATGCATATTTGCTATTGATGGTCTTGGGTGAGGTTTATATTGCTTTGGATAAGCCTAAAATTTGCTTCACCTTAGAAGTGCTTACAGGATATGCCCTATAACCTGACCCCAGAAACAAACTGAGTATGTGACTCTAGTTCATTTCTGCTGCACTGAAGTCACAAATGTGTTATGACCTGGCTTTACTAGCATGGAGAGTTTGAGGGTGGTGAGTGGAGGTTTATTTGTGCCTGAGTAGTCTATATACCATACCTTAGCAATCATGCTGCGTAATGCATAACTGTGAGATCAGTGAGGCACATCCAGCCATCGTGAGGTTGTTGCTGGCATCCTATATCTGCTTCAGCTTTTATAGTCAACTCCTAGTTTTTGTTCTTCTTCCTAAGGGCACTGGAAGGTCACAACTCCCAGCTTCCTTGCAGTTAGATGGTGTTACATGATTAGTTTAAGCCAATGAAATGGAAGTGGCAGTGATAGGTATCGTTTCCTGGTCAAGACGTTGAAGAGCTGGTGTGCTACTTGTGTGCTTTCTCTTGCCCTGCCACGGAGCCCGTGGGGGCTGTGTGTTCCAGATGGTGGGCTCTGCATTAAGCTGGGTCCATGGGTGACTGTAGAGCCCTCATTGGCCCATACTGGACAGGGAACTGGAGCAAGAAGGAGATTTCAGTATGAAGTCCCTGAGATTTGGGAGTTTATTCACGGTGTAGCCTAAACCATTCTCACTACTACAGAGGGATTAGTGTAAGAAGAGATGTGTTGTGTGTGTGTGTGTGTGTTTGTGTGTGTTATCTAGGGTCTGGTATTCAACAAGATGTCAGCTAGCTCTGCAAAATGCAGTTTCAGTTGAGAATTGAAGGATAGACCTAATTTCGGGACAGAAAAGAAGTTCATTTCATCAGTTACCAAGGCATCTGTAAGAGAAAAAACATTGTTATCAACAGAGTCATGGAAATAAAGAAGAATTAGTGAGAGGAACCAGAGTTGAGCTGAGGCTATTATAACTCATATAAATGAATTTTAAATTGTATCCAGCATGTTTAATTGGTAAGATAGTGAACCTGTAATTTTTCCCTTTGCTCATAGTTTGTACCAGGGGCTGGCTCTTGAGCTAAGAATGGTTTTTTACATTTTTAAAGGATTTTTAACAAGAGAAAAAAGAAAAAAAATAAGAAAAGAAAAATGAGAATATTCAGTAGGGGCCACATGTGGCCTACAAAGCCTGAGATATTTACTGTCTGGCCGTTTATGGAAAAAGTTTACTCTCCCTTGGTTTATACCCTTAAAATCTCTGCATACTATTACCAAAAAGTATCACACTCATTGAAATGTGAATTCCTAGAGAATGAGAACTCAAGGGTTTTATTACTCCCTGTGTCTTTCGGGCCTAGCAGGGTGCATGGAATGTAGTACAAGCTCAGAACAGGTTTCCTTTATTGACTTGTACCCAAACCCTGGGAGTTCAGACATTTCAGAGGATGAGGATTGAGAAGAAATCGTGGAAGGCTGTAGATCTAAAGGAATAGAACTTCATCTTCTCTATTCACCTGGCTGGTGACATTTCTGGATTTGTTTAAACCTAAGGTGTATAGACATTTATTTAATCTTCATACTCATTTTCAAATAAATGCCATCTTACTTAAAATGTCATTGTAAAGATACTGACTTGTACTCTGACAACAAAGTATTGTTAGAGTCTTCTTGTTAATCTGTGAAGTGTCAGTGTTGTGTTTTCTTCCTTGGGCAATACTCACATTAAAAAAAAAATTTCTTACACACGTTTCTGTAAGTTCACTCACCTTTTCACTCGTTTGTTCACTCATAGATACATTCTCAAAGAAATGAAAACGTATGTCCACACAAAAACCTGTACAAAATTCTCATGGTACCATTGTTCATAATAGCCCCAAAATAGAAACCACCCCAAATGATCCTCCACTGATGAATAGATCAACAAAATATGTGTAGTTACATGGAATACTATTCTGCAATAAAAAAGGATGAAAGTACTGATATATTCTACAACATTGGTGAACCTTGAAAGCATTATGTTAAGTGAAAGCTAAACGCAAAAAAACTACGTATTCTGTGATTCCATTTATATAAAATGTCTACAGTTGGCAAATCTATAAAGAACAGAAAACAGGTTAGCAATTGCCTCGGGCTACGAATGTGGTGAGATGGGAGTTGGGAGTGACTGCTAATGGGTACGGGGGTACGGGGTTTCTTCTTAGTATGATGACAACGTTCTAAACTTAGATTGTAATGACTGTTGCAAAATTTTGTGCATATACTAAAAACCATTGAATTGTGCATTCTAAATGGGTGAATTTTATGTATGTGAATTATATCTCAATAAAGATATTAAGACAAATTATTATGCAGCAGACTGCTCATTATCTAATAATGCTGCTGATTAGAGACCCTCTTTATTAAAGCAACAGTCAGGATTTCCATCTCTTACATTTTACCTTCTTGAATTAAAATCTTCTGGAAACAAGATTTATTTATATTCAAATCCCCTCTGACCCAAATGTTCTACTTACATGAATTGATTCCACTTTGTTTACTGGCACGTGTGTACAAAGACTTATGTACAAGACTATTCATTATTTGCTATTTGTAGTGGTAACACTTAAGAAACAACCTAAAGGTCCATCAGTAGAGGACGCATTAAAAGTATTAAAGAAGATGTACTACTCTCATACCATTAAGAAGAAACAGTTCTGTATGTACCAATATGAAGCCATTAAGAAGAGACAGTTCTGTATGTACCAATATGAAGTAGTCTTTAACATATTTAAGTAAAAAAGACAAGGTGCAGAATACTTGTAACTCTTTGTATAAAATGCTTATGTAAAGATAGAATATCTTTGGAAGGACTCACAATAGTTATCTCTTTAAGAGGGAAAGTTTGGGCTTCCAAGTAATAGGAGAAAGATAGCCTTTTGCAGGGTTACACTTTTTTTTTCCCCCTATAGCAGCATTATTCATAATCACCAAAAAGTGGAAACAAGACAAAGTCCATCAGTGATGAATGGATAAACAAAAATGTGGTCTATCCATATAGGTGTGTCAACAGAAGAGCTGGGTCAAAGGGGATTTGAATATAAATCAGTTTTGTTTCTAGAAATTGTAACTCAAGAGGGTAGTGTTCAAATAGTACCATAACATTTTTTAAGAAGTTGATTTCTATACTGTAACTCAGCAGCCAGTCTTGCATCTGTCAACATCCTTTTTCAATCCATGTGGAATAATTTGTTTTAAGACTCATCCCCCCAACCCCCTCCCCCCAGCCACTAATGATGGAGCAATTATGTGGTTCCACAGTACTTTTAACACCATCTTGTAACCCAGCTGTGTGGTAGCAGTGTATCTGCAGGGCGGGAATGTGGCTTGCAAGGGACAATATTAGATTGCCCACAATTATTTTAATGTCTCCTGTGAAATGATAAATGAAGTTTACAGTTATAATAAAAGTAAGCCCAGTTCCCCCCAAGATTCAAAGAGTTTGCAAGCAAAATTCACATAGTCAGATAAGACCTTTTTTTTTCTTTTATTTTAAGGTATCCTTCATTGAAGGCTTTTAAAAACACAAACCCAAAAAACCCGGGGATAGGTTTTCAATGTAAGCATTTATTTGATGAAGCCCAGTAAAGATGAATAAAGTATGAAAATGTTGTGAGATTTATAGCTGCTCCTCTTGGAACTTACACTTTTTTGTTGTTGGTATAATTGAAAAAAATTCTTCCGAGTTTTGTATCTGTGCGCATGCTTTATAATGCTCACTTCATGTAATTTACAAAATATTTGTGTGGATTTTGCCTGGTTCTCAGAGGCCCCATAATTTGGCTGTAACTCCTGCTTTTATTATTTGGTGCTGCCACTTGGGTTTGTGTCTTTCCCAGTCACTGTAAATCCTCCGCGGGCCCCACATGTACTTGGTAAGACTGCCATCTTGAGAGGTGAGCGGTTTCCGTTCACAGTCATGTTTGACACAGTGCCCACGACTGTAATTTAGATGTCTCTTTGAAAGGGAGTGTGTTGGGCTCAATCTCACCATTTCCTCAGCTGGGAAGTGTGGCTTTGTAGAAGCAACCCCCCCCCCCCCCCCAACGTCGAACGCTTTCTGCTCTCACATAAAGCTACGGTTTCCATGCTGGCTTTCCAACTGTAGGAGATCTGGCTGCTGAGTTTTTATTTGAAAAACACTCCACTTTGTTCATGTTCCTGCTGCTAGCTACCTCCTGACCCACAGCTAGATGCTACTCCTGCTGTCGTTTATCCATTTGCATGATAGGGCACCTGCCTTTATGCCACTGATGTCTTCGTTTAATTTTTACATCATGTTTGTATTAGTGAACTGGGTTTGGAAGTGTCCATGACTTAAAGAAACTCTGCTGTGAATCCTCTTATCAAATCCCTCTTTCAGGTGGGTACTATTGATGAATTTTATGTTTAGATAATTGTTATTCTATTATTATTAAGTGATATCACTTTATATGGGTTTATACAAACCCACCCATGTGTACTGTGACTCTCTGAAGAACCACATGGCTTTTTTGAGTCAGACTTCCTCATAGTTCAGCTGAGGCCCAGTGAAGCTCAGAAAGTTTGTTGGCTTCTTCAGGATTACAAAGCTGCTTAATTACCGAGCTGAGTCTGTAGTTAAAAATTCCAGGTCTTTTCCCACTAACTAGACTGACTGACAGTTTCAAAGGTACCTTGAATTTAAGGGGGAATCTAGAAATTAATGGTGAATTAGGACAAACAGCACCCCAAAACACCTCAACAACGAAATAACTTCTGAACAAAAGAAGAATGCTTAAGTAAAATTTTGTTTACCTTCATTATAATCAAAGGAAGTAACCAATCTTATAAAAATATTTCTGATGGTGTTTAAATCCTCTTCCAGGTACTTCTACAACTTACAGACGGCCTGACAATATTGCTGATAGTGGGTCTTTCTTTTGATATCATTGTCAGATAAGACTCGGGCTGGAGCAGTTGTACAGACATCATTTCAGATGGCTGTAGGCAAGCCAGGGGCCGCATCTTTCCTGGGTGAAAAGGGCTGACGCGTTACTACTGCTAGTTGGTGTGTACAACATGCGTTAGAAGAAGTAATTATTTTTAGCCGACTGACTATGACCAAGATTAATAGCTCTTGAAAGGGCTATAATGAAAGGCTGCCCTAACTGGCTTCTACATTATTCTTTATTTATCCTGCTCTCATCCCTGTCACCTTTGGGCATCAGCCAAATGTCATTTGTGTGAGATTTGCCCCTTGGATGTGAAAGGCCTCTCTTTCTTAATGATGGGAGGTGATTGGGCTGCAAGGCTGAGGAACCTGGGCAGTTACCACGACCCAGAGGAGAGTCTTCCAGGTCCGTGGGAGTCACAGGAACGCTCACTCCTGGGGGAGAAAGCACAGGAGAGTATTCAGTTGTCTGCTCCAGACCCTTGAGGTGTGCTTGAAAGATCATAGCAAGTCATTCAAGGGCTCCGTTGTCAAGTCTGTATATTTTAGTGACTCTTCTGTTTGGAGCATTTGCAAATTTCTTATTCTGAAGAAGATTTTTTTGCCTAACATCAACTATTTTTAGTTTTATAAAACTAGGAGCTCTCTTTGCTGTAGAGACTGCAAGTTAACTTCGAAATTCCTTCTTGCCTCCTTCTGTCATGGGCTTTTCAGGGCAATTAGCTCCCCAGAGTACAGACTGCCTTTCCCAGCCTCCCCTGCAGCTGGGTGTGGCCATGTGACCAGGAGGACGTAGCCTAGGGTAGTTTCTGGGATGCTTCCATGAGAGAAAGCTGCTGTATGTCCTTTGCCCTTTTCTTCTTAGGTCCTTCCTTTTATCCTGCTGCCTGGAATGGAAATGCTGCATTTGGATCTTGAGATGAGGGCCAGTCCTTAGGGGTAGCAGAGGGATGAGCTGGAAGGGGGCTTGAGTCTCTGCGGACAGCATGAGACCCACCATACCAACCTGGTGACGCCACTGTCATTTTGGATTTTCTGTCACTTGCAGCCAGACCTCATCCTAGATAATAACATGGTTTCTACGTGTTGCAGAAGAGGAAAATAAACCCCAAGTCCTTAGATTTCCTTCTGTCTTGAGGTAGCAACCGCTTATGTGGGCTCAGGCTTTCCTGACTCTATTTATTTTATGGTGGGGGGGGGGAGGTAATTAGGTTTATTTATTTATTTATTTTTAGAGGAGGTACTGGGCATTGAACCCAGGACCTCATGCATGCTGAGCATGTGCTCTAGCGCTTGACCTATATCCTCCCTGGCTAGGCGTCCTTCTGTCATCCTGAAAATTAATCTCAAAATTGAGTTTCCTCACTCTTCTTTTTTTTCAACGCCTTCAAATTAAAACAGCCTACAACAATGATAATGCATTAATTTATTTAAAAACTAAAGAATAAATGAGAGATATACTAGTATGAGAGATACATGAGAGATAGGTTAGCAAGAAGGCTGGAACAGAATATGACTCATTTAGGAAAATGATCTTAATGGTCTTCTGTAAGAGTCAGGTCAGGGAGCCCTCACCACCTTCCAGTGTTGGTGGCAGCAAGAGCTTCTTTCTTTAAATTGTTAGAGGGTCTTAGGGGTGCAGCTCCATCTGCTTTCTGAAGGACTTGGGGAGCTTTTTAAAATTTCATGTTGCAAATACCAAGTCTGTTCAGCACTTCCAGCTCCTTTGCGTGATACCGCTGTTTATATTTTACCTAACTCATTGGTTTTCGGCCACAATATTTGCAGGTAGCCATGCTTTCTCTAATAGTATCTATATTAGATAACGTGTACTATATTTGCTACTGTGGGTTGTGAATTATTATTAATACAACTCTTGTAAAATAGATGCCGATATGGGTAATTATTTTTTCACGATTTTTTAAAACTTTTGGAGGAGAAACTATTTGGTTCACTTGTCCTCATTAGCATTTGTAAAGTGAACCCAGAGAGAGGTTTTTCTGTGCCATGTTTTTCCTTGCTGTTTCTTGCCTTTTCATTGGAAGAATAGCAGGAGCTTGTCTTTTGTTCACACAAGTAAAAGTCCATTCAGCTGGAAAACGGAACAGTGTGCTCTTTGTGCACTCAGAGCATTTGAATGCTTTTGGTCACACACTAGTTGCTGTTTAACTACAATAAAATTGTGACCAAAGGAGATAAACATTTAAAGGATAAATGACAGGGCTGTTAATCCAAAAGCGAGTTTTGTAGCATTGTTGTTTTTAGCTAATAGGTAGATAGGCAGGAGTCACGGGCATGACTTTTAAGTCTGACACTGAATCAAGCCTGTTTGCCAACCAGTTAAAAAAAAAAAGAATATCGCTGGATATTTTTAATGGCTGATCATCTTGTGTTTTAAAAAGTCATTTGAACACATCTAAACTGTCTTTGGACACTTCTGGGAATTTTCCTGATGTGTTTGCTAAGCTTGGTCATGACATTCATACCATATAAAATATTACATATTCATATATAATATGACATATTTTCTCTCTCTCTCTCTCTATATATATAAGTAATACCAAGTATATTATCTAGGAAGAGACTTTAGGGCTTTTATAAGTCTATGAATTCAAAACTTGACCTATCTTTACCCCTATAGAACAGGATTTGCTGCCCTTTGGTGGAGGACAAGCGTTTTTGAGAATTTCCTTTCCCTTTTGGAATGCATGGGACAAATCTCTGTTCTTTTCTCTCAAGCCTCTGTCTCTCTCATCACTTCTCTCTCCTTCCCTTCCCTTTCTGTCTTTCTCTCTTCCCTTCTCCCATCTCTCTCTCTCTCTTCCTCTCTCGTGCTGCTGAAACCCGGGTATGTGACCCTTTGTGAAGGGCTGACTTTGGGCGTGGTGAGGGCACTCAGATGTTGGCGTGAGGTGTATTGTCTAAGGTACGAAACAGACAAAGTTCCACCTGTCTGTTGAGTGCTGGGCTCTAGTTTGTCCTATCTTACTGTTGTTCCATTGGATTATCCAGCCCTTTGCCAGGATACCCTGAAAGAAAATAAATAAAAGTATATTTTACAAATGTATTTTCCTTTTATGTAGTCACATCTCATTAGAGCAGGAAACTTAACCTTGACCTCCCTAGGAGCAGACAGCAGGGACTGGTGGTGCCAGTGGTGAAATAAGAAGTACACCTACCACCTAAAGGGGCCACCTGCCTGGAACTTAGCTTCACAGTGTGAATGTGGGTCTGGTGTTTGCAGATACTCTGATTTTTTAAAAGAACCTGAAAGTGTGGGGTTTTATTTGAAAACTCTTTATTGTAAAGAGCAGTCTGCTCATTGAAATTTAAAACCTATATGGTCCAAATATACCAAATTTACCTCCCCCCACTGAAAACATCTGAGGGTCTGCCCTTTGTGATCTCTGTTATTTAGAGAGATTATTTAACTAATGTAACCAGAGAAGGAAGTGTGAGGATTCCTCTTCAAAGAAGTTGATCAACCCAAAGAAAAATAAATAGGTTGACTTGTGGGGAAATCTAAAGAGGCCAGGTTTCCATCGTACTACCCTACAGTGAGGCCCATCAGTTGATAAACTCAGTTTCTGCACATAGAGCTTCCAATCTCATTGTAGTGCCTCACTTGAAGTTATGAATTGATAGGCAAGGATCACCAAACATTGGGGAATCCTCCAACAAGAATGAGGGAATGAAGACCAAACAATGAAACAAAACAAAACAAAAACACACAAAAAACCAAAAAACAGAAGGAAAGGAACCCAGAGAAGTAGGACAATGTGGAGAAGACAAAACTTCAAAATAAATAATGGTTATTATTCTTAAGGAGATGAGGAAAGATATCCCATACATGAAACAGGAACCAGATGTTAATAAAAAGGAACATTCCTGTTGTTAATTTTGTTAGTTGTGATAATGTGTTATAATTATATTTTTTAAAAAAGGTTATCCTTAGGCATTAGAGATACATACCAGAGAATTACAATTGAAATATAATGCCAGAGGTTTGTTTTGAAGTCATTCAGAAGAGAAGGCAGGATAAGGCAATGGACGGGTTAAGATTAGCAAAATGTTGATAATTGTTGAAGCCTTGTAATGAGCACGTGAGGGCTTGTTATATAGTTCTGTCTACTTTCGTGTGTTTGAAAAAGGGGCGCGTTAGAGAACAAGAAAGAGCTCTTGGAAATTAAAAATACAATAGTAAAAATAAAAATTTCCATAGGATTAGAAAATAAAGTAGAACTCAGAAAGTACAATGCAAAGACAAGACACTGGAAAATTAGAGAGGAAAGATGCAAAATTAGAGGATCAGTCCATGTGGTCCAATATCTAACTCTATGAGTTGTAGAGTAAGAACCAAAATACCACAAGGGAATAATACAAGGTGATTTTCTTGATCTAAAAGACATGAGTTTGTTTTTTTTTTTTTTTAAGAAAACATGAGTTTTGTAATCAAAAAGGCCAAGCACAAGAGCTGAAGAATGACCCCACCAAGGCACTTCTTCATGAAATTACGGGACCCTGGAGAAAAAGAGAAGGTCCTAAGAACTGACTTGCAGCACTCACTTCTGCTCACAGCTGGCCTGGGAACTCCAGGCTCCAGAACTCCCTGGGCCACCTGCTTTCAGACAGTAAACCATCTTTTGCTTGATCAAGGCTATGCTGGTTGTCTGATGGTTGGGACTGAGAGAAAGGATGTGTTGTCCAACCTCTTTTTGTGGACTTCTAACCCGGCTTCCTGTTTTCAGCTCCACTAGTGAAATGCACCTGCTGCCAGAGGTACCTGGTTTCTGTACTTCCTGAGCCTTTCTGGAGATGGTGGCATGAAGCAGCTCATCCATCTTCCCCGTTCCTTCCTCAGCCCCTGCCCTGCCAGTAGGCTTCAGCTTTTCCTGTTCTGTTACAGTAGTTAACACTCCCTTTTCATCTTCCAGTATGTGGGATTGACATCTTTCTGCTGTTATCTTTTCTCTCATTTTGTTTGTCCTTGAAGATTTATGTGTGTGTTTTTGTTGCTGTTACTGTTTTAGTTTTTTGACTCATTTTAATTTCTTTACAGGCGTGTTAGTGAGGTTTTGGGAGAGAGCTAAGTGCGTGTTTTGTATCTGCCCTTGTTTAACCGGAAGTTAATTTGTGTGTTGATCATTCATTTGGGTATCAGAGTTTCTTTTCCTAAGGTTTATTTGGAAATCAACTTAAGAAAACAAAATTTAATATGTAGAAAATTGTTCCTTCCTTAAGGTCTTCCTTGACTACTGTCACTCAGATTCGCTTATGTCTACCTTCTCTGAAATATGGTGGTCCTTGAAGACTCTCACTCAATTTTGCAATGCATTTTGTACTGATTTGGGTCTTCGTCTATGTACTCAGTGTGTGCTTTGTCACCCAACTAGGTTTTGTAGCCTGTGAGCACAGGACAATGTTGAAACCTGCTTATGTTTTCCCTCTGGCTCCTGATGAATTTGAATTCAGTACTTGCTGATCGAAGTATATATACTCAATATTTTATTACTTTGCTTTTGCCTGAATTTTATGGGATTCTGTCTCAGTGTCTTCTCAACTTTTTTGCTCAGAGATCAGTAGGAAAGAATAAGTGTAATGAGTAGACTTTGAGAGTAGTATCATTAAGTTAAAAATGTCATTGGCCTACAGCTTCAAAAGGACTTGACTGAAATTGCAAATTTTCAGTTGTATTTAGAAAGAGGAGAAATGGAGACCCTGACTAGTCATTATACTGCAGAAGTGGAAATCTGGGACTTGAGTTCTGATTTTAGACTTCTATTAGTAGTCTGTTTCACAGTGTGTTTGCGTAATGACTGTTACCTGTAACCAGGTACTTCTGCTCATTGTAAGCCCTTGCCTCTTAGCCTGGGGTAGCTTCAGCTATTGAGGGTATGCCCCTCTGGTGTAAGTAACAATGCTGTCATTTTCTCTAAAGTCACCTTTTTTATTAAAGAAACTTTTTAATAGCTCCACATATTCCGTAGTTATGCATTTCTGCGAGTGCTTACCGACCCCAGCACAGTGTTTAATAAATTATTGAACTTTGAAGAACCTTTGAGAAGCAAGGGCTTTATGTGACTGAGCAGCAGACATGAAAAACCGCTATCCTCCAGAGTATCTAACAGACAGAAATAGAGGCTTGATCAGACAATATAAGCATCGGGTGAATGATGGTAATACCATGAAATATTTACACCCGGAGAGCGTGCGAGTGTGGGAAGGAGGGTGTGTGGGTTTTTATCATTTGGGGTTGAACCTGATGCCATACAACTCACCACTCTTATGATCTTAGAAGCAAAACAGAAAGGAAAAAAAAAAAAAGAGAGAGAGAGAGAAAGAAACGAAGAAAGGAAAAGGAAAATAAAGATGGGAAAGAAGAGTTATTGATCTGGTGCTGTATTGTTGTTTGCAGTAGCTTTTCACAAAAGCAAGCCTCCTTTTGTAAACAGAACCTCACAAAAAGCCAAGTTTTAATCAGTCCGTGAAAGAGACTAAAAAGTCCTGGTTTCTTGCCACCACAGGCTTAAAGTTTTGATCAATATCTCACGATTTAATACGCCTTAAAAGCCCTCATTTTATTATCTGTAAAAAATAGAGATTTGAATAGCCAAGAACCAACGAGCCTCATATGTTCTTATTTTCAAACACAATATGTGATTTACTTATTTTTTTAATGCAGTGCTATTTTAAATTGGCTTGTGTTGTATTTATTTAATATTGATCCACAGAGAAAATTAATAAAATGGAGGAAGTGTCTGGATTACTTAGGAAAGGTTTGGAAGATATTTATCTGAGCTGATGTATTGAGAAGATTTCAGATATCTCCCAGTATAGAAAAGGGCTAAAACGAACATGCCAGACTAATTTGTTTTGTCCCTCTGTGGTATTTTGTCTGTAAATTTTTTTATAGTGAGAAATGTTTTTCAATTTCATGGGATTATATGGGTATTATTGAAAATGTTTACTGTTGATAACTAAAAGTTGACAAGAAATAATTTGATTTATTAAATTTAATTTTACTCATGATTTATGTAATAAAAAAAAACCCTCACTGATTGTATTGGGAGTTATTTAAAGTAGTGTTTTCGCTTTTGCTTTTTGTTGTTGTTTTAAGGGGGGTGATTAGGTTTATTCATTTATTTATTTTGAAGTGGCAATACTGGGGATTGAACTCAGGACCTCATGCATGCTAAGCATGTGCTCTACCACCGAGCTTTACCCTCCCCTGCTTTTGCTTTTTAGCAATGGTATAAAGAATCAAATTATGTATTAATAAGGAAGCTCAGATTGACCACAGACATTGACCTTTCAAGGGATCATCTGGCTTTTCAGAATTTGGTGTCTGTCATGAGCTATGCTAAACTAAATCATGTGTCCCCATGATCACATCAACCTAGACTGACAAACTTCTGTCACTTGTAAAGTGGAAGTAATAATGTTGGAAGGGAAACTTTGGTGAGACTCTCCTTTGGAACTGTTATATCTTGTCTGTAGATTATAAGTAAGGGAACTTTTAGAGGGTTTACTGTTTGTAATGAGGGAATCCCACTGCATTCACAAAAGTTCATAGTCTAAGGACAAGATTATCAGTGAAATGTGATATAGAATCTGTGGTGAAAAGGTGTATTAATCCCCAAATGGAAACAGTAGAAGTAAGATAATACTGGAATGTTCCTTATTTTTGTTGCTAAAATGATGACTTGGCAAGAATTGGGGCTTTAGAGTTTGCATGATGTGGACTTCAATCCTGCCTCTGCCACTTACTTGTTTGACTGGCAAGTCACGGGCCTAAGACTCAGTCTTCCCATCTCCAGAAGTGAGGCTGAAGATAATTTATGTCTTAGTGAAAAAGCTTCTAAGCATTTAGCACAGTAGTACGTGAGAGATACTCCACAAATATTAGCTTTTTTTGTCTTCCTCTTCAGTTAGACCACAAAGGTTTTATTTAGAAAGTGAGACTTTTAGAATCTCATGATTGATGGAGGAGAGAAGTGATGAGACAGAAGGGCAACTACATGAGATTGTTGAGAAGCGTCTGTATGTGTGTTTGTGTGTTGTGATGGACAGATTGGGAAAGGAAGGATTGAATGCACTGCTTGTAGAGGACCAATGTGATATTGGCGATTTGGGACATCATCTGAACTTCCACTGTCATTATTTGCTGTTCAAAGTTGGGCTAGAGAGCATGTGCACAGCTGAGAATTTATTTCTTCTCGCTTCTTGAACTTCTCACTCTTTCAGACACAAGATGTTCAAAATGTCTGATCCGACGTAGGGCCAGTCAGAGGTCTATCTGTTCTTAAATTCTGTCTCTGACCATATATGCTCAGTGCTGTACTGTACTCTGAGGGGTTCAGGGGTGCCAGGCAGAACCAAGCCCCTCCTCTTGTGGAGGTTAACATTCTGTTAGAGGAAGAAAGGCAGTAAACAATATTTAAGATGATAATAAATAAGACCATATTTAAGAGGTGGCTAGTATGGTTCAGTGACTGATGGGAGGGGCCTACTGTGGAGAGAGTGGTGGCTTTTGATGTGAGATTTAAGGATAAGGAGGGTTTTCATTTCTAGCCGTGGGGATGTGACTGAGCCAAGTAGGCGGAACTCAGAAGCTCAGTGGCCAGACCTTAAGGAGACAGAGACAAAAGGGAGAAGGAATGAGGCCTCTAGGCTGTGGTAAAGATTTGAGTTTTATGCCAAGCCTGATGGGAACCCATTGGTGGGTTTGACGATGGAGAGCGTGAGTGTGCGGCGTGGCCGCATTTGCTCTGCATTTTGTAAGGATCACTCTGACTGCCATGTGGGGGATACTGGAGAAGAATCAGTGGGAGAACTCAGCTGATAGCTTGGCCCAGGTAGTGATTATGGAGGTGGAGAAGAGCAGGAAGGGTTTGGAATACATTGTAGAGGCAAAGCCAACAGGATTTGAAAGAGTTTGGAAAGCAAAGAGAAATCAGGGATAAATTCCGCCTTTGTAGCTTGATGGACTGGATCGTGACCATTTACTGAGATCAGAAGACTGGGGAAGAGGCCGTCGTGGATATGAAATCTGGTGTTCTCCTTTGGATGTTGACTCATTGGGGGCCATCACTTACTGTGGGGAGAATCAGGAGGTCAGGGCTGGATTTAGAAATTTTGAGAGTCAACAGCACAGAGTTTACACCTTGGAACGCCTCTCGTCGTGAATCCTTGTTCTTCCTTAGGTTGTGATGAATTTTGAGGCCCAGCTGTCCTCACCTTTCCTGTCTCTGGGTTGTGGTGCCGGACAGTCTCCAAGTCTCCAAATGCATTCCTCCCAGGCAAAAACAGAAGATGACACACATCGTGAACCAGATTTTCCATAACAGACTTGTAAGGAACAAGATAATCTCATTGTTCCTCCTGCTACTTAAAATAAAGGTAATACTGATTTCAGAGTAGCAGTTCAGGTTCTAAGACATGATATTGGTTAGGAGTCTGATGAGAATTTGCAGGGCAGCCTTCCAGACCTGCGGCTACAGGGCATCTCCACTGGGTCGAGCCTCCGTGCCGACCTCTGCTGTTACAAGTGGTGTTTTTCTTAGGAATTCTTGGCCCTGTTTAGTCTAGGCACTGTCCAGAGGCATTTATTTTACCTGATGGATGGCTCAATCCAGCCTGTCTCTTACCTTAATCTGACCTTAAAGATGGGAACTCCTTTGTTCTTAGTAAAAGTGAAGACTAATTTTGACACTGTTTAGAATTATTTTCTTATCAGTAGATTTCATGTTGAATCTTTGGCTGTGAAACTTCCCATTAAAATGCTATAATCTGACTTTCCTCTTTTTTTTTTTGAATGCTACTTTGGAGCAAGGCTCTCTTTATCTTTAAGGATTTTTTTTTTTTCAAACAGGAGAAGGTACCCCTTTTAAAGGTGCATTATTAAGCCCATGAGACTCTTCAATTTTAATGTTGCATTGAGGAAAGTAATTTCCATGAGATTACTGTGATGTGATGCATTCAACACACTCCGTTTACAGGTTGGGTTTTATGCTACTTACAAGTCAGTTTCTGAGGATATTTTGAACAATTTAATAACAAGGGGTAAGTTGTTTACTGGCCTAAAGGATATGAAGAATCCCCAGAAGTCATCCAAAAATAACAGTTGCATATAAAAAATTTTGATTCTCTACTGCAATAAGACATGTATTTTCCTCCTGTGTCTGGAAATTCTGGCTGAATTGTTCAATTGAGGTTGCTTTGAGGTTTAAGTGAGTTAATACAGGCTAAGGCACTTAGTATGGTGCCTGACACATAGCGAATGCTCAATTGATATTAGTTATCATTAGCTGCTACGATGAGATGTTAGCTGCAAAGTCCGTTTCTGTTACCCACAGTACCCGGTACAGGCCTAGGCGCACAGAACAATATTTAGGTAGATGCTCAGTGACTGACTAATGTCTGCAACAGGTAGGCTTCCCTTCCACACTTGCAGTGTCGTAGACAATCTCATGTCTTTTCCAAGATGCTCTAAGTACCTGACATCCTTGGATCCTTCACGTGGTTACTCACCAAAACCGCTGCATGGATCGTGACCATTTCCATATTTGCCTGTCTTCTTTGTTAGCTGCCAGATAGAGCTCAGGTTTTAAATTCTTTGCAATTTATAGAGATACAGATACAGCAATAGGTTAGATATAGATACAGATATAGAGAGGTAGTAAATGTTAACATTTTGAGCTTAGTACTTGGCACAGCATGGGTAAAGCCATTTGACTTAGCATCATAGCTCCTGGTCAGTCCTGCCTTTAGGGAGACAATGCTGAGATGTGGGGTTGTGGCTCCTTCTGAGGTGGAAGGTGAGATAATTCTTTCTTATCCTGTTAGTTGGCACCCAGGGGATCTTGCACATCTTTTAAATTCTCTGGTTGTTGCACAAAGGGGCAACTCTGTGTATCAGAACCTTGGCAGAATGGACAGGCAGCTTCCTAAGTGGAGAAATGGCCTCTGTTTGGCTCCTGAGTACAGAGTCATTTGGGGGGTGGTTCATGAGTCATCTGAAATATGTGTTTAATCTAGACTTGTGGCCTGCTGGTGAGGCTGCTGCTTTTTTTACAATCTCAAATGTCTTGTCCCTGTCAAAACTTGCCTTGTTTCTTTGTTTACTTTGAATCGGCAAAGCGTTCGCAACCACATGCGGAATTCCTCCTCAAGTGTGCATTTGGTCCCATCACCACTGGCTGCCACCAGGACATGACTGTTTATTTTGGATGTCCTTTTCTGATGTTCAGCTCATTTAACCCACAGTGAAGTTAATCCTTGCTTCTTTGGAAAAGTACAGCTTTACTTATTAGCTGCTTTCGGAGACATTTGCATTTTTGTGCAAGTGAACATATAACTCCACTGACTTTTGGACCCATCTGCTCACATAGGCAGTGGATGCCTTTTTAAAGTCAGGATTTAGAGAGAGCAAATTGTAACTGTCCTGAGTTACCTGAAGTTCTTTTGAAGGTTAATAATGAACATACAGATGGGACAGACATGGAGAGGTCGTGTTGAATATTTTGTTATGTCCATTTATCTTGCCTTGTTGTGCATCTAGAGAAGAAAATCAAACTATGTTGGAATTCAAGTTTTTACCTCTTTCTTCATGTTTATAGCATTCTGACTAAGGGCATGGATGCTACTTCCTTGCAAGCTGGGCTTGAGTGCTGGCTCTGCCACTTACTAGTTGTGTAACCTTGGGCATGTTATTTAATTTCTTCTGACCTCAGTTTCATTATCTGTCAAGTGAGGATAATTGCAGTAACTACCACGAAGGTTGTTATGAGGATCAAATGAGTTAATTTATGTAAAGCATTTAGAACCGAACCTAATGCATAGTAACTATTATCCAGTGTTAGCTGTTACTTTTATTAGGAATTAATAATTGCGCAAATAAAAAAGATGAAGGGATAAATCACTAAACAGGGCCATTTACCTATGGGACACTATAGGCAATGCGTCTACCCTTGTGGATTTATATTAGTTTGGGTAGGTTACTGCTGTAGCAAAAATTGTATCATAATACTGTATAGTGGCTTGAACAGAATACAGATTTACTTCTTGCTTATATAACAGTAATGAGTAGGAAAGGAGGTTGGTGGGATGGCTTCCTCCATGTGTTCATTTTGGGGTGCAAACTGAAGGAGGTTCTGCCATCTTCTGAAGCAGAAGAGAAGATGCAGAAAAGTGCTTTGGAGTTTTGTATGGGCCAGACCTGGAAGTGGCACTCATCGCTTCTGCTCACAGTCCATTCGCCAGAACTCAGCATCTCCCAGTCTTGGCCCCAGAGGTTTTCAGGGGTCTATAAAAAGGTACAAGACTTGAAAATAATGTGTTGACACCAGATTCCAAACATTATATGGCAGAATTGAAATGAATCAGTGTTTAGTTCAGTATTTAGAAAATGTAGCCTTATTTCAGCTCTGTAAGTTGTTACTTTTTAGTATTCATCAAATATTATTAGATTTGAAATTAATTTATAGGTTGGGTTTTCTGATTGCTCAAGAATTCCCAAGTACACCCAATGAGAAATTATAGCCAATCATAAATGGGCTTCTCAAAATCCAATAAATTCAAACGGAAAGTGTCAAAAATCCACTTGTCGTTTTCTATTGCAAAGAAACTTTAATGTGACACAACTTAATATGTTTATTTCGATGTTGTGTGGGGCCTTCAGAAGTAGCAGTGACCATGGCTTCCATGATTCTGTTGTTGAGTCTTAGTGCCTGTAGACACATTTTGGTTGCTTTGAAAAGATGTGTGATGGGGATGACTAGACACATTCTGAACTCGTGCTTTCTCCCTCCAGCTCTTTTTTCCCCATCTCCCCTCTTCGTTTCTAATTAAGTATTTGCTGGTATGATATCGAAGAACATAAATTTCCCTGCATTTCACGACCCAGGTTTTTGGTCTTGGAGATGCCAGAGAGGAAGAGTGCCCTCTCTTTTCGCCTGCCATGTTTGAAGGCAAGAGTTGGATTGGTCTTCCTTTTGAGTTATCCCTGGCCTCTTGGACCATGGCTTCCTCTTCCTGAATTTTCCTGTTCTTCTAAAGTGAGGCACTTTTAAATGGGCATTCAGGAGATAGAGTTTCAAAAACTGCTTCTCATGATAGAGCTTGTCAAGGGTGATTGCATTCTATTAGCTTTTGTTTCTTTTGGGTTTTTTGCTCAGCTCTGTCAGTTGGAATTTGATTTGTTGATTACAAAAGCAGAATGTCCAGAATAGCTCTGGACCTTTGATGTAGGTTGGGGCTATGGTATCTTGAAAGAGATAGGCAAAATAAGAAATATGGCTGTTGATTCGATCAGGCCTTGCAGGGACCCCCTGAGAGTGGAGTGTGGGGGGACCCCCTGAGAGTGGAGTGTGGGGGGAACTCCAGAGCTGGAAGGGAATGAGGAGGGAACTCATATTTATTCTTCCTTCCACAGTCATCTCCACTTTAGTACAGGGCACTTCCATCCTGGATCAGGCCAGAAATCTCAGAGACATCCTTGACTCTTCTTTTCACATTCCACATCTTATCTGTTAGCAAATTGTCATCTCTATCTTCAAAATGTATTTAGAATCCAACCACTTCTCACAACCCCTCCTTTTGCCAGTCTTCTCCAAGCTACTGGCATCTCTCCCCTGGATCACTGCCATGTCTTCCTAACTAGTCTCCCTGTGTCTTTCCTTGCCTCTCTCTATTGGCAGCAGCCGAAGCAGATATTAAAAAAAAAAAAAAGTTCACATCCTATCACTGTTTTGCTCAGTCCTTCTAATGGTTCCTCATAACATTATAGTTACTATCTAATCGAACAATTCCACTCCTAGTTACTTACCCAAGAGAAATGAAGACATATGCCCATACAAAACTTGCACATGAAGGTTCATAGCAGCATTATCCATAACAGCCAAAAAGTGGAAACAACCCATATGTCCATCCAATGATGAATGGATAATCAAAATGTGTTGTATCCACACAGTGGAGTATTTGGCAGTAAAAAGGATAACATACTGATACATGCTGCAACATAGGTGAATTTTGAAGACGTTATGCTAAATAAAAGAAACCAGTGATGAAAGGTCACATATGATAGGATTTCATATCCAGAATAAGCAAATCCATAGAGACAGAAAGTAGATTAGTGGTTGCCAGGAGCTGGGGAGGGGGAGGAATGAGGAATGAGAAGTGACTGCTAATGGGGACAGGGTTTCTCTTTGGTGTAATGACAGTGTTCTGAAATTAAGTTATGGAGATGATTGCATAAGTCTGTACATATACATTCTGAATTGTAAACTCTAAAGGGGCAAATTATATGGTATGTGAATTATATCTCAATGAAGCTGCTATTTAAAAAAAAAAAACCAAGAGTGAAACCCTTCTGACTTTCTGTCTGATCTGTCTTTCCATTCTGTTGTCAGACAAGGCAACTGCTTCTTGCCTCAGGGCCTTTGTACTTGCTGCTCTCTTTTAGAACTTTCTTCCCCTAGATATCTGCATGGCAGGTTCCCTTACACCCTTTAGGTCTGTATTTAAACGTTACCGTCTCAGGAGGCTTTCTCTGATTACTCTAAAATACCCTAAAATACCTAAAATTACCCATTGCCTGCTGGCCTTCTCTGTTCCCTTTACCTCGTCTTATTTCTCTCGATGTCCCATACCATCATCTCATTTACTATATATTTTCTTGTTTGCTTTTTGTCTCTCTTCCTCTATTAGAGTGTGAACTCCAGGAGACAGTGACTTTGCTTTTTGCTCATTATTGTATCTGCAGCAGTTTAGTTCTGATCTCTTTTCACCAAACCATTAGCAGGAGAAGGACATGGATATCTGTGGCACCGGTGTGCTGTTTTGGGAATCCACTATATTTGTATGGAGTGTTCAGTGTATCTATCTGGTACAGCAGTAAAAATTAACAGCCTGGAGACAGGCTCTATGGGAAAATTTTGGTTCATAGGGTGGAATGGAACTTGTCAAAGTTACTGCTCTTGCTATAGATTGGTGAGTTTACCTACCTTAAAAAAACCCATTTGCATTATGCTAATATATTCTGTAGAATATGCTAATATTCGTATATGCCTATGGATTCAAAGCCTTTGGTTCTATTTCGTTTTAATTTACTACCCGTCTGCTATCTGTTCCTACCTTGGACGTTCTTAAGTTTTAACTCTGAAGACATTCTTCTGCCAAAAGATGCTTGGCAAAATAAAATATATTTCTGAAATGTATAACTGATTAGTTTGGGGCTTTGGCTTGGTTTTAGACGAGTTTTTGTTGAGATATACCTGCTTTGTGGTTATTTTTAGGAATACAAAGGTGGGGGAAAAGAAAGGAGTATCTGTATTTTTTTAAAAAGCGAGTATTTCCATTGAGTAGCCCTCCAAATTCCGTTTCTTCTACTCCTGTTTCCTTTTCTTACGTCTGAGCTTAGGTTAAAGATAAGGCCCCTTGCCCTAAGTCTGTTGGCTAAAAGGCACACGTCACTGTCACTAGGTGGCACTGAAGCATCGCGTTTCACCCAGCAGAGCCCTGGAACACTTGTGTTCTCTTGCTCAGCCGACTGGCATGCTAGGTGTCAGGGAAATTGTTTTATTGGTAGAGGGCATAGTGTAATATATTCATCTCCACTCTAGGCAGCTATTTAATGCCCTGAAACATGGCCCTCTTGTGGCCATGGCCTGTTAACTATGCTTATTTGGTGTAATAATTAGCAGAATTTCTCACTAACAGGGGTACTTACCAACACCTCACCTCTTCCCTGTGCTTTGGTACGTGATGGATTGTACATTCTGCAGAAAAAGTTGAGAAGGTCAAAGCTTAACCTCTTTCTAACAGGGCTACTTTCTGCACATTTGCTCCAAATAGGTTTATATTAACTTGCTTTTGAGCTTCTTCAAACCAGAGTTGTGAGGAAGGTAAACATATTGGAGCTTTTATGTAATAGCCCAGTGAAGGTTTGTAAACACAACACTGTTAATTTTCCAACTCTTAGCATGATGGGAAAATAAATGAATAGCTGCCTGAATAATTGGATGCCACTTGCTACCCAGACTGTGTGTATTGGAAGTGTGTCATAGGAACAGTGGGTCTGCCACAGGCAGCACATTTTAGGTTAAAATTGGAGAAGAAAATTACACATGGGATTTTAATTTTTTCCATGGTTGTAAGTTAGGCCCCATTTAAGCCTCTGTGGTTTTACAAGCCCTCTCAGTCTCCTAATATTTCCACACCAACAATTTTAACATTTACTTTAGAACGTGGTTAGGGTTAACTGACAGAAGACCGAATGGGAGAAAATAGGTTTGAAGCAGGAAATACTTTAGTTGGACCATTGACTCACCACCTCCGTGACCTTCAGCAGATTGTTTACCTTCTCTGTGCTTTGGTTCTCTCATTTCTTAAAATTAAGTTGGTGATACCCACCCCTTTGGTATCCTGTGCCAGGTAAAATCAAGCAAGAACTCTTCAATATACCTTTGCTCAGAGTCAAAGCTCCAGATAAATGTAGGATGTTGTCATAATTACTTACGAAAGCTAAGAGGATTTTTCTTTGTTGATTCCAAAGATGAGTTGTGGGAATTTTAGAGACAGGATTAACGTAGTCTGGGGTCTCTGACTGCTGCCTCTGTGCAGATAATTCCTATTTTCTATGCTCTGCCTGGCTTTGTTCCCAAGTTTTACTTACATTCTTTTAACCACACATCAAACATTTTCTCTCAGTGGTTCTGCCTTTATTTAAACCCACTTATGTATCTGCATTTAGTGAGAGGCAGGAAACAGAAACTATGTCAGATAGGGAAGTCAATTCTTAACAGTCATTAGGAGGACCAGAGAAATGGGCTCAAGGCTGAGCCTCTAGAGGTGCACTTCTGAAACAGACCAGCTTGCCAGGTGGGCTGCAAATCTGTCACACTCCGGAAGGCCAGGAATCAGGAAGCCATGACTAGAACTGTCAATATTGAAGAACACACCACTGTCGCTGCAATCCCGGGGACAGGAAGGCACCACCGTTCTAACGGGCGTTGGATAACCTCACAGCTAATGGCCAGATCCTGGAATGTTACTGCAGAAGTCTTCAATGTTTCCATGACTATATTGCCTATAGAAAAAGTCAAAACAGCAAGAAGATGGCCTCCATTTGATTTCTGCCTCCTGAATCTCAAATGGAGCCGTTTAATTGGCACAGCCATATCCTCACCCAGAACCTTAGCTGCAAAGAGGTCTGGGAAATGTAATTTTGGGCTTTCCATTCCTCTGCTGGGTAGAAAGGCACCATAGTAGGAGATGAGAAGGAAGCTGAGTGCCAGTCCGTCATATCCACCCCTCTGTCTCAATGTATTTAAGATCACGTATCTTTACCTCCAGATCAGTCTTCAGATCAGTATTTCATTTACAGCCTAGCACAGCAAGAAGCTTAGTAGGCCTTCAGCAGGTGTGTTGTTAATGACCTTGACTTCTTCATTTCTGTGTATGGTCCTACCTTTTTTTTTTTTTTTTTTTTTACAGTCTTGGCACCAGGTTAGATTCCAGATCTACCTGCCTTGGTGTAGCTCTTGGTACTTTTTCATTTCCATCACCATCTCCCTGTTCAATCCCAGCTCATGTCTGTCCCCGCTTTTTAGTCTCCTTATCTGGCCCCCTGGCCTCTAGTCTTGGTTTCTCTTAACTTGACCCTATTATTAATAGACTAGTGTGTGAAAAACAAAACAGCAAATAACACATAGCACTCTTCCCCTGTGTTCCTGTCCTTCTCAAAAGCCTTTTGTGGCTCCTCATTACATGTAGGACAGACTCTAGACTGCTTAGCTTGAGTTTCAGGGCCTCTCATAATCAGGGTCCGATCTATCTTTCTAACGTCATCTTCCATTTTCCCACCTGTTGAAACTGAACTTTAGCCAGAAGTTCCGATCACTGATGTCTGAGAATGTCTCGTCTTTTACTAATTTTTCAGCTTTGCTACTTTTACTACCTGCATGTAATTTTCTACTTTCTTCTTCCCATTTATTCATGCCCTTGGTCATGTTGGTGCTTTAAAAAATTTTTTTTATCCTTTCTTCATACTGTTTACTCGGGCATTTTTGTTTTTTACCTGTATTCTTAGTTTTCTTTTTGTGGCTATATATATCCTCTTTTTTTCACACAGACTGTATAAATATTTGTTATGGATTGATTGACTTGTTGATTCTTCATGGTTTAGACATTTGCTTGCTTCGGGAAAGGGGGATGGTGAAGGGTTAGTGTTGGGGGCTGAAGCAATGCTCTAGCTGTGTGATTTTGTCCTTTTGATTTCTAGTGAAAGGACAAATTAACTATTTGCTTTGAGCTGGCTAATGCGGTGTTTTGTGGATTTAGTGTTTGAAAAGGGCCCTTGGCTGGCAAGCCCTGGAGCTGAACTCCTTCGCCCTGTTTGCCAGGCTGGATGAGCTCCATGTCTATACCACCGCATCGCAGTTTGCTCAAGAGGGGGTTGTGAAATAGCAGTGGAATTTATTTGTGGTTTCTTGCCTGAGAGGAGGAGGAAGAAAGGATTCTGAGTAAATCAGACATGCAAATTAGCAAGGCCCATGGGCCTTAAGTAAATTGCACAATAGAGTCCAAAGAAATTCAGTTTGTCTTCTTTCTGCTTTTCCTTTGTGCAGGGTGTGTGTGAAGAAGGCAGCCATTATATATTTGCTCTAACTTACTGGCTTCAGGACTTTCCTAGACTTATACAGTCATCCCTCAGTATCTATGGGGGATTGGCTCCAGGGCCCCCTGCAGATTCCAAAATCCAAGGATGCTCAAGTCCTTGTATAAAATGGGGTGGGTTTTGTATATAACCTACACATATCCTCCTGTATTCTTTAAATCTTCTCTAGATTACTTATAATAACTAATGCAATGTAAATGCTATGTAAATAGCTGTAAATACAGTATAAATGCTATGTAATTAATTGCTGGCATGTGGTAAATTCAAGTTTTGCTTTTTGGAACTTTCTGGAATCCTGTCCCCAATATTTTTGAACCATGATTGGTTGAATCCACAGATGCAGAACCTGTGGGTATGGAGGACTGACTTTACTGCTATAAGTTATTGAGGACTCCAAAATGTTTTTGTTTGTATGGGCTATATCTATTAATATTTAGCATATTAGGAACTAAAATTGAAAAATATAGAAATACTTATTAATTCATTAAGAAGAGCAAAAAAATTCACCACATGTTAACATAAATGATCTTTTTATGAAAAATAGCTATTTTTAATACAAAAAAATTAGCAAGAAGAGTGGCATTGTTTTATATTTTTGCAGATTTCTTTAATGTCTAGCTTAATAGAAGCTGGCTTCTCTTTAAGTGTGTTCTGTTGCCGTGTGTTGGTTTGGTTGCAGTATATGAACAAAATCCAGCCCTACACAGACACTAATAGAAAAGGGATGTATTTTAATTGCTTCTTCAGCTATGAAATGTAAAGAATTCTTCTTTGATATTACACCAAAATTCAACAAGTCATAGTTTCTGATAGATTAGTGGCAGTGTAGAATCTGAGACCATATTAATTATCTTCTCCTGTTCACTTCTGTTGTCTTTTGATCTGTTTTAGACTTTGGATGGCTCTCTTACTCATATACATGATTTTGTAACATCAGGCTTTAGTCATTTGGAAAATTATCGGTTCACTGATTTGTGCAGCCACATGCCTTGTGGACATATTTCATTATACAGTATCAAAAATCACATTCATTAATATCACCGCTGATCCTATCAGAAAAGTCTTTCACTGTTAGGAAACTGTCCAGTGCAAGGTGGCAAATACAGATTTTCAAAGTTGCCAGTTTTTGCTTGAAAACTCAGATTTCATCATTGGCAGCAGATATGGCCAGTGGAAATGGCAGGCTCACTTCATTAATTTTTGAGATGCCTGCCACATGGCAACGCCTGACTCAGCATGTTTTGCTTGTCAGTCAGTTCCACAAGTAAAAATGGTGTGCCAAGAAAACAGTGGCTAGTTTAGTCCACGAGGCAAATAATCACACACATGCTCTCTTCTTTAAGACAACCATTTTATTTTGAAGGGCCTTATGTATACTTCCCGTTGTGTCACACAGAGCACTAAAATGACACCTTACTTAACATTCGAGATTTAATAAAATTACTATTTGTTACTGCTTCATCAGGGCGTTCTTTTCAATTTTTTCTTTTCTTTTTTTAATAGAAGTATAGCTGGTTTACAATGTTGAATTCATTTCTGGTGTACAGCATAGTGATTCTGTTATACATATATACAGATATATTCCTTTTCATATTCTTTTTCATTATAGGCTATTACAGGCATCGAGGGGTATTCTTAAGTGAAGCTAACTTTTTTTTCTTTTTTGTTTTTTCACTGGACTGCCTGGTGTAAAGAATACAGTGACTGCTTGCACCATTTGGTGCCACTGGCTTGATCTATGCCAAGGTACCTGCGACCCTACCCACCATTCTTTTGAACCATTAGTGCAAACGTCAACCCAGTTGAAAGAGCAAATAATCGTATCATAGTGAAAACCGTATTGATCCTGCGGACCCTTGGTTGAACCACCGCACTAGAGCAATTAGGAAGATTTGAATGGTTAAAAATTCAAAGAACGGAAAAAGAGTTTCATTCATTTTAGCTTCAAGGGTAATTTCTTCTCCACTCTGGAGCTCTGCCTGAGTGAGGCAAGGCAGAGGAGAAAATTCCTCTCCTATCCTGGGCTTGCTCTCTGCTGAGGGTCTGATGCCTGGGGCTTGAGTTTTTTGAGTTTAGGAAGCTCAGGGAGATTCTTTGCTGGCGTTCGGTGATGATTAACATTTAACTTTAATTGACTGATGATGATTTTCATTGTTGTTAAAAAAAAGTATAAAAAGTGCTGTTTTTGAGATGGCTGAGATAACCATAGGACTGCTTGTTGGGGACATTTTTGAGGAAAGGCTTCTCTCAGAAGAGCCTGTTTAAAATTATTTCAGTCATTTGGCCTCATTGACAAGCTCCCGACTGTTTCATTAGTTAGCTTGCTTGTGTCTTTTTTAATTTATTTTTTTCATCCTTGGAAGGTAATCTTCATGCTTCTTGAATCTCTGTCAGACTGTCAGATCTCCCAAAGAGCATCATCCCATCGCTGGGATGAATATGGCCTGGACTTGAGACGGCAATGAACCGATCCTGTAATAGAAGAATCCCAATTTTCCAGTTTTTTCTTTCTTTCTTTCTTTTTTTTTTTTAACTTCTTGGGTGGTTGGG